>NC_090445.1:1705166129-1705791129 GCF_031143425.1 Pleurodeles waltl | reverse complement strand
CTGGGGACTGCGAGGACCTTTGTTACAACACTGGTTTGGCCCTAAGGCCTAAGAGATGGGCTTTAAGTTTCTATTTCCTCGGCTATAAGATGTACATTAACTCCTAGGCCTAAGAGACGGAGGTTCCATGGGACGCCTTCCTAAGGCAGAGTAAGGCAACGCAATGATTTGTGTGGCTAATCAGGGCCACGCAAAGTGGCCTTGGGTGGCTTCATAAATCACATGTTAGTTTTGCATCGCTCTTGCACCACGTTGCTTGGTGCAAGATCGACGCAAAGTAACTCGTAAATATGATCTAATCCAGTTACAGGCTGAACACATATCCTATAGCTGGGCTCAGAACCTTTATGCAGAACCTGTCACCACAGGTAAAACGTGCACCCAAGTCCTACCTCAGGCACAGAACCTAGAGACTTCCGGTGGTCCAGGAGTGCAGGGGTGCTGTAGCACCCCCGGAATAACCTTGCAAGAGGTCAAAAGGTGAATAATCAACAAAGAGGCCTTTCCATTTTGTTTCTATCTCGTCAGATTTACTGCGCATTCAGACACAGAGGTCAAACGTCAGGCAGTGTCTTCTGACAAACTTCTGCTTGTTCTTATCAACATGAGGATTGGTGGTTACATTTAATTCTCTTCCTACAAAGTGAGAGGCTTTTGCTACCAAGTGACATCCTCCGGGGTACAGAGAGTTGGAAAGGGGAAGGCTGCTTTGTGTCGAATATGTTGGACAACCAAATTGAAGTAATTGTTTATGAACTTTACAAAACTTTCAACATATATCAGCAGCAAGTCAAGAGCAGATAAGGCTTATTTTTTTTCTGAGTCTGAATTGTGATGACATGAGGATCAAAACAGTCAAGGGCACTTGAACTGTGCAGTAAAAATGCCCACAAACCATATGTGGACAAGTTCTCCATTGTTTGTGAGCCCCGGTAACCATGCATGTGTGATGAACATGTGATGGCCACTTCAAGAGGACATTCCACTCCTCTCTGCACATGGCAGTACTTTACCACGCCAGGCTATACTCCTTTCTTGGACCCCTGGGCTCATACTGCAGCCCTGGCACCCCCAGCAGAGAGGGCTGGGCACACCAACTGACTGTATGACGCGCTTCGATCTTAACAAACCCTGTGACGCCAACGGCCTCTGAAACTTGTTCCAGCACCAATGCAGTGGTCATTGGTACAGACACGCCCTAGACCACGGGAACAGACTTAACCGTACCCCCATAATCACAGGATGCAAACACACGCTGTGAACTCAGGTACAGGACGTACAGAGCCCTCGCCTCTCGTCTCAGGTGCAGGGTGTACACAGACCAACAGGCCATGTGGCCTCAGGGGTAGGCTGTACAAATACACTATGGCCTCAGGTGCCGGGTGTACACAGGATCTGTGGCCACAGGTGCAGGGTGTACACAGATCCTGTGGCCTCAGGTGCCGGCGGTACACAGACTCTGTGGCCACAGGTGCAGGGAGTAGACAGATCCTGTGGCCTCAGGTGCAGGGTGTACAAGGATCTTGTGGCCTCAGGTGCAGTGTGTAGACAGGCCCTGTGGCCTCAGGTACAGGGTGTACACAGACCCTGTGGTCATAGCTGCAGGGTGTAGACAGACCCTGTGCCCTCAGGTGCAGGGTGTACATATACACTATGGCCTTAGGTGCAGGGTGTACACAGGCCCTGTTGCCTCAGGTACATGGTGTACACAGACCCTGATGCCTCAGGTGTAGGGTGTACACAGACGCTGTAGCCTCAGGTTTAGGGTGTACAGAGACTCTGATGCCTCAGGTGCAGGGTGTACACAGACCCTGATGCCTCAAATGCAGGGTGTACACAGACCCGGTGGCCTCAGGTGCAGGGTGTACACAGACCCTGATGCCTCACGTGCAGGGTGTACACAGACCCTGTGGCCTCAGGTGCAGGGTGTACAGAGACCCTGTGGCCTCAGGTGCAGGTTGTACACATACAGCTATTACTTTAATACACGTTGGATTTGGTATTTGCATTTCTAACTTGTCTTTGGGATACTTATACTGCATACCCTGAGCCCTGAAGAAGTCTAGCAAGACGAAACATGTGTTGGCTGTGCTGTTTGATGATCGGACAGATTACTCGAAGACAGGGACTGGTTCCCAACATAAAGTTAGACTAAAAGTCTAACTTTAGACCTGAAGGCTAAGTTCAAACCTAAAGTCTAACTTTACACCTGAAGTCTAACTTTACACCTAAAGCCCAAGTTTAGACCTGAAGTCTAAGTTGAGGCCAAAAGTCTAACTTTACACCTGAAGCCCAAGTTTAGACATGAAGTCTAAGTTAAGATCAAAATTCTAACTTTGCTACTTTTTGGTGTTCACAAAGGTAAGTTGCTACTAGCAAATAAAGTAATAAAGTTATTAGAAGTAACTTAACTTTGTGAATACCGACAAGTAGTAAAGCTAGACTTTAGGTCCAAACTTAGGTGGTCATTATGAACACGGCGGTAACAACCGCCGTGTTCATGCTGTTGGTCAAAACACTGACCGCCAGCGACCCCGGAACCCCGCCGGGCAAATAATGAACATTTCTGTGGGCCGGCCGGGACATTGACGACGGCTCCACATGGAGCTGCCGTCAATGCCTCTGTGCGGCAGGTGCAGCTGAACCCGTCACGCAGCTCACTGCCCAAAATTCAGGCAGTGACTTGCGCGATGGGGCTCTGCCCCATGGCCCCTGCACTGCCCATGCAAAGAGCATGGGCAGTGCAGGGGTCCCCAGGGGTGCCCCAGGCCCCCCCTTCTGCCAGCCTTTCCCTGGCAGGTGAATCCGTCAGGGAAAGGCTGGTGGAAATGGAAACATTATCCGAAGGGTAGCGCAGCTACCCTGTCGGATATTGCTTCCACTCACCGCCAGGCTGCCTGACGGAGGAAGCCTGGCGGTGAGTGAGGGCTGTCGCTGGTGGCCTTCCCTATGCACATAATGCGGCGGGTTGGCCTGCCATGCCGGCAGGCGGATTCAGCCGCCAATGCCGGCATGGCTGGCCAATCCGCCATGTTCAAAATGAGGGCCTTAGACTTCAGGTCTAAACTTAAGCTTCAGGTGTAAAGTTAGACTTCAGGTGTAAAGTTATACTTTAGGTCTAAACTTAGACTTCAGGTGTAAAGTTAGACTTCAGGTGTAAAGTTAGTCTTTAAGTCTAAACTTAGACTTCAGGTGTAAAGTTAGACTTTAGGTGCAAACTTAGACTTCAGGTCCAAAGTTAGACTTTAGGTCTAAACTTAGACTTCACGTTTGAAGTTAGGTTTTAGGTCTAAACTTAGACTTCAGGTGCAAAGTTAGACTTTAGGTCTAAACTTAGACTTCAGCTGTAAAGTTAGACTTTAGATGCCAAGGTAGACTTTAGGTCCAAACTTAGACTTCAGGTCTAAACTTGGGCTTCACCTGTAAAGATAGACATGAGGTGTAAAGTTATACTTTAGGTCTAAACTTAGACTTCAGGTGTAAAGTTAGACTTTAGTTCTAAGACTTCAGGTGTAAAGTTAGACTTTAGGTCTAAACTTAGACTTCAGTTGCAAAGTTAGATTTTAGGTCTAAGACTTCAGGTGTAAAGTTATACTTTAGGTCTAAACTTAGACTTCAGTTGCAAAGTTAGATTTTAGGTCTAAGACTTCAGGTGTAAAGTTAGACTTTAGGTCTAAACTTAGACTTCAGGTGCAAAGTTAGATTTTAGGTCTAAATTTACCTTTGTGAATTGGGCCATTAGATTGTATATCTCTGCATCACATACTGTCTGATCGTTTTCCATCTGTTTGCAAAATATAGATTATTACATCAGACTGATTAAAAGATGTATGTTGAATGACGGTATTATATGAAAGAGTATGTACTTTTTGATACTTGTATTTATATTATATATGTTGTAATAAATGGAAACAAAAATATAAATACCTACTATGCTGATTGGATTGTGGTATTTTAAAGTGCTCCGACTACTACACAAAATGCAGACAGGTCATATAGCAGGAAGCATGGCTTTATGCCTGTGCTTACTTGAACCCATTGGTGTGCTAGGTCCAGGTGGCATCAGTGACGTTTCTTTGCTAGGCACTATGACGTCATTCTTAATTTAAAATGCCAAGGTAGTAAAAATGAAGGTGGACAGATGTAAGGTGCTGGTCTTAGCACCTCTGAGGGCTGAAACCAGATGTCATCGAAGCTCTTGGGGAGATTGTGGGTCTGGGGGTGAAGGGGAGGGTGTCACTGTCCTAGGTGTTTGTGGAGGAGTTTGTGTAGTGAAGTGCACAACACTTGAAAATGATGTGACATGTAGCAAACGTGTGAGTATTTCTGAAGCTACTCACTGGTTGTCTGTGTTGAGCTTTGTCCAGCAGTCACGTGACGGCTGAGCCAGATGTTTTGTTGACATGTTCTGAGGGATGCTCCATCAGAGATGGCCTCTGCCTCACCACCTCTCCTCTCTTGCAGATGTGCGAGCAGCTCCAATGCACCGAATGCCCTACGTCCACTCACCCTACGACCGCCCTCCCTGGAACCCGCGATTCTGCATCATCTCTGGGAACCAGCTGCTCATGCTCGACGAGGATGAGGTAAGCGGGCGCCGCCATCTTGGTTGTGGCAGGGGGGTTTAGTTTGAAAACTGTATGAGGATAACGACACATTCGTTGCTGTAGAAGGAACTCTGGGCCTGATTTAGAGGTTGGCAGACAAGATACTCCATCTCAAGTGTGGCGGTGTGCCTGTCCGTCAAACACATGGTCCTCATCTCTCTTTTGAGTGGGGTGGACTGTCATGTTTCTGATGGCAGAGCCCCTGCTGGCACAAAACCCTACACCGACAGCCATCGGGGTTGGGGCCGCTGGTGTAGATACATCAGATCATCCACCCTAATTAGAGCAGATGGTCTGATTAACTTATTTTTAGTTCAGGAATGTCAAGGAAATTGGTGGCCCCAAGTGAAAAACAATACAAATTATGCCCACACCAAGGGAGAAGATTCTCAGGTCATTATCTTTCTTTATCAAAAACAAACTCCTGAATGGGAAGTTTGTTTCTAAAAAACAAAGACGTTCCCTGAGTGGATGTCCAAAACTTTGCATCCTTCGGCAAACTTTCAGTGCCTTTAGAAGAGGTGATGTGGCCTTCGGTCTTCTGTAGGCCCAGAGATCTCTGCGGCGCCTGGATCTCTAATGGGTGACAAGCAGAGCTCTACAAATCCACCTTACATTACATTACATCTCAAGATATGGTGTTTAGTAGTCTGGTCAGAGCCACCCGCCAGCCTCACAATCAGGCCTGCTCTCCTGATCAGAGCCCTTGGGTGCCCCCAGAAGCTTGTACTACTCCTACGCCCCTAGCTCCACCTTACATTATGACTGAAAACACTTCCCGCAACTGGAAATGTTATTTCTTCGTATAATGCCTTGGGACAATTAGCGATTTTCCAGAATGAACGTCTCAAGTGGGATATCCAGTCTCGTGGGCCCTCACCTGCTAACCTAACCACTAACTTCCATCTCCCAGCCCCTCATGGTGTGTCCTGAGTGCTGCCTCCTTGTTGCAAAGAGTCTTTCTGGAAATGTGCTTTTGGTACGGTGAAGTCATATCTGCATCAAAATGTGTTCTTGTGTGCCTTTGTGTTAGTGGTGGTTGAAAACTGTGTTTTGTCATGTATCCTGGTGTTCCACCATCTTGGTTGTAGTGAAAGACGCTCTATCTTGCCATGTTCCTGGGGTCCTGCACCTTGGATTTTGAGTTTGCGTCACCTTGGTTGTGTTGGGAGGGACTCTGTCGTGCTGCGCGGCCTTGGCTGCTGCCATCTTGCTTGCAGTGGAAGAGGCTCATTCTCACCACGTCCTGGTTTTAACACCATCTTGGTTGAGGATCAAGGGGTTGTGTCCTTCTCGATGGCTGTTAATTGTGGTGGAAGGATGCTGTCACGCCAAGTGCCTATGGATGGTGCCATCTTGGTTGTGGTGTAACATGTTCTCTTCTGCCTCGTCGGTGCCACTATCTTGGTCGCTGTAGGTCTCCATCTTACATTGGGATTTTTGGTGCCTCCATGTTGGTGGGGGCAAGAGGGGCTCTCGCATGGCACGTGTCATTGGTTGCTGCAGCCCTCTTGTGGCAGAGGGGTCTCTAGATGCCCTGTGCCCTCTGGGGACTCCATGAGGCCCCATCTTCTCGGGTCCCTCCCTCTCGGTGGTGGCGGAAGGCGCCCCTACCTGCCACAGGTCCTTGGTGGGCCTGCTGGGGAGTGCCTGGTGGAGGGTGGGATGCGCGCCAGGTGCGGGCCTGGTCCCCGGGGGCCCTTGGGGTGCAGTCTCCTGCCAGGCCTCGGCTCTGGGAGCCACGGAGCGCCTCCAGGCGCCCGGATCCTGCTGGCTTTGGAAGCTGCCGAGGAGCGAGTGTACGTGGGAGTGCGGCAAGCTGGGCCCGCAGCTGACACCCAGCCCCCCCGGTAACCATGAGGATACAGGCTGCAGATGGAAGGGGCAGGGCGGAGGGAGGGAGGCAGGGAGAGGAGAGAGAGGGGGAGGAAGGGAGAGAGAGAGAAGCAGAGGGAGGAAAGGGAAGGAAGGAGGGAGATGGAGGAGAGAGAGGGGGAGGGAGAGAGAGAGAAGATGTGGGAGGGAAGGAGGGAGGAAGATAGAGGAGAGAGAGGGGAGGGAGGGAGAGAGAGAAAGAGAGAGAGAGAGAGAGAAGAGGAGGGAGAGAGAGAGAGGAGAGGGGGGAGGGAGGGGCGGGAGATAGAGGAGAGGTGGAAGGGGAGGGAGAGAGAAGAGGAGGGAGGGAAGGGAGGGAGGAAGATAGATGAGAGAGAGGGAGGGAGAGAGAGGAGAGAGAGGGAGAGAGAGAGAAGAGGAGGGAGAGAGGAGAGGGGGGAGGGGAAGGAGATAGAGGAGAGAGGGGGAGCGAAGGAAGGGAGGGAGAGAGAAGAGGAGGGAGGGGAGGGGAAGGAGAGAGAGAGAGCGAGAAGCAATGGGAGCGAGGCCAGGGTGAAGGGGCGAGAGAGAGAGAGAGCAGAGCAGGAAGGGGAAGATCAGAGGAGACAGAGAAAGCAGTGAGAGGGAGAGAGAGCGAGAGAGAGGGAGAACGGGAGAGAGATAGAGAGGGGGGATGGGGAGAACGCGAGAAAGCGCGAGAGAGAGACAGAGCGAGAGAGAGAGAGGAGGGGGAGGAAGAACAAGAAAGAGAGAGAGAGGGTGGAGAGAGAGGCGCAAGGTAGAGAGAGAGGGTGGAAGGAGAACGAGCGTGAGAGAGAGAAGAGATATATAGAGGTGAGGGGAGGGCGAACGCGAGAGAGAGAGAGGGGAAGGGGAGAGAGATAGAGGTGAGAGAGAGAGGAGAGGTAGAGAGGTTAGAGAGAGAGAGAGAGGAGAGGAAGAGAGAGAGGTGAGAGAGAGGAGAGGAAGAGAGTTGAGAGAGAGAGGTGAGAGAGAGGAAGAGAGGGGAGAGGAAGAGAGAGAGGAGTGAGTGACAGAGAGAGAGAGAGAGAGAGAGAGAGAGAGGAGAGGAAGAGAGAGAAGTGAGAGGTGAGAGAGGAGAGGAAGAGAGTTGAGAGAGAGAGGTGTGAGAGAGAGGTGAAAGAGAGAGAGGTGAGAGAGAGGAAGAGAGGTTAGAGAGAGGGGAGAGGAAGAGAGAGAGGAGTGAGTGACAGATAGAGAGAGAGAGAGAGAGAGAGAGAGAGGAGAGGAGAGGAAGAGAGAGAAGTGAGAGGTGAAAGAGGAGAGGAAGAGAGTTGAGAGAGAGAGGTGTGAGAGAGAGAGCGAGAGGTGAGAGCGAGAGGAGAGAGAGAGGAGAGGAAGAGAGTTGAGAGAGAGAGGTGAGAGAGAGAGAGGTGAAAGAGAGAGAGGTGAGAGAGAGGAAGAGAGGTTAGAGAGAGAGGGGAGAGGAAGAGAGAGAGGAGTGAGTGACAGAGAGAGACAGAGAGAGAGAGAGAGAGGAGAGGAAGAGAGAGAAGTGAGAGGTGAGAGAGGAGAGGAAGAGAGTTGAGAGAGAGAGGTGTGAGAGAGAGAGGTGTGAGAGAGAGGAGAGAGAGAGAGAGAGGAGAGAGAGAGAGAGAGAGAGGTGAAAGAGAGAGGAGAGAGAGAGAGAGAGAGAGAGAGAGAGAGAGAGGAGAGGAAGAAAGAGAAGTGAGAGGTGAGAGAGGAGAGGAAGAGAGTTGAGAGAGAGAGGTGTGAGAGAGAGGAGAGGAAGAGAGAGAAGTGAGAGGTGAGAGAGGAGAGGAAGAGAGTTGAGAGAGAGAGGTGTGAGAGAGAGAGAGAGAGAGAGGTGAGAGAGAGAGGTGTGAGAGAGAGAGGTGTGAGAGAGAGGAGAGAGAGAGAGAGAGGAGAGAGAGGAAGAGAGAGAGGGTGTCATTGGAGGAAATACAAAGGAGTACATTTAAGGACGCCGCCTGATGCTCAGACCTTTCAGGCACGCGGCTCTGAGCTCGAGGTGTCCCCCAAAGTGCGCCCCGCCTGACAAGGCTGAGGCCTGAACCCCACCCGGATGCAGGCTTGGTGCTCGGCTGCTGAGGTCTCTGCTCACCCAGGCATCCCTCCCCCTCTCAAGGTGCCCTGCCATGGATGGTCCCTGGGTCCATGGGTGGGCTGGGGGTCATGATGCGTCCTTTGTTGTTTGCCTACAGCCCCCCACCATGAGAGCACCCCAGGGCCCCTCTTCTGTCTGATCTGTCTCTCAAGGGCTTCGGCCTGCTGTCTCCTCCCAATAAATATCTGTCCAGGGGCTCATTAAAAGCAGCTTAGAGGGGCTCCTGCAGTTTCAATCGATTAGCTCTGGGTTCCCATCATTTGTAGATAAATACCGCCCCCTGGAGGCAGAGGCCTGTACTCCCTGAGTGTGAATAGGGCCGACAGTGTCTCTCATCCTCAAGGGTGGGCAGAAGCCAGGGCTCTGGAAAGACCTGATGCCGCTGCGACTCTACTTCCTGGTGTGGAAGAGATCCGACCCCTGACCTTACCCCTCAGGTCACCGGAAGTGAGATAACCATGCCCAGGCCCCTCCTTGCCCAACCAGGGGGGCTGTGGCCGAACACCCCAACTCTGAACCACTTGGACCCTAGACTACACCACCTCTTGGGGGGCTAAGGACTGCACCAGGAGTGAACCCCAAGGCCCAGCTCTGAGTTGTGTTGAGGATGGACACAGACTGGAGCACGAACTGATGTCATGAACCCCCAGAGCCCCTCCCCAGCCAGGTTAAGCAGGGGTTAAATGGACTTAGGGGCTCATTTACGAGGCCGTAGTGGCACACTGCGATATCGGAGCATTATGGTTTTTTTACACGCCGGTGGTGCAGTGTGCCAGCCATGTCTACAAGGCCACGCAGTGTGTCAGCCATGTTTACAAAGTCATGCAAAACCGTCTTGCGTGGCTTTTCATGTTTCCAAGCAACGCCCATGGAACCCGAAGGAATCTGATGCATTCCAAGACAGGAATCTGATGCATTCCAAGACAGGAACCTGATGCATTCCAAGGCAGGAATCAGATGCATTCCAAGGCAGGAATCAGATGCATTCCTAGACAGGAATCTGATGCATTCCAAGGCAGGAATCAGATGCATTCCAAGGCAGGAATCAGATGCATTCCTAGACAGGAATCTGATGCATTCCAAGACAGGATTCTGATGCATTCCAAGACAGGAATCAGATGCATTCCAAGGCAGGAATCAGATGCATTCCTAGACAGGAATCTGATGCATTCCAAGGCAGGAATCAGATGCATTCCAAGGCAGGAATCAGATGCATTCCTAGACAGGAATCTGATGCATTCCTAGACAGGAATCTGATGCATTCCAAGACAGGAACCTGATGCAATCCAAGGCAGGAATCAGATGCATTCCTAGACAGGAATCTGATGCATTCCAAGACAGGATTCTGATGCATTCCAAGACAGGAATCTGATGCATTCCGAAGCAGGAATCTGATGCATTCTCCGATTCACAAGTCTTGGAATGCGTCAGATTCCTATGCCACCTCAGAGGTGGCATCAGAGTGATGAAATGGGGAGTAATATCTTTATTTCTCCCTGTTTTTTTTTCTTTCTATGCGTGCTGCTCTCTGCAGTACACATAGAAAGAGGAAAACTCCTCTTGTGATTGTTTTTGTGCAGGAAGGTCCCCTTCCTGCACAAAAACAATCAACCCCACAACGCAGTCTCCCTTGCACCATGGTGCAAGGATGCCTGCGTTGGCTAATGGCAGCAATTTGTGCTTCAACGAAGGGGGAAAGGACAGAAGTGTGCCCTACCCTGTAGATACGGCGCATTTCTGCCCTTTCTCAGTGGCGCAGGACTGCGCAGCAGGGCACTTGGTGCGCCGCCGGGTGCCACGGGCCTTGTAAACGGGGTCCTTTGTCTTCAACACCATCATTGTTTCTGTGGGAGCCTCAGTTGGGTCTTAGATGGATGGCACTTTGGTGTGTTTTATATTTTTGCGCTTTGAGATTTCTTTGGCAGATTCTCGGCAGTCTGGCCTGAAACCCACTGAGCTTTCTCCTTTTGCGCCAAAGGCTGCAGAGGAAGTAGGACAAGACCAGGGCTATTGGAATTATGCAGCAGGGGAGGGTCAAAATATGCGGCAGGGTTGAGTAAATTATGTGGCAAGAAAAGGCAAATTACGCAGCACGTTTTGTGATAGTGTTACTTCATTATTTAGTCATTTTTAAACTTGTTAACACTGTCTGCGCATTAGTAGTACCTCATTAGGAGCAGTCTAACACCTGAACATAACAATAATGCACAGAAGGAGGCAGGGGCGCGGCTTGGTCAGTATGATTGGGAGGTGGGGTGACCTTTGGAGTTCCCAACAATCATGCTGGGACATCTTCCCAAAACACGAGAAGCAGGACATGAGGGGGGCGTAAGTGGTAGAGGAAAGAGAGAGGAGTGAGGGCTGATAGGGGTTAACTTAAAACACAATGTTTTTCAAACTAATTACCATTTTTTAAAGGCCTTGAAAACACAGAGAGAGGGATTGTGTGTGTTTTTTTTGTCAGTGTGGACATGTAAAAATACCAGGTGAAATCCGACAGACACTTTACATTACCCAACTGAATGCATGGGTACCCAGCTATTTGCTTCAGCATACATTTTTATAGGTGGGGTGTAATACCCGAAACACCCCCCTGGAGCTGCGCTCCTGGAAGGAGGACAAGTCAGTCTTTGCAAAGGGCCCTCTACTGCACAGAAACATGTGGGGCAGCGCTTTTACTAAACATTTGAACCGTTTCAGCTAGGAACGCATTTTTTGTTGTTAAAATCTGCAGACTATGTAGCACATGATGGATTATATGGCAAATGCGGCAAATATACAATTATGCAAAATTCGCTGCATCTGCAAAATCGCATAATTCCAGTGGCCCTGGACAAGACGCAGGCATATCAGGACTTACTGCGTCTCTGGTAGCCTGTCTGGCACCTCTCTCCCAGTGACTGAGGACTGTAAACAGAGCCATGGCAACAGGACGGAGGCTGCAGAGGATGGATGGACGTGCACGCGTCGACTTGAGGTTAACAGACTACACCAGTGGTCCCCAACTTTGTGACTTCTGTGGAGCCCCACTTTATCATTACTTGAATCCGGAGACCCCCACTGAATTATTATCGGAATCAGGGGAACCCCCACTGTGTCATTACTAGAAGCAGGGGACACCCCACTGAGTCATTACTGAAAGCTGGGGATCCCGGGCCTTACATTGCAGATGATTTCAACCGCAAAACAATACACAAAAAATACAGAAACAAGCATTCATCTAACACATACGCAAATGATAACACAGTTTATCTAATTTGCAAAAAAAAAAAATAGAATGTTTAAATTTAGTAGGAAGGTTGGAGCTTTTCTAAATTCAGTTGATGCTAGACATCCTCCATACTGTATTCTGTTTGATGCATCTGTACTGCTCCCAAGAATCAGTTGGAGGATACTAATTTCAGCCCATATTTATACATTTTTAGTGCCGCATTTGCTCCGCTTTTTGATGCAAAAACGGCACAAACTTACAAAATTGTATTTTGTAAGTTTGCGCCGTTTTTGCGTAAAAAAACAGCGCAAATGCCGCGCTAAAAAAAGTATAAATATGAGCCTTCATTTTTAGCCTCCAATTTCAAATTCTTTGACATTTATTGTATATTTCAAAATTGTAAATTGGACATTTAGCCACTTTATTTATATATACTTTATTAATCTGTTAAGTTTAGTTAGTTTTCTAAGCAGTCGCGGACCACCTTGAGGAGGGTCCACTGACCTCCAGAGTTCCCCGGACCACAGGTTGGGAAATACCGGCCTACACTGATGCCCTGACACTGTGCTGCTGGAAGAGTAACATTTTACTTGTGCCCCAACCCCAAGAGAGCTAGAACCTTCTGCCATGTGCCATTCCGCATCTTTTATAACTGGCCCTCATATCCTGAGCGTGATGATGGTAAAGATCACAGGAGACTGTCTTTAATGTCAGTTACTACGTCATACAGTGTCAGCGCATCAGTTACCACTAGGCCTTGACTACTTTCACTAGTCACCCTGGAAGGTGAAAGTCTGTGATGACGGAGTAGGTCCGGGGACACCCATGTGAAATGACACTGTCAGAGCTCAAAGGTGTGGTTGTCTTACCAAGATGACAAGTATCACTTTACAAAACACATTGTTTTCTGCTTCTCTGCCCCTTCCCTCTGCCTCCTTACTCTCACACTCATGTTCTCTGCCTCATCGCTCTCTGCCTCCTTACTCTCACACTCATGTTTTCAGCTCTCTCCCTCCTTGTTCACTACCTTATCACTCTCTACCTCCTTACGCTCACACTCATGTTCTCTGCTGCTCTGGTCTCTACCTCCCTGCTCTCTAGTTCATCACTCTCTGCCTCCTTACTCTCACACTCATGTTCTCTGCATCTCTGGTCTCTACCTCCCTGCTCTCTAGTTCATCACTCTCTGCCTCCTTACCCTCACACTCATGTTCTCTGCCTCTCTGCTGTCTACCTCCCTGTTCTCTATCTGATCACTCTCTGCCTCCTTAATCTCACACTCATGTTCCTTGCCTTTCTGCGCTGTAACTCCCCGTTCTCCATCTGATCACTCTCCGCCTCCTTACTCTCACACTCATGTTCCCCGCCTCTTTGCGCTCTATCTCCCTGTTCTCTACCTCATCGCTCTCTGCATCCTTACTCTCACGCTCATGTTCTCTACCTCATTGCTCTCTGCCTCTTACTCTCACACTCATGTTCTCTTCTCTCTATCTCTCTCCTCGTTCTCTACCTCATCACTCTGTGCCTCCTTACTCTCACGCTCATGTTCTCTGCTTCTCTGGTCTCTACCTCCCTGCTCTCTAGCTCATCACTCTCTGCCTCCTTACTCTCATGCTCATTTTCTCTGCTGCTCCGGTCTCTACCTCCCTGGTCTCTAGTTCATCACTCTCTGCCTCCTTACTCTCACACTCATGTTCTCTGCCTCATCGCTCTCTGCCTCCTTACTCTCACACTCATGTTCTCTGCATCTCTGGTCTCTACCTCCCTGCTCTTTAGCTCATCACTCTCTGCCTCCTTACTCTCACACTCATGTTCTCTGCCTCATCGCTCTCTGCCTCCTTACTCTCACACTCATGTTCTCAGCTCTCTCCCTCCATGTTCTCTACCTCATCGCTCTCTGCATCCTTACTCTCATACTCATGTTCTCTGCTGCCCTGTTCTCTACCTCCCTGCTCTCTAGTTCATCACTCTCTGCCTCCTTACTCTCACACTCATGTTCTCGGACTCTCTGCTGTCTACTTCCCTGTTCTCTATCAGATCACTCTCTGCCTCCTTATACTCAGACTCATGTTCCCTGCCTCTATGCGCTCTACCTCCCTGTTCTCAACCTCATCGCTCTCTGCATACTTACTCTCACACTTATGTTCTCTGCTGCTCTGGTCCCTACCTCCCTGCTCTTTAGTTCATCACTCTCTGCCTCCCTACTCTCACACTCATGTTCTCTGCCGCTCTGGTCTCTCCCTCCCTGCTCTCTAGTTCTTCACTCTCTGCCTCCTTACTCTCACACTCATGTTCCCTGCCTTTATGCGCTCTACCTCCCTGTTCTCTACCTCATCACTCTCTGCCTCCTTACTCTCACACTCATGTTATCTGCATCTCTGGTCTCTACCTCCCTGCTCTCTAGCTCATCTCTCTCTGCATCCTTACTCTCACGCTCATGTTCTCTGCCTCTCTGCTCTCTACCTCCCTGTTCTCTATCAGATCACTCTCTGCCTTCTTACACTCACACTCATGTTCCCTGCCTCTATGCGCTCTACCTCCCTGTTCTCTACCTCATCGCTCTCTGCATACTTATACTCACACTCATGTTCTCTGCTGCTCTGGTCCCTACCTCCCTGCTCTCTAGTTCATCACTCTCTGCCTCCTTACTCTCACACTCATATTCCCTGTCTTTATGCGCTCCACCTCCCTGTTCTCTACCTCATCACTCTCTGCCTCATTACTCTCACACTCATGTTCTCTGCATCTCTGGTCTCTACCTCCCTGCTCTCTAGCTCATCACTCTCTGCCTCCTTACTCTCACACTCATGTTCTCTGCCTCTCTGCTGTCTCCTTCCCTGTTCTCCATCTCATCAATCTCTGCCTCCTTACTCTCACACTCATGTTCCCTGCCTCTCTGCACTCCACCTCCCTGTTGTCTACCTCATCGCTTTCTGCCTCCTTACTCTCACGCTCATGTTCTCTGCCTCATTGCTCTCTGCCTCCTTACTCTCACACTCATGATCTCTGCATCTCTGGTCTCTACCTCCCTGCTCTCTAGCTCATCACTCTCTGCCTCCTTACTCTCACACTCATGTTCTATGCCTCTCTGCTGTCTACCTCACTGTTCTCTATCTGATCACTCGCTGCCTCCTTACTCTCACATTCATGTTCCCTGCCTCTTTGCGCTCTACCTTCCTGTTCTCTACCTCATCGCTCTCTGCATCCTTACTCTCACGCTCATGTTCTCTGCCTCATTGCTCTCTGCCTCCTTACTCTCACATTCATGTTCCCTGCCTCTTTGCGCTCTACCTCCCTGTTCTCTACCTCATCGCTGTCTGCCTCCTTACTCTCACACTCATGTTCTCTGCATCTCTGGTCTCTACCTCCCTGCTCTCTAGCTCATCTCTCTCTGCATCCTTACTCTCACGCTCATGTTCTCTGCCTCTCTGCTGTCTACCTCCCTGTTCTCTATCAGATCACTCTCTGCCTTCTTACACTCACACTCATGTTCCCTGCCTCTATGGGCTCTACCTCCCTGTTCTCTACCTCATCGCTCTCTGCATACTTACTCTCACACTCATGTTCTCTGCTGCTCTGGTCCCTACCTCCCTGCTCTCTAGTTCATCACTCTCTGCCTCCTTACTCTCACACTCATATTCCCTGTCTTTATGCGCTCCACCTCCCTGTTCTCTACCTCATCACTCTCTGCCTCCTTACTCTCACACTCATGTTCTCTGCATCTCTGGTCTCTACCTCCCTGCTCTCTAGCTCATCACTCTCTGCCTCCTTACTCTCACACTCATGTTCTCTGCCTCTCTGCTGTCTCCTTCCCTGTTCTCCATCTGATCAATCTCTGCCTCCTTACTCCCACACTCATGTTCCCTGCCTCTCTGCACTCCACCTCCCTGTTGTCTACCTCATCGCTTTCTGCCTCCTTACTCTCACGCTCATGTTCTGTGCCTCATTGCTCTCTGCCTCCTTACTCTCACACTCATGATCTCTGCATCTCTGGTCTCTACCTCCCTGCTCTCTAGCTCATCACTCTCTGCCTCCTTACTCTCACACTCATGTTCTCTGCCTCTCTGCTGTCTACCTCACTGTTCTCTATCTGATCACTCGCTGCCTCCTTACTCTCACATTCATGTTTACTGCCTCTTTGCGCTCTACCTTCCTGTTCTCTACCTCATCGCTCTCTGCATCCTTACTCTCACGCTCATGTTCTCTGCCTCATTGCTCTCTGCCTCCTTACTCTCACATTCATGTTCCCTGCCTCTTTGCGCTCTACCTTCCTGTTCTCTACCTCATCACTCTCTGCATCCTTACTCTCACGCTCATGTTCTCTGCCTCATTGCTCTCTGCCTCCTTACTCTCACACTCATGTTCTCTTCTCTCTATCTCCTCGTTCTCTACCTCATCACTCCCTGCCTCTTACTCCCACACTCATGTTCTCTGTATCTCTGGTCTCTACCTCCCTGCTCTCTAGCTCATCACTCTCTGCACCCTTACTCTCACACTCATGTTCTCTGCATCTCTGGTCTCTAGCTCCCTGCTCTCTAACTCATCACTCTCTTCCTCCTTACTCTCACACTCATGTTCTCTGCCTCGCTGCTGTCTACCTCCCTGTTTTCTATCTGATCACTGTGTGCCTCCTTACTCTCACACTCATGCTCCCTTGACTCTGTGTTCTACCACCTCTGTCTCTACCTCATCGCTTTCTGCCTCCTTACTCTCACACTCATGTTCTCTGTATCTCTGGTCTCTACCTCCCTGCTCTCTACCTCATCCCTCTCTGCATCCTTACTCTCACACTCATGTTCTCTGCCTCATCGCTGTCTGCCTCGTTACTCTCACACTCATGTTCTCTTCTCTCTATCTCCTCGTTCTATACCTCATCGCTCTCTGCCTCTTACTCTCACACTCATGTTCTCTGTATCTCTGGTCTCTACCTCCCTGCTGTCTAGTTCATCACTCTCTGCCTCCTTATTCTCACACTCATGTTCTCTTCTCTCTCCCTCTCTTCGTTCTCTACCTCATCGCTCTGTGCCTCCTTACTCTCACACTCATGTTCTCTGCATCTCTGGTCTCTACCTCCCTGCTCTCAAGTTCATCACTCTCTGCCTCCTTACTCTCACACTCATGTTCTCTGCCACTCCGGTCTCTACCTCCCTGGTCTCTAGTTCATCACTCTCTGCGTCCTTACTCTCACACTGATGTTCTCTGCCTCATCGCTCTCTGCCTCCTTACTCTCACACTCATGTTCTCTGCATCTCTGGTCTCTATCTCCCTTCTCTCTTGCTCATCACTCTCTGCCTCCTTACTCTCACACTCATGTTCTCTGCATCTCTGGTCTCTACCTCCCTGCTCTCTAGCTCATCACTCGCTGCCTCCTTACTCTCACACTCAAGTTCTCTCCCTCATCGCTCTCTGCCTCCTTACTGTCACATTCATGTTCTCTGCCGCTCTGGTCTCTACCTTCCTGCTCTCTAGTTCATCACTCTGTGCCCCCTTACTCTCACACATGTTCTCTGCCGCTCCGTTCTCTAGCTCCCTGCTCTCTAGTTCATCACTCTCTGCCTCCTTACTCTCGCACTCATGTTCTCTGCCTCTCTGCTATCTACCTCCCTGTTCTGTATCTGATCCCTCTCTGCTTCCTTACTCTCACACTCATGTTCCCTGCCTCTATGCGCTGTACCTCCCTGTTCTCTACTTCATCGCTCTCTGCATCCTTACTCTCACACTCATGTTCTCTGCCTCTCTGCTATCTACTTCCATGTTCTCTATCTGATCACTCTCTGCTTCCTTAGTCTCACACTGATGTTCCCTGCCTCTATGAGCTCTACCTCCCTGTTCTCTACTTCATCGCTCTCTGCCTCCTTACTCTCACACTCATGTTCTCTTCTCTCTATCTCCTCATTCTATACCTCATCGCTCTCTGCCTCTTACTCTCACACTCATGTTCTCTGAATCTCTGGTCTCTACCTCCCTGCTCTCTAGTTCATCACTCTCTGCCTCCTTACTCTCACACTCATGTTCTCTTCTCTCTCTCTCTCCTCATTCTTTACCTCATCGCTCTGTGCCTCCTTACTCTCACGCTCATGTTCTCTGCATCTCTGGTCTCTACCTCCCTGCTCTCAAGTTCATTACTCTCTGCCTCCTTACTCTCACACTCATGTTCTCTGCTCTCTTCCGCCTTGTTCTCTACCTAATTGCTCTCTGCTTCCTTACTCTCACACTCATGTTCTCTGCATCTCTGGTCTCTACCTCCCTGCTCTCTAGCTCATCACTCTCTGCCTCCTTACACTCACACTCATGTTCTCTCCCTCATCGCTCTCTGCCTCCTTACTCTCACATTCATGTTCTCTGCCTCTCTGGTCTCTACCTTCCTGCTCTCTAGTTCATCACTCTGTGCCCCCTTACTCTCACACTCATGTTCTCTGCCGCTCCGTTCTCTAGCTCCCTGCTCTGTAGTTCATCACTCTCTGCCTCCTTACTCTTGCACTCATGTTCTCTGCCTCTCTGCTATCTACCTCCCTGTTCTCTATCTGATCACTCTCTGCTTCCTTACTCTCACACTCATGTTCCCTGCCTCTATGCGCTGTACCTCCCTGTTCTCTACTTCATCGCTCTCTGCATCCTTACTCTCACACTCATGTTCTCTGCCTCTCTGCTATCTACTTCCATGTTCTCTGTCTGATCACTCTCTGCTTCCTTAGTCTCACACTGATGTTCCCTGCCTCTATGAGCTCTACCTCCCTGTTCTCTACTTCATCGCTCTCTGCCTCCTTACTCTCACACTCATGTTCTCTTCTCTCTATCTCCTCATTCTATACCTCATTGCTCTCTGCCTCTTACTCTCACACTCATGTTCTCTGTATCTCTGGTCTCTACCTCCCTGCTCTCTAGTTTATCACTCTCTGCCTCCTTACTCTCACACTCATGTTCTCTTCTCTCTCTCCTCATTGTTTACCTCATCGCTCTGTGTCTCCTTACTCTCACGCTCATGTTCTCTGCATCTCTGGTCTCTACCTCCCTGCTGTCTAGTTCATCACTCTCTGCCTCCTTACTCTCACACTCATGTTCTCTTCTCTCTCCCTCTCTTCGTTCTCTACCTCATCGCTCTGTGCCTCCTTACTCTCACACTCATGTTCTCTGCCTCTCTGCTATCTACTTCCATGTTCTCTATCTGATCACTCTCTGCTTCCTTAGTCTCACACTGATGTTCCCTGCCTCTATGAGCTCTACCTCCCTGTTCTCTACTTCATCGCTCTCTGCCTCCTTACTCTTACACTCATGTTCTCTTCTCTCTTTCTCCTCATTCTATACCTCATCGCTCTCTTCCTCTTACTCTCACACTCATGTTCTCTGTATTTCTGGTCTCTACCTCCCTGCTCTCTAGTTCATCACTCTCTGCCTCCTTACTCTCACACTCATGTTCTCTTCTCTCTCTCTCTCCTCATTCTTTACCTCATCGCTCTGTGCCTCCTTACTCTCACGCTCATGTTCTCTGCATCTCTGGTCTCTACCTCCCTGCTCTCAAGTTCATTACTCTCTGCCTCCTTACTCTCACACTCATGTTCTCTGCTCTCTTCCGCCTTGTTCTCTACCTAATTGCTCTCTGCCTCTTACTCTCACACTCATGTTCTCTGTATCTCTGGTCTCTACCTCCCTGCTCTCTAGTTTATCACTCTCTGCCTCCTTACTCTCACACTCATGTTCTCTTCTCTCTCTCCTCATTGTTTACCTCATCGCTCTGTGTCTCCTTACTCTCACGCTCATGTTCTCTGCATCTCTGGTCTCTACCTCCCTGCTGTCTAGTTCATCACTCTCTGCCTCCTTACTCTCACACTCATGTTCTCTTCTCTCTCCCTCTCTTCGTTCTCTACCTCATCGCTCTGTGCCTCCTTACTCTCACACTCATGTTCTCTGCCTCTCTGCTATCTACTTCCATGTTCTCTATTTGATCACTCTCTGCTTCCTTAGTCTCACACTGATGTTCCCTGCCTCTATGAGCTCTACCTCCCTGTTCTCTACTTCATCGCTCTCTGCCTCCTTACTCTTACACTCATGTTCTCTTCTCTCTTTCTCCTCATTCTATACCTCATCGCTCTCTTCCTCTTACTCTCACACTCATGTTCTCTGTATTTCTGGTCTCTACCTCCCTGCTCTCTAGTTCATCACTCTCTGCCTCCTTACTCTCACACTCATGTTCTCTTCTCTCTCTCTCTCCTCATTCTTTACCTCATCGCTCTGTGCCTCCTTACTCTCACGCTCATGTTCTCTGCATCTCTGGTCTCTACCTCCCTGCTCTCAAGTTCATTACTCTCTGCCTCCTTACTCTCACACTCATGTTCTCTGCTCTCTTCCGCCTTGTTCTCTACCTAATTGCTCTCTGCTTCCTTACTCTCACACTCATGTTCTCTGCATCTCTGGTCTCTACCTCCCTGCTCTCTAGCTCATCACTCTCGGCCTCCTTACACTCACACTGATGTTCTCTCCCTCATCGCTCTCTGCCTCCTTACTCTCACATTCAGGTTCTCTGCCGCTCTGGTCTCTACCTTCCTACTCTCTAGTTCATCACTCTGTGCCCCCTTACTCTCACACTCATGTTCTCTGCCGCTCCGTTCTCTAGCTCCCTGCTCTCTAGTTCATCACTCTCTGCCTCCTTACTCTTGCACTCATGTTCTCCGCCTCTCTGCTATCTACCTCCCTGTTCTCTATCTGATCACTCTCTGCTTCCTTACTCTCACACTCATGTTCCCTGCCTCTATGCGCTGTACCTCCCTGTTCTCTACTTCATCGCTCTCTGCATCCTTACTCTCACACTCATGTTCTCTGCCTCTCTGCTATCTACTTCCATGTTCTCTGTCTGATCACTCTCTGCTTCCTTAGTCTCACACTTATGTTCCCTGCCTCTATGAGCTCTACCTCCCTGTTCTCTACTTCATCGCTCTCTGCCTCCTTACTCTCACACTCATGTTCTCTTCTCTCTATCTCCTCATTCTATACCTCATCGCTCTCTGCCTCTTACTCTCACACTCATGTTCTCTGTATCTCTGGTCTCCACCTCCCTGCTCTCTAGTTTATCACTCTCTGCCTCCTTACTCTCACACTCATGTTCTCTTCTCTCTCTCTCTCTCCTCATTCTTTACCTCATCGCTCTGTGTCTCCTTACTCTCACGCTCATTTTCTCTGCATATCTGGTCTCTACCTCCCTGCTCTCAAGTTCATCACTCTCTGCCTCCTTACTCTCACACTCATGTTCTCTGCTCTCTTCCGCCTTGTTCTCTACCTAATTGCTCTCTGCTTCCTTACTCTCACACTCATGTTCTCTGCATCTCTGGTCTCTACCTCCCTGCTCATCACTCTCTGCCTCCCTACACTCACACTCATGTTCTCTGCCGCTCCGGTATCTACCTCCCTGGTCTCTAATGCATCACTCTCTGCCTCCTTACTCTCACACTCATGTTCAATGCCTCATCGCTCTCTGCCGCCTTACTCCCACACTCATGTTCTCTGCATCTCTGGTCTCTACCTCCCTGCTGTCTAGCTCATCACTCTATGCCTCCTTACTCTCACACTCATGTTCTCTGCATCTCTGGTCTCTACCTCCCTGCTCTCAAGTTCATCACTCTCTGCCTCCTTACTCTCACACTCATGTTCTCTGCTCTCTTCCGCCTTGTTCTCTACCTAATTGCTCTCTGCTTCCTTACTCTCACACTCATGTTCTCTGCATCTCTGGTCTCTACCTCCCTGCTCTCTAGCTCATCACTCTCTGCCTCCTTACTCTCACATTCATGTTCTGTGCCGCTCTGGTCTCTACCTTCCTGCTCTCTAGTTCATCACTCTGTGCCCCCTTACTCTCACACTCATGTTCTCTGCCGCTCCGTTCTCTAGCTCCCTGCTCTCTAGTTCATCACTCTCTGCCTCCTTACTCTCGCACTCATGTTCTCTGCCTCTCTGCTATCTACCTCCCTGTTCTCTATCTGATCACTCTCTGCTTCCTTACTCTCACACTCATGTTCCCTGCCTCTCTGCTATCTACTTCCATGTTCTCTATCTGATCACTCTCTGCTTCCTTAGTCTCACACTGATGTTCCCTGCCTCTATGAGCTCTACCTCCCTGTTCTCTACTTCATCGCTCTCTGCCTCCTTACTCTCACACTCATGTTCTCTTCTCTCTATCTCCTCATTCTATACCTCATCGCTCTCTGCCTCTTACTCTGACACTCATGTTCTCTGTATCTCTGGTCTCTACCTCCCTGCTCTCTAGTTCATCACTCTCTGCCTCCTTACTCTCACACTCATGTTCTCTTCTCTCACTCTCTCCTCATTCTTTACCTCATTGCTCTGTGTCTCCTTACTCTCACGCTCATGTTCTCTGCATCTCTGGTCTCTACCTCCCTGCTCTCAAGTTCATCACTCTCTGCCTCCTTACTCTCACACTCATGTTCTCTGCTCTCTTCCGCCTTGTTCTCTACCTAATTGCTGTCTGCTTCCTTACTCTCACACTCATTTTCTCTGCATCTCTGGTCTCTACCTCCCTGCTCATCAATCTCTGCCTCCTTACACTCACACTTATGTTCTCTGCCGCTCCGGACTCTACCTCCCTGGTCTCTAGTTCATCACTCTCTGCCTCCTTACTCTCACACTCATGTTCAATGCCTCATCGCTCTCTGCCTCCTTACTCCCACACTCATGTTCTCTGCATCTCTGGTCTCTACCTCCCTGCTGTCTACCTCATCACTCTATGCCTCCTTCCTCTCACGCTCATGTTCTCTGCATCTCTGGTCTCTACCTCCCTGCTCTCTAGCTCATCACTCTCTGCCTCCTTACTCTCACACTCATGTTCTCTGCCTCATCGCTCTCTGCCTCCTTACTCTCACACTCATGTTCTGTGCCGCTGTGGTCTCTACCTTCCTGCTCTCTAGTTCATCACTCTCTGCCCCCTTCTCTCACACTCATGTTCTCTGCCACTCCGGTCTCTAGCTCCCTGCTTTCTAGTTCATCACTCTCTGCCTCCTAACTCTCACACTCACGTTCTCTGCCTCTCTTCTATCTACCTCCCTGTTCTCTATCTGATCACTCTCTGCTTCCTTACTCTCACACTCATGTTCCCTGCCTCTATGCACTCTACCTCCCTGTTCTCTACTTCATCGCTCTCTGCATCCTTACTCTCACACTCATGTTCTCTGCCACTCTGGTCTCTAGTTCATCACTCTCTGCCTCCTTACTCTCACACTCATGTTCTCTGCCTCTCTGCTATCTACTTCCCTGTTCTCTATCTGATCACACTCTGCTTCCTTACACTCACACTCCTGTTCCCTGCCTCTATGCGCTCTACCTCCCTGTTCTCTACTTCTTCGCTCTCTGCCTCCTTACTCTCACACTTATGTTCTCTGCCTCATTGCTCCCTGCCTCCTTAGTCTCACATTCATGTTCTCTGCCTCAACTCTCTCTGCCTTCTTACTCTCACACTCATGTTCTCAGCCTCTTTGCTGTCTCCATCCCTGTTCTCCATCTGATCACTCTCTGCCTCCTTACTCTTACACTCGTGTTCCCTGCCTCTCTGCGCTCTACCTCTCTGTTCTCTACCTCATCGCTTTCTGCCTCCTTACTCTCACACTCATGTTCTCTGCCTGTCTCCCTCATTTTCCCAATCTCATCGCTCTCCCACTCATGTTTTCTGGCTCTCTGCTCTCATCCTCCTAGTTCTCTACCTCATCACTCTGCATCCTTACTCTCACACTCATGTTCTCTGTGTCTCTGGTCTCTACCTCCATGCTCTCTAGCTCATCACTTTCTGCCTCCTTACTCTCACACTCATGTTCTCTGCCTCATCGCTCTCTGCCTCCTTACTCTGACACTCATGTTCTCTGCATCTCTGGTCTCTACCTCCCTGCTCTCTAGCTCATCACTCTCTGCCTCCTTACTCTCACACTCATGTTCTCTGCCTCATTGCTCTCTACCTCCTTACTCTCACACTCATGTTCTCTGTATCTCTGGTCTCTACCTCCATGCTCTCTAGCTGATCACTCTCTGCCTCCTTACTCTCACACTCATGTTCCTTGCCTCTCTGCGCTCTACCTTCCTGTTCTGTACCTCATCGGTTTCTGCCTTCTTACTCTCACACTAATGGTCTCTGCCTCTCTGCTGTCTACCTCACTGTTCTCTATCTGATCACTCTCTACCTCCTTACTCTCACACTCATGTTCCCTGCGTCTTTGCGCCCAACTCCCTGTTGTCTACCTCATCTCACTCTGCATCCTTACTCTCATGCTCATGTTCTCTGCCTCATCGCTCTCTGCCTCCTTACTCTCACACTCATGTTCTCTTCTCTCTATCTCCTCGTTCTCTACCTCATCGCTCTCTGCCTCTTACTCTCACACTCATGTTCTCTGTATCTCTGGTCTCTACCTCCCTGCTCTCTAGTTCACCAAACTCTGTCTCCTTACTCTCACGTTCTCTTCTCTCTCTCTCCTCGTTCTCTACCTCATCGCTCTGTGCCTCCTTACTCTCACGCTCATGTTCTCTGCATCTCTTGTCTCTACCTCCCTCCTCTCAAGGTTCATTACTCTCTGCCTCCTTACTCTCACACTCTTGTTCTCTGCTCTCTTCCGCCTTGTTATCTACCTCATTGCTCTCTGCTTCCTTACTCTGATGCTCATGTTCTGTGCGTCTCTGATCTCTACCTCCCTGCTCTCCAGGTCATCACTCTCTGCATTCTTACTCTCACACTCATGTTCTCTGCCACTCCGGTCTCCACCTTCCTGGTCTCTAGTTCATCACTCTCTGCCTCCCTACTCCCACACGCCTGTTCTCTGCCTCATCGCTCTCTGCCTCCTTACTCTCACACTCATGTTCTCTGCATCTCTGGTCACTACCTCCCTGCTCTCTCGCTCATCTCTCTCTGCCTCCTTACTCTCACACTCATGTTCTCTGCCTCATCGCTCTCTGCCTCCTTACTCTCACACTCATGTTCTCTGTATCTCTGGTCTCTACCTCCCTGCTCTCTAGTTCATCACTCTCTGCCTCCTAACTCTCACACTCATGTTCTCTTCTCTCTCTCTCTCTCCTCGTTCTCTACCTCATCGCTCTGTGCCTCCTTACTCTCACGCTCATGTTCTCTCCCTTTCTGCTATCTACCTCCCTGTTCTCTATCTGATCACTCTCTGCTTTCTTACTCTCACACTCATGTTCCCTGCCTGTCCCCCTCATTTTCCCAATCTCATCGCTCTCCCACTCATGTTTTCTGGCTCTCTGCTCTCATCCTCCTAGTTCTCTACCTCATCACTCTGCATCCTTACTCTCACACTCATGTTCTCTGTATCTCCGTTCTCTACCTCCATGCTCTCTAGCTCATCACTTTCTGCCTCCTTACTCTCACACTCATGTTCTCTGCCTCATCGCTCTCTGCCTCCTTACTCTGACACTCATGTTCTCTGCATCTCTGGTCTCTACCTCCCTGCTCTCTAGCTCATCACTCTCTGCCTCCTTACTCTCACACTCATGTTCTCTGCTTCATCGCTCTCTACCTCCTTACTCTCACACTCATGTTCTCTGTATCTCTGGTCTCTACCTCCATGCTCTCTAGCTGATCACTCTCTGCTTCCTTAGTCTCACACTGATGTTCCCTGCCTCTATGAGCTCTACCTCCCTGTTCTCTACTTCATCGCTCTCTGCCTCCTTACTCTCACACTCATGTTCTCTTCTCTCTATCTCCTCATTCTATACCTCATCGCTCTCTGCCTCTTACTCTCACACTCATGTTCTCTGAATCTCTGGTCTCTACCTCCCTGCTCTCTAGTTCATCACTCTCTGCCTCCTTACTCTCACACTCATGTTCTCTTCTCTCTCTCTCTCCTCATTCTTTACCTCATCGCTCTGTGCCTCCTTACTCTCACGCTCATGTTCTCTGCATCTCTGGTCTCTACCTCCCTGCTCTCAAGTTCATTACTCTCTGCCTCCTTACTCTCACACTCATGTTCTCTGCTCTCTTCCGCCTTGTTCTCTACCTAATTGCTCTCTGCTTCCTTACTCTCACACTCATGTTCTCTGCATCTCTGGTCTCTACCTCCCTGCTCTCTAGCTCATCACTCTCTGCCTCCTTACACTCACACTCATGTTCTCTCCCTCATCGCTCTCTGCCTCCTTACTGTCACATTCATGTTCTCTGCCTCTCTGGTCTCTACCTTCCTGCTCTCTAGTTCATCACTCTGTGCCCCCTTACTCTCACACTCATGTTCTCTGCCGCTCCGTTCTCTAGCTCCCTGCTCTGTAGTTCATCACTCTCTGCCTCCTTACTCTTGCACTCATGTTCTCTGCCTCTCTGCTATCTACCTCCCTGTTCTCTATCTGATCACTCTCTGCTTCCTTACTCTCACACTCATGTTCCCTGCCTCTATGCGCTGTACCTCCCTGTTCTCTACTTCATCGCTCTCTGCATCCTTACTCTCACACTCATGTTCTCTGCCTCTCTGCTATCTACTTCCATGTTCTCTGTCTGATCACTCTCTGCTTCCTTACTCTCACACTCATGTTCTCTGCCTCATTGCTCTCTACCTCCTTACTCTCACACTCATGTTCTCTGTATCTCTGGTCTCTACCTCCATGCTCTCTAGCTGATCACTCTCTGCCTCCTTACTCTCACACTCATGTTCCCTGCCTCTCTGCGCTCTACCTTCCTGTTCTGTACCTCATCGGTTTCTGCCTTCTTACTCTCACACTAATGGTCTCTGCCTCTCTGCTGTCTACCTCACTGTTCTCTATCTGATCACTCTCTACCTCCTTACTCTCACACTCATGTTCCCTGCGTCTTTGCGCCCAACTCCCTGTTGTCTACCTCATCTCACTCTGCATCCTTACTCTCATGCTCATGTTCTCTGCCTCATCGCTCTCTGCCTCCTTACTCTCACACTCATGTTCTCTTCTCTCTATCTCCTCGTTCTCTACCTCATCGCTCTCTGCCTCTTACTCTCACACTCATGTTCTCTGTATCTCTGGTCTCTACCTCCCTGCTCTCTAGTTCACCAAACTCTGTCTCCTTACTCTCACGTTCTCTTCTCTCTCTCTCCTCGTTCTCTACCTCATCGCTCTGTGCCTCCTTACTCTCACGCTCATGTTCTCTGCATCTCATGTCTCTACCTCCCTCCTCTCAAGGTTCATTAATCTCTGCCTCCTTACTCTCACACTCTTGTTCTCTGCTCTCTTCCGCCTTGTTATCTACCTCATTGCTCTCTGCTTCCTTACTCTGATGCTCATGTTCTGTGCGTCTCTGGTCTCTACCTCCCTGCTCTCCAGGTCATCACTCTCTGCATTCTTACTCTCACACTCATGTTCTCTGCCACTCCGGTCTCCACCTTCCTGGTCTCTAGTTCATCACTCTCTGCCTCCCTACTCTCACACGCCTGTTCTCTGCCTCATCGCTCTCTGCCTCCTTACTCTCACACTCATGTTCTCTGCATCTCTGGTCACTACCTCCCTGCTCTCTCGCTCATCTCTCTCTGCCTCCTTACTCTCACACTCATGTTCTCTGCCTCATCGCTCTCTGCCTCCTTACTCTCACACTCATGTTCTCTGTATCTCTGGTCTCTACCTCCCTGCTCTCTAGTTCATCACTCTCTGCCTCCTAACTCTCACACTCATGTTCTCTTCTCTCTCTCTCTCTCCTCGTTCTCTACCTCATCGCTCTGTGCCTCCTTACTCTCACGCTCATGTTCTCTCCCTTTCTGCTATCTACCTCCCTGTTCTCTATCTGATCACTCTCTGCTTTCTTACTCTCACACTCATGTTCCCTGCCTGTCCCCCTCATTTTCCCAATCTCATCGCTCTCCCACTCATGTTTTCTGGCTCTCTGCTCTCATCCTCCTAGTTCTCTACCTCATCACTCTGCATCCTTGCTCTCACACTCATGTTCTCTGTATCTCCGTTCTCTACCTCCATGCTCTCTAGCTCATCACTTTCTGCCTCCTTACTCTCACACTCATGTTCTCTGCCTCATCGCTCTCTGCCTCCTTACTCTGACACTCATGTTCTCTGCATCTCTGGTCTCTACCTCCCTGCTCTCTAGCTCATCACTCTCTGCCTCCTTACTCTCACACTCATGTTCTCTGCTTCATCGCTCTCTACCTCCTTACTCTCACACTCATGTTCTCTGTATCTCTGGTCTCTACCTCCATGCTCTCTAGCTGATCACTCTCTGCCTCCTTACTCTCACACTCATGTTCCTTGCCTCTCTGCGCTCTACCTCCCTGTTCTGTACCTCATCGGTTTCTGCCTTCTTACTCTCACACTAATGGTCTCTGCCTCTCTGCTGTCTACCTCACTGTTCTCTATCTGATCACTCTCTACCTCCTTACTCTCACACTCATGTTCCCTGCGTCTTTGCGCCCAACTCCCTGTTGTCTACCTCATCTCACTCTGCATCCTTACTCTCATGCTCATGTTCTCTGCCTCATCGCTCTCTGCCTCCTTACTCTCACACTCATGTTCTCTTCTCTCTATCTCCTCGTTCTCTACCTCATCGCTCTCTGCCTCTTACTCTCACACTCATGTTCTCTGTATCTCTGGTCTCTACCTCCCTGCTCTCTAGTTCACCAAACTCTGTCTCCTTACTCTCACACTCATGTTCTCTTCTCTCTCTCTCTCTCCTCGTTCTCTACCTCATCGCTCTGTGCCTCCTTACTCTCACGCTCATGTTCTCTCCCTTTCTGCTATCTACCTCCCTGTTCTCTATCTGATCACTCTCTGCTTTCTTACTCTCACACTCATGTTCCCTGCCTGTCCCCCTCATTTTCCCAATCTCATCGCTCTCCCACTCATGTTTTCTGGCTCTCTGCTCTCATCCTCCTAGTTCTCTACCTCATCACTCTGCATCCTTACTCTCACACTCATGTTCTCTCCCTCATCGCTCTCTGCCTCCTTACTCTCACATTCATGTTCTCTGCCTCTCTGGTCTCTACCTTCCTGCTCTCTAGTTCATCACTCTGTGCCCCCTTACTCTCACACTCATGTTCTCTGCCGCTCCGTTCTCTAGCTCCCTGCTCTGTAGTTCATCACTCTCTGCCTCCTTACTCTTGCACTCATGTTCTCTGCCTCTCTGCTATCTACCTCCCTGTTCTCTATCTGATCACTCTCTGCTTCCTTACTCTCACACTCATGTTCCCTGCCTCTATGCGCTGTACCTCCCTGTTCTCTACTTCATCGCTCTCTGCATCCTTACTCTCACACTCATGTTCTCTGCCTCTCTGCTATCTACTTCCATGTTCTCTGTCTGATCACTCTCTGCTTCCTTACTCTCACACTCATGTTCTCTGCCTCATTGCTCTCTACCTCCTTACTCTCACACTCATGTTCTCTGTATCTCTGGTCTCTACCTCCATGCTCTCTAGCTGATCACTCTCTGCCTCCTTACTCTCACACTCATGTTCCCTGCCTCTCTGCGCTCTACCTTCCTGTTCTGTACCTCATCGGTTTCTGCCTTCTTACTCTCACACTAATGGTCTCTGCCTCTCTGCTGTCTACCTCACTGTTCTCTATCTGATCACTCTCTACCTCCTTACTCTCACACTCATGTTCCCTGCGTCTTTGCGCCCAACTCCCTGTTGTCTACCTCATCTCACTCTGCATCCTTACTCTCATGCTCATGTTCTCTGCCTCATCGCTCTCTGCCTCCTTACTCTCACACTCATGTTCTCTTCTCTCTATCTCCTCGTTCTCTACCTCATCGCTCTCTGCCTCTTACTCTCACACTCATGTTCTCTGTATCTCTGGTCTCTACCTCCCTGCTCTCTAGTTCACCAAACTCTGTCTCCTTACTCTCACGTTCTCTTCTCTCTCTCTCCTCGTTCTCTACCTCATCGCTCTGTGCCTCCTTACTCTCACGCTCATGTTCTCTGCATCTCATGTCTCTACCTCCCTCCTCTCAAGGTTCATTAATCTCTGCCTCCTTACTCTCACACTCTTGTTCTCTGCTCTCTTCCGCCTTGTTATCTACCTCATTGCTCTCTGCTTCCTTACTCTGATGCTCATGTTCTGTGCGTCTCTGGTCTCTACCTCCCTGCTCTCCAGGTCATCACTCTCTGCATTCTTACTCTCACACTCATGTTCTCTGCCACTCCGGTCTCCACCTTCCTGGTCTCTAGTTCATCACTCTCTGCCTCCCTACTCTCACACGCCTGTTCTCTGCCTCATCGCTCTCTGCCTCCTTACTCTCACACTCATGTTCTCTGCATCTCTGGTCACTACCTCCCTGCTCTCTCGCTCATCTCTCTCTGCCTCCTTACTCTCACACTCATGTTCTCTGCCTCATCGCTCTCTGCCTCCTTACTCTCACACTCATGTTCTCTGTATCTCTGGTCTCTACCTCCCTGCTCTCTAGTTCATCACTCTCTGCCTCCTAACTCTCACACTCATGTTCTCTTCTCTCTCTCTCTCTCCTCGTTCTCTACCTCATCGCTCTGTGCCTCCTTACTCTCACGCTCATGTTCTCTCCCTTTCTGCTATCTACCTCCCTGTTCTCTATCTGATCACTCTCTGCTTTCTTACTCTCACACTCATGTTCCCTGCCTGTCCCCCTCATTTTCCCAATCTCATCGCTCTCCCACTCATGTTTTCTGGCTCTCTGCTCTCATCCTCCTAGTTCTCTACCTCATCACTCTGCATCCTTGCTCTCACACTCATGTTCTCTGTATCTCCGTTCTCTACCTCCATGCTCTCTAGCTCATCACTTTCTGCCTCCTTACTCTCACACTCATGTTCTCTGCCTCATCGCTCTCTGCCTCCTTACTCTGACACTCATGTTCTCTGCATCTCTGGTCTCTACCTCCCTGCTCTCTAGCTCATCACTCTCTGCCTCCTTACTCTCACACTCATGTTCTCTGCTTCATCGCTCTCTACCTCCTTACTCTCACACTCATGTTCTCTGTATCTCTGGTCTCTACCTCCATGCTCTCTAGCTGATCACTCTCTGCCTCCTTACTCTCACACTCATGTTCCTTGCCTCTCTGCGCTCTACCTCCCTGTTCTGTACCTCATCGGTTTCTGCCTTCTTACTCTCACACTAATGGTCTCTGCCTCTCTGCTGTCTACCTCACTGTTCTCTATCTGATCACTCTCTACCTCCTTACTCTCACACTCATGTTCCCTGCGTCTTTGCGCCCAACTCCCTGTTGTCTACCTCATCTCACTCTGCATCCTTACTCTCATGCTCATGTTCTCTGCCTCATCGCTCTCTGCCTCCTTACTCTCACACTCATGTTCTCTTCTCTCTATCTCCTCGTTCTCTACCTCATCGCTCTCTGCCTCTTACTCTCACACTCATGTTCTCTGTATCTCTGGTCTCTACCTCCCTGCTCTCTAGTTCACCAAACTCTGTCTCCTTACTCTCACGCTCATGTTCTCTTCTCTCTCTCTCCTCGTTTTCTACCTCATCGCTCTGTGCCTCCTTACTCTCACGCTCATGTTCTCTGCATCTCTTGTCTCTACCTCCCTCCTCTCAAGGTTCATTACTCTCTGCCTCCTTACTCTCACACTCTTGTTCTCTGCTCTCTTCCGCCTTGTTATCTATCTCATTGCTCTCTGCTTCCTTACTCTGATGCTCATGTTCTGTGCGTCTCTGGTCTCTACCTCCCTGCTCTCCAGGTCATCACTCTCTGCATTCTTACTCTCACACTCATGTTCTCTGCCACTCCGGTCTCCACCTTCCTGGTCTCTAGTTCATCACTCTCTGCCTCCCTACTCTCACATTCCTGTTCTCTGCCTCATCGCTCTCTGCCTCCTTACTCTCACACTCATGTTCTCTGCATCTCTGGTCTCTACCTCCCTGCTCTCTGGCTCATCTCTCTCTGCCTCCTTACTCTCACACTCATGTTCTCTGCCTCATCGCTCTCTGCCTCCTTACTCTCACACTCATGTTCTCTGTATCTCTGGTCTCTACCTCCCTGCTCTCTAGTTCATCACTCTCTGCCTCCTTACTCTCACACTCATGTTCTCTTCTCTCTCTCTCTCTCTCCTCGTTCTCTACCTCATCGCTCTGTGCCTCCTTACTCTCACGCTCATGTTCTCTCCCTCTCTGCTATCTACCTCCCTGTTCTCTATCGGATTACTCTCTGCTTTCTTACTCTCACACTCATGTTCCCTGCCTCTATGCGCTCTACCTCCCTGTTCTCTACTTCATCGCTCTCTGCATCCTTACTCTCACACTCATGTTCTCTGCCGCTCTGGTCTCTAGTTCATCACTCTCCGCCTCCTTATTCTCACACTCATTTTCTCTGCCTCTCTGCTAACTACTTCCCTGTTCTCTATCTGATCACTCTCTGCTTCCTTACTCTCACACTCATGTTCCATGCCTCTATGCGCTCTACCTACCTGTTTTCTACTTCATCGCTCTCTGCCTCCTTACTCTCACACTTATGTTCTCTGCCTCATCGCTCCCTGCCTCCTTAGTCTCCCATTCATGTTCTCTGCCTCATCTCTCTCTGCCTTCTTACTCTCACACTCATGTTCTCTGCCTCTCTGCTGTCTCCATCCCTGTTCTCCATCTCATCACTCTCTGCCTCCTTACTCTCACACTCATGTTCTCTGCCTCTCTGCTGTCTACCTCCCTGTTCTCTATCTGATCACTCTGTGCTTCCTTACTCTCACACTCATGCTCCCTGCCTCTCTGTGCTCTACCTCCCTGTTCTCTACCTCATTGCTTTCTGCCTCCTTACTCTCACACTGATGTTCTCTATATCTCTGGTCTCTACCTCCATGCTCTCTAGCTCATCTCTTTCTGCCTCCTTACTCTGACACTCATGTTCTCTGCCTCATCACTCTCTGCCTCCTTACTCTGACACTCATGTTCTCTGCATCTCTGGTCTCTACCTCCCTGCCCTCTAGCTCATCACTCTCTGCCTCCTTACTCTCACACTCATGTTCTCTGCCTCATCGCTCTCTGCCTCCTTACTCTCACACTCATGTTCTCTGTATCTCTGGTCTCTACCTCCATGCTCTCTAGCTGATCACTCTCTGCCTCCTTACTCTCACACTCATGTTCCTTGCCTGTCTGTGCTCTCCCTCCCTGTTCTGTACCTCACCGGTTTCTGCCTCCTTACTCTCACACTCATGTTCTCTGCCTCTCTGCTGTCTACCTCACTGTTCTCAATCTGATCACTCTCTGCCTCCTTACTCTCACACTCATGTTCCCTGCCTCTTTGCGCTCTACCTCCCTGTTGTCTACCTCATCGCACTCTGCATCCTTACTCTCACGCTCATGTTCTCTGCCTCATCGCTCTCTGCCTCCTTACTCTCACACTCATGTTCTCTTCTCTCTATCTCCTCGTTCTCTACCTCATAACTATCTGCCTCTTACTCTCACACTCATGTTCTCTGTATCTCTGGTCTCTACCTCCCTGCTCTCTTGTTCACCACTCTCTGCCTCCTTACTCTCACACTCATGTTCTCTTCTCTCTCTCTCCTCGTTCTTTACCTCATCGCTCTGTGCCTCCTTACTCTCACGCTCATGTTCTCTGCATCTCTTGTCTCTACCTCCCTCCTCTCAAGGTTCATTACTCTCTGCCTCCTTACTCTCACACTCATGTTCTCTGCTCTCTTCTGCCTTGTTATCTACCTCATCGCTCTCTGCCTCCTTACTCTCACACTCATGTTCCCTGCCTCTTTGCGCTCTACCTCCCTGTTCTCTACCTCATCGCACTCTGCATCCTTACTCTCACGCTCATGTTCTCTGCCTCATCGCTCTCTGCCTCCTTACTCTCACACTCATGTTCTCTTCTCTCTATCTCCTCGTTCTCTACCTCATCGCTCTCTGCCTCTTACTCTCACACTCATGTCCTCTGTATCTCTGGTCTCTACCTCCCTGCTCTCTTGTTCACCACTCTCTGCCTCCTTACTCTCACACTCATGTTCTCTTCTCTCTCTCTCCTCGTTCTCTACCTCATCGCTCTGTGCCTCCTTACTCTCACGCTCATGTTCTCTGCATCTCTTGTCTCTACCTCCCTCCTCTCAAGGTTCATTACTCTCTGCCTCCTTACTCTCACACTCATGTTCTCTGCTCTCTTCTGCCTTGTTATCTACCTCATCGCTCTCTGCTTCCTTACTCTGACGCTCATGTTCTGTGCGTCTCTGGTCTCTACCTCCTTGCTCTCTAGGTCATCACTCTCTGCCTCCTTACTCTCACACTCATGTTCTCTGCCGCTCTGTTCTCCACCTTCCTGGTCTCTAGTTCATCACTCTCTGCCTCCCTACTCTCACACTCCTGTTCTCTGCCTCATTGCTCACACTCATGTTCTCTGCATCTCTGGTCTCTACCTCCCTGCTCTCTAGCTCCTCACTCTCTGCCTCCTTACTCTCACACTCATGTTCTCTGCCTCATCGCTTTCTGCCTCCTTACTCTCACACTCATGTTCTCAGCTCTCTCCCTCCATGTTCTCTACCTCATCGTTCTCTGTATCCTTACTCTCACACTCTTGTTCTCTGCCGCTCTGGTCTCTACCTCCCTGCTCTTTAGTTCATCACTCTCTGCCCCCTTACTCTCACACTCATGTTCTCTGCTGCTCCAGTCTATAGCTCCTTGCTTTCTAGTTCATCACTCTCTGCCTCCTTGCTCTCACACTCATGTTCTCTGTTGCTCTGGTCCCTCCCTCCCTGCTGTCTAGTTCATCACTCTCTGCCTCCTTACTCTCACACTCATGTTCTCTGCATCTCTGGTCTCTACCTCCCTGCTCTCTAGTTCATCACTCTTTGCCTCCTGACTCTCACACTCATGTTCTCTGCCTCATCGCTCTCTGCATCCTTATTCCCACACTCAAATTCTTAGCTCTCACCCTCCATGTTCTCTACCTCATCACTCTCTGACTCCTTACTCTCACACTCATGTTCTCTGCCGCTCTGGTCTCTCCCTCCCTGCTCTCTAGTTCATCACTCTCTGCCTCCTTACTCTCACACTCATGTTCTCTGCATCTCTGGTCTCTACCTCCTTGCTCTCTAGCTCATCACTCTCTGCCTCCTTACTCTCACACTCATGCTCTCTGCCTCATCGCTCTCTGCCTCTTACTCTCTCCGTACTCCTCTCTGCCTCCCTGCATGCTTGTTTCCTCTCCTCTAGTGCAACACTCTTTGCCTGTCTGCTACCTTGCTCGATGCCTCCCTACCGTCTACCTCTCTGTCCCAGACCCCTTCCTTCCTGATTTTTGAAGCATAATATATCGTCTTATCCTGCTTCTCTCTCTGCCCTCTCTGTTTCTCCAAGCACCCTGCTTTTCTGCTCTGTCTTCCCCCTCTCTGCCTCTTGGATCGACCCCTTCCAGCCTCGCGACTCCTTGGTCTTCCCCTCCCTCTCTGCCTCCCTGAACTTTGCCTCGTTGCTTTTGCCTCCATAGTCTCTGACCTCTTTCATTTTCATTCTTAGACTGTCTGCCTCTTGTTTCCCTGCTACCTGCCTTTCTGATCTCCACCTCGCGCCTTGTTGGCCCCCTGCATCCTCAAGTGAATCAATCAATCAGTCAATCAATCAGGGATTTGTAAAGGGCGGCCAAGGCGCTGGAGTTGCTTACTGCTTTGTGGTCATCTGTCCACTCGCTTTCTCCCTCTGGCCTCGTTATCTTCCTGCTGTCTCCCTCTCTGTCTCCTTCCTCTCTGGTCTCCCTGCTGTGGGACGTCCTGCTCTAATCTTCGCCGCTCTGTGCCTTCCAGCACTTGTGTCTCTTTCCTCTGCCTTCTCTGCCTCCAAGGCCTCTTCCTCTCTACCTCAGACCTCTCGTCCCCCCTACTTTTTGCATTGTTGCTTCTATTACCCCGCTGTCTGGTTTGTTCTCTCTGTCCTGTCTCTCTTTCATTCCTGACCCTGGTCAGGAGGCCACTGCAGCTTGCGTTGCCCCAGCCAGCATCACACTTCTTCAGACTACTCCAGGCCTCCAAGCTAGAAGAATGGCTTGGGTGGAGGTATTAGTCATTTTTATTGTACATTGATTTACTAAACAGCTGTTACTGTGCTCATCTTTAAATAAAGTAAATAGTGCCACGGTGTGGCAGACTGTCATAAGTGCCAGTGTTGGCAATTAAGTGCTAGTGCCGAGCACCGGAAACCGCCGGCAGAAATTAAGCAGTGCTGATTCCATGCTGTCTGCCTGCTTACTCTCTGGCTCCCTGCTTTCTACCTGGTCATTCTGTGGTGACTGTTGCATCTTCCTTCTCACTGTATTTGCCTCCTTGCTCTTTACCTCTATTTCTGCGTCTCTGTTCCCTGCCTTCTTTGCATCTCTGCTGTTTCCGTTTCTGCCTCCCTGGTCTCTGCCTCCCTGGTCTCTGCCTCTCTGTCTCCCTGCTCTCTGTCTCCCTGCTCTCTGCCTCTCTCCCTCCCTGCTCTCTGCCTCCCTGCGCTCTACCTCACTGCTCTCTGCCTCTCTGCTCTCTGCCTCCCTGGTCTCTGCCTCCCTGGTCTCTGCCTCATTGTTCTCTGCCTTTCTGGTCTCTGCCTCCCTGGTCTCTGCCTCCCTGGTCTCTGCCTCCCTGCTCTCTGCCTCTCTGCCTCCCTGGTCTCTACCTCCCTGGTCTCTGCCTCTCTGCTCTCTGCCTCTCTGTCTCACTGCTTTCTGTCTCCCTGCTCTCTGTCTCCCTGTTCTCTGCCTCCCTGCTCTCTGCCTCCCTGTTCCCTACCTCTCTGTTCCCTACCTTCTTTGCCTCTCTGCTGTTTCCCTTTCTACCTCCCTGGTCTCTGCCTCCCTGCTCTCTGCCTCCCTGTTCTCTGCCTCTCTGCCTCTCTGCTCTATGCCTCTCTGCCTCCCTGCTCCATGCCTCCCTGCTCTCTACCTCCCTGCTCCGTGCCTCCCTGTTCTCTGCCTCCCTGCTCTCGGCCTCCCTGCTCTCTGCCTCCCTGTTCACTGCCTCACCGTTCTCTGCCTCCCTGCTCTCGGCCACCCTGTTCTCTGCCTCCGTGTTCACTGCCTCCCGGGTCTCTGCCTCATTGTTTTCTGCCTCCCTGGTCTCTGCCTCCCTGGTCTCTGCCTCCCTGCTCTCTGCCTCTCTGCCTCCCTGGTCTCTACCTCCCTGGTCTCTGCCTCTCTGCTCTCTGCCTCTCTGACTCCCTGCTCTCTGCCTCCCTGGTTTCTGCCTCTTTGCTCTCTGCCTCCCTGGTCTCTGCTTCCCTGCTCTCTGCCTGTCTCCCTGGTCTCTGCTTCCCTGCTCTCTGCCTCCCTGGTCTCTGCCTCCCTAGTCTCTGCCTCCCTGCTCTCTCCCTCTCTGCTCTCTGCCTCTCTGGCTCCCTGCTCTCTGCCTCCCTGGTCTCTGCCTCTCTGCTCTCTGCCTCCCTGGTCTCTGATTCCCTGCTCTCTGCCTCCCTGGTCTCTGCTTCCCTGCTCTCTGCCTCCCTGGTCTCTGCATCCCTGCTCTCTGCTTCCCTGCTCTCTGCCTCCCTGCTCCCTGCCTCCCTGCTCTCTGTCTCCCTGCACGCTGCCTCCCTGCTCTCTGCCTCCCTGTTCACTGCCTCACTATTCTCTGCCTCTGTGTTCACTGCCTCCCTGGTCTCTGCCTCCCTGTTCTCTGCCTCCGTGTTCACTGCCTCCCTGCTCTTTGCCTCCCTCATATTTGTCTCCATGCTCTCCGCCCTCACTGCATCTCCACCCAGTCTCTTTGGTTACTTCCTCTTTGCTCTCTGTCTCTCTTCTTTGTCTCTCTATTTTCTTCTGCCTCTGCAACCCTATTTCCATCTCCTTGTTCTCGGTCTCCATGCTCTTTGCTCCTTTGTTCTGTGCCTCCCTGATCGCTGCCTCTCAGCCTACCCTCTGCCTCCATGCTCTCTGGGCCCTTATGTCTCCCTCCTGCTTCTCCCTTCTCTCTCTCCATTCACTAGTTTGCTTTATTTTCTTCCACCTATTCCTTCTCTCCTATCTTCACCCAGCTCTGTTTTCTCTCCCTCCTTAAACTTGTTCGACCTCTCTTCTTCTTACCCTTTTCTCCCTCGTATTCTCTCCTTTTCCTTCTTGTTACCACGTTTCTTCTTTTATTCCTCCACTCACCTCTTCTTTTTTCTCTGTTCCCCTTTTTGCTTCATTCTCCCATTTTACATTTTCCCTCCCTGTGGGGCCTGATTGAGATCTTGGCGGACAAGTTACTCCATCACGATGGTGATGAATATCTCGTCCACCAAAATCTAAATCCCATAGGAAGTAATGTGATTTATATTTCGGCGGATGGTATATCTGTCAACATTGTGACGGACTAACCCTTCCGCCAATATCTACATCAGGTACTTAGTACTGGATCGCAGAGGCACTGCCTCACTCATCCTCCTAGACCTCTCCGCTGCATTTGACACTGTCTCCCACTCCACCCTCTGCAACAGACTGCACGATGCCGGCGTTTGAGACAAAGCACAGGATTGGATCAGGTCCTTCCTCACTGGAAGAACACAAATGGTCGAACTACCACAGTTCACATCAGAACCTAAAGACACTTGCTGAGGAGCGCCCCAAGGATCCTCACTCATGGCCCCGCTCGCTAAGATCACCGAACAACACGAGCTAAACATAGTCTCCTACGCCGACGACACCCAACTGATCCTCTCCCTGTCCAAGGACTCTGCTCAAGCCAAGAGGAATTTCCACAACGGGATGAGAGCAGTCGCTGCCTGGATGAAGGCCAGCGGCCCCAAATTCAACTTGGACAAGACAGAGATCCTTGTGATCAGCTTCACCTCTTCTGCCTGGAACGACCCCTGGTGGCCCACCAATGTGGGTACCGCCCCCGCCCCCACTGATTATGCACGCAACCTCAGCATCATCATGGACTCCTCTCTATCGATCACCCGCCAAGTTAACACCATCTCCTCATCTAGGTTTCACACCCTGCAACAGATTTTCAAATCGATTCCCCCCCGACACAAGGAAGACAGTCACCCAGACACTCTATGCCGGCATCAACAAGAAAATACAATCAGGACTACAAAGAGTCCAGAATGCAGCAGCCAGACGTATCCTGGACATCCCCTGACACAGCCGCATCTCCTCTCATCTCGGAGACCTACATTGGCTCTCAGTCAACAAGCGCATCACATACAAACTCCTGATCCAAACCTACAAGGCACTGCACAACATAGGACCGGCATACCTCAATCGCCCCCTCGCCTTCTACGTACCCATGAGACATCGCCGCTCCTCCCAGCTCGCCCCCGCAGCCATCCCTAAGATCCAAAAAAGCACAGCAGGAGGAAGATCCTTCTCCAACCTAGCAGCCCGGACTTGAAACACGCTCCCTCTCAAGCTTAGGCAGACCGCGTCACTGAAGCGGTTCAGGAAGGACCTCAAGACCTGGCTGTTCGACTGAGCAGCACGCCCACAACCAGAGCCTTGAGACCCTATTGGTGATTAGCAGCACTCTTCAAATCCATGATTGATTGATTGATTTGAGTCTCCAGAGTCCCAAGGCAGTGAGAAGTGACTGGACTCTAACTGTGACATTTGGTGTCAGGTGTCACTGATGTCCAGGGCCACAGTAATGTTGGGCCTGTTCCATATTTGGGGGAGGTTGGACTGATGAATTTCACCAGAGGTTCAGCAGATTCCTCTTCCCGTGGTGTATGTGCACTGCCTTGTGTGGGAGCCAATTTGTAACCTATCTAAGGTCGCCCGCCACCCCGCCACTTGTGCACCTGCCCGGCCTGTACTTGCTGGTAACATTTTGAGAAGAATTGTGAAATCCAGTATATTAACAGACCCTTAAAAAGTATGTGAAAGTTTGAAAAAAGTATGTCAATGTTCTCTAAGTTGCTTCAGAATGATTATTAGAGAAAACAGAGAGCTGTTTGCCATGCTACAAAAGACTCCTGACAATTTAGAGAAATTGTTTTTCTTCTACCAGCTCTTGGTTGTTCATAGCAAAATTAAAAACTGTGGCTAGTATTTTGTATCTAAGAAAGTTGGCCACCTCTGTCTGGGACACTCCTATTGCTGTCCGCAGAGGACGGAGAGGGGGGGACACACCCTGCTGCCTACATGTGATTCATCAAAGAACAAGTGCAGAGCCTGAATCTCCAGCTTCTGTTTTGCTAGCTGGGGCACTGGCGGAAATCCGGAGGCAACCATGATGGATGCCAAAGTGTACAAGCAGCGAATTACAGCAGAGGGCACATCCACGCTCAGGCAATCCATGCAGAGCGCGCCTTTTCACCTAGCCAACCAAAGCAGAGCGTGCCTTTTCACCTAGCCAACCAAAGCAGAGCGTGCCTTTTCACCTAGCCAACCAAAGCAGAGCGTGCCTTTTCACCTAGCCAACCATAGCAGAGCGCGCCTTTTGAGTCGGGCTTTCTCCCCGGCTTTGAAAAATGATCAGCAATTCAATGGAATGTTAGGTAGTGCAGACTCCCTGGGGGGTAATAGTGGGTCTCTGCTGTCAGACCGTCTATGGCAGAGCAGATGTGCAAGCAGATTTGCCCCAAGGGTCACACTGGTGTAAGACTGTCTCTTGCATTTGGGGGGCTGAATCTTGTGTTCCTGGGGGTGGTGGGGGGCCGTGCTGGTCTGCATCTATATTGTAGCCGGAAACCACATGGGTGAAACAAGCATTGGCATAGCCAATAGGTCTCGCCTTTTGGACCTTATAAGCGTTTAGCCATACATCACATCATCCTTGGTGCTGTGTCACCAGGGATTGAAGAGCTATGCAATTACTACACACTGGGTCATGCAGTCTGGTTTAGCAATACATGTTTGCTGCATGAAAGGTAAACAATGTAGTATACCCATGATGCACCGTTCACGGACACTGCTGCAGACAACACCCTGCAAATCACGCCCAGTGCTGCAAAAATGTGTACTCATGTATATATATATATAACACCTACGCCTTCTGCAGCCTGTCATTCATCTCTCTGGGTCCATACGGCTAGTCTGTACTCTACTTACTCTGATCCACATTACATTACAACTATATTTTGCTGAATTTGTCAACAGCCAGTGGCGGACTGGCCAATAGGATGGACTAGTCTGACCGGTCAGAGTGTTGGCTGGTGTTTGCCTGTTTTAGGGCTGCAGGGCAGTTTTTTCTGTCGATTTCCCTGATATTGCCACAGATATTGCCTACAGGAAGCACAAATGCATACACTCTCCCCTGCCTTTCAAAACATCTATACAGCTTGTCTTTACAATTAAAAACTGCACAGGTTTGCAAATGTGTGCGACTTTTTTTTTTAGCAATTTGATTCCCTAGGGGGGCTACTCTTATTTTAGTGCTCTGGTCTAATTTTTGTGCTAGTCCGACACTGTCAACCCCTGCCTCCTACCACAAACAAAAACCTTCGTGTATACAGCTATGAAAGCAGGGAGTTCACAGTTATTGGCCTCTCCCAGCCAGAGGAGTAGAAAATACCCCTAGAAACAAAGCCATCCATCCATAACTCCAGAAAACGGGAATACCTGCCAGAGTGCCAGTAATCCGCATGGTAAAATATTACCAAACATCGTGGCCTCTCGCCTTCAGTGCGCAAAACTACTTTACACAGCTAGTGTACCCTGACTAACGAGGCCACACCCTGAACAGGTAAGAGGAATTGCATCTTCTTTCAATGTTCATGGATTTTGGGTTAAAAAAGGAAACCAGTTCTTGAAAATCATTTATATAGAAGAAAAAAAAAAGTTAAGGAAAAAAATGATATGTATATATATATTTTTTTTTTTCACTGAAAAAACGGAGGTTACAGAGACATTATAGTTAGGCTCACGTTTTAAAAGTACAAAACCATAGAAATTCACCAGTTATAGTTAGAGTTATCTCAAGTAAGTATAAATCCTGCCCTAAGGTAACTATAACTTGTGCCCCCATGCACATTTTACTGCAAATATTCCAGTGATATTATCAATGATGTTATCAAAGATGTCCTGAGTGTCATAATTTGTGGGGCAATTAGCAGTGCATGGAGAGGGCGCAAGTTATCGTTAACTTAGGGCGCGAGTTATACTTACTAACTATACCTGTCGAATTTCTGTGGTCCGCCACTAGGTAATATATATATATATATATATAATAATGTCCAAAAGCAAAGCATGGGCACTGTATACAGCAGGTAAATTACATACATAATGCATTTGAAAGACATGTCCCAGTGGAGAACAGCAAGCAGTCGAACGCAGCGCAGGCAGTACCTTAGCACGTGCAGGTGTAAAGCGTTGGAATGTTGCTGGTGGACCTCACATACGTGTAAATCATACATCCAGCTGCTTCTCTGCTTGCCGGATCCGCCATATTTTCATAAAAGTACAGCACGTGCCCTGTTACTCCTTTAAGTCGTGCAATCTGATCCCAAACCTTCAGTGCTTCCTGTGCTGTACTCCTGCCCTTGTTAACCCATCAAAGATCATAAAACCGCGTGAGGCCCAGTGGTGTGTAGGGTGCCGGGGTCTGGGGTGGCCTTCTCGTGCCAAGCAGGTATGCGTGCCACGAGAGTCCAAGGGGTGAGATGTGGGCAATGAATTTAAACAAAATACATCATCTACTGGTGGGATCGGCTACAGTCAGATGTCAAACAACCGAGCCAAGCCAGGTGTGTTCTGTCATGGGAGATGGATAAACTTAATGCTGACTGGGCGCACAAAGTGCACATTGTGAATATCCACAATGAAGGGATCTGAGTTGGACGTCAAAAGAGCATGTACAATTGAACTTTTCCTGCTCCAGCTAACTCCTACCTGGGAGATGTTTCAAATGTTGACAGTGGGTGGGGCCGGGAACAGATGTACTGCTGTGCACGGCCCGGGAGAGCCGCGGACAGATGGCCTGGGGGATATGCACACTGCAGCCTGGTAGTGCCCTGAGGACAGCTGAGAGGTGGCCTGTGGAGCTGTGCACACTGCAGCCTGGTAGTGCCCTGAGGACAGCTGAGAGGTGGCCTGGGGGATATGCACACTGCAGCCCGGTAGTGCCCTGAGGACAGCTGAGAGGTGGCCTGGGGGATATGCACACTGCAGCCTGGTAGTGCCCTGAGGACAGCTGAGAGGTGGCCTGTGGAGCTGTGCACACTGCAGCCTGGTAGTGCCCTGAGGACAGCTGAGAGGTGGCCTGTGGAGCTGTGCACACTGCAGCCTGGTAGTGCCCTGAGGACAGCTGAGAGGTGGCCTGTGGAGCTGTGCACACTGCAGCCCGGTAGTGCCCTGAGGACAGCTGAGAGGTGGCCTGGGGGATATGCACACTGCAGCCTGGTAGTGCCCTGAGGACAGCTGAGAGGTGGCCTGTGGAGCTGTGCACACTGCAGCCTGGTAGTGCCCTGAGGACAGCTCAGAGGTGGCCTGTGGAGCTGTGCACACTGCAGCCTGGTAGTGCCCTGAGGACAGCTGAGAGGTGGCCTGTGGAGCTGTGCACACTGCAGCCTGGTAGTGCCCTGAGGACAGCTCAGAGGTGGCCTGTGGAGCTGTGCACACTGCAGCCCGGTAGAGCACTGAGCACAGCTGAGAGGTGGCCTGTGGAGCTGTGCACACTGCAGCCTGGTAGTGCCCTGAGGACAGCTCAGAGGTGGCCTGTGGAGCTGTGCACACTGCAGCCCGGTAGAGCACTGAGCACAGCTGAGAGGTGGCCTGTGGAGCTGTGCACACTGCAGCCTGGTAGTGCCCTGAGGACAGCTGAGAGGTGGCCTGTGGAGCTGTGCACACTGCAGCCCGGTAGTGCCCTGAGCACAGCTGAGAGGTGGCCTGTGGAGCTGTGCACACTGCAGCCTGGTAGTGCCCTGAGCACAGCTGAGAGGTGGCCTGGGGGATATGCACACTGCAGCCCGGTAGAGCACTGAGCACAGCTGAGAGGTGGCCTGTGGAGCTGTGCACACTGCAGCCTGGTAGTGCCCTGAGGACAGCTGAGAGGTGGCCTGTGGAGCTGTGCACACTGCAGCCTGGTAGTGCCCTGAGGACAGCTGAGAGGTGGCCTGTGGAGCTATGCACACTGCAGCCCGGTAGTGCCCTGAGGACAGCTGAGAGGTGGCCTGTGGAGCTGTGCACACTGCAGCCCGGTAGTGCCCTGAGCACAGCTGAGAGGTGGCCTGGGGGATATGCACACTGCAGCCTGGTAGTGCCCTGAGGACAGCTGAGAGGTGGCCTGTGGAGCTGTGCACACTGCAGCCTGGTAGAGCACTGAGCACAGCTGAGAGGTGGCCTGTGGAGCTGTGCACACTGCAGCCCGGTAGAGCACTGAGCACAGCTGAGAGGTGGCCTGGGGGATATGCACACTGCAGCCCGGTAGTGCCCTGAGGACAGCTGAGAGGTGGCCTGGGGGATATGCACACTGCAGCCTGGTAGTGCCCTGAGGACAGCTGAGAGGTGGCCTGTGGAGCTGTGCACACTGCAGCCCGGTAGAGCACTGAGCACAGCTGAGAGGTGGCCTGTGGAGCTGTGCACACTGCAGCCTGGTAGTGCCCTGAGGACAGCTGAGAGGTGGCCTGTGGAGCTGTGCACACTGCAGCCTGGTAGTGCCCTGAGGACAGCTGAGAGGTGGCCTGTGGAGCTGTGCACACTGCAGCCCGGTAGAGCACTGAGCACAGCTGAGAGGTGGCCTGTGGAGCTGTGCACACTGCAGCCCGGTAGTGCCCTGAGCACAGCTGAGAGGTGGCCTGTGGAGCTGTGCACACTGCAGCCCGGTAGAGCACTGAGCACAGCTGAGAGGTGGCCTGTGGAGCTGTGCACACTGCAGCCCGGTAGTGCCCTGAGGACAGCTGAGAGGTGGCCTGTGGAGCTGTGCACACTGCAGCCTGGTAGTGCCCTGAGGACAGCTGAGAGGTGGCCTGGGGGATATGCACACTGCAGCCCGGTAGTGCCCTGAGGACAGCTGAGAGGTGGCCTGGGGGATATGCACACTGCAGCCTGGTAGTGCCCTGAGGACAGCTGAGAGGTGGCCTGTGGAGCTGTGCACACTGCAGTCTGGTAGTGCCCTGAGGACAGCTGAGAGGTGGCCTGTGGAGCTGTGCACACTGCAGCCTGGTAGTGCCCTGAGCACAGCTGAGAGGTGGCCTGGGGGATATGCACACTGCAGCCTGGTAGTGCCCTGAGCACAGCTGAGAGGTGGCCTGTGGAGCTGTGCACACTGCAGCCTGGTAGTGCCCTGAGGACAGCTGAGAGGTGGCCTGTGGAGCTGTGCACACTGCAGCCTGGTAGTGCCCTGAGGACAGCTGAGAGGTGGCCTGTGGAGCTGTGCACACTGCAGCCTGGTAGTGCCCTGAGCACAGCTGAGAGGTGGCCTGTGGAGCTGTGCACACTGCAGCCCGGTAGAGCACTGAGCACAGCTGAGAGGTGGCCTGGGGGATATGCACACTGCAGCCTGGTAGTGCCCTGAGGACAGCTGAGAGGTGGCCTGTGGAGCTGTGCACACTGCAGCCTGGTAGTGCCCTGAGGACAGCTGAGAGGTGGCCTGTGGAGCTGTGCACACTGCAGCCTGGTAGTGCCCTGAGGACAGCTGAGAGGTGGCCTGTGGAGCTGTGCACACTGCAGCCTGGTAGTGCCCTGAGGACAGCTGAGAGGTGGCCTGTGGAGCTGTGCACACTGCAGCCCGGTAGTGCCCTGAGGACAGCTGAGAGGTGGCCTGTGGAGCTGTGCACACTGCAGCCCGGTAGTGCCCTGAGCACAGCTGAGAGGTGGCCTGGGGGATATGCACACTGCAGCCTGGTAGTGCCCTGAGGACAGCTGAGAGGTGGCCTGTGGAGCTGTGCACACTGCAGTCTGGTAGTGCCCTGAGGACAGCTGAGAGGTGGCCTGTGGAGCTGTGCACACTGCAGCCTGGTAGTGCCCTGAGCACAGCTGAGAGGTGGCCTGTGGAGCTGTGCACACTGCAGCCTGGTAGTGCCCTGAGGACAGCTGAGAGGTGGCCTGTGGAGCTGTGCACACTGCAGCCTGGTAGTGCCCTGAGGACAGCTGAGAGGTGGCCTGTGGAGCTGTGCACACTGCAGCCTGGTAGTGCCCTGAGCACAGCTGAGAGGTGGCCTGTGGAGCTGTGCACACTGCAGCCCGGTAGAGCACTGAGCACAGCTGAGAGGTGGCCTGGGGGATATGCACACTGCAGCCTGGTAGTGCCCTGAGGACAGCTGAGAGGTGGCCTGTGGAGCTGTGCACACTGCAGCCTGGTAGTGCCCTGAGGACAGCTGAGAGGTGGCCTGTGGAGCTGTGCACACTGCAGCCTGGTAGTGCCCTGAGGACAGCTGAGAGGTGGCCTGTGGAGCTGTGCACACTGCAGCCTGGTAGTGCCCTGAGGACAGCTGAGAGGTGGCCTGTGGAGCTGTGCACACTGCAGCCCGGTAGTGCCCTGAGGACAGCTGAGAGGTGGCCTGTGGAGCTGTGCACACTGCAGCCTGGTAGTGCCCTGAGCACAGCTGAGAGGTGGCCTGGGGGATATGCACACTTCAACCTGGTAGTGCCCTGAGGACAGCTGAGAGGTGGCCTGGGGGATATGCACACTGCAGCCTGGTAGTGCCCTGAGGACAGCTGAGAGGTGGCCTGTGGAGCTGTGCACACTGCAGCCCGGTAGTGCCCTGAGGACAGCTGAGAGGTGGCCTGGGGGATATGCACACTGCAGCCTGGTAGTACCCTGAGGACAGCTGAGAGGTGGCCTGTGGAGCTGTGCACACTGCAGTCTGGTAGTGCCCTGAGGACAGCTGAGAGGTGGCCTGTGGAGCTGTGCACACTGCAGCCCGGTAGTGCCCTGAGGACAGCTGAGAGGTGGCCTGTGGAGCTGTGCACACTGCAGCCTGGTAGAGCACTGAGCACAGCTGAGAGGTGGCCTGTGGAGCTGTGCACACTGCAGCCTGGTAGAGCACTGAGCACAGCTGAGAGGTGGCCTGTGGAGCTGTGCACACTGCAGCCTGGTAGTGCCCTGAGGACAGCTGAGAGGTGGCCTGTGGAGCTGTGCACACTGCAGCCCGGTAGAGCACTGAGCACAGCTGAGAGGTGGCCTGTGGAGCTGTGCACACTGCAGCCCGGTAGAGCACTGAGCACAGCTGAGAGGTGGCCTGTGGAGCTGTGCACACTGCAGCCCGGTAGAGCACTGAGCACAGCTGAGAGGTGGCCTGTGGAGCTGTGCACACTGCAGCCTGGTAGTGCCCTGAGCACAGCTGAGAGGTGGCCTGTGGAGCTGTGCACACTGCAGCCTGGTAGTGCCCTGAGCACAGCTGAGAGGTGGCCTGTGGAGCTGTGCACACTGCAGCCTGGTAGAGCACTGAGCACAGCTGAGAGGTGGCCTGTGGAGCTGTGCACACTGCAGCCCGGTAGAGCACTGAGCACAGCTGAGAGGTGGCCTGTGGAGCTGTGCACACTGCAGCCCGGTAGTGCCCTGAGCACAGCTGAGAGGTGGCCTGTGGAGCTGTGCACACTGCAGCCTGGTAGTGCCCTGAGGACAGCTGAGAGGTGGCCTGTGGAGCTGTGCACACTGCAGCCCGGTAGTGCCCTGAGGACAGCTGAGAGGTGGCCTGTGGAGCTGTGCACACTGCAGCCCGGTAGTGCCCTGAGGACAGCTGAGAGGTGGCCTGTGGAGCTGTGCACACTGCAGCCTGGTAGTGCCCTGAGGACAGCTGAGAGGTGGCCTGTGGAGCTGTGCACACTGCAGCCCGGTAGAGCACTGAGCACAGCTGAGAGGTGGCCTGTGGAGCTGTGCACACTGCAGCCCGGTAGTGCCCTGAGGACAGCTGAGAGGTGGCCTGTGGAGCTGTGCACACTGCAGCCCGGTAGTGCCCTGAGGACAGCTGAGAGGTGGCCTGTGGAGCTGTGCACACTGCAGCCCGGTAGTGCCCTGAGGACAGCTGAGAGGTGGCCTGTGGAGCTGTGCACACTGCAGCCCGGTAGAGCACTGAGCACAGCTGAGAGATGGCCTGGGGGATATGCACACTGCAGCCCGGTAGTGCCCTGAGGACAGCTGAGAGGTGGCCTGTGGAGCTGTGCACACTGCAGCCCGGTAGTGCCCTGAGGACAGCTGAGAGGTGGCCTGTGGAGCTGTGCACACTGCAGCCTGGTAGTGCCCTGAGGACAGCTAAGAGGTGGCCTGGGGGATATGCACACTGCAGCCCGGTAGTGCCCTGAGGACAGCTGAGAGGTGGCCTGGGGGATATGCACACTGCAGCCTGGTAGTGCCCTGAGGACAGCTGAGAGGTGGCCTGTGGAGCTGTGCACACTGCAGCCTGGTAGTGCCCTGAGGACAGCTGAGAGGTGGCCTGGGGGATATGCACACTGCAGCCCGGTAGTGCCCTGAGGACAGCTGAGAGGTGGCCTGGGGGATATGCACACTGCAGCCTGGTAGTGCCCTGAGGACAGCTGAGAGGTGGCCTGTGGAGCTGTGCACACTGCAGCCTGGTAGGGCCCTGAGGACAGCTGAGAGGTGGCCTGTGGAGCTGTGCACACTGCAGCCTGGTAGAGCACTGAGCACAGCTGAGAGGTGGCCTGTGGAGCTGTGCACACTGCAGCCTGGTAGTGCCCTGAGGACAGCTGAGAGGTGGCCTGTGGAGCTGTGCACACTGCAGCCTGGTAGTGCCCTGAGGACAGCTGAGAGGTGGCCTGTGGAGCTGTGCACACTGCAGCCTGGTAGTGCCCTGAGGACAGCTGTGAGGTGGCCTGTGGAGCTGTGCACACTGCAGCCTGGTAGAGCACTGAGCACAGCTGAGAGGTGGCCTGTGGAGCTGTGCACACTGCAGCCTGGTAGTGCCCTGAGGACAGCTGAGAGGTGGCCTGGGGGATATGCACACTGCAGCCCGGTAGTGCCCTGAGGACAGCTGAGAGGTGGCCTGTGGAGCTGTGCACACTGCAGCCCGGTAGTGCCCTGAGGACAGCTGAGAGGTGGCCTGGGGGATATGCACACTGCAGCCCGGTAGTGCCCTGAGCACAGCTGAGAGGTGGCCTGTGGAGCTGTGCACACTGCAGCCCGGTAGTGCCCTGAGGACAGCTGAGAGGTGGCCTGGGGGATATGCACACTGCAGCCCGGTAGTGCCCTGAGGACAGCTGAGAGGTGGCCTGTGGAGCTGTGCACACTGCAGCCCGGTAGTGCCCTGAGGACAGCTGAGAGGTGGCCTGTGGAGCTGTGCACACTGCAGCCCGGTAGTGCCCTGAGGACAGCTGAGAGGTGGCCTGGGGGATATGCACACTGCAGCCCGGTAGTGCCCTGAGCACAGCTGAGAGGTGGCCTGTGGAGCTGTGCACACTGCAGCCCGGTAGTGCCCTGAGGACAGCTGAGAGGTGGCCTGGGGGATATGCACACTGCAGCCCGGTAGTGCCCTGAGGACAGCTGAGAGGTGGCCTGTGGAGCTGTGCACACTGCAGCCCGGTAGTGCCCTGAGGACAGCTGAGAGATGGCCTGGGGGATATGCACACTGCAGCCTGGTAGTGCCCTGAGGACAGCTGAGAGGTGGCCTGTAGAGCTGTGCACACTGCAGCCTGGTAGAGCACTGAGCACAGCTGAGAGGTGGCCTGTGGAGCTGTGCACACTGCAGCCTGGTAGTGCCCTGAGGACAGCTGAGAGGTGGCCTGTGGAGCTGTGCACACTGCAGCCTGGTAGTGCCCTGAGGACAGCTGAGAGGTGGCCTGTGGAGCTGTGCACACTGCAGCCTGGTAGTGCCCTGAGGACAGCTGAGAGGTGGCCTGTGGAGCTGTGCACACTGCAGCCTGGTAGTGCCCTGAGCACAGCTGAGAGGTGGCCTGGGGGATATGCACACTGCAGCCCGGTAGTGCCCTGAGCACAGCTGAGAGGTGGCCTGTGGAGCTGTGCACACTGCAGCCCGGTAGTGCCCTGAGCACAGCTGAGAGGTGGCCTGTGCAGCTGTGCACACTGCAGCCTGGTAGTGCCCTGAGCACAGCTGAGAGGTGGCCTGTGGAGCTGTGCACACTGCAGCCTGGTAGAGCACTGAGCACAGCTGAGAGGTGGCCTGTGGAGCTGTGCACACTGCAGCCTGGTAGAGCACTGAGCACAGCTGAGAGGTGGCCTGTGGAGCTGTGCACACTGCAGCCTGGTAGTGCCCTGAGGACAGCTGAGAGGTGGCCTGTGGAGCTGTGCACACTGCAGCCCGGTAGAGCACTGAGCACAGCTGAGAGGTGGCCTGTGGAGCTGTGCACACTGCAGCCTGGTAGTGCCCTGAGGACAGCTGAGAGGTGGCCTGTGGAGCTGTGCACACTGCAGCCCGGTAGTGCCCTGAGGACAGCTGAGAGGTGGCCTGTGGAGCTGTGCACACTGCAGCCCGGTAGAGCACTGAGCACAGCTGAGAGGTGGCCTGTGGAGCTGTGCACACTGCAGCCTGGTAGTGCCCTGAGGACAGCTGAGAGGTGGCCTGTGGAGCTGTGCACACCGCAGCCCGGTAGAGCACTGAGCACAGCTGAGAGGTGGCCTGTGGAGCTGTGCACACCGCAGCCCGGTAGAGCACTGAGCACAGCTGAGAGGTGGCCTGTGGAGCTGTGCACACCGCAGCCCGGTAGTGCCCTGAGCACAGCTGAGAGGTGGCCTGTGGAGCTGTGCACACTGCAGCCCGGTAGTGCCCTGAGCACAGCTGAGAGGTGGCCTGTGGAGCTGTGCACACTGCAGCCCGGTAGAGCACTGAGCACAGCTGAGAGGTGGCCTGTGGAGCTGTGCACACTGCAGCCCGGTAGAGCACTGAGCACAGCTGAGAGGTGGCCTGTGGAGCTGTGCACACTGCAGCCTGGTAGTGCCCTGAGGACAGCTGAGAGGTGGCCTGTGGAGCTGTGCACACTGCAGCCCGGTAGAGCACTGAGCACAGCTGAGAGGTGGCCTGTGGAGCTGTGCACACTGCAGCCCGGTAGAGCACTGAGCACAGCTGAGAGGTGGCCTGTGGAGCTGTGCACACTGCAGCCCGGTAGTGCCCTGAGGACAGCTGAGAGGTGGCCTGTGGAGCTGTGCACACTGCAGCCCGGTAGTGCCCTGAGCACAGCTGAGAGGTGGCCTGTGGAGCTGTGCACACTGCAACCCGGTAGAGCACTGAGCACAGCTGAGAGGTGGCCTGTGGAGCTGTGCACACTGCAGCCCGGTAGTGCCCTGAGCACAGCTGAGAGGTGGCCTGTGGAGCTGTGCACACTGCAGCCCGGTAGAGCACTGAGCACAGCTGAGAGGTGGCCTGTGGAGCTGTGCACACTGCAGCCCGGTAGAGCACTGAGCACAGCTGAGAGGTGGCCTGTGGAGCTGTGCACACTGCAGCCCGGTAGTGCCCTGAGGACAGCTGAGAGGTGGCCTGTGGAGCTGTGCACACTGCAGCCCGGTAGAGCACTGAGCACAGCTGAGAGGTGGCCTGTGGAGCTGTGCACACTGCAGCCCAGGGATGCCCCGAGGAGCTTCGGTGTGACTGTGTGCATCTAGAGGGGGGCACCGGCACATGCCGCCACCGTGGAATCTCCATGTGTGCATCAGAGGAATGACACGGGGCTCTACATACCGCAGCCTGGATAGTGGCCAGAGGAGCTTCAGTGGGGCCACGAGCGCAGCTGTGCACACCGCAGCCCCAGAGTACGGAGGGACTAAGGTAGAACTATGTGCGCAACTGGAAGGGTGCACACTGCAGCCTGGTAGTGCACTGAGGAGCTTTGGAGCTGTGCACACTGCAGCCCGGTAGTGCCCTGGGGAGCTTTGGAGCTGTGCACACTGCAGCCTTGTAGTGAAATGAGGAGCTTTGGAGCTGTGCACACTGCAGCCTGGTAGTGCACTGAGGAGCTTTGGAGCTGTGCACACTGCAGCCTGGTAGTGCACTGAGGAGCTTTGGAGCTGTGCACACTGCAGCCCGGTAGTGCACTGAGGAGCTTTGGAGCTGTGCACACTGGAGCCCGGTAGTGCACTGAGGAGCTTTGGAGCTGTGCACACTGCAGCCTTGTAGTCCCCAGATCTTTGGTGGAACCATGAGACCTGAGTGCAGCAGAGGGGTGGTGTAGGAGGCTGGACTGGCTTGTAGTGAGTACCAAGGGGTACTTGCACCTTGCACCAGGCCCAGTTATCCCTCATTAGTGTATAGGGTGTCTAGCAGCTTAGGCTGATAGATAATGGTAGCTATAGCAGAGCAGCTTAGGCTGAACTAGGAGACGTGTGAGGCTCCTACAGTACCACTTAGTGTCATATGCACAATATCATAAGAAAACACAATACACAGATATACTAAAAATAAAGGTACTTTATTTTTATGACAACATGCCACAAGTATCTCAGTGAGTATCCTCAGTAAGAAGGTAAGTAATATACACAAGTTATATGTACACAAACCACAAATAGGTAAGTAAGAGTCAGAAAAGTAATGCAAACAGTGTAGAATTACAATAGGTTGCAATAGGCAAGCATAGGTCTAGGGGCAAAACAAACCATATACTCCAAAAGTGGAATGCGAATCACGAATGGACCCCAGACCTATGGGAGCTTGTAGAGGGTCGCTGGGACTGTAAGAAAGCAGTCCGGTGGCAAGATACCCCACCCCAAGACCCTGAAAAGTAGGAGTAAAGTACACCTACTACCCCAAAAGAGCACAATAGTCATGATAGGGGGATTCTGCAAGAACAACAAACACCAGCAGTGCACTGACAACGGATTTCCCGATCTGAGGACCTGCAAGGCAAGGGGACCAAGTCCAATAGTCGCTACAGTGTCCAGGGGGGGCAGGAGCCCAGGAAACCCCGGATGAAGGTGCAAGGAAGCTGCCTCCGGATGGCAGAAGCTTGGATTTCTGCAAGAACAAAGAGGACTAGGAACTTCTCCTTTGGCAGGAAGATGTTCTGTGTCGTGATGAAGGTTGCAAAAGTGTTCCTATGCAGAAATACCACAAACAAGCCTTTCTAGCTGCAAGGGTCGCAGTCGAGATTTTTGGGTGCTGCTGAGGACCAGGAAGGACCAGGATGTCGCCCCTTGGAGGAGGAGGCAGAGGGGGCGCTCAGCAACTCAGAGAGCCATCACAGAAGCAGGCAGCACCCACAGAAGTACCTGAACAGGCACTTGGAAGATTTGTGAACCGGAGTCCACACTGAGTTACAAAAGAGGGTCCCACAATGTCGGAGGCCAACTCAGCGGGTTGAGCACTGCAGGACGGAGTGCTGGGGACCCAGGCTAGGCTGTGCATGAAGGAAATCCTGGAAGAGTGCACAGGAGCCGGAGCAGCTGCAAATCACACGGTACACAAGTTTGCAGTCTAGCGTGGGGAGGCAAGGACTTACCTCCACCAAACTTGGACTGAAGGGCCACTGGACTGTGGGAGCCACTTGGGTAGAGTTCCTGTGTTCCAGGGACCACGCTCATCAGGATGAGAGGGGACCCAGAGGACCAGTGATGCAGTCTTTTGGTGCCTGCTTTAGCAGGGGGAAGATTCTGTTGATCCACAGGAGATTTGTTCTGTGCTTCTGGTGCAGGGTGAAGGCAGGCGACCCCCAGAGCATGCACCACCAGGAAACAGTCGAGAAAGCCGGCAGTATTAGGCGCTACAATGTTGCTGGTAGTAATTTTGCTACTTTGTTGCGGTTTTGCAGGCATCCTGGAGCAGTCAGCGGTCGATCCTTGGTAGAAGTCGAAGAGGGAGATGCAGAGGAACTCTGGTGAGCTCTTGCATTCATTATCTGAAGAATTCCCCAAAGCAGAGACCCTAAATAGCCAGAAAAGGAGGTTTGGCTACCAAGGAAGGAGGATTGGCTACCAAGAAAGGTAAGAGCCTATCAGAGGGGGTCTCTGACGTCATCTGCTGGCACTGGCCACTCAGAGCAGTCCAGTGTGCCCCAACACCTCTGTTTCCACGATGGCAGAGGTCTGGGACACGCTGGAAGAGCTCTGGGCAACTCCCCTGGGAGGTGCAGGTCAGGGGATTGGTCGCTCCCCTTTCCTTTGTCCAGTTTCGCGCCAGAGCAGGGCTGGGGGATCCATGAACGGATGTAGACTGGCTTATGCAGAGATGGGCACCATCTGTGCCCATCAAAGCATTTCCAGAAGCTGAGGGACTCTACTCCTCCCCAGCCCTTCACACCTATTTCCAAAGGGAGAGGCTGTAACACCCTCTCTCAGAGGAAATCCTTTGTTCTGCCTTCCCGGGCCAGGGCTGCCTGGACCCCAGGAGGGCAGAATCCTGTCTGAGGGGTTGGCAGCAGCAGCAGCTGCAGTGGAAACCCTGGAAAGGCAGTTTGGCAGTATCCGGGTTCTGTGCTAGAGACCTGGGGTTATCATGGAATTGTTCCCCTAATATCAGAATGGTATTGGGGTGACAGTTCCATGATCTTAGACATGTTACATGGCCATGTTCGGAGTTACCATTGTGACGCCATACATAGGTAGTGACCTATGTATAGTGCACGTGTGTAATGGTGTCCCCGCACTCACAAAGTCCGGGGAATTTGCCCTGAACGATGTGGGGGCAACTTGGCTAGTGCCAGGGTGCCCACACACTAAGTAACTTGGCACCCAACCTTCACCAGGTGAAGGCTAGACATATAGGTGACTTATAAGTTACTTGTGCAGTGTAAAATGGCTGTGAAATAACATGTACGTTATTTCACGCAGGCTGCAGTGGCAGGCCTGTGTAAGAATTGTCTGAGCTCCCTATGGGTGGCAAAAGAAATGCTGCAGCCCATGGGGATCGCCTGGAACCCCAATACCCTGGGTACCTCAGTACCATATACAAGGGAATTATATGGGTGTACCAGTGTGCCAATGAGAATTGGTAAATTTAGTCACTAGCCTGCAGTGACAAATTTAGAAAGCAGAGGGAGCATAACCACTGAGGTTCTGGTTAGCAGAGCCTCAGTGAGACAGTTAGGCACCACACAGGGAACACATACAGGGCACAAACTTATGAACACTGGGGTCCTGGCTAGCAGGATCCCAGTGACACATATCAAACACACTGACAACATAGGGTTTTCACTATGAGCACTGGGCCCTGGCTAGCAGGATCCCAGTGAGACAGTGAAAACACCCTGACATACACTCACAAACAGGCCAAAAGTGGGGGTAACAAGGCTAGAAAGAGGCTACCTTCCTACAGGTGACCGTGGGAGCTGTGCACACAGCAGCTCGGGAGTGACCAGATGAGCATTGGCGAATGATGTGCGCATATGGAGGAGTGCCCTGGTGCACCCTGCCACCCTGAGTGTACGGATGAGCTTCTGAAGGTGGGAGGCCCGGGCACAACAAACAAAAGAGCCTGCTCAAGTTTCTCCAGCAGCTCAGCAGAAAGTTTACTCATGTGCCACTCCATGCACTAACTGCATGCTTCTGCCAAAGGATGTGCTCCCAAGTGCTCCACACTTGGACTCCCTGTCATTCCACAAAAGGAAGGCTAGCTACCCCAAAGCAAGAATGGATGCATCCACAGCAGGGTAGAGGGTTTCAGAGGCAGCAGGGTGTCCCGCGCCGGCCCAGCTCCCTCACCTCCGCTTCTCCCGGCTCTTCTGCCACTGACGGCAGCCTGGCGCTGTCCTCTGCCTGCCCCGCCTCAGGTCTGAACGTGGCAACTTCCCCTTGGGGAGGGAGCAGCCTCTCCGAAGCTGGGGTGCTGGCCTCACTGTAGCGCCTGCCTTCCCTGCACCGGCTGCAGGAGGCGCCCCCCCTTCTCACACAATGCGCATTTAAAGTACGGCAGCACTAATGTGTGAGTTTTGTATTTTACATATTGAATTCAAATGTTTGAGGTACTAAAAAGTTATGACAGCACTTTTGCGTAGCAGCCTCGTGCCATAAGTAAAAACTGTTGAAAAGGTGTAACAAAACACAACAAATACTTGAGGGAAGTGCTGATTACATTGAAGTGCAGTGGCTGTGAATCGGGCACTGCACTAAGGAGGAAGTGATCGGTCTGATTGTAAAAAATAAGTTCCAAAGACACAAAATACAATGACACAAGTGGAAGAGGACATGTCCTGCGATGATACTCCATGCAAATTAGCAATTGAGAAAAAGGTGGGACAAGCAGTAACCATTAGCCACTCAGAAGCAACATTTTTTAAAGGACACTGACGAAAGCAAATCAAAAGCTGGAGGCGGGCTGTAAGCACACAGAGTGAATACAGCATGTCTTGAGAAACAGTGGATGCGCTGCCTAGGCTCAACCAAGAAAGTACAGACCTTGGAGACTCAGCCCAATGGACTGCTCTAAGGACAGGAAAGCTTGGATGCTCTTAGCATGTGCAGGTACCCATCATACTGTGGTACATGCAACATATCTCAACAGAGGACATCATTTACTGTACTAGATCTGCGTGTGCAACCCATGTATCCATGAACACATATTCAAGGGGACAGAAGGACCCCCAGATATGGGAAACAGGGGGGACTGTGCCCCAGAGGTTCAGTTCATAAAGGAGACTGTGCCACCCACCCCCCCACTCAGAAAGCCAGAAAACATCAGTTATCGGGGTGGAAGAGCACAACCATCGGGTGGGGAGAGGGTGTGGCGTAAACAGCCAGAGATGCCGAATTTGGAGTTGGGGAACCTGGTTCGAGTCTTGCGTTGGCTCAATATCCTGTGATTCTGGGCAAATCACTCAGGGCTTGATTTAGAGTTTAGTCGATGGGGTTAATCCGTTACAAATGTGTCGGATATGCCTTCCACTGAATTACAATTCCATTAAAGCCTATGGAACTTGTGATATGGCAGACGGGATATCCAACACATTTGTGACAGAGTAACCCCTCTACAAACTCTAAATCACACCCTTAATCTCCCAGTGCTTACCAAAAATGAATGTGTCCTTGTGTAATGTAAGTCGTGCTCATGTAAAGTATTCCAATACCTTTGGGTCAGGTTTGCGGTATATAAAACTGAAAAAAAAAAAAAAAAAACTCACCAGAAGCCAGTCCTCACAACTGTGCATGGACGGGGCTGCTTTTATGACACAGGTGCATAATGCAGGTAACAATCCTTGACACTGCCATAATCTAGCGTAAAATCCTCACTAAGCACTATGCGAACCTAACCACCTTCTCTGCCTCCCCTGACATTACCATGCACAAACAGCCAATTCTTCTCCCTCAAAACCTGCCTCGAACAGTAAGTCCCCCACCAAGGTACACCTAAACATATAATTCTCCTTTTAACTCCCAGCTCGTGCCCCCTTCCTTGCTGGTCATATAAAGCACCAACGCAGCCAATCTTCTTTCAAATCCTGTTACCCCCCCCCCCACACTGACACCAGAAAGCCCCTTCTACACCGTTTTCCTGCCCCTCCAAGCTATCCACAATCTCTCCCCCAGCAGACCACATAACGCACCTCTCACTTAGAACAAATATAGGTTCATCCCCAAAACCGAGAAGTGCACCCCACCATCTCTGTGGAATTGATTTTCTTGGAAATGTATGTCAAGGTGCACCGCTCCAATTGTGTGTCAGGGTGCACCACTCTGTTTGTGTGTCAGGGTGCACCACTCTGTGTGTGTGTGTGTCAGGATGCACCACTCTATGTGTGTGTCAGGGTGTACCACTCTATTTGTGTGTCAGGGTGTACCACTGTTTGTGTATGTCAGGGTTCACCACTCTATTTGTATGTCAGGGTGCACCTCTCTGTGTGTCAGGGTGCGGCACTCTGTTTGTGTGTCAGGGTGCGCCACTCTGTGTGTGTGTCAGGGTGCACCACTCTATTTGTGGGCCAGGGTGCAATAACTCCGTGTGTCAGAGTACACCATTCTATGTGTGTTTTAGGGTGCACCACTCTATTTGTGTGTCAGGATGCACCACTCCGTTTGTGTGTCAGGGTGTGCCATACTGTTTGTGTGTCAGCGTGCACCACTCTGTTTGTGTGTCAGGGCGCACCACTCTATGTGTGTGTCAGGGTGTTCCAATCTGTGTGTCACGGTGCACCACTCTGCTTGTGTGTCAGGGTTCACCACTCTGTCTGTGTGTTAGGGTGCACCACTCTATCCACTCTATTTGTGTGTCAGGGTGCCCCACTCTCTGTGTGTCAGGGTGCACTACTCTATTTATGTGTCAGGGTGCACCACTCTATTTGTGTGTCAGGGTGCACCACTCTATTTGTGTGTCAGGGTGCACCACTCCGTTTGTGTGAGCACCACTCTATGTGTGTCAGGGTGCACCACTCCATTTGTATGTCAGGGTGTACCACTCTATTTGTGTGTCAGGGTGCACCACTCTATGTGTGTGTCAGGGTGCACCACTCCGTTTGTGTGTGCACCACTCTATGTGTGTCAGGGTGCACCACTCCATTTGTATGTCAGGGTGTACCACTCTATTTGTGTGTCAGGGTGCACCACTCTATGTGTGTGTCAGGGTGCACAACTCCATTTGTATGTCAGGGTGTACCACTCTATTTGTGTGTCAGGGTGCACCACTCTGTTTGTGTGACACAGTGCACCACTCTTTGTGTCAGGATGCACCACTTTATGTGTGTGTTAGAATGTACACTCTATTTGTGTGTCAGGGTGCATCACTCTGTTTATGCCACTTTTTATGTTCTCCGTTCACCTTCCGGTGTGCTTTGTCAATTGCATCCGGCCCCCTGGCTCAGCACCACTCTCCTAAGCTGATGGTCCGACCAAAACAGTGACGTGCCAGCCCATGACCCTTTAATTGCCAACAAATACCTCGTATTGCCCTCATCAGTGCCATCCCTTCTAACTGCACAAGATCCTTTTTACCAGAGTGAAGCAACAAAGGACCTGGACAAACCCCCATGTGACAAAGTGTCCATTGTTGGAAGCAATTGGTGCACCACCTTCCCAGGGGCCCAGGGGCGTAGCTGAGGGGTGAGCTTCAGATCCCCAATGCCCACGCTGGCACATTAAGTAAAAATACATGCTACGGTGTCAGAGTGCATGAGAGGGGCCTCAGGGCTGTGGAAAGGGAGAGGCGTGGAGTATTTTGCAAACTTACCAACATTTTTGAAGACTTTCAAAAAAGAGGAAGAGAGAGAATGTTGGCATTGTTGTCTGTGTGTAATTATTCCAGTGGAAATCCGAGAGACACTTCACCAGGCCTGACGGAAGCCACTGTACTGGAGGCACAGAGTGCTGGGAGAAGAGACCGCTGGAGGCACAGAGTGCTGGGAGAAGAGACCGCTGGAGGCACAGAGTGCTGTGAGTGGAGACTGCTGGAGGCACAGAGTGCTGGGAGTAGAGACCGCTGGAGGCACGGAGTGCTGGGAGAGACTGCTGGAGGCACAGAGTGCTGGGAGTAGAGACCGCTGGAGGCACAGAGTGCTGGGAGTAGAGACCGCTGGAGGCACAGAGTGCTGGGAGAGACTGCTGGAGGCACAGAGTGCTGGGAGTAGAGACCGCTGGAGGCACAGAGTGCTGGGAGAAGAGACCGCTGGAGGCACAGAGTGCTGGGAGTAGAGACTGCTGGAGGCACGGAGTGCTGTGAGTAGAGACTGCTGGAGGCACAGAGTGCTGGGAGAAGAGACCGCTGGAGGCACAGAGTGCTGGGAGTAGAGACTGCTGGAGGCACAGAGTGCTGGGAGTAGAGACTGCTGGAGGCACAGAGTGCTGGGAGAAGAGACCGCTGGAGGCACAGAGTGCTGGGAGTAGAGACTGCTGGAGGCAAAGAGTGCTGGGAGTAGAGACTGCTGGAGGCACAGAGTGCTGGGAGAGACTGCTGGAGGCACAGTGCTGGGACTAGAGACTGCTGGAGGCACAGAGTGCTGGGAGAGACTGCTGGAGGCACAGAGTGCTGGGAGAAGAGACCGCTGGAGGCACAGAGTGCTGTGAGTGGAGACTGCTGGAGGCACAGAGTGCTGGGAGTAGAGACCGCTGGAGGCACGGAGTGCTGGGAGAGACTGCTGGAGGCACAGAGTGCTGGGAGAAGAGACTGCTGGAGGCACAGAGTGCTGGGAGTAGAGACCGCTGGAGGCACAGAGTGCTGGGAGTAGAGACCGCTGGAGGCACAGAGTGCTGGGAGTAGAGACCGCTGGAGGCACAGAGTGCTGTGAGTAGAGACCGCTGGAGGCACAGAGTGCTGGGAGTAGAGACTGCTGGAGGCACAGACTGCTGGGAGTAGAGACCGCTGGAGGCACAGAGTGCTGGGAGAGACTGCTGGAGGCACAGAGTGCTGGGAGAAGAGACTGCTGGAGGCACAGAGTGCTGGGAGTAGAGACCGCTGGAGGCACAGAGTGCTGGGAGTAGAGACCGCTGGAGGCACAGAGTGCTGGGAGTAGAGACCGCTGGAGGCACAGAGTGCTGTGAGTAGAGACCGCTGGAGGCACAGAGTGCTGGGAGTAGAGACTGCTGGAGGCACAGAGTGCTGTGAGTAGAGACCGCTGGAGGCACAGAGTGCTGGGAGTAGAGACTGCTGGAGGCACAGAGTGCTGGGAGTACAGAGGCAGAGTGCTGTGAGTAGAGACCGCTGGAGGCACAGAGTGCTGGGAGAGACCACTGGAGGCACAGAGTGCTGGGAGTAGAGACTGCTGGAGGCACAGAGTGCTGGGAGTACAGAGGCAGAGTGCTGGGAGTAGAGACCGCTGGAGGCACAGAGTGCTGGGAGAGACCGCTGGAGGCACAGAGTGCTGGTAGTAGAGACTGCTGGAGGCACAGAGTGCTGTGAGTAGAGACCGCTGGAGGCACAGAGTGCTGGGAGAGACCGCTGGAGGCACAGAGTGCTGGGAGTAGAGACTGCTGGAGGCACAGAGTGCTGTGAGTAGAGACTGCTGGAGGCACAGAGTGCTGGGAGAGACCGCTGGAGGCACAGAGTGCTGGGAGTAGAGACCGCTGGAGGCACAGAGTGCTGGGAGAGACTGCTGGAGGCACAGAGTGCTGGGAGTAGAGACCGCTGGAGGCACAGAGTGCTGGGAGTAGAGACCGCTGGAGGCACAGAGTGCTGGGAGAGACTGCTGGAGGCACAGAGTGCTGGGAGTAGAGACTGCTGGAGGCAGAGTGCTGGGAGTAGAAACCGCTGGAGGCACAGAGTGCTGGGAGTAGAGACTGCTGGAGGCAAAGAGTGCTGGGAGTAGAGACTGCTGGAGGCACAGAGTGCTGGGAGTAGAGACTGCTGGAGGCACAGAGTGCTGGGAGTAGAGACTGCTGGAGGCACAGTGCTGGGACTAGAGACCGCTGGAGGCACAGAGTGCTGTGAGTAGAGACTGCTGGAGGCACAGAGTGCTGGGAGTAGAGACCGCTGGTGGCACAGAGTGCTGGGAGTAGAGACCGCTGGAGGCACAGAGTGCTGGGAGTAGAGACCGCTGGAGGCACAGAGTGCTGGGAGCAGAGACCGCTGGAGGCACAGAGTGCTGGGAGTAGAGACTGCTGGAGGCACAGAGTGATGGGAGTAGAGACTGCTGGAGGCACAGAGTGATGGGAGTAGAGACTGCTGGAGGCACAGAGTGCTGGGAGAGACTGCTGGAGGCACAGAGTGCTGTGAGTAGAGACTGCTGGAGGCACAGAGTGCTGGGAGAGACTGCTGGAGGCACAGAGTGATGGGAGTAGAGACTGCTGGAGGCACAGAGTGCTGGGAGTAGAGACTGCTGGAGGCACAGAGTGCTGGGAGTAGAGACTGCTGGAGGCACAGAGTGCTGGGAGTAGAGACCGCTGGAGGCACAGAGTGCTGTGAGTAGAGACTGCTGGAGGCACAGAGTGCTGGGAGAGACTGCTGGAGGCACAGAGTGCTGGGAGTAGAGACCACTGGAGGCACAGAGTGCTGGGAGAGACTGCTGGAGGCACAGAGTGATGGGAGTAGAGACTGCTGGAGGCACAGAGTGCTGGGAGTAGAGACTGCTGGAGGCACAGAGTGCTGGGAGTAGAGACCGCTGGAGGCACAGAGTGATGGGAGTAGAGACTGCTGGAGGCACAGAGTGCTGGGAGTAGAGACCGCTGGAGGCACAGAGTGCTGTGAGTAGAGACCGCTGGAGGCACAGAGTGATGGGAGTAGAGACTGCTGGAGGCACAGAGTGCTGGGAGTAGAGACCGCTGGAGGCAGAGTGCTGTGAGTAGAGACCGCTGGAGGCACAGAGTGCTGTGAGTAGAGACTGCTGGAGGCAGAGAGTGCTGGGAGTAGAGACCGCTGGAGGCACAGAGTGCTGGGAGTAGAGACCGCTGGAGGCACAGAGTGCTGGGAGTAGAGACTGCTGGAGGCACAGAGTGATGGGAGTAGAGACTGCTGGAGGCACAGAGTGCTGTGAGTAGAGACTGCTGGAGGCACAGACTGCTGGGAGTGCAGAGGACAGAGTGCTGGGAGTAGAGACTGCTGGAGGCACAGAGTGCTGGGAGTAGAGACCGCTGGAGGCACAGAGTGCTAGGAGTAGAGACTGCTGGAGGCACAGAGTGCTGGGAGTAGAGACCGCTGGAGGCACAGAGTGCTGGGAGTAGAGACTGCTGGAGGCACAGAGTGCTGTGAGTAGAGACTGCTGGAGGCACAGAGTGCTGGGAGTAGAGACCGCTGGAGGCACAGAGTGCTGGGAGTAGAGACTGCTGGAGGCACAGAGTGCTGGGAGTAGAGACTGCTGGAGGCACAGAGTGATGGGAGTAGAGACTGCTGGAGGCACAGAGTGATGGGAGTAGAGACTGCTGGAGGCACAGTGCTGTGAGTAGAGACCGCTGGAGGCACAGAGTGCTGTGAGTAGAGACCGCTGGAGGCACAGAGTGCTGTGAGTAGAGACCGCTGGAGGCACAGAGTGCTGTGAGTAGAGACTGCTGGAGGCACAGAGTGCTGGGAGTGCAGAGGAGAGAGGCAGAGTGCTGTGAGTAGAGACCGCTGGAGGCACAGAGTGCTGGGAGAGACTGCTGGAGGCACAGAGCGCTGTGAGTAGATACTGGTAGAGGCACAGAGTGCTGTGAGTAGAGACTGCTGGAGGCACAGAGTGCTGGGAGTAGAGACTGCTGGAGGCACAGAGTGCTGGGAGTAGAGACTGCTGGAGGCACAGAGTGCTGGGAGTAGAGACTGCTGGAGGCACAGAGTGATGGGAGTAGAGACTGCTGGAGGCACAGAGTGCTGGGAGTAGAGACTGCTGGAGGCACAGAGTGCTGGGAGTAGAGACCGCTGGAGCCACAGAGTGCTGTGAGTAGAGACTGCTGGAGGCACAGAGTGCTGGGAGTGCAGAGGACAGAGTGCTGGGAGTAGAGACCGCTGGAGGCACAGAGTGCTGGGAGTAGAGATCGCTGGAGGCACAGAGTGCTGCGAGTGCAGAGGAGAGAGGCAGAGTGCTGTGAGTAGAGACTGCTGGAGGCACAGAGTGCTGGGAGTAGAGACCGCTGGAGGCACAGAGTGCTGGGAGTGCAGAGGAGAGAGGCAGAGTGCTGTGAGTAGGGACCGCTGGAGGCACAGAGTGCTGGGAGTAGAGACTGCTGGAGGCACAGAGTGCTGGGAGAGACTGCTGGAGGCACAGAGTGCTGGGAGTAGAGACTGCTGGAGGCAAAGAGTGCTGGGAGTAGAGACTGCAGGAGTCACAGAGTGCTGGGAGAGACTGCTGGAGGCACAGAGTGCTGGGAGTAGAGACCGCTGGAGGCACAGAGTGCTGGGAGTAGAGACCGCTGGAGGTGCAGAGTGCTGGGAGTAGAGACCGCTGGAGGCACAGAGGGCTGGGAGTAGAGACCGCTGGAGGCACAGAGGGCTGGGAGTAGAGACCGCTGGAGGCACAGAGTGCTGGGAGTAGAGACGGCTGGAGGCACAGAGTGCTGGGAGTAGAGACCGCTGGAGGCACAGAGTGCTGGGAGTAGAGACCGCTGGAGGCACAGAGTGCTGGTAGTAGAGACCGCTGGAGGCACAGAGTGCTGGGAGTAGAGACCGCTGGAGGCACAGAGTGCTGGGAAGAGAGACCGCTGGAGGCACAGAGTGCTGTGAGCAGAGACTGCTGGAGGCACAGAGTGCTGGGAGTAGAGACCGCTGGAGGCACAGAGTGCTGTGAGTAGAGACCGCTGGAGGCACAGAGTGCTGTGAGTAGAGACCGCTGGAGGCACAGAATGCTGTGAGTAGAGACGGCTGGAGCCACAGAGTGCTGGTAGTAGAGACCGCTGGAGGCACAGAGTGCTGGGAGTAGAGACCGCTGGAGGCACAGAGTGCTGGGAAGAGAGACCGCTGGAGGCACAGAGTGCTGTGAGCAGAGACCGCTGGAGGCACAGAGTGCTGGGAGTAGAGACCGCTGGAGGCACAGAGTGCTGTGAGTAGAGACCGCTGGAGGCACAGAGTGCTGTGAGTAGAGACCGCTGGAGGCACAGAGTGCTGTGAGTAGAGACGGCTGGAGGCACAGAGTGCTGGTAGTAGAGACGGCTGGAGGCACAGAGTGCTGGTAGTAGAGACCGCTGGAGGCACAGAGTGCTGTGAGTAGAGACTGCTGGAGGCACAGAGTGCTGGGAGTAGAGACCGCTGGAGGCACAGAGTGCTGTGAGTAGAGACCGCTGGAGGCACAGAGTGCTGTGAGTAGAGACCGCTGGAGGCACAGAATGCTGTGAGTAGAGACGGCTGGAGCCACAGAGTGCTGGTAGTAGTGACCGCTGGAGGCACAGAGTGCTGGGAGTAGAGACCGCTGGAGGCACAGAGTGCTGGGAAGAGAGACCGCTGGAGGCACAGAGTGCTGTGAGCAGAGACCGCTGGAGGCACAGAGTGCTGGGAGTAGAGACCGCTGGAGGCACAGAGTGCTGTGAGTAGAGACCGCTGGAGGCACAGAGTGCTGTGAGTAGAGACGGCTGGAGGCACAGAGTGCTGTGAGTAGAGACGGCTGGAGGCACAGAGTGCTGGGAGTAGAGACCGCTGGAGGCACAGAGTGCTGGGAGCAGAGACCGCTGGAGGCACAGAGTGCTGGGAGTAGAGACTGCTGGAGGCACAGAGTGATGGGAGTAGAGACTGCTGGAGGCACAGAGTGATGGGAGTAGAGACTGCTGGAGGCACAGAGTGCTGGGAGAGACTGCTGGAGGCACAGAGTGCTGTGAGTAGAGACTGCTGGAGGCACAGAGTGCTGGGAGAGACTGCTGGAGGCACAGAGTGATGGGAGTAGAGACTGCTGGAGGCACAGAGTGCTGGGAGTAGAGACTGCTGGAGGCACAGAGTGCTGGGAGTAGAGACTGCTGGAGGCACAGAGTGCTGGGAGTAGAGACCGCTGGAGGCACAGAGTGCTGGGAGTAGAGACTGCTGGAGGCACAGAGTGCTGGGAGTAGAGACTGCTGGAGGCACAGACTGCTGGGAGTAGAGACCGCTGGAGGCACAGAGTGCTGGGAGAGACTGCTGGAGGCACAGAGTGCTGGTAGTAGAGACCGCTGGAGGCACAGAGTGCTGGTAGTAGAGACCGCTGGAGGCACAGAGTGCTGTGAGCAGTGACTGCTGGAGACAGAGACTGCTGGGAGTACAGAGAATGGAGGCAGTGAGCTGTGAGCAGTGACTGCTGGAGACAGAGACTGCTGGGAGTACAGAGAATGGAGGCAGTGAGCTGTGAGAAGAGACTGCTAAAGGCACAGACTGCTGGGAGTACAGAAAAAGGAGGCTGTGAGAAGAGACTGTTGGAGATAAGAGTGCTGTGAGCAGTGACTGCTAGGGGCACAGAGTGCTGGGAGCAGAAAAAAGAGAGACAGAGTGTTATGTGCAGAGGCTGCTGGAGGCAGAGAGTGCTGGGAGTAAAGGAAAGGAAGTCAGAGTGCTGGGTGCAGAGACCGCTGGAGGCAGAGAGTGCTGGGTGCAGAGACTGCTAGAGGCAGAGAGTGCAGGGATGTAGGAAACTTGGCTACTGATTGAGGGGGGCAAACCCTTCTACAGCAGCAACCACAATTGTTGTCAGTGTGAGACACAAGCAAACCCCAAATTAACCTGTGCTCAGCCCCTGGTAGCTTGGCAAAGGGCAGTCAGGCTTAACTTAGATGGCAATGTGTCAAGTATTGATGCAGCAATTGTGGTGAAAACACAATGTGAGAACAATACCACACCCTTATAATAAATAATTTAAGCCCAAAATGACACAAATTCAATGAGTAGAACCTGAGATATGCAATTTTAAAGATTGAAGTGAATGTAGCACCAAAAAGCACAAAGCGCCAGCTGTGGGTATCGGGGACATAAGGTTAGGCTGACTGTGACAGAGCGTGAACCAGATGGGGGACCAAGTTAAGCCAGCTGAACAAAGTACCTTAAATCCTGAGTGCAGAACGTTGCAAGATGCTGCGTCCAGGGTGCATCGCACAGCGGTGGGTCCAAGGACATGTAGGCCTGCGATGTGAGGTCTTCCATCGAGGATGCATCGTATAGTGGTGGGTCAGAGGAGCTACAAGGCTGTGCAGAGAGGTCTTATGCTAGGGAAGTGGTTTTGAAGAGCTGTGGGCTCTGATGCAAAGTCCTGCTTCGAAGAGGCATCACGCCCAGTGGTTTTGAAGAGCTGTGGGGTCCTGCATCGGGATGCGTTGCACAGTGACAGTTCCAGTGCAGAGTTTGGGGGGCAGGACTCACAGCAGGTAGAGTCCAGGTGCAGGATTCAAGGTGGTTGGAGCCTTTTCTGCTCCTGGGGCTCTGATCGGAAGCCCAGCCAACTAACCCTTGGAATCTCTCTGGTGATCCTGGGTTTAAGATGCAGGTACAGTCCTCTCATATATATATATATATATATATATATATATATATATATATATATATATATATATACACACACACATACACACACATATATATGTTTAAAAGTTCACAAACTGGCTGCAGTGGCAGACCTGAGATAGATGAATCCAGGATTTGTAAAGCGTGGCAAGTGACCTGTGAGGGTCTCAAGGCACTTACTTGTAGGAACAGGGAGATTAAGTGATTTGCCCAGAAACACAGGATGTTGAGCCCTGTGAGAGATTCAAACCCAATTCCCCAGGCTTGGAAGTTGGCAGCTCAGGCTGTGACGTCACATCCTCTGCTCCAGAGATATGTTTAAAGAGCTACTTAAGGGGTTGGCACAATGGGTTCTGCAGGCCCATTAGTATCATTTAATTTACAGCCACTGGGTACATGTAATACCAAGTTACTAGGGACTTACAAGTGGATTAAATGTGTCAATTGAGTGTAAGCCAATTTCATCATGTTTAAAGGAGGGAGCACAAGCCTGTAGGCTGGTTAATGTAGTAAAGTCTTAACACTAACAAACAGGAATTCAGCAAAAACTGGAGGAGTGAGGTGAATGGTTTGGGGGATGACCACGCTAAGGCTGACAGGTCTAACAAGGGAGTAGAGAGAGGGCAGGCAGAGTGCTGTGAGCAGAGAGCGCTGGAGGCACAGAGTGCTGAGAATACAGAGGAGGGAGACAGCCAGCTGTTAGCAGAGACTGCTAGAGGTATAGACTTCTGGGAATAGACAGAAGGGAGACAACAAGCTGTGAGCAGAGACTGCTGGAGGCACAGAGTGCTGAGAATACAGAGGAGAGAGGCAGCAGAATGAGCAGAGACTGTTGGAGGCACAGAGTGCTGAGAATACAGAGAAGGGAGACAACCAGCTGTTAGCAGAGACTGCTAGAGGTATAGACTTCTGGGAATAGACAGAAGGGAGACAACAAGCTGTGAGCAGAGACTGCTGGAGGCACAGAGTGCTGAGAATACAGAGAAGGGAGACAGCCAGCTGTTAGCAGAGACTGCTTGAGGCATAGAGAGCTGCAAGTAGAGAGGAGGGAGAGTTCAAGGAGGCATGGACAGTTGAAGGCAAGGAAAGCTATGAGCAGAGAGACAATCAAGTCTCTGGAATTTTAGGAGCTGTGAGAAGAGAGGTAGAGTGTAAAGGGGGAGAGTGCTGAAGGCTAAGAGAGCCGGGCAGAGAGCGCTGGAGGCTGTGAGTGCTGGGCAGGGAGCGCTGGAGGATTATATGACGGAACACCGAATTAAAAACAACTACTAACCTTAACAACGAGGTCGGAACACCGACCTCGTCCTTACTACTAATGATTTTACCACGAATGCCTTAACAACGATATTTCGATATTTCGTTGTAAAGGCATTCCCGATAAAATAATTAGCAATAGGCACCATTCACCATACATCCCTCACCCCCCCAACCCAACCCCACCCCAAAACCTAAAACCCCCTGACCCCCACCCACTCCCCAAAACCAAAAACGCCCCACCCCCCCAACCCCACCGTAAAACCTAAAACCCCCTGACCCCCACCCACTCCCCAAAACCAAAAACGCCCCACCCCTGACCCCCCACCCACTCCCCAAAACCAAAAACGCCTCACCCCCCAACCCCACCCTAAAACCTAAAACCCCCTGACCCCCCACCCACTCCCCAAAACCAAAAACGCCCCACCCCCCAACCCCACCCTAAAACCTAAAACCCCCTGACCCCCACCCACTCCCCAAAACCAAAAACGCCCCAGCCCCCCAACCCCACCCCAAAACCTAAAACCCCCTGACCCCCCACCCCCTCCCCAAAACCAAAAACACCCCACCCCCCAACCCCACCCTAAAACCTAGAACCCCCTGACCCCCCCAACCACACCCCAAAACCAAAAACGCCCCACCCCCCCAACCCCACCCCAAAACCTAAAACCCCCTGACCCCCCACCCCCTCCCCAAAACCAAAAACGCCCCACCCCCAACCCCACCCCAAAACCTAAAACCCCCTAACCCCCCACCCGCTCCCCAAAACCAAAAACACCCCACCCCCTCAACCCCACCCCAAAACCTAAACCCACCACTTACCTTCGCCAACTCCCTTCTTTGTACCTTAACCACACATGTTCGTTGTTCAGAACATACGTAGTTAAGGCACAAAAATACGAAGTCGTGGTTAAAAAAAGCGTTGTTACGCTTTCGTTAACCACGACTTTTGTAATAAAAAAGTCGTAAAAAAGGATGTTTCCCGCGCTGGAGGCTGTGAGTGCTGGGCAAAGAGCGCTGGAGGTTGTGAGTGCTGTCAGAGAGCGCTGGAGGCTGTGAGTGCTGGGCAGAGAGTGCTGGAGGTTGTGAGTGCTGTCAGAGAGCACTGGAGGTTGTGAGTGCTGGTCAGAGAGCGCTTGAGGCTGTGAGTGCTGTCAGAGAGCGCTGGAGGCTGTGAGTGCTGGACAGAGAGCGCTGGAGGCAGTGAGTGCTGAGCAGAGAGCGCTGGAGGCTGTGAGTGCTGGGCAGAGAGCGCTGGAGGTTGTGAGTGCTGTCAGAGAGCGCTGGAGGCTGTGAGTGCTGAGCAGAGAGCGCTGGAGGCTGTGAGTGCTGGAAGAGAGCGCTGGAGGCTGTGAGTGCTGGGCAGAGAGCGCTAGAGGTTGTGATTGCTGGGCAGAGTACTGGAGTCTGTGAGTGCTGGACAGACAGCGCTGGAGGCTGTGATTGCTGGGCAGAGAGCGCTGGAGGTTGTGAGTGATGTCAGAGAGCGCTGGAGGCTGTGAGTGCTGGGCAGAGAGCGCTGGAGGTTGTGAGTGCTGTCAGAGAGCGCTGGAGGTTGTGAGTGCTGGTCAGAGAGCGCTTGAGGCTGTGAGTGCTGTCAGAGAGCGCTGGAGGCTGTGAGTGCTGGACAGAGAGCGCTGGAGGCTGTGAGTGCTGGACAGAGAGCGCTGGAGGCTGTGAGTGTTGGTCAGAGAGCGCTAGAGGTTGTGAGTGCTGGGCAGAGTACTGGAGTCTGTGAGTGCTGGACAGACAGCGCTGGAGGCTGTGAGTGCTGGGCAGAGCACTGGAGGCTGTGAGTGCTGGGCAGAGCGCTGGCGGCTGTGAGTGCTGGGCAGAGTGTGCTGGAGGCTGTGAGTGTTGGTCAGAGAGCGCTGGCGGCTGTGAGTGCTGAGCTGAGTGTGCTGGAGGCTGTGAGTGCTGAGCAGAGAGCGCTGGAGGCTGTGAGTGCTGGGCAGAGTACTGGAGGCTGTGAGTGCTGGGCAGAGTACTGCAGTCTGTGAGTGCTGGTCAGAGAGCGCTGGAGGCTGTGAGTGCTGGACAGAGAGCGCTGGCGGCTGTGAGTGCTGGCATAGAGCGCTGGAGGCTGTGAGTGCTGGGCAGAGAGCGCTAGAGGTTGTGAGTGCTGGGCAGAGAGCGCTGGAGGTTGTGAGTGCTGGGCAGAGGGTGCTGGAGGCTGTGAGTGCTGGAAGAGAGCGCTGGAGGTTGTGAGTGCTGGGCAGAGGGTGCTGGAGGCTGTGAGTGCTGGAAGAGAGCGCTGGAGGCTGTGAGTGCTGGGCAGAGAGCGCTAGAGGTTGTGAGTGCTGGTCAGAGAGCGCTTGAGTCTGTGAGTGCTGTCAGAGAGCGCTGGAGGCTGTGAGTGCTGGAGAGACAGCGCTGGAGGCTGTGAGTGCTGGACAGAGAGCGCTGGAGGCTGTGAGTGTTGGTCAGAGAGAGTTTGAGTCTGTGAGTGCTGTCAGAGAGCGCTGGAGGCTGTGAGTGCTGTCAGAGAGCGCTGGAGGCTGTGAGTGCTGGACAGACAGCGCTGGAGGCTGTGAGTGCTGGGCAGAGAGCGCTAGAGTTTGTGAGTGCTGGGCAGAGTGTGCTGGAGGCTGTGAGTGCTGTCAGAGAGCGCTGGAGTCTGTGAGTGCTGGGCAGAGCGCTGGAGGCTGTGAGTGCTGGGCAGAGAGCGCTAGAGTTTGTGAGTGCTGAGCAGAGTGTGCTGGAGGCTGTGAGTGCTGGGCAGAGCGCTGGAGGCTGTGAGTGCTGTCAGAGAGCGCTGGAGGCTGTGAGTGCTGGACAAACAGCGCTGGAGGCTGTGAGTGCTGGCAGAGAGCACTGGAGGCTGTGAGTGCTGGGCAGAGAGCGCTAGAGTTTGTGAGTGCTGGGCAGAGTACTGGAGGCTGTGAGTGCTGGCAGAGAGCGCTGGAGGCTGTGAGTGCTGGACAGACAGCGCTGGAGGCTGTGAGTGCTGGGCAGAGTGTGCTGGAGGCTGTGAGTGTTGGTCAGAGAGAGTTTGAGGCTGTGAGTGCTGGGCAGAGTACTGGAGTCTGTGAGTGCTGGACAGACAGCGCTGGAGGCTGTGAGTGCTGGGCAGAGAGCGCTAGAGGTTGTGAGTGCTGGGCAGAGAGCGCTAGAGGTTGTGAGTGCTGGGCAGAGTACTGGAGGCTGTGAGTGCTGGGCAGAGTACTGGAGGCTGTGAGTGCTGTCAGAGAGTGCTGGAGGCTGTGAGTGCTGGGCAGAGTACTGGAGGCTGTGAGTGCTGGGCAGAGTACTGGAGGCTGTGAGTGCTGTCAGAGAGTGCTGGAGGCTGTGAGTGCTGGACAGAGAGCGCTGGCGGCTGTGAGTGCTGGCATAGAGCGCTGGAGGCTGTGAGTGCTGGGCAGAGAGCGCTAGAGGTTGTGAGTGCTGGGCAGAGAGCGCTGGAGGTTGTGAGTGCTGGGCAGAGGGTGCTGGAGGCTGTGAGTGCTGGAAGAGAGCGCTGGAGGCTGTGAGTGCTGGGCAGAGAGCGCTAGAGGTTGTGAGTGCTGGTCAGAGAGCGCTTGAGTCTGTGAGTGCTGTCAGAGAGCGCTGGAGGCTGTGAGTGCTGGAGAGACAGCGCTGGAGGCTGTGAGTGCTGGACAGAGAGCGCTGGAGGCTGTGAGTGTTGGTCAGAGAGAGTTTGAGTCTGTGAGTGCTGTCAGAGAGCGCTGGAGGCTGTGAGTGCTGTCAGAGAGCGCTGGAGGCTGTGAGTGCTGGACAGACAGCGCTGGAGGCTGTGAGTGCTGGGCAGAGAGCGCTAGAGTTTGTGAGTGCTGGGCAGAGTGTGCTGGAGGCTGTGAGTGCTGTCAGAGAGCGCTGGAGTCTGTGAGTGCTGGGCAGAGCGCTGGAGGCTGTGAGTGCTGGGCAGAGAGCACTAGAGTTTGTGAGTGCTGAGCAGAGTGTGCTGGAGGCTGTGAGTGCTGGGCAGAGCGCTGGAGGCTGTGAGTGCTGTCAGAGAGCGCTGGAGGCTGTGAGTGCTGGACAAACAGCGCTGGAGGCTGTGAGTGCTGGCAGAGAGCACTGGAGGCTGTGAGTGCTGGACAAACAGCGCTGGAGGCTGTGAGTGCTGGCAGAGAGCACTGGAGGCTGTGAGTGCTGGGCAGAGAGCGCTAGAGTTTGTGAGTGCTGGGCAGAGTACTGGAGGCTGTGAGTGCTGTCAGAGAGCGCTGGAGGCTGTGAGTGCTGGACAGACAGCGCTGGAGGCTGTGAGTGCTGGGCAGAGTGTGCTGGAGGCTGTGAGTGTTGGTCAGAGAGAGTTTGAGGCTGTGAGTGCTGGGCAGAGTACTGGAGTCTGTGAGTGCTGGACAGACAGCGCTGGAGGCTGTGAGTGCTGGGCAGAGCCCTGGAGGCTGTGAGTGCTGGACAGACAGCTCTGGAGGCTGTGATTGCTCGGCAGAGAGCGCTGGAGGCTGTGAGTGTTGGGCAGAGAGTGCTGAAGCCTGAGTGTTGGGCAGAGAACACTGGAGGCAGTGACTGCTGAACAGAGAGTGCTGGAGGCTGAGTCCAACACACAATACTAGACACAGAGAGCACTGGTTACTGTAGTTAGCACTAGACGGAGAGAGCAAGGGTTCCTGTACTCAGTACTACATGCAGAGAGCACTGGTTCCGGCAAGCGGTACTAAATGCAGAGAGCATCGATTCCTGCACGTTATTAGATGCAGAGAGCTCTGGTTCCTGTACTCAGTACTAGATGCAGAGAGCACCCAGTACTGGATGCAGACAACACTGGTTCCTGCACATGCTACTAGATACAGAGAGCGCTTGTTTCTGTACAGAGTAAATGCAGAGAGCACTGGTTTCTGTACTCAGTACTCGAGACAGAGAGCACTGGTTCCTGTACTTAGTACTAGATGCAGAGAGCACTGGTTCCTGTACTCAGTACTAGAGGCAGAGAGCACTGGTTCCTGTACTCAGCACTGGATGCAGTGAGCACTGGTTCCTGCACATGCTACTAGATACAGAGAGTGCTTGTTTCTGTACAGAGTACTGGATGCAGAGAGCACTTGTTCCTGTACTCAGTACTCGAGACAGAGGGCACTGGTTCCTGTACTCAGTACTAGATGCAGAGAGCACTGGTTCCTGTACTCAGTACTCGAGACAGAGAGCACTGGTTCCTGTACGCAGTAATAGATGCAGAGAGCACTGGTTCCTGTACTCAGTACTAGAGGCAGAGAGCACTAGTTCCTGCACATAGTACTAGATGCAGAGGGCACTGGTCCCTGTAATTAGTACTAGACGCAGAGAGCACTTCTTCCTGTACTCAGCACTAGATGCAGAGAGAACTGGTTCCTGCACATCGTAATACATGCAGAGAGCACTGGTTCCTGCACGTGGTATTAGACACACAGAACACTTGTTCATGCACATAGTACTAGATGCAGAGAGCACTGATTTCTGTACTCAGTGCTAGGCGCAGAGAGCATCTGTTCCTACACATGAACTAGATGCAGAGATTGCTTGTTTCTGTGCAAAGTACTAGATGCAAGGAGCACTGGTTCCTGTGCTCAGCACTAGATGCAGAGAGCACTGGTTCCTGCACATGGTAAAAGATGCAGAGAGCACTGGTTCCTGCACGTGGTACTAGACACAGAGGGCACTGGTTCCTGCACATGATAGTAGACGCAGGGTTCACTGGTTACTGTACTTAGCACTAGATGCAGAGAGCACTGGTTGCTGTACTCAGTACTAGATGCAGGGAGCACTGGTTCCTGCCCATGGTATTAGGTGCAGAGAGCACTGGGTTCTGCACATGATAATAGATTCAGAGAGCACTGGTTGCTGTACTCGGTACTAGATGCAGGGAGCACTGGTTCCTGCACACAGTACTAGACGCAGAGAGCACTGGTTCCTGTACTTAGTACTAAACGCAGAGAGCACTAGTTCCTGCATATGATACTAGTTGCAGAGAGCACTTGTACCTGCAATTGGTACTGGATGCAAAGAGCGCTGGTTCCTGTGCACAGTACTAGACGCAGAGAGCACTGGTTCCTGTGCACGGTACTAGATGCAGAGAGCACTGGTTCCTGTACACAGTACTAGAGGCAGAGAGCACTGGTTCCTGTACTCAGTACTGGATGCAGAAAGCACTGGTTCCTGTACTCAGTACTGGATGCAGAGAGCACTTGTTCCTGCACATGCTACTAGATACAGAGAGCACTTGTTACTGTACAGAGTAAATGCAGAGAGCACTGGTTCCTGTACTCAGTACTAGAGGCAGAGAGCACTGGTTCCTGTACTCAGTACTGGATGCAGAGAACACTGGTTCCTGTACTTAGTACTAGATGCAGAGAGCACTGGTTCCTGTACTCAGTACTAGAGGCAGAGAGCACTGGTTCCTGTACTCAGTACTGGATGCAGAGAACACTGGTTCCTGTACTTAGTACTAGATGCAGAGAACACTGGTTCCTGTACTTAGTACTAGATACAGAGAGCACTGGTTCCTGTACTCAGTACTGGATGCTGAGAGCACTGGTTCCTGTACTCAGTACTGGATGTAGAGAGCACTGGTTCCTGCACTTTCTACTAGATACAGAGAGTGCTTGTTTCTGTACAGAGTACTGGATGCGGAGAGCTCTGGTGCCTGTACTCAGTACTAGATGCAGAGAGCTCTGGGTCCTGTACTCAGTACTGGATGCAGAGCGCACTGGTTCCTGTACTCAGTACTGGATACAGAGAGCACTTTTTCCTGCACACAATACCACACATAGAAAGCACTGGTTCTTGCATACAGTGCTGGATGTAGAGACCACTGGTTCCTGTACTCAGTACTAAAGGCAGTGAGCACTGGTTCTTTTACTCAGTACTAGATACAGATTGTGCTGGTTCTTGCACACAGTACTAGCTAGAGAGAGCACTGGTTCCTGCACACAGTACTAGATGCTGAGAGCACTAGTTCCTGCACATAGTACTAGATGCAGAGGGCACTGGTCCCTGTATTTAGTACTAGACGCAGAGAGCACTTCTTCCTGTACTCAGCACTAGATGCAGAGAGAACTGGTTCCTGCACATCGTAATACATGCAGAGAGCACTGGTTCCTGCACGTGGTATTAGACACACAGAACACTTGTTCATGCACATAGTACTAGATGCAGAGAGCACTGATTTCTGTACTCAGTGCTAGGAGCAGAGAGCATCTGTTCCTACACATGAACTAGATGCAGAGATTGCTTGTTTCGGTACAAAGTACTAGATGCAAGGAGCACTGGTTCCTGTGCTCAGCACTAGATGCAGAGAGCACTGGTTCCTGCACATGGTAAAAGATGCAGAGAGCACTGGTTCCTGCACATGGTACTAGACACAGAGGGCACTGGTTCCTGCACATGATAGTAGATGCAGAGAGCACTGGTTACTGTACTTAGCACTAGATGCAGAGAGCACTGGTTGCTGTACTCAGTACTAGATGCAGGGAGCACTGGTTCGTGCACATGGTATTAGGTGCAGAGCACACTGGGTTTTGCACATGATAATAGATTCAGAGAGCACTGGTTGCTATTCTCGGTATTAGACGCAGAGAGCACTGGTTCCTGTACTTAGTACTAGACGCAGAGAGCACTAGTTCCTGCATATGATACTAGTTGCAGAGAACACTTGCACCTGCAATTGGTACTGGATGCAGAGAGCACTGGTTGCTGTACTCAGTACTAGATGCATGGAGCACTGGTTCCTGTACATGGTATTAGTCGCAGAGAGCATTGGTTGCTGTACTCGGTACTAGATGTAGAGAGCACTGGTTCCTGTACTTAGTACTAGACGCAGAGAGCACTAGTTCCTGCATATGATACTAGTTGCAGAGAGCACTTGTTCCTGCACATGGTACTGGATTCAGAGAGCACTGGTTTCTGCACACAGTACTAGATGCAGAGAGCACTGGTTCCTGTGCACAGTACTAGATGCAGAGCGCACCAGTTCCTGCACTTGTACTAGATGCAGAGAGCGCTGGTTCCTGTACTCAGTATTAGACACAGAGAGCAATAGTTCCTGCACATGGTACTGGATGCAGAGAACACGTGTTCCTGTATTTGATGCAGAGAACACTGGTTCTTGTACTCAGTACTATATGCAGAGAGCTTTAGTTCCTGTACTGAGTACCAGATGCAGAGAGTGCTGATTCCTGCATACAGTACTAGAAGCAGAGAGCACTGATTCCTGTACTGGTTCCTGTACTCAGTAGTAGATGCAAAGAGCACTGATTCTTTCACACTGTACTAGATTCTGAGATTAATGGTTCCTGTACTCAGTACTAGATGCAGAGAGTGCTGGTTCTTGCATACAGTACTGGATGCAGAGAGCACTGGTTCCTTTACTCAGTACTAGATGCAGAAAGCTCTGGTTCCCGTACTCAGTACTGGATGCAGAGAGCACTGTTTCCCATACTCAGTACTGGATGCAGAGAGCGCTGGTTCCTGTACTCAGTACTAGACTCAGAGTGTCCTGGTTCTTTCACACAGTACTAGATGCAGAGAGAGATGGATGCTGTGCACAGTACTAGTTGCAGAGAGCACTTGTTCCTGCACACAGTCCTACACATAGAGAGCACTGGTTCCTATACTCAGTACTACAGTTCTAGATGTAGAAAGCACTGGTTCCTGTACTCAGTTCTAGAAGCAGGGAGCACTGGTTCCTGCACATGGTACTAGATACAGAGAGTGCTTGTTTCTGTACAGAGTACTAGATGCAGAGAGGACTCATTACCGCACTCAGTATTAAATGCAGAGGAGCTGGTTTCTGCACAGTACTAGATGTAAAGTGTTCTGGCTCCTGTGCAGAGTACTAGACACAGAGCGCACCAGTTCCTGCACTTTGAACTAGATGCAGAGAGCACTGGTTACTGTCATCAGTACTAGATGCATGGAGCACTGGTTCCTGTACATGGTATTAGACGCAGAGAGCATTGGTTGCTGTACTCGGTACTAGATGCAGAGAGCACTGCTTCCTGTACTTAGTACTAGACGCAGAGAGCACTAGTTCCTGCATATGATACTAGTTGCAGAGAGCACTTGTTCCTGCACATGGTACTGGATTCAGAGAGCACTGGTTTCTGCACACAGTACTAGATGCAGAGAGCACTGGTTCCTGTGCACAGTACTAGATGCAGAGCGCACCAGTTCCTGCACTTGTACTAGATGCAGAGAGCGCTGGTTCCTGTACTCAGTATTAGACACAGAGAGCAATAGTTCCTGCACATGGTACTGGATGCAGAGAACACTTGTTCCTGTATTTGATGCAGAGAGCACTGGTTCTTGTACTCAGTACTATATGCAGAGAGCTTTAGTTCCTGTACTGAGTACCAGATGCAGAGAGTGCTGGTTCCTGCATACAGTACTAGAAACAGAGAGCACTGATTCCTGTACTGGTTCCTGTACTCAGTAGTAGATGCAAAGAGCACTGATTCTTTCACACTGTACTGGATTCTGAGATTAACGGTTCCTGTACTCAGTACTAGATGCAGAGAGTGCTGGTTCTTGCATACAGTACTGGATGCAGAGAGCACTGGTTCCTTTACTCAGTACTAGATGCAGAAAGCTCTGGTTCCCGTACTCAGTACTGGATGCAGAGAGCACTGTTTCCCGTACTCAGTACTGGATGCAGGGAGCGCTGGTTCCTGTACTCAGTACTAGACTCAGAGGGGGTTATTCTAACTTTGGAGGCGTGTTAATCCGTCCCAAAAGTGACGGTAAAGTGACGGATATACCACCAGCCGTATTACGAGTTCCATAGGATATAATGGACTCGTAATACGGCTGGTGGTAAATCCGTCACTTTTCCGTCACTTTTGGGACGAATTAACACCTCCTCCAAAGTTAGAATAACCCCCAGAGTGTCCTGGTTCTTTCACACAGTACTAGATGCAGAGAGAGATGGATGCTGTGCACAGTACTAGTTGCAGAGAGCACTTGTTCCTGCACACAGTCCTACACATAGAGAGCACTGGTTCCTATACTCAGTACTACAGTTCTAGATGTAGAAAGCACTGGTTCCTGTACTCAATTCTAGACGCAGGGAGCACTGGTTCCTGCACATGGTACTAGATACAGAGAGTGCTTGTTTCTGTACAGAGTACTAGATGCAGAGAGGACTCATTACCGCACTCAGTATTAAATGCAGAGGAGCTGGTTTCTGCACAGTACTAGATGTAAAGTGTTCTGGCTCCTGTGCAGAGTACTAGACACAGAGCGCACCAGTTCCTGCACTTTGAACTAGATGCAGAGAGCACTGGTTGCTGTCATCAGTACTAGATGCATGGAGCACTGGTTCCTGTACATGGTATTAGACGCAGAGAGCATTGGTTGCTGTACTCGGTACTAGATGCAGAGAGCACTGGTTCCTGTACTTAGTACTAGACGCAGAGAGCACTAGTTCCTGCATATGATACTAGTTGCAGAGAGCACTTGTTCCTGCACATGGTACTGGATTCAGAGAGCACTGGTTTCTGCACACAGTACTAGATGCAGAGAGCACTGGTTCCTGTGCACAGTACTAGATGCAGAGTGCACCAGTTCCTGCACTTGGTACTAGATGCAGAGAGCGCTGGTTCCTGTACTCAGTATTAGACACAGAGAGCAATAGTTCCTGCACATGGTACTGGATGCAGAGAACACTTGTTCCTGTATTTGATGCAGAGAACACTGGTTCTTGTACTCAGTATTATATGCAGAGAGCTTTAGTTCCTGTACTGAGTTCCAGATGCAGAGAGTGCTGGTTGCTGCATACAGTACTAGAAGCAGAGAGCACTGATTCCTGTACTGGTTCCTGTACTCAGTAGTAGATGCAAAGAGCACTGATTCTTTCACACTGTACTAGATGCTGAGATTAATGGTTCCTGTACTCAGTACTAGATGCAGAGAGTGCTGGTTCTTGCATACAGTACTGGATGCAGAGAGCACTGGTTCCTTTACTCAGTACTAGATGCAGAAAGCTCTGGTTCCCGTACTCAGTACTGGATGCAGAGAGCACTGTTTCCTGTACTCAGTACTGGATGCAGAGAGCGCTGGTTCCTGTACTCAGTAGTAGACTCAGAGTGTCCTGGTTCTTTCACACAGTACTAGATGCAGAGAGAGATGGATGCTGTGCACAGTACTAGATGCAGAGAGCACTTGTTCCTGCACACAGTCCTACACATAGAGAGCACTGGTTCCTATACTCAGTACTACAGTACTAGATGCAGAAAGCACTGGTTCCTGTACTCAATTCTAGACGCAGGGAGCACTGGTTCCTGCACACGGTACTAGATACAGAGAGTGCTTGATTCTGTACAGAGTACTAGATGCAGAGAGGACTCATTACCGCACTCAGTATTAAGTGCAGAAGGAGCTGGTTTCTGCACAGTACTAGATGTAAAGTGTTCTGGCTCCTGTGCAGGGTACTAGACACATAGCGCACCAGTTCCTGCACTTTGTACTAGATGCAGAGAGCACTGGTTGCTGTACTCAGTACTAGATGCATGGAGCACTGGTTCCTGCACATGGTATTAGACGCAGAGAGCATTGGTTGCTGTACTCGGTACTAGATGCAGAGAGCACTGGTTCCTGTACTTAGTACTAGACGCAGTTAGCACTAGTTCCTGCATATGATACTAGTTACAGAGAGCACTTGTTCCTGCACATGGTACTGGATGCAGAGAGCACTGGTTTCTGCACACAGTACTAGATGCAGAGAGCACTGGTTCCTGTGCACAGTACTAGATGCAGAGTGCACCAGTTCCTGCACTTGGTACTAGATGCAGAGAGTGCTGGTTCCTGTCCTCAGTGTTAGACACAGAGAGCAATAGTTCCTGCACATGGTACTGGATGCAGAGAACACTTGTTCATGCACATGGTACTAGATGAAGAGATCACTGGTTCCTGTGCAGAGTATTAGACGCAGAGCGCACCAGTTCCTGCACTTGGTACTAAATTCTGAGAGCACTGGTTCCTGTACTCAGTACTAGAGGCAGAGAGCACTGGTTCCTGTACTCAGAACTAGACGCGGAGAACGCTGGTTCCTGTACTCAGTACTAGACGCGAAGAGCGCTGGTTCCTGTACTCAGTACTAGAGGCAGGGAGCACTGGTTCCTGTACTCAGTACCAGATGCAGAGAGCGCTGGTTCCTGTACTCAGTACTAGAGGCAGAGGACACTGGTTCCTTTCCTCGGTACTAGATGCAGAGAGCGCTGGTTCCTGTACTCAGTACTAGACGCAGAGTGCTGGTTCTTCTACACAGTACTAGATGCAGAGAGCTCTGGTTCTGTACTCAGTACTAGATGCAGAGAGCGCTGGTTCCTGTACTCAGTACTAGAGGCAGAGAGCGCTGGTTCCTGTACTCAGTACTAGAGGCAGAGAGTGCTTGTTCCTACACTCAGTACTAGACGCGGAGAGCTCTGGTTCCAGTACTCAGTACTAGATGCAAAGAGCGCTGGTTCTTGTACTCAGTACTGGACCAGAGAGCGCTGGTTCTTGTACTCAGTACTAGACGTGGAGGGCCCTGGTTCCTGTACTCAGTACAAGACGCGGAGAGCGCTGGTTCCTGTACTCAGTACTAAGCGCGGAGAGCGCTGGTTCCTGTACTCAGTACTAAATGCAGAGAGCGCTGGTTCCTGTACTCAGTACTAGAGGCAGAGAGCATTGGTTCCTTTCCTGTGTACTAGATGCAGAGAGCGCTGGTTCCTGTACTCAGTACTAGATGCAGAGAGCACTGGTTCTTTCACATAGTACTAGTTGCAGAGAGTGCTGAGTCCTGTACTCAGTACTAGATGCAGACAGCACCGGTTCCTGTACTCAGTACTAGACGCAGAGTGCTGGTTCTTCCACACAGTACTAGATGCAGAGAGCTCTGGTTCCTGTACTCAGTACTAGATTCAGAGAGCGCTGGTTCCTGTACTCAGTACTAGACGCAGAGAGCGCTGGTTCCTGCACTCAGTACTAGACGCGGAGAGCGCTGGTTCCTTTCCTCAGTACTAGATGCAGTGAGCTCTGGTTCCAGTACTCATTACTAGACGCAGAGAGCACTGGTTCCTGTACTCAGTACTAGAGGCAGAGAGCGCTGGTTCCTGCACTCAGTACTAGATGCGGAGAGCGCTGGTTCCTGTACTCAGTACTAGATGCAGAGAGCACTGGTTCTTTCACATAGTACTACTTGCAGAGAGTGCTGAGTGCTGTACTCAGTACTAGATGCAGAGAGCACCGGTTCCTGTACTCAGTACTAGACGCAGAGTGCTGGTTCTTCCACACAGTACTAGATGCAGAGAGCTCTGGTTCCTGTACTCAGTACTAGATGCAGAGAGCTCTGGTTCCAGTACTCAGTACTAGAGGCAGAGAGCTCTGGTTCTTGTACTCAGTACTAGACGCAGAGAGCACTGGTTCTTCCACACAGTATTGGTTGCAGAGAGCACAGGTTCTGTCTCACAGTACGGGAGGCAGAGCTCGCTGTGAGAGCCTTTCATGGAATAATGATTATAATTATCCTGTCAGCACAGACCTGGCATTTCCACCAATAACACCGCCCGTTGCATGGTGGGAAATGTTAACCCCTGCACTCCTCCCTAACTCCAAAGGCTGACCGTGTTATGGGGGACTCTATCACTGAGGGAGGGAGCCCTGTCACTGAGAAACAGAGCCCTGTCACTGAGAGGGAGCCCTGCCACTGAGGGGGAGCACTGTCACTGAGAAACAGAGTCCTGTCACTGAGAGGGAGCCTTGCCACTGAGGGGGAGCCATGTCACTGAGAAACAGAGCCCTGTCACTGAGAAGGAGCCCTGTCACTGAGAGGGAGCCCTGTCACTGAGAAGGAGCCCTGTCACTGAGGGAGGGAACCCTGCCACTGAGAGGGAGCCCTGTCACTGAGAGGTAGCCCTGTCACTGAGGGGGAGCCCTGCCACTGAGGGAGAGAGCCCTGTCACTGAGGGAGGGAGCCCTGTCACTGAGAGGTAGCCATGTCACTGAGGGGGAGCCCTGTCGGGGAGCCCTGTCACTGAGGAGGAGCCCTGCCACTGAGGGAGAGATCCCTGCCACTGAGAGGGAGCCCTGTCACTGAGGGGGAGCCCTGCCACTGAGGGAGAGAGCCCTGCCACTGAGAGGGAGAGAGCCCTGCCACTGAGAGGGAGAGAGCCCTGCCATTGAGTGGGAGCCCTGTCACTGAGGAAGGGAGCCGTGCCACTGAGGTTAGAGTGAGAGAGGAGTGGCACTGAGGGAGGATTGGCACTGAGGGTGGAGTAAGAGATGACTGGCACTGAGAGTAGAGTGAGAGAGGACCGGCACTGAGGGTGGAGTGAGAAAGGACCGGTACTGAGGGAGGAGTGAGAGAGAATTGGCACTGAGGGTGGAGTGAGAGAGGACTGGCACTGAGGTGAGAGTGAGAGAGGACTGGCACGGAGGGTGGAGTGAGAGAGGACTGGCACTGAGGTTAGAGTGAGAGAGGACTGGCACTGAGGGAGGAGTGGGAGAGGACCGGCACTGAGAGTGGAGTGAGAGAGGACTGGCACTGAGGGTGGTGTGAGAGAGTACTGGCACTGAGGGAGGAGTGAGAGAGGACAGGCAGAGGACTGGCACTGAGGGAGGAGTGAGAGAGGACTGGCACTGAGGGAGGTGTGAGAGAGGACTGTCAGTGAGGGTGGGGTGAGGGAGGATTGGCACTGAGGGTGGAGTGAGAGAGGACTGGCACTGAGGTTAGAGTGAGAGAGGACTGGCACTGAGGGAGTAGTGAGAGAGGACTGGCGCTGAGGGAGGAGTGAGGGGGGTTTGGCGCTGAGGGTGGAGTGAGAGAGGACTGGCACTGAGGTTAGAGTGAGAGAGGACTGGCACTGAGGGAGGAGTGAGAGAGGACTGGCACTGAGGGTGGTGTGAGAGAGTACTGGCACTGAGGGAGGAGTGAGAGAGGACAGGCAGAGGACTGGCACTGAGGGAGGAGTGAGAGAGGACTGGCACTGAGGGAGGAGTGAGAGAGTACTGGCACTGAGGTTAGAGTGAGGGAGGATTGGCACTGAGGGAGGAGTGAGAGAGGACTGGCACTGAGGTTAGAGTGAGAGAGGATTGGCACTGAGGTTAGAGTGAGGGAGGATTGGCACTGTGGGTGGAGTGAGAGAGGACTGGCACTGAGGGAGGAGTGAGAGAGTGTAGGAGGCTGGACTGGCTTGTAGTGAGTACCAAGGGGTACTTGCACCTTGCACCAGGCCCAGTTATCCCTAATTAGTGTATAGGGTGTCTAGCAGCTTAGGCTGATAGATAATGGTAGCTTAGCAGAGCAGCTTAGGCTGAACTAGGAGACGAGTGAAGCTCCTACAGTACCACTTAGTGTCATATGCACAATATCATAAGAAAACACAATACACAGTTATACTAAAAATAAAGGTACTTTATTTTTATGACAATATGCCAAAGTATCTTAGAGTGTACCCTCAGTGAGAGGATAGGAAATATACACAAGATATATGTACACAATACCAAAAATATGCAGTATAGTCTTAGAAAACAGTGCAAACAATGTATAGTTACAATAGGATGCAATGGGGACACATAGGGATAGGGGCAACACAAACCATATACTCCAAAAGTGGAATGCGAACCACGAATGGACCCCAAACCTATGTGACCTTGTAGAGGGTCGCTGGGACTATTAGAAAATAGTGAGAGTTAGAAAATTAGCCCTCCCCAAGACCCTGAAAAGTGAGTGCAAAGTGCACTGAAGTTCCCCTAAGGACAAAGAAGTCGTGTTAGAGGAATAATGCAGGAAAGACACAAACCAACAATGCAACAACTGTGGATTTCCAATCTAGGGTACCTGTGGAACAAGGGGACCAAGTCCAAAAGTCACAAGCAAGTCGGAGATGGGCATATGCCCAGGAAATGCCAGCTGTGGGTGCAAAGAAGCTTCTACTGGACAGAAGAAGCTGAGGTTTCTGCAGGAACGAAAAGGGCTAGAGACTTCCCCTTTGGTGGACGAATCCCTCTCGCCTTGGAGAGTCGTGCAGAAGTGTTTTCCCGCCGAAAGAATGCCAAGAAGCCTTGCTAGCTGCAAATCGTGTGGTTAGCATTTGTGGACGCTGCTGTGGCCCAGGAGGGACCAGGAGGTCGCAAATTAGACCAGGAGGTAGAGGGGACGTCGAGCAAGACAAGGAGCCCTCTTAGCAGCAGGTAGCGCCCGGAGAAGTGCCAGAAACAGGCACTACAAGGATGCGTGAAACGGTGCTCACCCGAAGTTACACAAAGGAGTCCCACGTCGCCGGAGACCAACTTAGAAAGTCGTGCAATGCAGGTTAGAGTGCCGTGGACCCAGACTTGGCTGTGCACAAAGGATTTCCGCCGGAAGTGCACAGGGGCCGGAGTAGCTGCAAAAGTCGCGGTTCCCAGCAATGCAGTCTAGCGAGGTCAGGCAAGGACTTACCTCCACCAAACTTGGACTGAAGAGTTACTGGACTGTGGGGGTCACTTGGACAGAGTTGCTGGATTCGAGGGACCTCGCTCGTCGTGCTGAGAGGAGACCCAAGGGACCGGTAATGCAGCTTTTTGGTGCCTGCGGTTGCAGGGGGAAGATTCCGTCGACCCACTGGAGATTTCTTCGGAGCTTCTAGTGCAGAGAGGAGGCAGACTACCCCCACAGCATGCACCACCAGGAAAACAGTCGAGAAGGCGGCAGGATCAGCGTTACAGAGTTGCAGTAGTCGTCTTTGCTACTATGTTGCAGTTTTGCAGGCTTCCAGCGCGGTCAGCAGTCGATTCCTTGGCAGAAGGTGAAGAGAGAGATGCAGAGGAACTCGGATGAGCTCTTGCATTCGTTATCTAAGGAATCCCAAGAGACAGAGACCCTAAATAGCCAGAAAAGAGGGTTTGGCTACCTAGGAGAGAGGATAGGCTAGCAACACCTGAAGGAGCCTATCAGGAGGAGTCTCTGACGTCACCTGATGGCACTGGCCACTCAGAGCAGTCCAGTGTGCCAGCAGCACCTCTGTTTCCAAGATGGCAGAGGTCTGGAGCACACTGGAGGAGCTCTGGGCACCTCCCAGGGGAGGTACAGGTCAGGGGAGTGGTCACTCCCCTTTCCTTTGTCCAGTTTCGCGCCAGAGCAGGGCTAAGGGGTCCCTGAACCGGTGTAGACTGGCTTATGCAGAAATGGGCACCAAATGTGCCCATGAAAGCATTTCCAGAGGCTGGGGGAGGCTACTCCTCCCCTGCCTTCACACCATTTTCCAAAGGGAGAGGGTGTAACACCCTCTCTCAGAGGAAGTCCTTTGTTCTGCCATCCTGGGCCAGGCCTGGCTGGACCCCAGGAGGGCAGATGCCTGTCTGAGGGGTTGGCAGCAGCAGCAGCTGCAGTGAAACCCCGGGAAAGGCAGTTTGGCAGTACCAGGGTCTGTGCTACAGACCACTGGGATCATGGGATTGTGCCAACTATGCCAGGATGGTATAGAGGGGGCAATTTCATGATCATAGACATATTACATGGCCATATTCGGAGTTACCATTGTGAAGCTACATATAGGTAGTGACCTATATGTAGTGCACGCGTGTAATGGTGTCCCCGCACTCACAAAGTCTGGGGAATTGGCCCTGAACAATGTGGGGGCACCTTGGCTAGTGCCAGGGTGCCCTCACACTAAGTAACTTAGCACCCAACCTTTACCAGGTAAAGGTTAGACATATAGGTGACTTATAAGTTACTTAAGTACAGTGTAAAATGGCTGTGAAATAACGTGGACGTTATTTCACTCAGGCTGCAGTGGCAGGCATGTGTAAGAATTGTCAGAGCTCCCTATGGGTGGCAAAAGAAATACTGCAGCCCATAGGGATCTCCTGGAACCCCAATTCCCTGGGTACCTCAGTACCATATACTAGGGAATTATAAGGATGTTCCAGTAAGCCAATGTAAATTGGTAAAATTGGTCACTAGCCTGTTAGTGACAATTTGTAATGAAAGAGCATAACCACTGAGGTTCTGGTTAGCAGAGCCTCAGTGAGACAGTTAGGCATCACACAGGGAACACATACCTATAGGTCACAAACTTATGAGCACTGGGGTCCTGACTAGCAGGGTCCCAGTGACACATAACAAACATACTGAAAACATAGGGTTTTCACTATGAGCACTGGGCCTTGGCAAGCAGGATACCAGTGAGACAGTGAAAACACCCTGGCATACACTCACAAACAGGCCCAAAGTGGGGGTAACAAGGCTAGAAAGAGGCTACTTTCTCACAGAGAGGACTGGCACTGAGAGTGGAGTGAGGGAGGACTGGCACTGAGGGTGGAGTGAGAGAGGACAGGCACTGAGGGTGGAGTGAGAGAGGACCGGCACTGAGGGAGGAGTGAGAGAGGACCGGCACTGAGGGTGGAGTGAGAGAGGACAGGCACTGAGGGTGGAGTGAGAGAGGACCGGCACTGAGGGAGGAGTGAGAGAGGATTGGCACTGAGGGTGGAGTGAGAGAGGACTGGCACTGAGGGAGGAGTGAGAGAGGACTGGCACTGAGGTTAGAGTGAGAGAGGACTGGCACGGAGGGTGGAGTGAGAGAGGACTGGCACTGAGGTTAGAGTGAGAGAGGACTGGCACTGAGGGTGGAGCGAGAGAGGACTGGCACTGTGGGTGGAGCTAGAGAGGACTGGCACTGAGGGTGGAGTGAGAGAGGACTGGCAATGAGGGTGGAGTGAGACACTAAGGGTGGAGTGAGAGAGGACCGGCCCTGAGGTTAGAGTGAGAGAGGACTGGCACTGAGGGAGGAGTGAGAGAGGACTGGCACTGAGGGAGGAGTGAGAGAGGGCTGGCACTGAGGTTAGAGTGAGGGAGGATTGGCACTGAGGGAGGAGTGAGAGAGGACTGACACTGAGGTTAGAGTGAGAGAGGACTGGCACTGCGGTTAGAGTGAGAGAGGACCGGCACTGAGAGTGGAGTGTGAAAGGACCGGCACTGGGGGAGGAGTGAGGGAGGACTGGCACTGAGGGTGGAGTGAGGGAGGGCTGCCACTGATGTTAGAGTGAGGGAGGATTGGCACTGAGGGAGGAGTGAGAGAGGACTGACACTGAGGTTAGAGTGAGAGAGGACTGGCACTGAGGTTAGAGTGAGGGAGGACTGGCACTGAGGGTGGAGTGAGGGAGGACTGGCACTGAGGGTGGAGTGAGGGAGGATTGGCACTGAGGGTGGAGTGAGAGAGGACAGGCACTGAGGGTGGAGTGAGAGAGGACCGGCACTGTGGGTGGAGTGAGCGAGGACCGGCACTGAGGGTGGAATGAGCGAGGACCGGCACTGAGGGAGGAGTGAGAGAGGACCGGCACGGAGGGTGGAGTGAGAGAGGACCGGCACTGAGGGTGGAGGGTGGAGTGAGAGAGGACCGGCACTGAGGGTGGAGTGAGAGAGGACCGGCAATGAGGGTGGAGTGAGAGAGGACCGGCCCTGAGGGTGGAGTGAGAGAGGAGTGGCACTGAGGTTGGAGTGAGGGAGGGCCGGCACTGAGGGTGGAGTGAGAGAGGAGTGGCACTGAAGTTAGAGTGAGAAGGGACCGACACTCAGGGCGGAGTGAGAGAGGACCGGCACTGAGGTTAGAGTGAGAGAGGACCGGCACTGAGGGTGGAGTGAGGGAGGACTGGCACTGAGGGTGGAGTGAGGGAGGACTGGCACTGAGGGTGGAGTGAGGGAGGATTGGCACTGAGGGTGGAGTGAGAGAGGACTGGCACTGAGGGTGGAGTGAGGGAGGACTGGCACTGAGGGTGGAGTGAGAGAGGACTGGCACTGAGGGTGGAGTGAGACAGGATGGCACGGAAGAGTGGAGTGAGAGAGGACTGGCACTGAGGTTAGAGTGAGGGAGGACTGGCACTGAGGGTGGAGTGAGAGAGGACCGGCCCTGAGGGTGGAGTGAGAGAGGAGTGGCACTGAGGTTGGAGTGAGGGAGGACCGGCACTGAGGTTGGCGTGAGAGAGGAGTGGCACTGAGGTTGGAGTGAGGGAGGGCCGGCACTGAGGTTGGCGTGAGAGAGGAGTGGCACTGAGGGTGGAGTGAGACACTGAGGGTGGAGTGAGACAGGACTCTAGATGAGGCTCGAGAGACGGTAGTTGGGCAGGTGCGAGGGGGCCACGAGAGGGGGGACACTAGTCACACAGGCAGCGCCCTCCCTAGGTGAGACCCCCCGCCCCCCCCTCCCCCCCACTGCGGTTCTTTTATGAAAGAATGGGTGTCGGGACCCCCAAGGTGACGTTTGTGTCTGGCACAGGAAGGCTCCCTGGGGACCTCATGCTTCCTTCTTCCACCCCCTGCACTTCCTGGCTCTTTATCTTTCTCGCGGCTACTTTTTCATCTGTCTTTCCCCTTTTCCACTCTTTCTTGAATGCTCTTTATCTTATTTGATCCCTTTTCTGCCTTTCTCTCTTTTGTTCTGGGTCTAAGTTTGATGGTGAAAGATAAGCCCTGGTCCTCAAAAATGAGTGGCAGCGCATCCCACCTGCAGCCCGGCTCAAATTAAGCACTGAGTGAAACATCATCCAGGAAGTGATGGCTTTGTCACTGAAGGGAGGTACTCAGTGCTTTAAAGGTGCAGCTGCTGTCAGGTCCTGTACTTCTTTATTTGGAGAGTATCAGTACTTCTCATCTCTGGAGCAATCTTTGCAATGGGGCATCACCTGCCACATCTTGTTAGCAAAGAGGTACTCTTGGCCAGTGAGTACCTGCGCGACTATAGTTCTATTTAAAAACGGGTAGTACTGATAGAAACAGAAGAGCATAGTCCCTGGCTGCCTTTCACTCCCAGGAAAGTCATAATCAGTCCTCTTGGGTATGGGAACGCGTTACTGCCGGCTCTCTCCTGGCGAAGCTGCAAGTGTGAACCACTGGGCTCACGTGCAGCCTTCCTCCAGGGATTCATCAGCTCCAGCACTGGCAAACCTGCAAGGACTCATCAGCACCCGCACTGGCAAAACTGCAAGTGTGCGAACCACTGGGCTCAGGTGCAGCCTTCCTCCAGGGACTCATCAGCACCCGCACTGGCAAAACTGCAAGGACTCATCAGCACCCGCACTGGCAAAACTGCAAGTGTGCGAACTACTGGGCTCACGTGCAGCCTTCCTCCAGGGACTAATCAGCACCCGTACTGGCAAAACTGCAAGTGCGCTAACCACTGCCGCTGGGCTCACGTGCAGCCTTCCTCCAGGGACTCATCAGCACCCGTACTGGCAAAACTGCAAGCGTACGAACCGCTGTGCTCACGTGCAGCCTTCCTCTGGGGACTCATCAGCACCCGTACTGGCAAAACTGCAAGTGCGCGAACCACTGCCGCTGGGCTCACGTACAGCCTTCCTCCAGGGACTCATCAGCATCTGCACTGGCGAAACTGAAAGTGTACGAACCACTGGGCTTACATGCAGCCTTCGTCCAGGGATTCATCAGCACCCACTCTGGCAAAACTGAAAGTGTGCGAACCACTGGGCTCACGTGCAGCCTTCCTCCAGGGACTCATCAGCACCTGCACTGGCAAAACTGCAAGTGCGCTAACCACTGCCACTGGGCTCACGTGCAGCCTACCTCCAGGGACTCATCAGCACCTGCACTGGCAAAACTGCAAGTGTGCGAACCACTGCCGCTGGACTCACGTGCAGCCTTCCTCCAGGGTCTCACCTGCAGCCTTCCACTGTACCAAGTTAATAATAATACAAATATTGACGTGGGAGATGTTTAGATGTGTTCGAGAAGGGGCAAGAAACACTTTCACGATGGGCAGCAGTGTCACCGAGGTTGAAGGGTGCCAAGTGATGAGTGGCCCCTGTCACTGAGCTGTAGCCCTAAAGCCCACCCTAACTTGGTGTGCGTTAGCATTATTTATTTATTTTTATGCTATTTTGCCAATCTTCCCCTGCTGTGCCCCCTCCCCACTACAAGCCCACGACAGTGTCTAGGGGTCCCCTGGCAGAGGCCTCCCCTGCCGCTGGGAAGTAGGGTACCGAAAGCCACGGTCCCCTCATTTGACTTCGTAAGGGGTGACTGCCCAGATATTCCATGGTTATTTAGGGGTGCCGGGCAGACATACCCTTCTGTTTCCACCTTTATTCCCCATAAGCAGAGTGTGTTCCCAAACAAGGCTGTGTGGTCAGAGGCCTTTAATGCACGGATGACCTCATGCTCGAGTGATAAGTCGACTTGACTTTTGTGCCCCCTGCACAGTTGCCAGAACTGCTGCCTCTTAAATGGAGTTTGTTCCGGCCTGGCTTTGCTTGGAATCTAGCAGCACAACAAGATAATGGACGGACTGCTGACACTTTTCAAACACTCACCCCAGTCACAGATCTGGGTTAAATCCATCGTTCTTTTGCTCACCATGTCACCCCAGTTAGGACCCAGCCATGTGCAAAGCAGTCTAGACACAGCTCTGCATGGGAACAGCCCAGCCCGACCTGCAAGGCCAGGTCCTCCCTGGACCAGACACAAGCATCCTTGGGGCTGGTATTGGGGTACCACCCCATGTCAGCCAGGTTAGCCTGAATCCAGTGGCACATGGAGGACCCACCCACCTCTGGGCATACCCCGGCCACTTAGGGCAAACATAGCAACACAACACCATGGAGTGCTGAAGCTTTTCAAACACTCACCCGCAGTCACAAATCTGGGTTAAATCCATTGTTCTTTTGCCCGCCACGCCCCCCCCCAGTTAGGACCCAGCCATGTGCAAAGCAGTCTAGACACAGCTCTGCTTGGGAACAGCCCAGCCCGACCTGCCAGGCCAGATCCTCTCTGGAGCAGACACAAGCATCCTGGGACTGGTATTGGGGTATCACCCCATGTCAGCCAGGTTAGGTTGAATCCAGTGGCACACTGAGGACCCACCCACCTCTGGGCATACCCCGGCCACTTAGTGCAAACACGATGGAGTGCTGAAGCTTTTCAATCACTCACCGGCAGTCACAGATCTGGGTTACCTTTGCTTGGAATACACAAACTCTCGCCTTCCCTTCTGCCGACCTCGGAGTTTTTATGCAATGCTGTGCTGGATTAAAAGTGTTGCTGCGCTGTTTTGTGAAAGGAGGATGCAGAATAGAGGCGTATCTACTAAGATGTGACGGGTATCTCACTCTCCTGGCTCACTTTGGCGGCATTGCACAAAGGCGCACGCCGTGGTACAGGGATGTATGTGTTGTTAAGGATAGGGTTGGTACTCGGGGTACTCTTTCAGGGATGTATGTGTTGTTAAGGATAGGGTTGGTACTCGGGGTACTCTTTCAGGGATGTATGTGTTGTTAAGGATAGGGTTGGTACTCGGGGTACTCTTTCAGGGGATGTATGTGTTGTTAAGCACAGGGTTGGTACTCGAGGGGTACTCTTTCAGGGATGTATGTGTTGTTAAGGATAGGGTTGGTACTCGGGGTACTCTTTCAGGGGATGTATGTGTTGTTAAGGATAGGGTTGGTACTCGGGGTACTCTTTCAGGGGATGTATGTGTTGTTAAGCATAGGGTTGGTACTCGAGGGGTACTCTTTCAGGGGATGTATGTGTTGTTAAGCATAGGGTTGGTACTCGAGGGGTACTCTTTCAGGGATGTATGTGTTGTTAAGGATAGGGTTGGTACTCGGGGTACTCTTTCAGGGATGTATGTGTTGTTAAGGATAGGGTTGGTACTCGGGGTACTCTTTCAGGGATGTATGTGTTGTTAAGGATAGGGTTGGTACTCGGGGTACTCTTTCAGGGATGTATGTGTTGTTAAGGATAGGGTTGGTACTCGAGGGGTACTCTTTCAGGGATGTATGTGTTGTTAAGGATAGGGTTGGTACTCGGGGTACTCTTTCAGGGGATGTATGTGTTGTTAAGGATAGGGTTGGTACTCAGGGTACTCTTTCAGGGGATGTATGTGTTGTTAAGCATAGGCTTGTTACTCTAAGGGTACTCTTTCAGGGATGTATGTGTTGTTAAGGATAGGGTTGGTACTCGGGGTACTCTTTCAGGGGATGTATGTGTTGTTAAGCATAGGGTTGGTACTCGAGGGGTACTCTTTCAGGGATGTATGTGTTGTTAAGGATAGGGTTGGTACTCGGGGTACTCTTTCAGGGGATGTATGTGTTGTTAAGCATAGGTTTGGTACTCGAGGGGTACTCTTTCAGGGATGTATGTGTTGTTAAGGATAGGGTTGGTACTCGGGGTACTCTTTCAGGGGATGTATGTGTTGTTAAGCATAGGTTTGGTACTCGAGGGGTACTCTTTCAGGGATGTATGTGTTGTTAAGGATAGGGTTGGTACTCGAGGGGTACTCTTTCAGGGATGTATGTGTTGTTAAGGATAGGGTTGGTACTCGGGGTACTCTTTCAGGGGATGTATGTGTTGTTAAGCATAGGTTTGGTACTCGAGGGGTACTCTTTCAGGGATGTATGTGTTGTTAAGGATAGGGTTGGTACTCGAGGGGTACTCTTTCAGGGATGTATGTGTTGTTAAGGATAGGGTTGGTACTCGGGGTACTCTTTCAGGGGATGTATGTGTTGTTAAGCATAGGTTTGGTACTCGAGGGGTACTCTTTCAGGGATGTATGTGATGTTAAGCATAGGGTTGGTACTCGGGGTACTCTTTCAGGGATGTATGTGTTGTTAAGGATAGGGTTGGTACTCGGGGTACTCTTTCAGGGATGTATGTGTTGTTAAGGATAGGGTTGGTACTCGGGGTACTCTTTCAGGGGATGTATGTGTTGTTAAGGATAGGGTTGGTACTCGGGGTACTCTTTCAGGGGATGTATGTGTTGTTAAGCACAGGGTTGGTACTCGAGGGGTACTCTTTCAGGGATGTATGTGTTGTTAAGGATAGGGTTGGTACTCGGGGTACTCTTTCAGGGGATGTATGTGTTGTTAAGCATAGGTTTGGTACTCGAGGGGTACTCTTTCAGTTCAAAATACCAGCCTTAGGCATAGTTTTTCCACTTTGTACTTGTGCCGTAGAGTGCAGCACACAATTTGGAAAAATTTGGAGAAAATACAATTTTTCTCAAACTTTACGCCTGCCATGACGAGGTGTTCATTTTTGGCACAAAGTCCTGGCTTTATAGTAAATAGGGTTTTCTATTAAAACCCATGGGTGGTTGCATGACAGTGACCACGGACTGCCAACAAAGCATTCCCTAAGTGCAAAGTAGCAGAACTTGCGACTGATTCACTTTAGGGCTACTTTCCAATGCAAATCTGGATTTCAGCTCGAATGTAAATCCCAAAACAACACTTTGCACCAGTTTGCATTACGTTTGTGACGCAAAACCCTGGCATACAGCGTTAGGAAAACTGTCTCTGAGTCTTAAGTGGCCAGAACTTTTGAACCTCTAAACCCTTAGGAACTGGGCCCCTCCAGCCAGTGCTCTGCAGAGCTGCATGGATTTTGAGTGTCTTCCTGGTTGCAGTCTGTCTTCCTCCTGATGAGGACAGCACCATCAGCTTCTCCTCCTGGACTCAGGCTCACGCGCTGGGAGAGCCTCCCTACAGGCAGTCCCTCTTCGGGCCGGAGGTCGCACGAAGACCAGAACTCAATGTAGACAGCAAACGGCAATTACTAGAAGTAATTTACTTTTGTTGATACTGAAAAGTAGTAAAGTTAGACTTTTGGTCTATATTAGACTTTTATTCTAAGCTTAGACTTCAGGTCTAAACTTAAACATCAGGTTTAAACTTAGACTTCTGGTGTAAAGTTAGACTTCAGGTGTAACGTTAGACTTTTGGTCTAACTTTACCTTTGTGAATCGGGCTCTAAGCTTCCACCAGGCGTATCCTCCACTCTTAATTTACTGTCCATCCCTCCAACTTATACAAGAAACTCAAGAAATGACCTTTCATGTGCTAGGCTCATCTCTGTGAAGCTGTCCATCACGCTCTCTAGCCATGCAATTTGACTTTCTCAAATTTGGGACATCTGTAAAACCCATCAGTCACCCTCTTTCCCTGGGCCTGTTGGTCAGATGCCCCAAACCGGTTTCCTTTGCTTCATCTTATAGGCTCTTTACCCTCTTTCATTCAGCATGTAAACTTCACTGACAGACGCACTCCCAGACTGTCTAGTTATTCCCCAAACGTAATCCATTTCAGTCTCCTTTGTACCTGACCCAAGGCGCTGTGTTTTACAAAAAGAAAAATCCCAAAATCCTAAAATCCTCAACAAGCTCTTTTTTTCTGGGTAGAGTTCTCATGCCTTTTGTGAGAGGGTGCCTCAAACATGGTAGGCACATTTGAGATTCTGCAATGCCTACCACCCCAAATGCCCCTAGTGGCAAGCCACTGGGGGTGAGGGTATGTGACAATCATATCAGTGCCTGCAGACCTACACTTGCAGTGCTTTTGCCCGGTGCTACACAGCCCTACGCCATACTCACACCCACTGCTGCCACTCACCAGTATCTGGGGGATGGTGACTACTACTGGGATGAATCTGTGTCTTGGAACGTGTGGCACCCCCAGGACTCTACACGTGATCCACCTTCTCCTTCCTGGACTCACAATATTTGCTGATGATCCGGTCACTGCAAGACTACGGGCCTGATTTTCATCTCGGCGGATGGAATACTCGGTCACAAACATGATGATATCACACGTGCTGTGTTACGATCAGCACAGGATATAATGGGATTGTAACATGGCGGACTGGAGTATTCCCCTCCACCAAGATCTAAATCAGGCGCTAATGGCCTGATTTAGATTTCGGTGGATGGGGTACTGTGTCATAATGGTGACGGATATTCCATCCCCCGAAACATAAGTCCCATTATTTTCTATGGAATTTAAATTTCGAGGGATGGGATATCCGGCACCATTGTGACAGAGTAACCCATCCTCCGAAATCTAAGTAGGGCCCAGAGCCATCAGATCCCTGGGTCAGGCTGTCTCCTTGGCTCCTCCTCCCTAGGCTGCATCACCTGAATGCAGTTTTTCAGCGGGCATCACGAAGAGACAGCAAATACTTTTTCAGCTCTTTTTAACTGTGCCAACTGGTCCATAGAGAGCCAGCGCTAAAACATATTTCACAAAATTATACCAGGTATAAATGCTGCTGTTAATCCCTCACCCCGCTTGCTGGGTTGTAATTCTTTAAAATCAACCTGGATGAGGCAGGTTTGCCAGTCTAATTCTAGGAGTGGCCGAAGGAAGAAGGTGTGGCCTGTCTCACCCAATCAGGTGTCTGCTTCTGCTTTCTATCTTCTAAAGTGTCAGGTGTCAACCACAGCCAGCACTATAGGAGATAGAAACCAACCTGTCAGGGCTTTATGGCTAAGTGGCTGACCTTTGATCTTTGGAAATATTTCCACAGTGTTGCCAGAAATGCCAGTTTTGCTGCAAATGCCCACTTAAGAGTGAAATGCCTCTTTGCATCACCGTTTTTAGTGGAAGAATAAAAAGCTGAGTTTAAAGCAACCTTGTGCTTGCTCTCGGCTACCCGCTCTAGGATTTGACCACTAAGGTACCTTACCAGTTATATCTGCTGGTCATGTGTCATGTCGTCAAGCAGGTCCAAGGCCAGCTCTTCCCGCTGCATCGCTCGTGCTCCTGTCTTCTTGCTTTTTCCTTGTTTTTTGAGTGCCTTCTCCTTGCTTTTTCCTCATTTTCACTGCGTTCTCCTCATTTACACTGCTTTCTCCTTGCCTTTTCCTCATTTTCACTGCCTTCTCTTTGCTTTTTATGCATTTTCACTGCCTTCTCCTTGCCTTTTCCTCATTTTCACTGCCTTCTCCTTGCCATTTCCTCCTTTTCACTGCCTTCTCCTTGTGTTTCCTCATTTTTACTGCTTTCCCCTTGCCTTTTCCTCATTTTCACTGCCTTCTCCTTGCGTTTCCTCATTTTTACTGCTTTCCCCTTGCCTTTTCCTCATTTTCACTGCCTTCTGTAGGAGGCTGGACTGGCTTGTAGTTAGTACCGAGGGGTACTTGCACCTTGCACCAGGCCCAGTTATCCCTTATTAGTGTATAGGGTGTCTAGCAGCTTAGGCTGATAGATAATGGTAGCTTAGCAGAGCAGCTTAGGCTGAACTAGGAGACGTGTGAAGCTACTACAGTACCACTTAGTGTCATATGCACAATATCATAAGAAAACACAATACACAGTTATACTAAAAATAAAGGTACTTTATTTTTATGACAATATGCCAAAGTATCTTAGAGTGTACCCTCAGTGAGAGGATAGGAAATATACACAAGATATATGTACACAATACCAAAAAAATATGCAGTATAGTCTTAGAAAACAGTGCAACCAATGTATAGTTACAATAGGATGCAATGGGGACACATAGGGATAGGGGCAACACAAACCATATACTCCAAAAGTGGAATGCGAACCACGAATGGACCCCAAACCTATGTGACCTTGTAGAGGGTCGCTGGGACTATTAGAAAATAGTGAGGGTTAGAAAAATAACCCACCCCAAGACCCTGAAAAGTGAGTGCAAAGTGCACTAAAGTTCCCCAAAGGACAAAGAAGTCGTGATAGGGGAATAAGGCAGGAAAGACACAAACCAACAATGCAACAACGATGTATTTCCAGTCAAGGGTACCTGTGGAACAAGGGGACCAAGTCCAAAAGTCACAAGCAAGTCGGAGATGGGCAGATGCCCAGGAAATGCCAGCTGCAGGTGCAAAGAAGCTTCTACTGGACAGAAGAAGCTGAGGTTTCTGCAGGGACGAAAAGGGCTAGAGACTTCCCCTTTGGTGGACGGATCCCTCTCGCTTTGGAGAGTCGTGCAGAAGTGTTTTCCCGCCGAAAGACCGCCAACAAGCCTTGCTAGCTGCAAATCGTGCGGTAAGCGTTTTTGGATGCTGCTGTGGCCCAGGAAGGACCAGGATGTCGCAAATTGCGTCAGGAGAGAGAGGGGACATCGAGCAAGACAAGGAGCCCTCTCAGCAGCAGGTAGCACCTGGAGAAGTGCCAGAAACAGGCACTACGAGAATGCGTGAAACGGTGCTCACCCGAAGTTGCACAAAGAAGTCCCACGTCGCCGGAGAACAACTTAGGAGGTCGTGCAATGCAGGTTAGAGTGCCGTGGACCCAGGCTGGACTGTGCACAAAGGATTTCCGCCGGAAGTGCACGGAGGCCAGAGTAGCTGCAAAAGTCGCGGTTCCCAGCAATGCAGTCTAGCGAGGTGAGGCAAGGACTTACCTCCACCAAACTTGGACTGAAGAGTCACTGGACTGTGGGGGTCACTTGGACAGAGTTGCTGGATTCGAGGGACCTCGCTCGTCGTGCTGAGAGGAGACCCAAGGGACCGGTAATGCAGCTTTTTGGTGCCTGCGGTTGCAGGGGGAAGATTCAGTCGACCCACGGGAGATTTCTTCGGAGCTTCTAGTGCAGAGAGGAGGCAGACTACCCCCACAGCATGCACCACCAGGAAAACAGTCGAGAAGGCGGCAGGATCAGCGTTACAGAGTTGCAGTAGTCGTCTTTGCTACTATGTTGCAGTTTTGCAGGCTTCCAGCGCGGTCAGCAGTCGATTCCTTGGCAGAAGGTGAAGAGAGAGATGCAGAGGAACTCGGATGAGCTCTTGCATTCGTTATCTAAAGTTTCCCCAGAGACAGAGACCCTAAATAGCCAGAAAAGAGGGTTTGGCTACCTAGGAGAGAGGATAGGCTAGCAACACCTGAAGGAGCCTATCAGAAGGAGTCTCTGACGTCACTTGGTGGCACTGGCCACTCAGAGCAGTCCAGTGTGCCAGCAGCACCTCTGTTTCCAAGATGGCAGAGGTCTGGAGCACACTGGAGGAGCTCTGGACACCTCCCAGGGGAGGTGCAGGTCAGGGGAGTGGTCACTCCCCTTTCCTTTGTCCAGTTTCGCGCCAGAGCAGGGCTAAGGGGTCCCTGAACCGGTGTAGACTGGCTTATGCAGAAATGGGCACCAAAAGTGCCCATGAAAGCATTTCCAGAGGCTGGGGGAGGCTACTCCTCCCCTGCCTTCACACCATTTTCCAAAGGGAGAGGGTGTAACACCCTCTCTCAGAGGAAGTTCTTTGTTCTGCCATCCTGGGCCAGGCCTGGCTGGACCCCAGGAGGGCAGATGCCTGTCTGAGGGGTTGGCAGCAGCAGCAGCAGCTGCAGTGAAACCCCGGGAAAGGCAGTTTGGCAGTACCAGGGTCTGTGCTACAGGCCACTGGGATCATGGGATTGTGCCAACTATGCCAGGATGGTATAGAGGGGCAATTCCATGATCATAGACATATTACATGGCCATATTCGGAGTTACCATTGTGAAGCTACATATAGGTAGTGACCTATATGTAGTGCACGCGTGTAATGGTGTCCCCGCACTCACAAAGTCCGGGGAATTGGCCCTGAACAATGTGGGGGCACCTTGGCTAGTGCCAGGGTGCCCACACACTAAGTAACTTAGCACCCAACCTTTACCAGGTAAAGGTTAGACATATAGGTGACTTATAAGTTACTTAAGTGCAGTGTAAAATGGCTGTGAAATAACGTGGACGTTATTTCACTCAGGCTGCAGTGGCAGGCCTGTGTAAGAATTGTCAGAGCTCCCTATGGGTGGCAAAAGAAATGCTGCAGCCCATAGGGATCTCCTGGAACCCCAATACCCTGGGTACCTCAGTACCATATACTAGGGAATTATAAGGGTGTTCCAGTATGCCAATGTCAATTGGTAAAATTGGTCACTAGCCTGTTAGTGACAATTTGTAATGAGAGAGCATAACCACTGAGGTTCTGGTTAGCAGAGCCTCAGTGAGACAGTTAGGCACCACACAGGGAACACATACATATAGGCCACAAACTTATGAGCACTGGGGTCCTGACTAGCAGGGTCCCAGTGACACATAACAAACATACTGAAAACATATGGTTTTCACTATGAGCACTGGGCCCTGGCTAGCAGGATCCCAGTGAGACAGTGAAAACACCCTGACATACACTCACAAACAGGCCAAAAGTGGGGGTAACAAGGCTAGAAAGAGGCTACTTTCTCACACAACCCCCCCCCCCCAAACGAAGGACAATAAGGCTAACCTTGGCCAGTTGAGACTTTATTGTCTAAGTGGTGATAAGTAGAGAGTAGCTCTGCAATAGACTGGTTACTCCCTTTATCATCCACTATATGTTTACTTCCCTGTGGGGATGTAAACCACCCTGTTTGAAGTTTTTTAGCTAAGCAACAATGTGAGGATGTATTTTCAGAGTTTCTATCAGTAAGTTTTAGTTTAGAGCAGTGGGAATTGTCCACTGAACCTATTTGTAGTGATGGAAATGCCAGACAGGGATGCTGTCTCAGAAAAGCCATAGCTGGGCAAAAACGTTGTCCATATGGCTGGAAGAGAGAACAGGGATGCTGTTTCTCTTGAGTTGGAGCAGGGCAGGGATGCTGTCCTATGAGCTCCACACTAGGGCAGGGGTGCTGTCCTAAGTGTTGTGAGGCAGTGCAGGGTTTCTGCACTAAAGTTTCTCTGGGAGGGTTGGAGGGATGCTCCCTGTTAACTAAAATGGTGCTCTTTTTCTCACCAATGTTAGTTATCCCACAGAGAGGTACTTCCACCTCAGGGAGTACAGTTTGGCCAACTGATGATTCCCTTGGAACAGGTGCCACCCCAGGAGAGGTTTCTCCCACCACAGGAATGGTATCCTGAATGGTAGGGTGGTTAGGGGATACTGTGATACCCTTTTTACCTGTTGATGGAGAGGGATCCTGAGTTTTCAGGCCTTTTCTCCTTTGCTTTTTCATTTCAGTAGAAATGAGAGGGAACAATTCCTCTGGGATGCCCAGCATGGCTGCATGGGCATAAAACTCTACATCAGCCCAACCTGAGGCCTCTAGGTCATTACCTAAGAGACAGTCTACAGGTAAGCTAGGTAATACCACCACCTGCTTAGGGCCAGTAACTCCACCCCAACTAAACTGAATTATAGCTAAGGGAAGAAACTTAGTGGAGTTATGGACATCAATAATCTTATACTGTTGTCCAATGATGTGTTGATCAGGGTGCACTAGGTTTTCAGTCACCAAAGTGATACTGGCACCTGTGTCCCTGTAGGCCAAGGCCTCAACACCATTTATTGAAACTGTCTGCCTGTACTTATCCATTTCAGGGGACAAGCAGCCAGTGTGGCAAGGCCAATGCCACTAGGTGTGACAGAAACTGTCTTGGGACTGACTACCCCAGTTTCTACTATGGGCCCATAAGTGAACCCAACTACACCCTTAACTTGACTGTTGCCAGCAGTCCCACCACTAGTACCACTACTGCTAGGGGCACTAGAGCTTGATGTATTAGTGGTGGTGGGCTCAGGGGGTTTACCTGGACAGGACTTATCCTCTGGCCTATGGCCTCTATTTTTACACACAAAGCACCAAGGCTTTTTAAATTGTGTAGGTTGAGAAGAAGAGGAAGAATTTGTTTTATCCCCACCCCCTGAAGAGTGTTTGAGATTTGAAGTGGGATCTTTGGTTTTACCCTTATCCCCATGCTTATCTTGAGACTTTTCACCATCTTTCTTCTTAGTGTTCTCTTTGTCACCCCCTGTATGAACTTTTCTGTTCACCCTTGTTCTGACCCATTTGTCTGCCTTCTTTCCCAATTCTTGGGGAGAGGTCAGATCAGAGTCCACCAAGTACTGGTGCAACAAATCAGACACACAATTATTAAGAATATGCTCTCTCAGGATCAAGTTATACAGGCTGTCATAATCAGTAACTTTACTGCCATGTAACCACCCCTCCAAGGCCTTCACTGAATGGTCAATGAAATCAACCCAGTCTTGTGAAGACTCCTTTTTGGTCTCTCTTAACTTTATGCTGTATTGTTCAGTGGTTAAGCCATAACCATCCAGGAGTGCATTCTTAAGAACTTTGTAATCATTAGCTTCATTTTCTTTTACAGTAAGGAGCCTATCCCTACCTTTTCCACTAAATGATAGCCATAGAATAGGAGCCCACTGCCTTTGAGGGACATCCTGTACAGCACAGGCCCTCTCAAGTGCAGCAAACCACTTGTTAATGTCATCCCCCTCCTTATAAGGGGGAACTATCTTGTGCAGATTCCTGGAATCATGCTCTTTTGCAGGATGACTATGGGGAATACTGCTGCTGCCACCATGGGTTTCTAAACCCAGTTTCTGTCTCTCCTTCTCTACTTCTAAAGTCTGTCTATCCAAATCCAGCTGTTGCTTCTTGAGCTTCAGTCTGGTTTGTTCCACTCTCAATCTATTGAGCTCCCTTTCTAACAATCTGTCATCAGGGTGGGTGGGAGGGACATGTCTTGAAACAGAAGTATGATGAGAGTGGACAGAAGGAGACCTGTCCCTTACAGAGGGCACCCTAACAGCTTGGCTAACAGAAACATAATTTCTACTGTGATGAGAATGAATGCTCTTGCTATGATGTGAGACAACACTATCTGTATGGTGTGACTCAACATCAGTACCAACTATGCTAGACTGTCTAGTAATGGGCAGGCTTGGAAGTTTCTTTCCTGAATCTTTTCCTGGGGGAGTCCCTGGATCAGATTGGGAACCATTAGCTACTTTTTCAACAGATGGGGCACTTTTAGCCTTATCTTGTTCTCTAAGCATGTTAAGTAACAATTCCAAGGAAGGATTCTTCCCTACACTCAAACCTCTTTCTACACAGAGACTCCTTGCTCCTTTCCAGCTAAGGTGGTCATATGCAAGTTTGGACAGATCAACATTTTGGCCTGTGCCAGACATTTTTAGAAAGAGTAAAAGTGATAGAAAAAGGATAAAAAGTTTGTCAGAGCTTTTTAGAAAGACAGAGAAAAAAACCTTTTAAAACTTTTTAGAACTTTTTAGAAAGTTAGAAGTACTTTTCAGCACTTAGAAAAGAGTGAAAAGAGGAAATGCAAAACTTTTTGGTTATGTGTATATACACTGAACTTGTTTTGTATATTTTTCTCTTATGAAAAGTACAATGACAAGAGTGGTAAGTAGTCTCAAAGCACTTATCCCACCGCTGCACAACCAATGTAGGAGGCTGGACTGGCTTGTAGTGAGTACCAAGGGGTACTTGCACCTTGCACCAGGCCCAGTTATCCCTTATTAGTGTATAGGGTGTCTAGCAGCATAGGCTGATAGATAATGGTAGCTTAGCAGAGCAGCTTAGGCTGAACTAGGAGACGTGTGAAGCTACTACAGTACCACTTAGTGTCATATGCACAATATCATAAGAAAACACAATACACAGTTATACTAAAAATAAAGGTACTTTATTTTTATGACAATATGCCAAAGTATCTTAGAGTGTACCCTCAGTGAGAGGATAGGAAATATACACAAGATATATGTACACAATACCAAAAAAATATGCAGTATAGTCTTAGAAAACAGTGCAACCAATGTATAGTTACAATAGGATGCAATGGGGACACATAGGGATAGGGGCAACACAAACCATATACTCTAAAAGTGGAATGCGAACCACGAATGGACCCCAAACCTATGTGACCTTGTAGAGGGTCGCTGGGACTATTAGAAAATAGTGAGGGTTAGAAAAATAGCCCACCCCAAGACCCTGAAAAGTGAGTGCAAAGTGCACTAAAGTTCCCCAAAGGACAAAGAAGTCGTGATAGGGGAATAAGGCAGGAAAGACACAAACCAACAATGCAACAACAATGGATTTCCAGTCGAGGGTACCTGTGGAACAAGGGGACCAAGTCCAAAAGTCACAAGCAAGTCGGAGATGGGCAGATGCCCAGGAAATGCCAGCTGCGGGTGCAAAGAAGCTTCTACTGGACAGAAGAAGCTGAGGTTTCTGCAGGGACGAAAAGGACTAGAGACTTCCCCTTTGGTGGACGGATCCCCCTCGCCTTGGAGAGTCGTGCAGAAGTGTTTTCCTGCCGAAAGACTGCCAACAAGCCTTGCTAGCTGCAAATCGTGTGGTAAGCGTTTTTGGATGCTGCTGTGGCCAAGGAAGGACCAGGATGTCGCAAATTGCGTCAGGAGAGAGAGGGGACGTCGATCAAGACAAGGAGCCCTCTCAGCAGCAGGTAGCACCCGGAGAAGTGCCAGAAACAGGCACTATGAGGATGGGTGAAACGGTGCTCACCCGAAGTTGCACAAAGAAGTCCCACGTCGCCGGAGAACAACTTAGGAGGTCGTGCAATGCAGGTTAGAGTGCCGTGGACCCAGGCTGGACTGTGCACAAAGGATTTCCGCCGGAAGTGCACGGAGGCCGGAGTAGCTGCAAAAGTCGCGGTTCCCAGCAATGCAGTCTAGCGAGGTGGGGCAAGGACTTACCTCCACCAAACTTGGACTGAAGAGTCACTGGACTGTGGGGGTCACTTGGACAGAGTTGCTGGATTCGAGGGACCTCGCTCGTCATGCTGAGAGGAGACCCAAGGGACCGGTAATGCAGCTTTTTGGTGCCTGCGGTTGCAGGGGGAAGATTCCGTCGACCCACAGGAGATTTCTTCGGAGCTTCTAGTGCAGAGAGGAGGCAGACTACCCCCACAGCATGCACCACCAGGAAAACAGTCGAGAAGGCGGCAGGATCAGCGTTACAGAGTTGCAGTAGTCGTCTTTGCTACTATGTTGCAGTTTTGCAGGCTTCCAGCGCGGTCAGCAGTCGATTCCTTGGCAGAAGGTGAAGAGAGAGATGCAGAGGAACTCGGATGAGCTCTTGCATTCGTTATCTAAAGTTTCCCCAGAGACAGAGACCCTAAATAGCCAGAAAAGAGGGTTTGGCTACCTAGGAGAGAGGATAGGCTAGCAACACCTGAAGGAGCCTATCAGAAGGAGTCTCTGACGTCACCTGGTGGCACTGGCCACTCAGAGCAGTCCAGTGTGCCAGCAGCACCTCTGTTTCCAAGATGGCAGAGGTCTGGAGCACACTGGAGGAGCTCTGGACACCTCCCAGGGGAGGTGCAGGTCAGGGGAGTGGTCACTCCCCTTTCCTTTGTCCAGTTTCGCGCCAGAGCAGAGCTAAGGGGTCCCTGAACCGGTGTAGACTGGCTTATGCAGAAATGGGCACCAAAAGTGCCCATGAAAGCATTTCCAGAGGCTGGGGGAGGCTACTCCTCCCCTGCCTTCACACCATTTTCCAAAGGGAGAGGGTGTAACACCCTCTCTCAGAGGAAGTTCTTTCTTCTGCCATCCTGGGCCAGGCCTGGCTGGACCCCAGGAGGGCAGATGCCTGTCTGAGGGGTTGGCAGCAGCAGCAGCTGCAGTGAAACCCCGGGAAAGGCAGTTTGGCAGTACCAGGGTCTGTGCTACAGGCCACTGGGATCATGGGATTGTGCCAACTATGCCAGGATGGTATAGAGGGGGCAATTCCATGATCATAGACATATTACATGGCCATATTCGGAGTTACCATTGTGAAGCTACATATAGGTAGTGACCTATATGGAGTGCACGCGTGTAATGGTGTCCCCGCACTCACAAAGTCCGGGGAATTGGCCCTGAACAATGTGGGGGCACCTTGGCTAGTGCCAGGGTGCCCACACACTAAGTAACTTAGCACCCAACCTTTACCAGGTAAAGGTTAGACATATAGGTGACTTATAAGTTACTTAAGGGCAGTGTAAAATGGCTGTGAAATAACGTGGACGTTATTTCACTCAGGCTGCAGTGGCAGGCCTGTGTAAGAATTGTCAGAGCTCCCTATGGGTGGCAAAAGAAATGCTGCAGCCCATAGGGATCTCCTGGAACCCCAATACCCTGGGTACCTCAGTACCATATACTAGGGAATTATAAGGGTGTTCCAGTATGCCAATGTGAATTGATAAAATTGGTCACTAGCCTGTTAGTGACAATTTGTACAGAGAGAGCATAACCACTGAGGTTCTGGTTAGCAGAGCCTTAGTGAGACAGTTAGGCACCACACAGGGAACGCATACATATAGGCCACAAACTTATGAGCACTGGGGTCCTGACTAGCAGGGTCCCAGTGACACATAACAAACATACTGAAAACATATGGTTTTCACTATGAGCACTGGGCCCTGGCTAGCAGGATCCCAGTGAGACAGTGAAAACACCCTGACATACACTCACAAACAGGCCAAAAGTGGGGGTAACAAGGCTAGAAAAAGGCTACTTTCTCACACAACCGCCCCCCCCAAACGAAGGACAATAAGGCTAACCTTGGCCAGTTGAGACTTTATTGTCTAAGTGGTGATAAGTAGAGAGTAGCTCTGCAATAGACTGGTTACTCCCCTTATCATCCACTATATGTTTACTTCCCTGTGGGGATGTACACCACCCTGTTTGAAGTTTTTTAGCTAAGCAACAATGTGAGGATGTATTTTCAGAGTTTCTATCAGTAAGTTTTAGTTTAGAGCAGTGGGAATTGTCCACTGAACCTATTTGTAGTGATGGAAATGCCAGACAGGGATGCTGTCTCAGAAAAGCCATAGCTGGGCAAAAACTTTGTCCATATGGCTGGAAGAGAGAACAGGGATGCTGTTTCTCTTGAGTTGGAGCAGGGCAGGGATGCTGTCCTATGAGCTCCACACTAGGGCAGGGATGCTGTCCTAAGTGTTGTGAGGCAGTGCAGGGTTTCTGCACTAAAGTTTCTCTGGGAGGGTTGGAGGGATGCTCCCTGTTAACTAAAATGATGCTCTTTTTCTCACCAATGTTAGTTATCCCACAGAGAGGTACTTCCACCTCAGGGAGTACAGTTTGGCCAACTGATGATTCCCTTAGAACAGGTGCCACCCCAGGAGAGGTTTCTCCCACCACAGGAATGGTATCCTGAATGGTAGGGTGGTTAGGGGATACTGTGATACCCTTTTTACCTGTTGATGGAGAGGGATCCTGAGTTTTCAGGCCTTTTCTCCTTTGCTTTTTCATTTCAGTAGAAATGAGAGGGAACAATTCCTCTGGGATGCCCAGCATGGCTGCATGGGCATAAAACTCTACATCAGCCCAACCTGAGGCCTCTAGGTCATTACCTAAGAGACAGTCTACAGGTAAGCTAGGTGATACCACCACCTGCTTAGGGCCAGTAACTCCACCCCAACTAAACTGAATTATAGCTAAGGGAAGAAACTTAGTGGAGTTATGGACATCAATAATCTTATACTGTTGTCCAATGATGTGTTGATCAGGGTGCACTAGGTTTTCAGTCACCAAAGTGATACTGGCACCTGTGTCCCTGTAGGCCAAGGCCTCAACACCATTTATTGAAACTGTCTGCCTGTACTTATCCATTGTAAGGGGACAAGCAGCCAGTGTGGCAAGGCCAATGCCACTAGGTGTGACAGAAACTGTCTTCGGACTGACTACCCCAGTTTCTACTATGGACCCATAAGTGAACCCAACTACACCCTTAACTTGACTGTTGCCAGCAGTCCCACCACTAGTACCACTACTGCTAGGGGCACTAGAGCTTGATGTATTAGTGGTGGTGGGCTCAGGGGGTTTACCTGGACAGGACTTATCCCCTGGCCTATGGCCTCTATTTTTACACACAAAGCACCAAGGCTTTTTAAATTGTGTAGGTTGAGAAGAAGAGGAAGAATTTGTTTTATCCCCACCCCCTGAAGAGTGTTTAAGATTTGAAGTGGGATCTTTGGTTTTACCCTTATCCCCATGCTTATCTTGAGACTTTTCACCATCTTCCTTCTTAGTGTTCTCTTTGTCACCCCCTGTATGAACTTTTCTGTTCACCCTTGTTCTGACCCATTTGTCTGCCTTCTTTCCCAATTCTTGGGGAGAGGTCAGATCAGAGTCCACCAAGTACTGGTGCAACAAATCAGACACACAATTATTAAGAATATGCTCTCTCAGGATCAAGTTATACAGGCTGTCATAATCAGTAACTTTACTGCCATGTAACCACCCCTCCAAGGCCTTCACTGAATGGTCAATGAAATCAACCCAGTCTTGTGAAGACTCCTTTTTGGTCTCTCTTAACTTTATCCTGTATTGTTCAGTGGTTAAGCCATAACCATCCAGGAGTGCATTCTTAAGAACTTTGTAATCATTAGCTTCATTTTCTTTTACAGTAAGGAGCCTATCCCTACCTTTTCCACTAAATGATAGCCATAGGATAGCAGCCCACTGCCTTTGAGGGACATCCTGTACAGCACAGGCCCTCTCAAGTGCAGCAAACCACTTGTTAATGTCATCCCCCTCCTTATAAGGGGGAACTATCTTGTGCAGATTCCTGGAATCATGCTCTTTTGCAGGATGACTATGGGGAATACTGCTGCTGCCACCATGGGTTTCTAAACCCAGTTTCTGTCTCTCCTTCTCTACTTCTAAAGTCTGTCTATCCAAATCCAGCTGTTGCTTCTTGAGCTTCAGTCTGGTTTGTTCCACTCTCAATCTATTGAGCTCCCTTTCTAACAATCTGTCATCAGGGTGGGTGGGAGGGACATGTCTTGAAACAGAAGTATGATGAGAGTGGACAGAAGGAGACCTGTCCCTTACAGAGGGCACCCTAACAGCTTGGCTAACAGAAACATAATTTCTACTGTGATGAGAATGAATGCTCTTGCTATGATGTGAGACAACACTATCTGTATGGTGTGACTCAACATCAGTACCAACTATGCTAGACTGTCTAGTAATGGGCAGGCTTGGAAGTTTCTTTCCTGAATCTTTTCCTGGGGGAGTCCCTGGATCAGATTGGGAACCATTAGCTACTTTTTCAACAGATGGGGCACTTTTAGCCTTATCTTGTTCTCTAAGCATGTTAAGTAACAATTCCAAGGAAGGATTCTTCCCTACACTCAAACCTCTTTCTACACAGAGACTCCTTGCTCCTTTCCAGCTAAGGTGGTCATATGCAAGTTTGGACAGATCAACATTTTGGCCTGTGCCAGACATTTTTAGAAAGAGTAAAAGTGATAGAAAAAGGATAAAAAGTTTGTCAGAGCTTTTTAGAAAGACAGAGAAAAAAAACTTTTAAAACTTTTTAGAACTTTTTAGAAAGTTAGAAGTACTTTTCAGCACTTAGAAAAGAGTGAAAAGAGGAAATGCAAAACTTTTTGGTTATGTGTATATACACTGAACTTGTTTTGTATATTTTTCTCTTATGAAAAGTACAATGACAAGAGTGGTAAGTAGTCTCAAAGCACTTATCCCACCGCTGCACAACCAATGTAGGAGGCTGGACTGGCTTGTAGTGAGTACCAAGGGGTACTTGCACCTTGCACCAGGCCCAGTTATCCCTTATTAGTGTATAGGGTGTCTAGCAGCTTAGGCTGATAGATAATGGTAGCTTAGCAGAGCAGCTTAGGCTGAACTAGGAGACGTGTGAAGCTACTACAGTACCACTTAGTGTCATATGCACAATATCATAAGAAAACACAATACACAGTTATACTAAAAATAAAGGTACTTTATTTTTATGACAATATGCCAAAGTATCTTAGAGTGTACCCTCAGTGAGAGGATAGGAAATATACACAAGATATATGTACACAATACCAAAAAAATATGCAGTATAGTCTTAGAAAACAGTGCAACCAATGTATAGTTACAATAGGATGCAATGGGGACACATAGGGATAGGGGCAACACAAACCATATAGTCCAAAAGTGGAATGCGAACCACGAATGGACCCCAAACCTATGTGACCTTGTAGAGGGTCGCTGGGACTATTAGAAAATAGTGAGGGTTAGAAAAATAGCCCACCCCAAGACCCTGAAAAGTGAGTGCAAAGTGCATTAAAGTTCCCCAAAGGACAAAGAAGACGTGATAGGGGAATTCTGCAGGAAAGACACAAACCAGCAATGCAACAACGATGGATTTCCCTTCGAGGGTACCTGTGGAACAAGGGGACCAAGTCCAAAAGTCACAAGCAAGTCAGAGATGGGCAGATGCCCAGGAAATGCCAGCTGCGGGTGCAATGAAGCTTCTACTGGACAGAAGAAGCTGAGGTTTCTGCAGGGACGAAAAGGGCTAGAGACTTCCCCTTTGGTGGACGGATCCCCCTCGCCTTGGAGAGTCGTGCAGAAGTGTTTTCCCGCCGAAAGACCGCCAACAAGCCTTGCTAGCTGCAAATCGTGCGGCAAGCGTTTTTGGATGCTGCTGTGGCCCAGGAAGGACCAGGATGTCGCAAATTGCGTCAGGAGAGAGAGGGTACGTCGAGCAAGACAATGAGCCCTCTCAGCAGCAGGTAGCACCAGGAGAAGTGCCAGAAACAGGCACTACGAGGATGCGTGAAACGGTGCTCACCCGAAGTTGCACAAAGAAGTCCCACGTCGCCGGAGAACAACTTAGGAGGTCATGCAATGCAGGTTAGAGTGCCGTGGACCCAGGCTGGACTGTGCACAAAGGATTTCCGCCAGAAGTGCACGGAGGCCGGAGTAGCTGCAAAAGTCGCGGTTCCCAGCAATGCAGTCTAGTGAGGTGAGGCAAGGACTTACCTCCACCAAACTTGGACTGAAGAGTCACTGGACTGTGGGGGTCACTTGGACAGAGTTGCTGGATTCGAGGGACCTCGCTCGTCGTGCTGAGAGGAGACACAAGGGACCGGTAATGCAGCTTTTTGGTGCCTGCGGTTGCAGGGGGAAGATTCCGTCGACCCACGGGAGATTTCTTCGGAGCTTCTGGTGCAGAGAGGAGGCAGACTACCCCCACAGCATGCACCACCAGGAAAACAGTCGAGAAGGCGGCAGGATCAGCGTTACAGAGTTGCAGTAGTCGTCTTTGCTACTATGTTGCAGTTTTGCAGGCTTCCAGCGCGGTCAGCAGTCGATTCCTTGGCAGAAGGTGAAGAGAGAGATGCAGAGGAACTCGGATGAGCTCTTGCATTCGTTATCTAAAGTTTCCCCAGAGACAGAGACCCTAAATAGCCAGAAAAGAGGGTTTGGCTACCTAGGAGAGAGGATAGGCTAGCAACACCTGAAGGAGCCTATCACAAGGAGTCTCTGACGTCACCTGGTGGCACTGGCCACTCAGAGCAGTCCAGTGTGCCAGCAGCACCTCTGTTTCCAAGATGGCAGAGGTCTGGAGCACACTGGAGGAGCTCTGGACACCTCCCAGGGGAGGTGCAGGTCAGGGGAGTGGTCACTCCCCTTTCCTTTGTCCAGTTTCGCGCCAGAGCAGGGCTAAGGGGTCCCTGAACCGGTGTAGACTGGCTTATGCAGAAATGGGCACCAAAAGTGCCCATGAAAGCATTTCCAGAGGCTGGGGGAGGCTACTCCTCCCCTGCCTTCACACCATTTTCCAAAGGGAGAGGGTGTAACACCCTCTCTCAGAGGAAGTTCTTTGTTCTGCCATCCTGGGCCAGGCCTGGCTGGATCCCAGGAGGACAGATGCCTGTCTGAGGGGTTGGCAGCAGCAGCAGCTGCAGTGAAACCCCGGGAAAGGCAGTTTGGCAGTACCAGGGTCTGTGCTACAGGCCACTGGGATCATGGGATTGTGCCAACTATGCCAGGATGGTATAGAGTGGGCAATTCCATGATCATAGACATATTACATGGCCATATTCGGCGTTACCATTGTGAAGCTACATATAGGTAGTGACCTATATGTAGTGCACACATGTAATGGTGTCCCCGCACTCACAAAGTCCGGGGAATTGGCCCTGAACAATGTGGGGGCACCTTGGCTAGTGCCAGGGTGCCCACACACTAAGTAACTTTGCACCTAACCTTTACCAGGTAAAGGTTAGACATATTGGTGACTTATAAGTTACTTAAGTGCAGTGTAAAATGGCTGTGAAATAACGTGGACGTTATTTCACTCAGGCTGCAGTGGCAGGCCTGTGTAAGAATTGTCAGAGTTCCCTATGGGTGGCAAAGGAAATGCTGCAGCCCATAGGGATCTCCTGGAACCCCAATACCCTGGGTACCTCAGTACCATATACTAGGGAATTATAAGGGTGTTCCAGTGTGTCAATCAGAATTGGTAAAATTAGTCACTAGCCTGCAGTGACAATTTTAAAAGCAGAGAGAGCATAACCACTGAGGTTCTGGTTAGCAGAGCCTCAGTGAGACAGTTAGGCACTACACAGGGAACACATACATATAGGCCACAAACTTATGAGCACGTGTGTCCTGGCTAGCAGGATCCCAGTGACACATATCAAACACACTGACAACATAGGGTTTTCACTATGAGCACTGGGCCCTGGCTAGCAGGATCCCAGTGAGACAGTGAAAACACCCTGACATATACTCACAAACAGGCCAAAAGTGGGGGTAACAAGGCTAGAAAGAGGCTACTTTCTCACACCTTCTCCTTGCCTTTTCCTAATTTTCACTGCTTTCTCCTTGCTTTTCCCCCGTTTTTGGTTTGCCTTCTTTTTTTGCTTTTCCCTCATTTTTTTTGCAGCCCCCCACGCAACTCCAGACCGTCACCTCTTTTCCCACATTCCGAAGGGCCCTCGAGACCTGGCTGTTGGAATGAGCCTCCAGGACCTGCAAGCGCCTGGATACCCTGTTGGTTGATTAGCTGCGCTTTACAAATCCTGATTGATTGATTGAAGTGTATTTTCTGTGAAGCTCAGTTTGTGAATGCATTTCTTCGTGAGTCTGCGTATAATCTATTGTTTGTAAGTTTGAATAATCATCAAACATCTCATAGGGTTAATGTGCCTGCTGCAAAGCACTGCGTGTAACCTGTAAATCACATTCTTGAATTTAGACTGAGATGGTGCGTTGTTTAAAGGAGGAAGACAGTAGAGGTGGAAAGACAGTAGAGCTGGAAAGACAGCAGAGACGGACAGTAGAGATGGACAGTAGAGGTGGACAGTAGAGATGGAAAGACAGTAGAGATAGAAAGACAGTAGAGGTGGACAGTAGAGATGGAAGGACAGTAGAGATGGGAAGACAGTAGAGATGGACAGTAGAGATGACAGTAGAGATGGACAGTAGAGATGGAAAGACAGTAGAGATGGAAAGACAGTAGAGGCGGACAGTAGAGATGGACAGTAGAGATGGAAGAACAGTAGAGGTGGAAGGACAGTAGAGATTGGAAGACAGTAGAGATGGACAGTAGAGATGACAGTAGAGATGGACAGTAGAGATGGAAAGACAGTAGAGATGGAAAGACAGTAGAGGCGGACAGTAGAGATGGACAGTAGAGATGGAAGAACAGTAGAGGTGGAAGGACAGTAGAGATTGGAAGACAGTAGAGATGGACAGTAGAGATGACAGTAGAGATGGACAGTAGAGATGGAAAGACAGTAGAGATGGAAAGACAGTAGAGGTGGACAGTAGAGATGGACAGTAGAGATGGAAGGACAGTAGAGGTGGAAGGACAGTAGAGATGGACAGTAGAGATGACAGTAGAGATGGACAGTAGAGAAGGAAGGACAGTAGATATGACAGTAGAGATGGAAAGACAGTAGAGATGGACAGTAGAGATGGAAAGATAGTAAAGGTGGACAGTAGAGAAGGACAGTAGAGATGGAAGGATAGTAGAAGTGGAAGGACAGTAGAGATGGAAGGACAGTAGAGATGGGAAGACAGTAGAGATGGAAAGACAGTAGAGATGGAAAAGTGGGACCAAGAGGAAAGGAAGGGCCAGGGTTAAGGTAATAATTTGCATTGTGGATGCTGTTATCTCGACCAATCGCAGATGGTCGCAGTTGTGACAATCTTTTTAACATGTTGATAGGAAAGGAATGGCTGAGTTTCTCGGATAATACCAGAAGCATTGCCTGCAACAAGCACACGTCTGTGCAGCTCCCACCTCTCTGAGTCTATCCAGACAGCACGTCTTCAAAAGCTCAGAGCTGCTTGATTTACAAGTCTAGGACCATTGTTTTAATTACCCACTTTGTAAATGGGGGGCGCTTTTATTTTGTTTCCCAGGTTGATTTACAGTCCTAGTTCTACCCTGCTGTGCTGGAAGTGTATTAGTTTCTCTCTCACCTAAAGTTGAGGGGAGCAGCCCAAGTTCAGAGACATTCTGACACTGCACCAGTGCTGCTGGCTGGGACCACCCAAGAGATGCTGGTGGGACAGAATCATCCACTTCTTGGCACTGGAGAGCACCTGGACCTAGCGCCAGGACACACTCACGGGTGGTTGGTGTGTTCTACAAATCCTGAGTGATTGATTGACTTGACAGTGAACAAAATAGTAATACATGTTCACTTGGGGTCACCCTGTTTAAATGACTTGAGACCTCAGAGCTTAGCTCTGAGAACATGAGGGGACCCTAAGGTGCACCCCCTAAGAAAGTGAAATACCACTGTCCCCTTACTGTGCTGTGAGTGGCTGGCACCATGGATTCATTGTGGACAGGGGATGCCCTTTTCCTGTCTCCGACAGTAGACAGATGCCTACTGCCCCCGCCCCATGCCAAAGGTTCTGCCAGCATCACTTCCAGCCCCCCTGTGTGTGGGCGTGGCTGGAGTGTGTCTGTATCCTGAGCGAGGAGCGGGTGATGCATGCCTTAGTGCTGCAGGGAATCCATTTTGAATTCTCTCTGTTTAAATGGCTGTAAGATGGAGGACTTTTGGTAAGGCTTCACGAGGCCTTGTTTCCTGGACGCCTGCACTGACACACTCCTTGCACTAGCTGTCCTCCAGAGTTTCACTGTAGCAGGGCTGCAGTGTCTGTAGGTGGGGGTGTTAGCGGTCTCGTGCCCCCCCCCCATGTTGCCACTCTTACGCCCACTTCCTGCCTGTGGCATGGCCCCTGAATAGGGAACCTAATATAAGTGGGACAGAATATTTCAGGTCAATATATAAAAAGAAAACATTAACAGGAAAGTGTAGATGCTCTATACCTAACTCCACAGGAGAGATGCATCCCACACGGGGGAGGCTGCATCCACACACAGGACAGCCTTCATCCCTCACAAGGGGAAGCCTAGATCCACACACAGGAGAGCCTGCATCCACACACAGGAGAACCTGCAATCCCATACAGGATAGCCAGCATCCACACTCAGGACAGCCTGCATCCACACACTGGGGAGCCTGCATCCCATACACAGGTGAGCGTGCATCCACATACAGGAGAGCCTGCATCCGCACAGGAAAGTCTGCATTGACACACAGGAGAGCCTGCATCCTCACACCGAGAACTTGCATCCACACACAGTAGAGCCTGCAGTCACACACAGGAGAGCCTGCATCTACACACAGTAGAGCCTGCATCCACGCACAGGAAGCCTGCATCCCACACACAGGAAAGCCTGCATCTTCACACAGAGAACTTGCATCGACACACAGTAGAGCCTGCAGCCACACACGGGAGAGCCTGCATCCACACAGGAAAGTCTGCATTAAAACACAGAAGAGCCTGAATCCCCACACATGAGAGCCTGCATCCTCACACCGAGAACTTGCATACACACACAGTAGAGCCTGCAGCCACACACAGGAGAGCCTGCATCCACACAGGAAAGTCTGCATTAAAACACAGGAGAGCCTGCATCCACACACAGGAGAGCCTGCATCCTCACACCGAGAACTTGCATCCACACACAGTAGAGCCTGTAGCCACACACAGGAGAGTCTGCATCTACACACCGAGAACTTGCATCCACACACAGGAGAGCCTGCAGCCACACAGGAGAGTGTGCATCCCCACACAGGACAGCATGCATCCCCACACAGGAGAGGTTGGATCCACACACAGGAGCATGTATCTCCATAAAGGGGAGAGTGCTTCACATACAGGAGAGTCTGAATCCCCCGCACAGGAGAGCCTGCATCCCCCACACAGTAGAACGTGTGTCCTACACAGAAGAGACTGCATTCATATGCAGGAGGGCCTGCATCCCTCAAATAGGAATGCTTGTATGCACACACAGGAGAGGCTGTATCCACACAAGGGGAAGGGAGCCTGCATCCCCACACAGGAGTGCTTGAATCCACACACAGCAGGGTCTGCATTCACACACAGGTGAGCCTGCATCCACACCCAGGAGAGCCTCCACCCACACACAAGAGAGCTTACATACACACACAAGAGGGTCTGCATTCACACACAGGAGAGTCTGCATACACACACAGGTGAGCCTGCATCCACACTCAGAAGAGCCTCCATCCCACACACAGAAGAGTCTGCATTCCACTAACAGGGGAGTCTGCATCCTACACGCAAGGAAGCCTGCATCCACACATATGGGTCTGCATCCACACACAGGAGAGCCTGCATCCCTACACAGGCAAGCTTTCATCCACACACAGGGGAGCCTGCATCCACACAAAGGAGAGGCTGCATCCACATACAGGTTAGCCTGCATTCCACACACAGGGAAGACTGCATCCACACATTGGAGAGCTTGCATCCCACACATAAGAATGTCTGTATCCACACACAGGAGAGGCTGTATCCACACAAGGGGGAGGGAGCCTGCATCCCCACACAGGAGAGCCTGCATCCTCACACCGAGAACTTGCAACCACACACAGTAGAGCCTGCAGACACATACAGGAGAGCCTGCATCTACACACCGACAACTTGCATCCACACACAGGAGAGCCTGCAGCCACACAGGAGAGTGTGCATCCCCACACAGGACAGCATGCATCCCCACACAGGAGAGGTTGCATCCACACACAGGAGCATGTATCCCCATAAAGGGGAGAGTGATTCACATACAGTAGAGTCTGGATCCCCCGCACAGGAGAGCCTGCATCCCCCACACAGTAGAACATGTGTCCTACACAGAAGAGACTGCATTCATACGCAGGAGCTTTTGCACCCCACACATAGGTATGCCTGTATCCACACACAGGAGAGGCTGTATCCACACAAGGGGAAGGGAGCCTGCATCCCCACACAGGAGTACTGGAATCCACACACAGGAGGGTCTGCATTCACACACAGGTGAGCCTGCATCCACACTCAGGAGAGCCTGCACCCACACACAAGAGAGCTTACATACACACACAGGAGGGTCTGCATTCACACACAGGAGAGTCTGCATACACACACAGGTGAGCCTGCATCCACTCTCAGAAGAGCCTCCATCCCACACACAGAAGAGTCTGCATTCCACTAACAGGGGAGTCTGCATCCCACACGCAGGAAAGCCTGCATCCACACATATGGGTCTGCATCCACACACAGGAGAGCCCGCATCCCCACACAGGCAAGCTTTCATCCACACTGGGGGGAGCCTGCATCCACACAAAGGAGATGCTGCAGCCACATACAGGTTAGCCTGCATCCCACACACAGGGAAGACTGCATCCACACACTGGAGAGCTTGCATCCCACACATAGGAATGCCTGTATCCACACACAGGAGAGGCCGTATCCACACAAGGGGAAGGGAGCCTGCATCCCCACACAGGAGTACTGGAATCCACACACAGGAGGGTCTGCATTCACACACAGGTGAGCCTGCATCCACACTCAGGAGAGCCTGCACCCACACAAGAGAGCTTACATACACACACAGGAGGGTCTGCATTCACACACAGGAGAGTCTACATACACACACAGGTGAGCCTGCAGGCACACAGGAGAGTGTGCATCCCCACTCAGGACAACATGCATCCCCACACAGGAGAGGTTGCATCCACACATAGGAGCATGTATCCCCATAAAGGGGAGAGTGCTTCACATACAGGTTAGCCTGCATCCCACACACAGGGAAGACTGCATTCATACGCAGGAGCTTTTGCACCCCACACATAGGTATGCCTGTATCCACACACAGGAGAGGCTGTATCCACACAAGGGGAAGGGAGCCTGCATCCCCACACAGGAGTACTGGAATCCACACACAGGAGGGTCTGCATTCACACACAGGTGAGCCTGCATCCACACTCAGGAGAGCCTGCACCCACACACAAGAGAGCTTACATACACACACAGGAGGGGCTGCATTCACACACATGAGAGTCCGCATACACACACAGGTGAGCCTGCATCCACACTCAGAAGAGCCTCCATCCCACACACAGAAGAGTCTGCATTCCACTAACAGGGGAGTCTGCATCCTACACGCAGGGAAGCCTGCATCCACACATATGGGTCTGCATCCACACACAGGAGAGCCTGCATCCCCACACAGGCAAGCTTTCATCCACACACAGGAGAGCCTGCATCCACACAAAGGAGAGGCTGCATCCACATACAGGTTAGCCTGCATCCCACACACAGGGAAGACTGCATCCACACATTGGAGAGTTTGTATCCCACACATAAGGGTGTCTGTATCCACACACAGGAGAGGCTGTATCCACACAAGGGGGAGGGAGCCTGCATCCCCACACAGGAGAGCCTGCATCCTCACACCGATAACTTGCATCCACACACAGTAGAGCCTGCAGTCACACACAGGAGAGCCTGCATCTACACACAGTAGAGCCTGCAGTCACACACAGGAGAGCCTGCATCTACACACCGAGAACTTGCATCCACACAAAGGAGAGCCTGCAGGCACACAGGAGAGTGTGCATCCCCACTCAGGACAACATGCATCCCCACACAGGAGAGGTTGCATCCACACATAGGAGCATGTATCCCCATAAAGGGGAGAGTGCTTCACATACAGGAGAGTCTGGATCCCCCGCACAGGAGAGCCTGCATCCCCCACACAGTAGAACATGCGTCCTACACAGAAGAGACTGCATTCATACGCAGTAGCTTCTGCACCCCACACATAGGTATGCCTGTATCCACACACAGGAGAGGCTGTATCCACACAAGGGGAAGGGAGCCTGCATCCCCACACAGGAGTGCTTGAATCCACACACAGAAGGGTCTGAATTCACACACAGATGAGCCTGCATCCACACTCAGGAGAGCCTCCACCCACACACAAGAGAGCTTACATACACACACAGGAGGGTCTGCATTCACACACAGGAGAGTCTGCATACACACACAGGTGAGCCTGCATCCACACACAGGTGAGCCTGCATCCACACTCAGAAGAGCCTCCATCCCACACACAGAAGAGTCTGCATTCCACTAACAGGGGAGTCTGCATCCCACACGCAGGGAAGCCTGCATCCACACATATGGGTCTGCATCCACACACAGGCGAGCCCGCATCCCCACACAGGCAAGCTTTCATCCACACACAGGGGAGCCTGCATCCACACAAAGGATAGGCTGCATCCACATACAGGTTAGCCTGCATCTCACACACAGGGAAGACTGCATCCACACACTGGAGAGCTTGCATCCCACACATAAGAGTGTCTGTATCCACACACAGGAGAGGCTGTATCTACACAAGGGGGAGGGAGCCTGCATCCCCACACAAGAGAGTCTGCATACACACACAGGTGAGCCTGCATCCACACTCAGGAGAGCCTGCACCCCACACAAGAGAGCTTACATACACACACAGGAGGGGCTGCATTCACACACATGAGAGTCCGCATACACACACAGGTGAGCCTGCATCCACACTCAGAACAGCCTCCATCGCACACACAGAAGAGTCTGCATTCCACTAACAGGGGAGTCTGCATCCCACACGCAGGGAAGCCTGCATCCACACATATGGGTCTGCATCCACACACATGAGAGCCTGCATCCCCACACAGGCAAGCTTTTATCCACACACAGGGGAGCCTGCATCCACACAAAGGATAGGCTGCATCCACATACAGGTTAGCCTGCAGCCACACACAGGAGAGCCTGCATCCACACAGGAAAGTCTGCATTGACACACAGAAGAGCCTGAATCCCCACAGAGGAGAGCCTGCATCCACACACAGGAGAGTCTGCATCCTCACACCGAGAACTTGCATCCACACACAGTAGAGCCTGCAGCCACACACAGGAGAGCCTGCATTTACACACCGAGAACTTGCATCCACACACAGGAGAGCCTGCAGCCACACAGGAGAGTGTGCATCCCCACACAGGACAGCATGCATCCCCACACAGGAGAGGTTGCATCCACACACAGGAGCATGTATCCCCATAAAGGGGAGAGTGCTTCACATACAGTAGAGTCTGGATCCCCCGCACAGGAGAGCCTGCATCCCCCACACAGTAGAACATGCGTCCTACACAGAAGAGACTGCATTCATACGCAGGAGCACCTGCATCCCACACATAGGAATGCCTGTATCCACACACAGGAGAGGCCGTATCCACACAAGGGGAAGGGAGCCTGCATCCCCACACAGGAGTACTGGAATCCACACACAGGAGGGTCTGCATTCACACACAGGTGAGCCTGCATCCACACTCAGGAGAGCCTGCACCCACACAAGAGAGCTTACATACACACACAGGAGGGTCTTCATTCACACACAGGAGACTCTGCATACACACACAGGTGAGCCTGCATTCACACTCAAAAGAGCCTCCATCCCACACACAGAAGAGTCTGCATTCCACTAAAAGGGGAGTCTGCATCCTACACGCAAGGAAGCCTGCATCCACACATATGGGTCTGCATCCACACACAGGAGAGCCTGCATCCCCACACAGGCAAGCTTTCATCCACACACAGGGGAGCCTGCATCCACACAAAGGATAGGCTGCATCCACATACAGGTTAGCCTGCATCTCACACACAGGGAAGACTGCATCCACACACTGGAGAGCTTGCATCCCACACATAAGAGTGTCTGTATCCACACACAGGAGAGGCTGTATCTACACAAGGGGGAGGGAGCCTGCGTCCCCACACAAGAGAGTCTGCATACACACACAGGTGAGCCTGCATCCACACTCAGGAGAGCCTCCACCCACACACAAGAGAGCTTACATACACACACAGGAGGGGCTGCATTCACACACATGAGAGTCCGCATACACACACAGGTGAGCCTGCATCCACACTCAGAACAGCCTCCATCCCACACACAGAAGAGTCTGCATTCCACTAACAGGGGAGTCTGCATCCCACACGCAGGGAAGCCTGCATCCACACATATGGGTCTGCATCCACACACATGAGAGCCTGCATCCCCACACAGGCAAGCTTTCATCCACACACAGGGGATCCTGCATCCACACAAAGGATAGGCTGCATCCACATACAGGTTAGCCTGCATCCCACACACAGGGAAGACTGCATCCACACATTGGAGAGTTTGCATCCCACACATAAGGGTGTCTGTATCCACACACAGGAGAGGCTGTATCCACACAAGGGGAGGGAGCCTGCATCCCCACACAGGAGAGCCTGCATCCTCACACCGAGAACTTGCATCCACACACAGTAGAGCCTGCAGCCACACACAGGAGAGCCTGCAGTCACACAGGAGAGTGTGCATTCTCACACAGGAGAGTCTGGATCCCCCAAACAGGAGAGCCTGCATCCCCCACACAGTAGAACATGCGTCCTACACAGAAGAGACTGCATTCATATGCAGGAGCTTCTGCACCCCACACATAGGTATGCCTGTAACCACACACAGGAGAGGATGTATCCACGCAAGGGGAAGGGAGCCTGCATCCCCACACAGGAGTGCTTGAATCCACACACATGAGGGTCTGCATTCACACACAGGAGAGTCTGCATACACACACAGGTGAGCCTGCATCCACACTCAGAACAGCCTCCATCCCACATACAGAAGAGTCTGCATTCCACTAACAGGGGAGTCTGCATCCCACACGCAGGGAAGCCTGCATCCACACATATGGGTCTGCATCCACACACATGAGAGCCTGCATCCCCACACAGGCAAGCTTTCATCCACACACAGGGGAGCCTGCATCCACACAAAGGATAGGCTGCATCCACATACAGGTTAGCCTGCAGCCACACACAGGAGAGCCTGCATCCACACAGGAAAGTCTGCATTGACACACAGAAGAGCCTGAATCCCCACAGAGGAGAGCCTGCATCCACACACAGGAGAGCCTGCATCCTCACACCGAGAACTTGCATCCACACACAGTAGAGCCTGCAGCCACACACAGGAGAGCCTGCATCTACACACCGAGAACTTGCACCCACACAAAGGAGAGCCTGCAGGCACACAGGAGAGTGTGCATCCCCACTCAGGACAGCATGCATCCCCACACAGGAGAGGTTGCATCCACACAGAGGAGCATGTATCCCCATAAAGGGGAGAGTGCTTCACATACAGGAGAGTCTGGATCCCCCGCACAGGAGAGCCTGCATCCCCCACACAGTAGAACATGCGTCCTACACAGAAGAGACTGCATTCATACGCAGGACCTTCTGCACCCCACACATAGGTATGCCTCTATCCACACACAGGAGAGGCTGTATCCACACAAGGGGAAGGGAGCCTGCATCCCCACACAGGAGTGCTTTAATCCACACACAGGAGGGTCTGAATTCACACACAGATGAGCCTGCATCCACACTCAGGAGAGCCTCCACCCACACACAAGAGAGCTTACATACACACACAGGAGGGTCTGCATTCACACACAGGAGAGTCTGCATACACACACAGGTGAGCCTGCATCCACACTCAGAAGAGCCTCCATCCCACACACAGAAGAGTCTGCATTCCACTAACAGGGGAGTCTGTATCCCACACGCAGGGTAGCCTGCATCCACACATATGGGTCTGCATCCACACACAGGCGAGCCCGCATTCCCACACAGGCAAGCTTTCATCCACACACAGGGGAGCCTGCATCCACACAAAGGATAGGCTGCATCCACATACAGGTTAGCCTGCATCTCACACACAGGGAAGACTGCATCCACACACTGGAGAGCTTGCATCCCACACATAAGAGTGTCTGTATCCACACACAGGAGAGGCTGTATCTACACAAGGGGGAGGGAGCCTGCATCCCCACACAAGAGAGTCTGCATACACACACAGGTGAGCCTGCATCCACACTCAGGAGAGCCTGCACCCACACACAAGAGAGCTTACATACACACACAGGAGGGGCTGCATTCACACACATGAGAGTCCGCATACACACACAGGTGAGCCTGCATCCACACTCAGAAGAGAGTCCATCACACACACAGAAGAGTCTGCATTCCATTAACAGGGGAGTCTGCATACCACACGCAGGGAAGCCTTCATCCACACATATGGGTCTGCATCCACACACAGGAGAGCCTGCATCCCCACACAGGCAAGCTTTCATCCACACACAGGGGAGCCTGCATACACACAAAGGAGAAGCTGCATCCACATACAGGTTAGCCTGCATCCCACACACAGGGAATACTGCATCCACACACTGGAGAGCTTGCATCCCACACATAAGAGTATCTGTATCCACACACATGAGAGGCTGTATCCACACAAGGGGGAGGTAGCCTGCATCCCCACACAGGAGAGTCTGCATAAACACACAGGAAAGCCTGCATCCCTACAATGGAGACCCTGCATCCGCACACAGGAAGCCTGCATCCCACACACAGGAAAGCCTGCATCCCATACACAGGTGAGCCTGCATCCACACAAAGGATAGGCTGCATCCACATACAGGTTAGCCTGCATCCCACACACACACAGGGAAGACTGCATCCACACACTGGAGAGCTTGCATCCCACACATAAGAGTGTCTGTATCCACACACAGGAGAGGCTGTATCCACACAAGGGGGAGGGAGCCTGCATCCCCACACAGGAGAGTCTGCATACCCACACAGGTGAGCCTGCATCCACACCTAGGAGAGCCTGCACCCACACACAAGAGAGCTTACATACACACACAGGAGGTTCTGCATTCACACACACAGGAGAGTGTGCATACACACACAGGTGAGCCTGCATCCACACTCAGAAGAGCCTCCATCCCACACACAGAAGAGTCTGCATTCCACTAACAGGGGAGTCTGCATCCCACACGCAGGGAAGCCTTCATCCACACATATTGGTCTGCATCCACACACAGGATAGCCTGCATCCCCACACAGGCAAGCTTTCATCCACACACAGGAGAGCCTGCATCCACACAAAGGAGAGGCTGCATCCACATACAGGTTAGCCTGCATCCCACACACAGGGAAGACTGCATCGACATTGTGCCAGCAAAATTCTCGAAATTCACTTTTTTTTAAACGCACATGCACCTGGTGGAGAAATGTCTTCTGATATACCCATGAGAGACTGGTCCATGCAGAGAATGTCTCTTAGAGAGATCTTTGTGCTCAGACCTGTCTCCTGCCGGTGTCTCAGAATACTTATGTTTTACTCGAGTTGTGAGTCACGCCAAATACCGGCAAACCCCTTTCATCTGAAAGTGTAATTTCAGGAAAAGTTTATAGAATTTTGTGAAAAGAATACGTGGTTTCGCACCCTTGCAGAGGCAGGATTGAATTTAGAAGAAGCCGGTGTCTTTGTGACTGTGTATCGTTGGGTTGTAGAAATGAGACCCTCACGTTGACACTCCCCACCCAGGACCTCTGAAGCCCAGAGGTGCTGGGTTTAGGCGGGAGGGGGTTTTGCAGCTTTTGTTCTCTGATTTGCAATTTCTTAGGTTTTTGTAAAGTTAACTATCTGACAATCTTGCCTGGCATACTTCAGGAGTCAAAGGAAAGGCTGTAGGGTGGCCTTTTTTTCTGCAACATGATTTAAATACCTATAAATGAACTGTACAAATATTTCAAAGTATATCACCCCTTGGGATAGCACAATTGAAGCACTGCTTTGTACTTCTGAAGTGTGATGGAAACCAAGGTGATCAATACGCTTTACTCCTCGCAGTGCAAATGATCCGCTGAAACCCCACACGTTATCTAGCGTTTGGGCGCGACATAGTTTTGTCAGTAAAATTGCATGTCTGTGCACATATAGGCCCATATTTATACTTTTTTAGCGCCGCATTTGCGCCACTTTTTGATGCAAAACGGCGTAAACTTACAAAATACGATTGTATTTTGTAAGTTTGTGCTGCTTTTGCATCAAAAAATGACACAAATGCGGCACTACAAAAGTATAAATATGGGCCATAGTGCCCATCTCAGTGGAGACTGTCTGTAAATGACACTGCTCTACCATACCATGCTGTAGTAAAATATATGTGACAGTCTGCTCGGAATGCACCACCCGCTGCCTACTGCATCCTTACCGCTGTGCTGCTGGATGGGCGTGGCTCACTTGTGACCCTTGGTCACTGTGTGAGGCTTGGTTTTTTCACAATCCCTGTAACTTCACTGATGTACTGTGGGCGCGTCCTACCTTATATTTGCTTAAAAAATGTATTTTATAAGGGACACGTAAGGGTAACCAACCATCTACCCTCATGAGGTCGAATGAACCTTTGGACTCAGATAGGTGTGAGTGTTTGGCTCTAAACAAAACGAAGTCAACAATAAACAAAACCAAACTATATCATCATTAATCAACATTAGAGTCAGTAGTTTTAATACACCATAACTTATTTGGCCATGAATCACCACACCAGTTTAGTAAAGTTCAAACATTTATTGCCCTTTAGATCAATAATGCTAAGATCATGCAAACCAAGCGCAAAACCAAATTATAAAGATACATGAATAACACAGGTTGACGAAGCCTTCTAAATAATCTCAGCTCTGAAAGATTATGAATCTTTAGGCACTCAAGGATCACCATACAGAATAAGATCAATATCAGATGCATAGTTGAGATTGAATACATTGAGTTAACACAGATATATTATTCACAATCAGTTATTTTGTGCAGCTAAATTCAGAATGTGACATTCTAACTATTACCCTAATTAAATTAAGCATGTTGGACTTCATGCAAAAAGAACACAAAAACAAATTTGGAAAACATCTATCTATGGCGTTAGCAAAAATAGCGGTTGGATTTCTATAAGAGAAAAACTTGAAAACCTTCAAGAAAGACAAATGCGCACACTACGTTATACCTCTCTTTCATGGGTTCAGCAGGAAGCGGAGTCTTCGTCACTGCAGCCTCTTCATGGTCAGCGTCAGTGGACAGCGACATATACGGGAACAGTTCAGTAACGTTTGGCCTTAATGCATCTGAACTGTAGCACCTAGCACATTATTTCACTAGCAGAAATAAAAGCACATCGGAACACAGCAGAGGACATAGCAAAAACTACCCCCAAGTCTGAGCTAACATCACAATATTAAAGTAACGAGATAATCTGTCATTATTTTAGACTATAAGGTGGTTTTGGACAGAACCAATTAAAACTAAAGCACGTTTCTTCATGCAATTCTTGTGTTCTTTTCTCCCTCATTGGTTCAGCTCCTTTCACTGCCATCGCCATTTTTCCATTGCAGAAATAAAATGTTTCAAACTACATAAAACTACTGAAAGCCATTATTTTCTGTGGAACACTATTTAGCAGGAACTAAACTATTGTATCAATATTAGTACATTTCCCTCAATGTCAACAAGATGCTTCAGGAAGGACGGAACAGTGGCTGTGACTTTCCATCCACATGAGCAATTTCTAAATATCACATTATTTCATCTGAATTAGCTTAACATAGGCCTGTTTAAAAACGCAGTAAGATGTGCAGTGTACAACATTTCATAAAACTCAAACTATTTATTTTCTGAACATGTAATTATACATTTTTCATTACTCTCAGTTAGTAAATCATAAAATACATTTAATTAGACAGTGATTTATTTTCATTTTTGAAATATTTGTATCAATTATCATTGTAGGCCTCATTTTCATTTCAGCCTTGCACTTTTAAACACACTTTTTTTTCAGTTAATCATGCAATTCTATTAGTAATTTTCATACTCTAACAATCCCTCCTCTGATGACTATATATGTCATCACAAAACTATGTTAATTAATCTATTAATTCATCTATGTTCGCCTAAAACTTAGTCTCCCTAATACATCTATTCTTAGTGTCAAATCTAGATTGTGGTCTATAAATGCAAAGCTTTCCTACATGTTGCACATCCAAAGGGGTTTAGTTTCACTAAATGCGTAGTCATTTCTAAATGTCCTCTTTACTAACCTTTCTCTTTTTCTCCATCAAAGCCTTTCTCCTGTCATCAGTTTGATCTAAAAAGGACTTTTCTAATGGTGAAAGCAAGCATGTAAGGTTGTTGCGATGTGCATAGACAGTCCCAAATGTTAGTGTACGCTCAAAGAAACCTCCCACAATGTCAATGTTTCTTCTTTGGCAGCGTTACTCAAATGCTGATTAATCGGAACAAAAGAAAACACAATGGGGGTCATTTTGACCCCCGGCTGTAAAAACAGCCTACCACTGTGGCTGCAGCTGCCAAAAGACAGTCGCCGCGGCTACCAGCCATCCGCCAGATTATGACCACAGCTGGATTTCTACCAGAAGGATGGCGGAAATCCTGCTGTGGCCATGCTGGTAAGGTGTGCCACGCCAGTAGACCGCCGCCAGCCGTATCATGACACATGATACGGCCTGGCGGTGTTCTGCTGGCGGACACTGCTGCTGGCAGCAGCGCCCCATCCTGTCTCCTGTCGGAGAACCCTCTGACAACAGGTAAGTCGGGTGCTCCGACATGGGAGGGGGGTGGGGGGTGTTGTGTCAGTGTATGGAGTGTGTGTGTATGTGCGTGCGTGTATACAGGTGTGTGTTGCGTGTTGTATGTATGTGCATGTATGGATGTGTGAGTGCATGTATGTTGTGTTGTGTGAATGCGTGTCTGGCTGAATGTATGTAAGTGTGTGTGGATGTGTGTGTGAATGGATGTATGCATGCATGTATGCATGTTTGAATGGGTGTGTGTATGTGTGTGTGCATGTGTGAAGGCATGTATGAGGGGGAAGGTGGGGGAGGAATCTATGGAGGGGGAGAGGGGCGGGGAAGACTCCTATCAGTGACAGGGAAAGGATTCCCTGTCACTGATAGTGCCTACCACCATGGGTTTCGTGACGGTAAGGTTGCCACGAAAACCATGGCGGTAGGCGGGGTCATAATCCCGCAGGCAGGCAAGTGACAGCTGCTGGGCTGGGGAGTGAAGTCTCCAGCCCGGCGGTTGTTACCGCAGTTGCGGTTGGTGTTGTACATTGGCGGTTTGGCTTCAGTGCATGTGTGAAGGAAGGGGCATGTATGAGGGTGGAGGTGGGGGAGGAATCTGTGGAGGGGGAGAGGGGCGGGGAAGACCCCTATCAGTGACAGGGAAGGGATTCCCTGTCACTGGTAGTGCCTATCTCCATGGTTTTTGCGGCGGTAAGGTTGCAACGAAAACCATGGTGGTAGGCGGGGTCCTAATCCCGCAGGTGGTGAAGTGGCGGCTGCTGGGCTGGAGAGTGAAGTCTCCAGCCCGGCGGTTGTTACCGCAGTGGCGGTTGGTGTTGTACATTGGCGGTTTGGCTTCAGCCAAACCGCCAATGTCATAATATGGAGAAAAAGTACTGCCAGCCTGTTTGCAGTACTTTCCTCCATTTTTACGCCGTACGTCGGGGTCAGAATGTGGGCCTATGTCGAGGTTAGAGTGGAAATACTGTATGTATTCCTGGTTATATAGCCTTGTTAGAAGAAGACTACAACTAATTCCATATGTTAGTGGCAATCAATGGGATGTTACTCATTCTTGCACTGATGATGGAATTTGCGTACAAACATAACACTCTCTCACATTCGTCCCAATATATTCATACAACCAGCGATAGAAAACATTAGAAGGGAGATCTCCTTGTGAGTGGTCTAAATGTAAGTATTTCTCATCCCTGTTAAAATTTTCTAACTTTGAAAGTGTAGTAGTCCCTACAGAACTAATATAACTATTTTCAGGTGTGAGATGAATAATTATGATCTCAATCAACAACAAACACACTAGCACACTTACAATTCCGAAAGCAATTCACATACACTTGCAACACCTATTAGTTTTCACTCTATTGTGATTATTATCCGTCCTGTAAAGAATCAGAAAGTAGAAGAAAAAGAAAAATATTTAACTATGCAGCCAAAAATCAAAAACAATTTTTTTTTTTTTCCATTACTTACAGCTTTCGGACTCTTCTCCAGATTTGTTGACAAACAAATTGGTTTAGCAGCATGTCAAAATCGGTTCAGTTTGTCAAAAAGTGGTTTCAAAGTCCCCTTCAGTATATCATAGTCTGTTAAACAACAATTTTCATCTGCACTTGTAGCATGTAATGTTCTTCTTGTTCAGCTGGCACTTTAGTTTCAAATTTCAACTAAAAAACAAATTTAAGTTCCAAAATCTCAAAAAGATCAAAACAAAAAGACAAAGATTCTCGTTGACACCCATCTGCGACTTGCAACTCTTTCTTTTCGATCTTCGATTTGCACTTATTTCTCCTTCACTCAGATCTTCATCTGTGTTTGCTCTTGTTGTTGTGTCTCGCTCTTCATTTATTGTCTGCAGTACATCTGGAACTTTTTCATTGGTCTATAATTCAAACAACTCGTCTCCTTTCACGGTTTTCTTTGACAGCATCTTTTGCAAAACTGGACTTATAGCTCTTCTTGCTTCAGCAGGATTTTCACTTTGGCTTGATGTATCTGCACCATTCGCCAATTCAGGAGGAGTCAAATCTGTCTGACCTTGATCCAACTCCACTCCCTCATCAGCTGCTACTTCAGGAAACATAATTAGTTTCAACTGATCTTCCGACTCGTCTGTTTCTGGGAGAGTTCTCCTCTGAATTAACTCAACTGCTTCATTTGCTGATGCTTGAGCAACTCCAGGAACCTCTATTTATCTCTCAGAGGTGTACCTGGATCTTCACCAGTTTGCACTGTCTCTATTTCTGTTTCCACATTCTCTCTTCTTGGTTCTTGAGACTGCTCAATAGTTGTCGGTACTCTCAACAACTCATTTTCATCTTCCAGTGGATAGGGCACTTTCCTCATCTGGCTGGCATGAATCCAGTTTGGGATCCCAGCGCACTTCACAGCAGTTGTAGTCACAAGTACAACTTGATATGGACCCTTCCACCTAGGTTCCAGACAAGTTTTTCTCACATGCTTCTAGACCACCATCCAGTCGCCAGCCCGCAGACTGTGACAGTGGTCCTGGGATGGTTGCGTGCTTATCGCTCCCATTTGATGCGAGAAAGAGTGAACCACATCAGCAAGATTCTTGCAGTAATCCAGCACCATATCATCTGTTATTTTTACGAGAGCATTTGCAGGAACAGCTGGCAACCTCATTGCTCTACAAATGAGGATTTCATGGGGAGACAGTCCTGTCTTCCTATCAGGTGTGTTTCTCATGCTCATCAAAACCAAAAGCAATGCATCTAGCCATTTCAGATTCGTGGATGCACACATCTTGGCATGTTGTGCTTTCAGTGTACCATTCATTTGCTCTACCAATCCATATGGTTCAGGTCAATAGCTACAGTGCAACTTCTGCTCCATGTTTAAGGCTAAGCATAGTAATTATATCACTTTGTTATTGAAGTGGCTCCCTCCATCTGATTCTAAAGAGGCTGGAAATCTGAACCTTGGAATCATTTCTCTAAGCAAACGTTTTCCTACTGTGAGACTATCATTTCTTTGTGTAGGGTAAGCTTCAATCCAGTGACTTAAGATACAAACAATCACCAACATGTATCTCAAACCACCACATGCAGGCATCTGAATGAAATCCATTTGCATTCTGTTAAATGGCCCTCCTGCTCTTCCAGTGTGACTCAAATTGACAACTGTTCTTTTTCCCACATTATTCTGCTGGCAGGTGACGCATCTGCGACAAATTGCTTCGGCAACCAGTCTAAACTTTGAATTCAACCAGAACTTTTTTAAAGTTTGAATCATTGCATCTCTGCCAATGTATGCTTGACCATGATAATGCCTCGCCATTTGCGTCAGTAGACAGTTTGGCAAAGCTACCTGCCCTTCAATTGAGGCCCAACGATCGCCTGCATCTCTTTGAACACATTTTACTTTGATCCATTCTCTCTTCTCTTCATCAGACACATTTTCTTGGAGAGATTTAATTTCATCCCACGTATCAATTGTGGTTAACAAGTAATTTGTAGTTGTTTCATCATTTTCAAATTTCTGACATTCTTAATTAATTGAAATACAACTCAAAGCGCAATATCTAACAACCTGATCTGCATAAGCATTTCCTTTTGAAACAAAATCATTTGATTTCTGATGTGCACTGCATTTGACCACAGCAATCGTCTCAGGTAATTGTAGGGCTTGTAACAAATCATAAGTTATATCTCCATTTCTAATTGGTGAACCAGAAGAGGTAATGAAACCTCTCTGTGACCACAAATGGCCAAAGACATGGACAATTCGATAATCCATACTGGCTATCCATAAAAATTGTAACTTTAAACTGTGCAATAATACAACAGACTCTTGTAAGGGAAACTAATTCAGCAACTTGTGCAGAAAATACTCTTTGAAGCCATGAAGCTTCAAGTATACCAGAAATTGTGCGCACAGCATAGCCAGCTTTCAATGTTCCCACATTATCTCTTAAACAAGAACCACCAACAAAACTAATTTAATAATTCTCTTTTAGCAGGGTATCTTTAATATCAGGTCTGGGTATCTTTAATATCAGGCCTGGGTTTCTTTAATATCAGGTCTGGGTATCTTTAATATCAGGTCTGGGTTTCTTTAATATCAGGTCTGGATATATTTTATATCAGGTCTGGGTTTCTTTAATATCAGGTCTGGGTATTTTTAATATCAGGTCTGGGTATCTTTAATATCAGGTCTGGGTTTCTTTGATATCAGGCCTGGGTATCTTTAATATCAGGTCTGGGTTTCTTTAATATCAGGTCTGGGTATCTTTAATATCAGGTCTGGGTTTCTTTAATATCAGGCCTGGGTATCTTTAATATCAGGTATGGGTTTCTTTAATATCAGATCTGGGTATCTTTAATATCAGGTCTGGGTTTCTTTAATATCAGTTCTGGGTATCTTTAATATCAGGTCTGGGTTTCTTTAATATCAGGTCTCGGTATCTTTAATATCAGGTCTGGGTATCTTTAATATCAGGTCTGGGTTTCGTACACAATTCAGTAACCTCCAGACAATCATGTTCAACTTCTTTCAGATTCTCAATTTCAACATTGTCAGATGGGAGTAAGGTTACTGGGTTAAGCCCAGTACATCTTTTCGGGGTCTTCAGGCACGCAGCTGAGGGCAGGTTGCTGGCGACCCAAGGAGAGAACAAATAATTCACCTTTGGTGGAGGCTTGTGCGTTCCTAGGATGCCTATACTCTACTATGGGTTGGGCGACTGATTGACCAACCGACGTTGACAAGTAGTCTTCATTCAGTAAGTGACTGTTCAGCACTTGCTTTCATTTTTTAGAATAGGAGAAGTAGTGTTCACGGTCCTGATGAAGCATCATGGGATCACTTGTTGACCATCAAGATGCGAAACATGTTGACCATTTTACTCTAGGATTAGGTACACTACCTTTTTCCTCCGTGTAGAGTGTAGCGGGACATTATCCCCGTAGTCACTCCCTTTGTTTATCTTTTAATCTTAGCTTGGACCTTTTTCTGATTCATTAAAGTGATGTTTAAAGGCTCAGAGCTAATTTTAATTTCTTCAGTCTTTCCTACACTGTTTTTTCTTTAGTCAGTATTTGCTCCAGACCCTATTCAACTTTTGCATACATTCCTCGGTACTGTACCATCCCTATAATAAAGGGTGGTCCGCCAGACATTGCAGCACCGGTCTGACGAGGAGACTGCCCAGTGATGAAACTTGGCATCCCTTTGGGTGTTTGAGGGCTCTCCTGATATCACTGTCTCATTCTGACCCTGCATCACTATATTATCTTTTGGAACAGTGTACCATTTCTATTTTTCAGTGAACCTCGGGAGACTGTACACTGGACCATCAACCTCCCAGTCCCTTTTCTTTTTTTGTGAAACATCTTTTCAAGGTAACATTTGGGGAGCCCAATATTATCAGCTCATACTTAGTAAGCCTTTTATTTGTCGGATACTGGGTTTTAGTCCCGGTAAGACAGAGTGAGGGACCAAAACAGTTAAAGGATGTCCCATCACGAAAGCTTCACACTGGGATAGTGACAAACCAGCCGCTGCCACTGCTCGCAAACAGCCAGGTAAAGCTGCTGCGACTGGATCTCAAGAAGCAGACAAATATGCTACAGGGCGCTTTACGCCATCATGTACCTGTATAAGAACAGAAATAGCACATAAGTGTCTTTCATGACAAAACAATATAAATTGTTTTGTGTAGTCAGGCATTCCCAAAGCTGGTGCTCTGCACAAACTCTCGCTCAACTTGGTAAAATCTTTCATGCGAGCTTCGTCAAAAGGAACCAACATCCTGACATCTCTTTGTCTTACTGGAGGATTAATTTGCTAATTAGGATTACATGGACTGTTCGACGCTTCTTTTAGAACTCCCTGCTTCACAAAATCTTCAATAACAGGAATTACTCCTTCAAATACATCTGGTGCCGTATGATACCGCCGTATCCATGGAAAAACGACATTAGGTTTGACTGTCTCTTTAACTGGTTCAACTCCTTTGACCAGACCTTTTCCATAAAAATCCCAAACTTTTAAATTAACTGTATTCTGTAAATCAGTCTGCAGGTCTTTTACTGTGAAAGCAGGGTAGAAACTAATCAGTGGAAACTCGTCATTCACTGAATCACATTCAGTTTGCATAGATGAATCATCATTACTATTCGTCTGAATAACAATTCCATCATTTGAACAGGTAATCAAACATTTTGTTTTGCACAATAGATCTTTTCCTAACAAGCAAACTGGACTCGAGTCGCAAACTACAAATTTGTGTAGCCCTTCAAAGTTTCCAATTTTAATAGGGACTGGTTCAGTAACCGGGTTTGTCAGAAACTGATTTGCAACTCCTACAATTTGGATTGTTTTCCCAGAAAGTGGCACATTAGGAACCTCTGATGTTCTCACTGGTGAGCATGTAGCTCCTGTCTCAACTATGAATGAGACATCATGACCCATTACCTTTCCATTTACATAAGTACCCTTTTGATCCACTTCTAACGAAACTTCTTCTTCATCCGAACTTTCACTCTGACCCATCATTCCATCACTCATCACGTCATCATTCGATTGATCCTCACTGTGAAGTGCGAACTGTTGAACTGTATGACGACTGTGATTTAACCTTTGACCTGTGTTCTGCCGAGGAAGCATCATCTGCTGCTGTACCACTGCAGCTTGAGGTATTTGCATGTGTTGCTTTGGTACCATTTGTACCTGAGGTTGAATTAACCATGACTGGACTGTGGCACATGAAAACATGGCATTTGTATTTGCTGCATTGGTTGAGAACTTTGCATTTGCTGAGGAATCTGCACCTGATTATTTTCAACATTCATGCTAGGACCCCTCATTCCCAGACCTCTCGAAGTTGGAAACTGATTATTTTCATTCATCTGGGTAACCGGGAATTCTTGTACCCACTTTGGACGCTCACGCTTCCAATGCCCCAAAAAAACGCAACTGTGACAAGGTACCATCCTTTTCATTGCCTGCATATCACCTGAATTGACCATCACATTCGAATCGACGCGATTACCACCTTCATTCCTTGATTCTGAAACAACATGTTTCCCTGTTGCTGAGTTTAGATTCTTTCCCTGCATCCCTGATTGTGCTGCTTTAATCTGCATCACCATCGCTTTTTACTTCAATTTCTTCTGCTTCATTTCAGTCTCATCACTACAGTATTTCGCAAACTGTAACAATTCATCAATTGGCTTTGCTTGCCAACAAATCAAATGACTCTTAAGCATCTGTCCAATTTCAGGTCTCAAACCTTCAACAAATCTAAACACAAAATGAATCATGTCTTTCGGCTCAATTGTGTCTGTACAACTGTAATGTTTATACGCTTGCAGCAATCTCTCGTAGTATGCATGCATTGACTATTTTGCTTCCTGTGCTGTCCTATCAGTTCTCTGCCAATCAATACTTTTGGGTGAAATTCTTGTTTACAAAAATTCGATCACTTTGTAATAGTACTTCATTACATCAGGCGATGGTGCACCTGTAACTGGATCTCGTGGAGGCTCTCTTGTTGACCAGTCTACACTCCTCTTGCATTCGACCCATAAATCAGGTGGTACCACTATTTCTAACAGGATATTCAGGTCTTCCCACAGGCATTTTGCAAGCTTGACAAACCTATCTGTTTGCTGGTGCCATTCCACTGGTTTCTCTCTCAATCTCGGGTAGTCAAATGTAAATGGCAAATTATCACCGCTGCTCCAAGGGACATGCACACAATTCCCTCCTGGAATTTCTCCCATTGGAAATACTTTCAATGTATTATCAGTCTGCTGTATTAATATTCAAATTCTCAAACTTATTTTTCTTCTGATCTCTATTTTCCCACTTATCTAATGCTCACCATAATTGAATATTCTGAATTAATTCTTTAAGATGAATCTTCATTCCTGGTATTCTCATGTTCTCAAAATCTTTTGAATCAGATTCTAATCTGTCACTTCTTCTTAGTTGCTTTGTTTTCTCAAGATCTATGTCATATTTCTCTGCAAGATCTGCTTATTTCTGGTGTACCAGTCCTGCTCTGTGTGCAACAATTTTACATGTGAAGCGTAACTCATCCTCATTATACAAATCTATTTTATTTACATCAATTGTTCCCTCAATTATTTCATTTATTTCTAATTTAAGCATTGCCAGGTTTAATGAATTTTCCCTCTCAGTATTTGCCTTTGTCTTCGTTCTACTCATCTTTCTTAGCCAGTCTGTTAACTGCTGAGCTGTGATACCTGGTAATAAAACATTATTATTTACGTTGTGTACGTTAATATTTACATTTGGTATGCCCTGTGGAGTAATCCGCGGAGTCTCTGGAATCTGTGAAGTTCTGGAATAACTCAAATCAATTAGTGGACATGTCTTGTCAAACGTCTGGTTCTTTGGAGTCATGACTCCCGTATGAACATTTAATCTCTCCATTTCTGCATTTGAATTGAAAACATTCAGTACAGTATTCTCATTATTTCCCTGGGTAAACATTGGCGCAACAGGCCCAATATTAACAGGTACTGTCAATGCTCCTGGACTTGTCTGAATATTCTGATTTCTTGAGTATATTACTCCTGAATTTTGACCTGTCAAAACTGAGGAACTCGTCTGTGAACCTACATCAGGTGTGTACCCCTGAATATTCTGAACCTGTACTGGAGACGCTAAACTAGGTGTAGACTCCATCTGGACCATCACTGGTCTCTGGTAAGCCTGTGATATCTGTGATGGCTGTCCAATAGGCCCTGTTATACTTGGTGCTGAACTCACAACAGAAACAGGAGGGTAGACTACAGGTGGGGCAGTCTGAATCATAGGGGTCTGAGTAACAGTAATAGCAGGAACATTAGTTGCGACCTGTACTTGACTCTGTGTTGCTACACCTGGAGCTGGAGCGCTTGGATCAGCACTAGTACTTGGACTTATCTCTTGTGCTGCATATGGTGGAGGACGGCTTCTCAGTAACTGCATTAAAAATTCATCATCATCTGATTCATCACCATAAGTCTATGATTTTCGAGCCTCAACTGACTTCAACTCATCTTCTTCAGAACATTCTTTATTTTTCTTTTTAATGTTTTGTTTCAGACCACTCTCTTTCTCTTGTGTAATTGCAGGAAACATTTTAATTCCCTGTAAAGTCTCAGTTCTCCAAACATTTTAGCTCATTGTCCCATCTAGCTTCTGCTAATGTCTTCTCCGCTTTTCTCATTCTTCTCTCAAATATTAATTTCTCTTGTTATCTGGCCACTAATTCCATGTAGCTAAAGCTTCAAAATGTGCTGGAATCGGAGGTGGTTTTAAATCATACAGCACTTTCCTCAAATTCTGTAAAATTAAAAGTTCCATGGACAGGAAACGCTAAACTCCCTTCCTTCTCTGTAATGTTGCATCAATGTTTTAACCATAGACGTGCTCCTGTACCTTTCGCCTTAATTATGAAATATGCTGGAGTACCTTCTGGCAGGCAAATTTCTCCGAGGCTAGGGGGAATATATTCATTTACCCCCTAGCACACTGTTTAACGCTTTGAAAAATATAATTTTTACTCAAATGGTACCCAAAACTACAATTTAAATTCAAAACAAGTAGTAATTCAATAGTCCTTCACAGTTGTCTACCAATCTGTTCACGAGCTCCCTTTCGCCAATCGACCTATCTCAGCATGGACCTACGCAATGTCACTCTTACGCACACGAGCTGACAAAGGGGGTCATTCTAACCCTGGCGGTCCAAGACCGCCAGGGCTAAAATGACGGGGGCACCGCCAACAGGCTGGCGGTGCCCCCGCTGGGCATTCTGACCGCGGCGGTTTGACCGCGGTCAGAAGTGGAAAACCGGCGGTCTCCCGCCGGTTTTCCGCTGCCCATTTGAATCCTCCATGGCTGCGCAGCTCACTGCGCCGCCATGGAGGATTCTGACACCCCATACCGCCATCCTGTTCCTGGCGGTTCGCCCGCCAGGAACAGGATGTCGGTATGGGGTGTCGTGGGGCCCCTGGGGGCCCCTGCAGTGCCCATGCCAATGGCATGGGCACTGCAGGGGCCCCCGTAAGAGGGCCCCACTTTGTTTTTCAGTGTCTGCTTTGCAGACACTGAAATACGCGACGGGTGCCACTGCACCCGTCGCACCTTCCCACTCCGCCGGCTCCATTCAGAGCCAGCGTCCTCGTGGGAAGGTTGTTTTCCTCTGGGCTGGCGGGCGGCCTTTTGGCGGTCGCCCGCCAGCCCAGTGGAAAACCCAGAATCACCGCAGCGGTCTGACGACCGCAGTGCGGTGTTCTGGCGGGGGTACTTTGGCGGGCGGCCTCCGCCGCCCGCCAAGGTAAGAATCACCCCCAAAGTCTTGCGGCTTGTCCTCCTGAAACTCAAATCTCACAAAACTAATGCAAAATATTGCAAGTACTAAGAAAAAATAAACATCAACTTGTCCGCTTGCTACGGGTAGAGGACACAAACACTTCGGAAGCTTCACGGTATTTTCAATTGCGGCATTTAGCTCTGACAACTACTCATTCAACTGCAACTTTCTCTGACTCGCAAGTCAAATTCGACCAGCAAATTGTACCCTTGACCAATACTAGATCCTCCCTGTGCACTCTGGAATCACCAATTTTGGTCAAACTAACACTCCCTTTTAATACTCACTCTAGGAATTTTGTCAATCACGCACGATTGATCTACTAAAACAGACAAGTTACAACAAAAACCCAAGTATCTCATTTACTTGTATCAAAACTTCAGAGTCTTAGACCGCGCAAGGTCCGTACATCAACAACCACGTGGGCAATATTTGAGTACCACACACAAAGGGGGTCATTCTGACCCTGGCGGCCGGTGGCCGCCAGGGCCACCGACCACGGGAGCACCGCCAACAGGCTGGCGGTGCTCCCACGAGCATTCTGACCGCGGCGGTTCAGCCGCGGTCAGAAGCGGCAAGTCGGCGGGCTCCCGCCGACTTACCGCTGCTCGGGGGAATCCTTCATGGCGGCGGAGCGCGCTCTGCCGCCATGAGGATTCTGACCCCCCCTACCGCCATCCTGTTCATGGCGGGAAAGCCGCCATGAACAGGATGGCGGTAGGGGGGGTCGCGGGGCCCCTGGGGGCCCCTGCCGTATAAGAGGGCCCCGCAAAGTATTTCAGTGTCTGCCTTGCAGACACTGAAATACGCGACGGGTGCCACTGCACCCGTCGCACCTTCCCACTCCGCCGGCTCGATTACGAGCCGGCATCCTCGTGGGAAGGGAGTTCCTCCGCCGCCCGCCAGAATCAGAATCACCCCCAAAGTGCCACACACAGTTGAAGTCGACAATTTCCCTACATGCACCCTTTGGAGTACACACACTCCCTAACAAACTACATTGGAGTACGCCAACGCCCTAATTCTCACGAACATCACAATTCACCTATGATTTGCTTAAGCAGTGCGAGTGCAAAACCCTAACCCAATCACAAATTATACTAGGAATGCTGAAAACAACTTTAAAAAAGCATTAGAAAAATCAAATTCCATCCAAACAAGCATTAGCATAATCAAATTTTAAAAAAGCTTGAATTTTTAAACAAGCATTGGTAAAACCAAATCTCAAAATTTTCCCAAATAACATATAATCAATCTCCACCTACTGGGACATAGCCAAACCTCTCCTTATTGAGACATCCTCTGCGGCTACCAAATTCTGTGGGCGTGTCCTACCTTATATTTGTTTTGATCTTTTATTTTATAAATTGTTAAATTAAACTTTATGAGGGTAGATAGTTGGTTACCCTTATGTGTCCCCTTATAAAATAATTTTTCAAAACAAATATAAGGTAGGATGCACCCACAGTACTGCTGATGCTAGCACCCTCAATGTGGAGATTGCCCTAGCACCCTACTGATGCCTCCAGAGGCTGCCCCCTTCATGGTCCAGGTGAACCCTGCTAGGCATGATGCAGAGGCCTCCAGTTCATGGGGCGGCGGTCAGTGCGGCTCCCCCGTTTGGGCAGAGGAGCGTTGCCACCCCACCAGGAGCGGCAGTATCAAAACCTTTTTAAGAAAACAATAATAACCTATGTTTATTATTGTTTTCTTTGAAAGGGTCGGGCAACGGGGGAGCACTTCCCCTTCACAGCACATGTGTGTTTGGCCCGCCATCTCGGGCCGGCCAAACACACATATGCTGTAGGCTCTCTCCAGCCCAGCAACACAGTTACTGGGATGGAGAGAGCCTGCACAGGCTCCCAATCTGCCTTGGGGCCCCTGGCTGGGCGCTCCCAGCCAATCCTGATGCTGCTTTGAGCAGCGTCAGGATTGGCGCAGGGCAGGCTGGGAGCCTGCGTCTGCAGAGGAGCGTCGAGGGACAGAGGAGCGGCAGGGGAGGTAAGTGTTTTTTTTTTTTTAAATAAATTTAACGTTTATTGTCAGTGGTGGGCAGCACTAACACTGGTGAGAAGCACTGTCACCGGTGAGCTGTGCTTTCACTGGTGGGGGGCACTGTCACTGGTGAGAAGCAGTGTCACTGGTGAGAATCACTGTCACTGGTGGGGTGCACTGTCACTGATGAAGAGCATTGTCACTGGTGCAGAGCGCTGTCACTGGTGAGGAGCACTGACACTGGTGAGCTGTGCTTTCACTAGTGGGGAGCACTGTCACTGGTGAGAAGCAGTGTCACTGGTGAGAATCACTGTTACTAGTGGGGAGCACTGTCAATGATGAGGAACACTGTCACTGGTGCAGGGCACTGTCACTGGTGAGCTGTGCTTTCACTGGTGGGGAGCACTGCCACTGGTGAAGAGCATTGTCACTGGTGCAGAACACTGTCACTGGTGGGGAGCACTGACACTGGTGAGCTGTGCTTTCACTGGTGGGGAGCAGTGTCACTGGTGAGAATCACTGTCACTGGTGGGGAGCACTGTCATTGGTGAGGAGCACTGCCAATGGTGGGGAAATTTGACTCTGATGGACAGCTCTCTTGCTGGTGGGCAACGCTGTGACTGGTGAGCAGCATTGTCACTGATAGACAGCGCTCTTACTGGTGGGAAGTAGTGACACCAGTAGGGAGTTCTGTCACTGGTGGTAGGGCAGATCAGTTGTGGCTTGTGCTTTCACTGGTGTGGACCACTATTCATGGTGGCGAGACCCGCCACTAGTGGGGAGTATGCCTACTATTGTAATGTCACTGGGTTGGAGTCCTGCCGCTGGTGCAGAGCAGTGGTACTGGTGGATATATTGTCATTGGAGGGGCACTGTCACTGTGGGGACCGCTGTCACTGCTGGGGACCACTGTCCCTGGTGAGGAGTCCTGCCGCTGGTGCGGAGAAGGTGTACATCTGTGTAATATTGTCAATAGAGGCGAACACTGTTGAGTGGTGAACATGGTCACTACTGGTAAGCACTGTCACTATTGGGGAGTAAGTACCCTTTCTGGTGAGGAGTCCTGCCACTGGTGGGGAGCACTGTCACTGGTGGGAAGTACTGTCACTAGTGGGGAGTAAGTACCTTTCCGGTGAGAGTCCTGCCACTGGTGGGGAGCAGTGTCACTGGTGGGGAGTACTGTCACTAGTGGGGAGTAAGTACCCTTTCCGGTGAGAGTCCTGCCACTGGTGGGGAGAAGTGTCACTGGTGGGGAGCACTGTCACTATTGGGGAGTAAGTACCCTTTCTGGTGAGGAGTCCTGCCGCTGGTGGGGAGCACTGTCACTGGTGGGGAGTACTGTCACTAGTGGGGAGTAAGTACCCTTTCCGGTGAGAGTCCTGCCACTGGTGGGGAGAAGTGTCACTGGTGGGGAGCACTGTCACTATTGGGGAGTAAGTACCCTTTCTGGTGAGGAGTCCTGCCGCTGGTGGGGAGCACTGTCACTGGTGGGGAGTACTGTCACTAGTGGGGACTAAGTACCCTTTCCGGTGAGAGTCCTGCCACTGGTGGGGAGCAGTGTCACTGGTGTGGAGTACTGTCACTAGTGGGGAGTAAGTACGCTTTCCGGTGAGAGTCCTGCCACTGGTGGGGAGCAGTGTCGCTGGTGGGGAGCACTGTCACTATTGGGGAGTAAGTACCCTTTCCAGTGTTACTGGTGGATACTATGGTCAATGGCGGACACACGATTGAAGAGTGGGGAGGCCTGTCACTACTGGTGAACACTGTCACTGGTGGAGGCCGCTCTCACTGTTGGGGACCATTGACAATAGTGGGGGGTCCTCTCATTGTCACTGGCAGGGAACTCTGTGAAGGATTAGTGAGCATTGACGCTTTTGCTGGCAGGAACCTCTTCAGGTGGAGTTTCTCATGCTGTAGTTTTTTAAGCCCAAGTTTCTCATCTTTGGGGTTCTCGGCTGCAGTTTCTCAGACTTTTATTTCTCAAGCTCTAGTTTCTCCTTTTTGGGGTTCTCAGGCTGTAGTTTCCCAGACTTGTATTTCTCAAGCTGGAGTTTCTCTTCTTGGAGGTTCTCAGGCTGAAGTTTCTCAGACTTGTATTTCTCAAGCTCTAGTTTCTCATCTTTGGGGTTCTCAGAATGTAGTTTCTCAGAGTTTTATTTCTCAAGCTCTAGTTTCTTATCTTTGGGGTTCTCAAGTTTAGTTTCTCAGACTAGTATTTCTCAAGCTAGCGTTTTTCACCTTTGGATTTCTCAAGCTGGAGTTTCTCTCACTTGAATTCCTTCATTTCAAATTCCCGGACTTGACTTTCTCAGACTCCAGTTTCTCAGTCTCTGTACTCAGGCTACAGTTTCTCTGGCTGCAATTTCTCAGGCTTTGCATGTTATGGCTCCAGTACCTCAGGCTGGAGTTTCTTGAGTACTTGTTTCTCAGTCTGGAGTTTCTGACTCTTGAGGTTCTCTGGCTTAGTTTTTTTGCCCAAGATTCTCAGGCAGGGGTTTCTCAAGCTATAGTTTTTCAGTCTGGAGTTTAACAGGCTGGGATTTCTAAGACTGACGTTTTGCTGCTCATTATTCCCAGGCTGCGTTTCTTAGGTTCAGGTCTCTCCCATTTACTAGACATATGTTTCTCAAGCTGCAGTTTCTTAGGCTGGAGTTTCTCAGGCTCATGTTTCTCAGGTAGGTGGTTCTAAGGCTAGGGTTTGTCCAGATGCAGTTTCTTAGGCTGAAGTGTCTCATTTTGTACTTGTCCAGACACAGATTCATCGGGCCGGATGTTCTAAGGCTGCTATTTGCATGGGTAGAGTTTCTGGGTCTCCAATTCATCAGAGTTACATTTCTCTGTGTCACTGTTATAAGGATGCAGTTTGTCAGTCTCTAGTTTGTCAGTCTCAACTTTCTCAAGCTTCAGATTCTTTAGCCCAGGTTTTAAGGCTGGAGTGTATCAGACTTGAGTTTGGAGTTTCCCAGATTCAAGTTTCTCAGACTCTGGTTTGTTCGGCTGCAGTTTGTCAGATTCAAGGTTCTCAGACTCTGGTTTATTCGGCTGCAGTTTGTCAGATTCAAGTTTCTCAGACTCTGGCTTGTTCGGCTGCAGTTTGTCAGATTCAAGTTTCTCAGAGCGATGCTTCTTAGACATAAGTTTCCTAGGCTGAAGTTTCTTGAGGTACAGTGATTCACGCTAGAGTTTCTCAGGCTGACTCTTCTACATCTAGGTTTTAGCAAGGTTTCTTAGGCAGAAAGTTCTCATTCAATATTTTCTCAGCCTTGAATTTCTCAGGATGGAGTTTGTATGGTGGAGTTTCTAAAGCTCAAGCTTCTCTGGCTGAAGTTTCTCATGTCGGACATTCTTGGGCTTTAGTTTCTGAGGCTGGATTGTTTTATGCTGGAGTGTCTTGAGCTCCAGTTTCTCTGGAGATTCACAGTTAGAGTTTCTCGTTCTCCAGTTTCTCAGGCTCCCATCTCTCAGGCTCCATTTTCTAAGGATGGAGTTTGTCAATCTGCAGTTTCCTGGGCTCAAGTTTCTTAGGCTATAGTTTCTTAGGCTTAACGTTGTATGGCCGGAGTTTTCTCTGACTTCAGTTTCTCAGGCTCACATTCCTGCCACAAGGTCAGAGAGTCCTTCTGAGAACTCTAGTTCTCTGTTAGACATCTAGGCCTTCTCTGTGCAGAGACAGACGCGGCTACTTACCCTCGTCTCCCCCCATCCCAGGCAGAGTGCTGATCTCTCCAGGGTTGGCCATACTCTAATTCCCCTTCACAGAGTCAGACACAATTTCCTGGAGTCAATTGTAGACAATTACTGTTTGATGCTACAAAGGAGCTGTCCAACACGATCTGACCACGAGCGACTGATGTGCCTCAGGCTGGTTTAAACGACAATAACCACTGACATGAATACAGGTCAAAAGGTTCACAAAGCATTTTATACAGAATCCTCTTCCACGTTGTGATGGCTTCTAGGAGCTGGAGGGTGCGCACACATGCTACCCTAGGGTCTGAAGCATAAAGTGATTTTGGGATCTGCAAAACCTTCCATTCACAAAATCACAGCCTTTGTAACTGCCGGAATCATCAGTTCCAATGCACAAAGGCCATTTTCCTAGTCAGGAAATTATTTCCAACTGATAAAATAGCTATTGACCTGCAATCTGCCTTGCAAAGAGGCAAATTCTGTCTTGCACAGAGGTGGGGTGTGAAAGCACTGTTTAATTTGAGCCAGTGGTTTCTGGCGCTCGGCCCCAACACCTAATTATCAGCACCCGCTCTAGTGACAGTCCACCACATGGTGGCGCTGTCCTTTTAAGTTTGAGATGAGCACAACAAGTGTGTTTAATTATTCAAAACACATAAAGATCGTCTGGATTATATCACTGGCATTCACTTGTTTTTACAAATTAAGCCCTGCGTGAAAGTGACCTCCTATTTGTGAGTCACAGTGCTATGTATCAATGATTTGTGACCGCAATTGTGGTTGTAAACCATTGAAAGGGTACCAGCACCAACTCTGGGTGATAAACAACTTGCAAAGTGGAAGCTGTGCCCTCTGAGGATAGCTTCCACTTTGAAGCGGCTTAAAAGGGACATAGGCTGCTTCTACAAATAAGGGCCCCTTGCAGTATGGCAGTCGGCCCGCCGTCCACCAGAGTCGGGATGTTATTACCTCTGCTACCCTGGCCTGACTACTGCTCACCATATTTTGAGCTATCTGTGCCACGCCAGTGGCTTCTCTGAAGGCACTGAAAGTTTGCTGAAAGCTCGCCATGTTTTAGTTAGCTGCTCAGTGATGGTGTACAAGTTATTTTATTTTATTTTTTTCAGTTCAGGACCATTAGGGTTTCGCTGGGGGTCCCGAATTGGAAAAACACAACAGTACCTCTGCTTTAAATAGAGTGTTATGATGCAACTATATAGACGCCACCAACTCTGTCGGTCTGTCAATGTAGGGTTTCCAGTGGCAAAGCCAGCCGGCATCACCATCAGAAACATGACTGCCGGACTCAAAACAGAGAGTGGGCGATCCATTACTTTGGCAGACAGGGTACTCCACCACGGTTGTGGCCCAGTACACTCTTTGCCAGGCTCTAGATCGGGGTCACCAAGCAGGATATGACACTGGGATAGTATGCAATGATATCTTCAACCACTAACTGCTGCCCCCAGGACGCGTATTGGACATCACCCAATGTGGTATCTCTGCCTCGTAACCTAATTCTACTATCTGTACTTGAGCAAGCTGTGCCCACTTCCATGAGCCATTGGCACAAAAGCCTTTAAATCAATAATTACTCTGTAATGGGAGAGGCACTGTCAGCAACTGTTGTCAATTGCACCCAAACGGTTCTTATAAATAATGTGGATGCACAGCCTTGATTGTCCTGTCCTGGCTGTTCAACTGCACCCCTTAGCAACCATGTCCTCAGCACCCGGATAACCTCTCGGGTGATTAGCCGTGCTCTATAAATCCTGTTTGATTGATTGATTGAAGTTCAAACTTTCTTCAAATATACAAGATCCCTTTAAAAACATCCTTCATTGCTTTTCTCCAAATAAATTGCACTTAAAATGAATAACCAATCAATCAATCAATCAATTTGTAAAGCGCGCTACATATCTGTGAGGGTTTCAAGGCGCTGGGGGAGGGTGGGGAGGGTGCTGCTACTGCTCGAAGAGACATGTCTTGAGGAGTTTTCTGAAGGAAAGAAGGTCCTGGGTCTGTCGTAGATCCGACGGGAGGGTGTTCCAGGTGTTGGCGGCGAGGTACGAGAATGATCTGCTGCCGGAAGATTTGCGCCGGATGCGGTGATGGAGGCGAGGGCGAGGTTTGCGGAGCGGAGATGCTGGGTGGGGGTGTAGAAGCTGAGTCTGTTGTTCAGGTATGTTGGTCCGGTGTTGTGGAGTGCCTTGTGTGCGTGGGTGAGGAGCTTGAAGGTGATCCTCTTGTTGACGGGGAGCCAGTGAAGGTCTCTTAGGTGGGGGGTGATGTGGCAGTGACGAGGGATGTTGAGGATGAGTCGGGCAGAGGCGTTTTGGATGCGTTGGAGGCGTTGTAGGAGTTTGGATGGGATACCGGTGTAGAGGGCGTTGCCGTAGTCAAGTCTGCTGCTGACGAGGGCCTGGGTTACTGTTTTTCTTGTTTCTGTTGGGATCCATTTGTAAACTCTGCGAAGCATGCAGAGGGTGTTGTAGCAGGAGGAGGAGATGGTGCTGACCTGCTTTGACATGGAGAGTGAGGAGTCGAGGGTGAAGCAGAGGTTTCATGCGCTGTCAGAGGGTGTCGGTGGGGGACCCAGCGTGGTTGGCCACCAAGTGTTGTCCCAGGTGGAGGGGGTGCGCCCAAGGATGAGGACCTCTGTTTTGTCCGAGTTCAGTTTTAGCCGGCTGTCTCTCATCCAGTCGGCGATAGCTTTTAGTCCCTCGTGGAGGTTGGTTTTGGCGGTGTGCGGGTCCTTGGTGAGGGAGAGGATGAGTTGGGTGTCGTTGGTGTAGGAGATGGTGTTGAGGTTCTGTTGACGGGCCACAACCCGAACCAAGCCCTTCGCTTTAAGCAGGTACAAGACCACAGACAAATCGAACAAACATACTACAAAACAATACGGAGTCGACATTCAGTTCTATGTTGCATTCACAGGTTTAATGTAGGCTCCTACAGCCCCTGGGGGGAGGGGAGAAGCCAACTTTTCAGGCCCCATTTAGCTCAAGGCCAATGAATAACTGTGAGCTGTTGGACACTCATGAGTACCTCTTCACATTTTGCGAAGGGTTGGGGGGGCAAAGGGGCTGACATCATGTTGCATTACGCCACTGGTTGACATAGTTCATGGCTGAGTGTAATCTGTTTTCTCCTGAGTTTATGTTTTTAGTATGAATACATTCAGTTTGAATGATGTTATGATTGTAATTATGTGTTATTCTGGATAACAGCCCTGAAGAAGATCCATGAGGGGGGACGAAGCGCGTCAGCAGTTCATCTTATGAACAATTTGTTAGGAGAAATTAAAGGAAGGATGCTTTTAAAATAATCACATGTATTTGAAGAAATGAATAAACGCTTTTGAACTCGATGGAACAATCAAGGCTATGCATCAAAGAGTCTTTATGAAAAGACTGATTGGGAACAGAGGCAGCTAACTCCCGACTAAGCCACAAGCTCCCCTTGTGCTGGGTGACCTATCTGCCCCCAGCCACTATCTCCAAGCCACACCTGTGTGGGTGCTGACATGTACCACCCCCTCTGAGCAGGTAGTAACCAACTGATTTGTCTCTGTAATAAGGGAAACCCCAATATTTCTGTGTCCACTTGGTTGTTTCACATTCCAAAGAGACAAAGCTCATAATGACTGGATTTAGGTGCAGGTTAGTGTCTAGAATGGGAGATTCGATCCCCAGATCATCCATGCTAAACCTGACCAACTGCTAATGAGGGCCTAAGTGCCTCTCCTGTGTAAAGCCCCAGAGCCACGGTCCCTTCCGTGCCCCACCTGGCTTCACAAAAGGATCCAGGGTACAGTTCAACACTTGGGACCCTCCGCGCCCTCACTCCATCAGGGACCCCTGGGTACAGTTCGACACATGAGTCCCCCCTCCACGCCCTGACTCCACGATGGGCCCCCAGGGGGACACTTCCACTCATGGACCCTTCCACTGTTAACTTCACCTGGGGCCCACGGTACGTTCCACACATGGGCCCCTCTGCTTCCCAACTCACGAAGGGGCCCTGAGATCCCCGTTCCCTGACTGCACAAATTGCCATGGGACACTGTTCCGCACAAGGTATCCTCCCTGTCCTCCACTCCGAGTACATGAGGGGCCCTAGGGTGCTGTTCCCCACAAGGTACCCCCCGGTGTGTGAGTCCACCGCGTGGTCCTCTACTCCCTGTCTCTACAAGGGGCCGCAGGGGTCTCTTCCACACATGGACCCTTCCCTCCCTGACACTCATTCACAAGGGGCTCTGTGGTAGTGTCCTACCCAGGGTCCCACCCTGACTTCACGAGGGGCCCTGGACCACGTTCCACACGTGGGCCACTCTGTGCCCTGACTCCACAGGCCCACGGAGGGCCACCAGTCACCAGTCGGGTTCCCGACCTGCAGTAGCTTCTTAAAAGTTATCACCCAGCTTTTATGGCATCTCAGGAACCAGCTCTTACCTCCTTCTCGAACCACAGCGCGATCTTCCAGAGGGATTTGGGGGTTCTCGCCACTGCTGCTCCAGTGACCCCTGCCCCTCTTTTCTTGCAGGTTCACCCGTTGCTGCTAAACCGAGAACGGAGAAGCGATTCCAGGGCCAAACTCCTGCGCCGCACCGTGAGCGTCCCCGTGGAGGGGCGGCAGTACCCGGAGCACGGTATGTGTGTATATGTGTGTGTGTATGTTTGTGTGTGTGTGTGTGTATGATGGGGTGGCTCAAGAAGGGACCTGGAGTTCCCTAACCATACAGCGAAACAAGGCTGATGGCCGAGCCCCTTTACACGGTTATGGTACTCCATGGTGACTTGCAATATCCTTATCATGTGTGCATTTGGGTACTTTATTCCATATAATACATGGTCACACCATCACCTTTCCTACAAACCACCTAAAACCTTTGTGCGTAGCTCGTTCAAATTGAAGCGCAAACGTGATTGCAAATGTGAAAAACTAAAATAAAACCTCTAGTGCAAAATTAAATACATCAAGAACCTGATAGATATTTGTTGCAAACAGATATTAGAAACAGTTCAATACAAAAAATACAAAGCTGCAGTAGTTTGGAATATGTAGAAACATGCAGATGTTTCTTCAGAAACATGAAGGTTCAGGCTTTTCTCTATCTGCTTGTCTTTGTAAGCTATTAATATAGACCTGAAGTGTTGCTTGACTTGTCCACCTCAAGCGGTGGGTCATGGGGGAATGGTGGTGCCTGGAGCACGGTACATGCAGAGGGCGTGGAGTGGATCTGGGTGGATGCTGTGTGGGAGGAGTACTTGGATTATTTCATGTGCTGCAGGAACTGGTATAGCAATGGGTTGACTTCTGTGAAGTATGCAAAGCACTTCACTTGCAGTTTTGTCCAAGTGCTATTAATTAGTGGGGGGTTCCTGTCTGTGCAGTCTGAGACCACCTCTGAGCCATGCATCATGCAGCCAACATGCAGCAAACAAACGCTATGTAAAGCAACAGGACCACATAGCACCCAGCTATGTGACAGCACACGGCTAATGCACCAATAAGTACATCACCGAAACAGGGCCAGGCACCACGTAGCCACCATGATAACACGCACCCATCAGGTAAGGCACAGCCACCAGCTAACACAGAGCTAGCAGGCAACACGCAGCCACCAGGTAACATGCAGCTGTTAGGCAACACACAGCTGCCAGGTAACACATAGCTACCAAGTAAAACGCAGCCACCAGTTAAAATGCAGCTACCAGGCAACACATAGCCACGACCTAACACACATTTACCAGGTAGCATGCAACTATGAACCAACACTCAGCCACCAGGTAACACTCAGCTACCAAACAACACACAGCCACCAGGTAACACACATGTCAGGCAAAACATACCCACCACGTAACATACAGCTATCAGGCAACATGCTTCCACCAGTAACACACAGCACTAGGTAACACGCAGCCACAAAGCAACGCACAGTTATCAGGCAACACGCAGCCACTAGGTAACACACAGCCATCAGGTAACACACAGCCATCAGGTAACACACAGCCACCAGGACTCTGGTATCCAACGGATAAGACATAGCCACAGAAATTCAGCCACATCACTGAGCCAGGTAACATACAGCCATAGATAACATGCAGCCACCAGGTAACATGCAGCCACCAGATAACATACTACCACCAGGCAACACATTACTACCAGACAACAAGCATCCACCAGGTAGCACACAGCTATCAAGCAACACACAGCCATAAGGTAACAGTGAGCTACCAGGCAACATACAGCCACCAGGTAGCACACAGCTATCAGGCAACACACAGCCTTAAGGTAACAGTGAGCTACCAGGCAACTTACAGCCACCAGGTAGTACACAGCTATCAGGCAACACACAGCCATAAGGTAACAGTGAGTTACCAGGCAACTTACAGCCACCAGGCAACACACAGCTATAAAGCAACACACAGTCATAAGGTAACAGTTAGCTACCAGGCAACATACAGCCACCAGGTAGCACACAGCTATCAGGCAACACACAGCCATAAGGTAACAGTTAGCTACCAGGCAACTTACAGCCACCAGGCAACACACAGCTATCAAGCAACACACAGCCATAAGGTAACAGTGAGCTACCAGGCAACTTACATCCACCAGGCAACACACAGCTATCAGGCGACACGCAGCCACCAGGTAAGATGAAGCACCAGGAAACAGGCAGACACAAATCAACATACAGCTTATAGGGAACATGCAGCCACCAGGTAACATTCAGCTATCGAGCAGCACACAGCCACCAGGTAACACTCAGCCACCAGCTTACACATAGTGACCTGGTAACACGCAGATATCAGGCAACACACAGCCACTAGGTAACACACAGCACCAGGTAACATGCAGCCACCAAGCAACATGCAGCTATCAGCAACACACAGCCACCAGGTAACACACAGCTGCCAGGCACCACACAGCTACCAGGAAACACACAGCCACCAAGTAACCCACAACTACCAGATAACACACAGCTATCCGGCAACATGTAGGCACCAGGTAACCCACAGCTGCCAGGCAACCCACTGCCACCAGGTAACACACAGCTGCCAGGCACCACACAGCTACCAGGCAACACACCGCCACCAGGTGACATGCAGCTACCAGGTAACACACAGCCACCAGGAAACACACAGCTACCAGGAAACACCCAGCACCAGGTAACATGCAGCCACCAAACAACATGCAGCTATCAGCAACACACAGCCACCAGGTAACACACAGCTGCCAGGCACCACCCAACTACCAGGAAACACACAGCTACCAGGTAACACACAGCCACCAGGCAACACACAACTACCAGGAAACATGCATCCAACAGATAACACATAGCCACAGAAATTCAGCCACATCACTGAGCCAGGCAACATACTGCCATCATGTAGCATGCAGCTACCAGGCAACAGGCAGCCATCAGGCAACACACAGCCACCAAGCAACAGGCAGCCATCAGGTTTCATGCAGCCACCAGGCAACACGCAGCCATCAGGTATCATGCAGCTACCAGACATGTATGTTTATGTAGTCGGTGTATATTGAAAGATTGCTTTATGCAATATATGTCATGCTGAAGACTGGTGATCAGTTTCCAGAGTAGCCAAGTCAATGTTGTCAATGTTTGTCAGTTAATGTTACAAATGTTAATTCTCATTAGCTAGATGCAGGGTTCTGCCTTTTCATTACTAGAGCTAGCCTGAGACTATAGCATGCACACTTGGCGAAGGTGCGAACTGAGGCGGTTAGTTGTACTACTCTTGTTGATACAGACCTGATGCCCTCTATTCAGAAGTATAGGAGGAGGTCTGGGTGTGTAGTCCTGCGGCCATAATTTAGTTTTACAGGGTAAGATAGAAAATGAGAACCCGCCCTGTCTATATATGTTGTTAGATAGTACCTATATCTTTCCAGATACTATCTGCTAGATACTATATATTAAAAAATATATTTGTGAGCACATTTAGGCCAGCAAAGGGGCTGGTTTCATAAAGCAGACAATAAATAATCACTTTGCCAAGACTAAGATCTCCATTGGTTTATTTGAAACATGAAGCAGCTGTCTGAAACATAGTGAGAACTGTAATGGATTACTCTGTTTAAAACAGTTTTCACATATTTGAAACACTTTAAATATATACGATAGACTTTTAAAAAGGTTTATCAATTATTTTGGGGCCTCCTTTGGTTAGCAGCAGGTCTGAGAGCCATTTTCATGCTGATATCCAGGCTCCTGCACATGAAAAAGGACTCGGGCTGCCCCCTGCAGCATGTCTCCTGTGCTGGCCCATTGTGTCTGTGAAGTTAGCGTTCCAGGCCTTTTTACCATGTGTGACATAACCACATTATCACACCCTAATGTTCTGCACAAAGGATGCTTCGAAGTTCTATAATAATTCCTTGGAGATGTCCCAAATGCCTTTACTAAACCAACATATTTTTCTCTGGAGATGAAGGATTGTCATATAAGTAGCCCTCTCTATCTAGCTGCTCTTGTGCTGTTTGGCCAGACTCCGGTAGGTCTGCAGAGACCTAGATACGTTTGCTTATTGAGAGTCTACCTGCTTGTCGATTGATGCTGCTAAAACTCAGAGAAAGGATTCTGGAAGGAAAGAGTCCATTTGGTTGGTCTTTGGGACACTGGTGCTCAGGATGTACACGCTGGACCACCTGGGGGGGCTTTCCAGGAGTAATCCAGGGTGGACGTCTCAATGGGATTGAAAGGTCAAGCTAGCTCTGGAGGTACTGATTGCCACATGTAGATTTAATTTACACCTTGAAGAATATTCTTTAAAACCTATTCTGGAGACCTAGAAGCACAAAGTAATACTGATTGTCCTGGACGGTACAGCAGCTCTCATCCTTGACTCTCGCTCATTTTGGAAAACTTTATGAGAAATGTCATCCCAGCTGCCAGTTTCTGCCAGAGCTGAAGGGCTAAGACTGGAGTTAGGGCGGAAGTGACTTAATTACCAGGCGAGGCTCTGGGTCTGAAGTTTGTTTCACGTTTTTCAAGATGGGGTTTGAAATCAAAAGCTGGTGTTTGCCTTCAGGCATAATTTTGAAAGTGGCATGGCCTGGCCATTTGCTAAAAGAAGCAGCAGGCATTACATTAAATGTTAATTCTAAAATATGTATTGATTACACCAATTCTATAGACCAGGGGACATTGATAAGATGTGTAAGGTACAAAGTAGAGCTCTGATTTCCACTAGTGATTTCGGTTACGTTGGTAGAAAAAAAATTTCAGTGGAGTAGGCTCAGTAAGACACAGGTGGGGTGTGGGGGGATTTAAATTCTATGTCTGATAGAGTTGTCGTCTTTGATGTGCCAGACGGGGCCTTGCTCCAGCGACGCCAGTCTATGCAAGAAAACTCTAGCTGCTCTTTTAAGACCCCCAAGTTCTGTCACTTCTAATTGTTGGGCCATGAGTCTTTTGGAAAGAGAATTTATTTTTACAAGACTGGGCACTGAGATAAAGACCAATGCAATAACGAATTCACTTTGTCCACCTTTTGTCTATCTGAAAAGTGCATTGCAAGAGGGATTGTTATTTTTTACGTTTAATTTGTTAATTATTGTATTGTTTACTCTTTGTGTCTGCTCGTTGTCTCCGTTTTGTACTTGTGATTGCGTAACCATTAGATTGGGTGCAAAAATACAATATGTACATAAGAACCACATCATATCTGGGGGGTGCAGACTACTTTCCAGTGGTATAACATGTGCCACGAACATGTAAACCAAGGAAACTTGTGGAGTTATGTTAAATGTAGCCAATGGACTAAATGAAAGAAACTTGAGTTTTATAACACGCTTATACCCATATCATAACCCCCATATGTTGTACATCAAGCATATATTTGAGTTTAATTATGTGTAGGTCAAATCGTTTGAATGCTGGATGCTTTTGAGTTTTCTAATGTGTACATAAGAAGCCCATTATGACACCCTGATGTTCTTGAATAATACTGTAGCGTGTTGTAATATTTTACATTGTGTTTGGGTTATTATTCATAAATGCTCGTCATAAAGGATGTTCTGTATGATATATTATGCCATGCAATTAAATATGGGATAAAGTATTCCCTGCCGTACATTATAACAATATTACAGTCACCGAGGAGTTCCATATCCATATAGGGCAACAAGGACACTATAAGGTTATGGAACTCCGAGGTGACTTGCAATATTCTTTTCACGTATGCCAGGGGGTACTTTATCCCGTATAATGCATGGGCACACCATCACTTTCCCACAAACTACTTAAACCCTTGGTGCGTAGCTCTTTTGTATGAAAGAGCAAACATGATTGTAAACATGAAGAATACAAATAAAACCTCTAGTGCAAAAGTAAACGCACCAAAAACCTGTTAGATATTTGTTGCAAACAGATATTAGAAACAATTCAAAACAAGAAACTAAAAAAGCTTCAGTAGCATGCAATTTGTAGAAACATGCAGAAAGATTTTAGCTTTTCTCTATCTAGGGAGTGCAAAAAAATAAACATGTTCTCTCTGCTTGTCACTGTAAGCTATTAATATAGGGCAGAAGAAAGAAAAGCATCCTTCCTTTTTTCCTGCTTTAATTAGCTGCTCCAATTATGCTCAGTGACCTGATCTCGGCTGCTGGCCCCGGCAGCAGGCATTGTGACGTCAGAAGTCGACTGTAATAACTTACAATAGTCGAGTTCTGATGACTGACTGTGTCATCAGTCACCGATTATAAAGAAATTAGAGGTGTGCATTTATACAGAGACTACAGAATCCCATGTATTATAAAAAGATGTCCAAGCTTTAAAATCTGAGGTCTTTGCACTGTGAGATACAATATGAATAAGGCTCCCAGTTCTGCTGGTTTACTGATTTTTACACATAAATACAGACTGAAAACAATGTGTTTTGTATTTATTTTTAAAAGCGGAAAAATACTGAAAATTGTGCTTTGTGAGAAAGACTCCAAGCAAAAGCTGAGCAGATAGACAGATAGTCACAAAACAGGATCAGATGTCCTTCAATACAGGCATTTGGTAACATATTTGTAGTATAAAGCTAATATGCACTTATGGGTGTAGTGTTTTTGGTGTATGTGGCTGCTTAATTTGCCAGAATGCGAAAGGCTTCCAGGTGTGAGTGCACATCTAAGAGTTAAATAAATGTGGACATATACCATTTTACAACTCATATTATTCTCAAAATACAAAATAAATATGGATAAATACAAAAAAGATGGCTAAAAAATAAAGCTGGATAAATACAGACGAAAATGTTTTTTTTTAAAATACTATAAAACAAGGAACCCTAAATATGAAAGAATCTCTAGTGAGTGTATTGGTGAACGCCGTGTCTGGACTATTACACAATTGTAAGACCGAGAATCAATACTCATACAAAGAGTTTTCTCTTAATCATGTTTTTGGGTTACTACAGAAAAAGTGATATAATAACCAATTGACCATGTGATACATTAATGAATGCTACTCCCAGGTTATTACATAGGGATGACAGTCAACATCATAACTGAAGTGGGTGGGATATTATGAGTGTGGTGCCCATGTTATTAAATAGATTATTACTCAGTGTAAATAACACAGCAGACATTGTATTGATAAATGTTCTATCCGGGTTATTTTATACAGGAGATATTTGTATCAATAACTCATCAGGTGTTATATAACTTAGGGATGTGTCTAGGTTATCACACATCAGCAATATAAAACATCAGTAATATAACTGGTATCGTTAATAAAGGCTGCACATGGGTTATTACACAGAATTTTTAAATGTGGTGTCCATACTATTATAGCCTGATGTACCATGTATCCACTGTGTGTGGTTTATTACATAGTAACAAGTCAGTCCCCGGTAACAGGCAGCCATGGCACTGACCACCCACAGTCAGCATCTACTGCTATGATCCAGGAGGCTGACGGCCACGAGAACCCCTAGTGAACCACTCATGAGAAGCCGTCATGACACTCCCAAGCAACTCTTCTAAATTCTTCCTTCATGTACCCCTCCTTTGACTCACCCCAAACCCCATTTTACTACTATGAGCTCCCTAATCCCTTTCCACAGACTCTTCCTTCCTCCATCTCTCCTTTAACTCATCCCAACCCTCATCTTACCACTATCACCTCCCAATTAACACTTCCTAGACTATTCCCTCCTCTGTCCCTCCATGATTCTATAGAATCCAACTAAAAGACTGACAGGTCCACTTCTCAAATTAACTCATATTTCCTTATACTAATCCACTACTAATCCTTTTGGATTCAGGAGTAGTGCACTACTTGCCTAAAAGCGCTTTGATCAGGGGGCGGCTCCTCTGCTAAGGCAGAGTAGCGTCACCCCGCTGCTTTCAGCAAATGAAAAAAATGAAATGATAATAACAGATTGTTATTATCATTTTATTTTTTGCTGGTGGTATGTGCACCTTAAGTGCGCATGTCTGTTTAACCGTCCGTATTGGGCCAGCCAAAAAGACATGCGCACTTTGCATTTCTCCACACAACCGGGAGGAGAAAGTGCACAAGGTGCCACTCCCTCTGTGAGTGCCGAACCAGGCCGCGCACACCATTCACGACGCTGCTGTCATGCTGGTGACAGCAGCGTTGTGATTGGCTGAAGGGAGTCTGGGAGCCTGTGCGCTTCCAAACGAAGAGAAGGACGGAGGAGACAAACGTGTCTCCCGACCTGACCAGGTAAGTGTTAAAAAAAAATACAAAAATATCCCCACCACCCCCATTCAGTGGCAGTCGCCACTGGCTTTGATGCCTCGTCAGGGGTAGTAAGCGCTATAAAAATACTATTACACTAACAACCCTATCAAAGAATACTCTGACAGTCCCTTCCAGAAGCTGACCTTTTGTACCTAAATTACATTGCATGCAGTGTAGAAGACGCCTGTTCTCTTTTACATATGTATACAGTTCCCAGAAGTCCTGGGGCGCGTCCCTTTATTTGAAGGTGTTTTGGGTACCATGGCCTGACCCTAGCTAAAGACTCCACTACTGTGTTATTATCTCACAAAAACCAAAGAGGATGAGAATTACGTTGATATGGGAAGACCTGATATGTCTCCCTCTATGCAGGTCTAAACGAAGGATTACCGCTTTGGTTACCCCGTTATGTTGTACTTATTTTTAAGGAGTGCATTTCACTTATGAGGTATCCTAGCACCTAAGACGGGGCGCAGACCTGTCTGTGGCCTACTGGAAGAGCCCGGAATTTTCCAGGGTGGAATGGGAAGCTCTGATATGGTAGGGGATATCGGCTTTCAGGGCGCGGATAGATATGGAGGACATTGTCGTGGAGGAGGAGGTTGGCCAAGTGGAGGTGTCTCACCAGGGGTTTGAACAGGATGAAGTTGTTGCGGTTTGCTGCTCCTTGGTTGTGTAGTGCTTTGTAGGTGTGTGTGAGGAGCTTGAGGAGGGTGCGTCTGTGAAGAGGGAGCCAGTGGAGGTCCTCAAGGTGTGTGGATATGTGGTAGTTTGAGTGTGAGTCCTGAGGCTACATCATGTACCACTTGGAGGCTCATGGTGATGCAGACGTACAGGGTGTTGCAGATGTGTGTTGCTGCAGTTCAGTCAGATGCTGATAGGAGCTTGCGTGATGGACTTACGAGTGCCCAGCAGGAGCCATCTGTATACTTTCCTGAGTAGCTTGTGGGAGCGGAAGCAGGTGGATGAGACCTTGTGGTCTTGGATGGTCATTGAGATTAGATTGTCCATCACAGGCCTATGCTCCTGGCCGAGAAAGATGGACATGGAGTTGTCCTAGCCCTGTGAGCTCGCTGCCCTCACCCATTTCCAAAGACATGCTTCAACATTGCGTATTCCCTCGTTACTACCATCCCTAGATGTGTAGTGGGCACCGGTAAGAGCTGTCAGCTGGGTAGAAGGTTGACCAATGATGCAGTCTCAGGAGTTGAGAGAGTGTGTCTAAGGTGAGGGACTGGGCCACATCATGCAAAGGTGTTTGTATCTAAGGAGTTGAGCATGATTGTCTAAAGGTCAGGGAGCCGGACACTATCACACAAAGATCCCTATCTCGCCGGGCTTCATCACACAAAGATCTATAGCTCAGAAGATGAGGAAGGGTGTCTGAAATCAGAGAGCAGGGCACCATCATGCAAAGATCCCTATCTCAGAAGATGTGAAACTGTGTCTGAAATCAGGGAGACACCATCACACAAAGATCCCTATCACACAAGATGTGAAAGTGTGTCTGAAGTCAGGGAGCGGGGCACCATCACACAAAGATCCCTATCTCAGAAGATGTGAAAGTGTGTCTGAAATCAGGGAGCGGGGCACCATCACACAAAGATCCCTATCTCAGAAGATGTGAAATCAGGGAGTCGGGCACCATCACACAAAGATCCCTATCTCAGAAGATGTGAACGTGTGTCTGAAATCAGGGAGCTGGGCACCATCACACAAAGATCCCTATCTCAGAAGATGTGAACGTGTGTCTGAAATCAGGGTGTGTGGTACCATCACACAAAGATCCCTATCTCAGAAGATGTGAAAGTGTGTCTGAAATCATGGACCTGGTCACATAACACAAAGATGTTTGTACCTCAGGAGATGAGAAGGTGTGTGTAAAATAAGGGATCCTTCCCCCTTCACACAACGATTGTGGTATCTCAAAAGGATGTCCCTATCTGAGCAGTGCAGTCTAAAGTCGGAGCTCTCTCCTGTCACACACATCAGCGGCCTGCTTCTCCGAATCCCTGAGTTTCTCTAATCATTTCTGAAACCGGCGGCCCTGCCCCATCACCCAGGCCTCGTCCGTCCATCCCCAGCGAGAGACCGCCGTTCTGCGCCCCTCAAACCTCGCAATTACATCACGGCCCTATGGAAACCCCAGGCACCCCCGGCCCGCCCCCCAAATCCCAGCCTCCTACACTCGTCTGCACACGGGGAGCCCGGGGAAGAGATCACCCCACCCGCCCCTGCATCGCCAATAGACGTGCGCCTCGGGATGAGGTGGTACCACCGAGAGGAGATGGGAGGAGAGGGGGGAGGGATGGGGACAAGAATAGCTGTGTATGTAGGAGTCGGGAGAGGGGAGGGGAGCGGAGGATGAGTGGAGAGACAGCGCTTGGAGGTTAATGCTCAGAGTGAAGGGGGGGGGAGCTGGCCCTCGGCTAAGAGACTGCTCAGCGGGTTAATGCACGTGAGGCAGGAGATGTAAGCCAAGTGGGCGTCAGGGGCAAGAGTCTCAACCGGCTATAGCGGCAGCGGCCACCATAGCGCTTCGAGGCTTCACCAATCATGTACTAATCACACACCGCTTAGTGGCACCCCACCTCTCCAGTACACCCCCCCCCCCTTCCTGTCTCTCTTTAGCGTTTGCATTTAAAAAAAGATTTTTGTCTTCCCGAGAAGTTGGCTTAAAAGGTTTCCATGGTGACGGCGCGGAGATGGAGAGGGAAAAAATCTCTTTTTTTGGTCCTGCGTGGTGCCCGCTCGCCCCTCCCCCGCCTGTGTCTTTTCCGTGGTGAATAATGTTCCGAGAAGGTCTGATTGTGTGGAGTGGCCCCCCACACCGGCGCCTTTCATTCCCGCCGCCCCGCGGGGCTATGAAATAGATGTAGGCCTCAAGTATTACTCTGCTGAACAGGTGTATCCCACGCAGAACCACAACCGAACCGGGGATTGGCCCACGGCCTCCCACGTGCACCACTGCGGCACCTTTACACCTGTGGTGTCCAGGTCCTCTGGCCTGAGCCACCTTGTACCCCACCCAGAGTCCCTCAGGTGAACCTGGGCAACGTCTACCACACTTAAACCTACAGTGTGCATGGTTCATGGCCTCCCACATGCACCACTGCGACACCCACCACCCTTACACCTAGAATGTGCAAGGGCCATGGCCTCCCACATGCACCACTGCAACACCTTTACACCTGTGGTGTCCAGGGCCCATTGCCTGACCCACCATGTACCCCACCCAGAGTCCCTCAGGTGAACCTGGGCAACGTCTACCATCCTTACACCTAGAGTGTGCAGGGTCCATGGCCTCCCATGTGCACCACCATGACACCTTTACACCTGTGGCGTCCATGGCCCATGGCCTGACCCACTGTGTACCCCACCCAGAATCTCTTACGTGAACCTGGGCAACGTCTACCACCCTTACACACCTACAGTGTGCAGGGTTTATGGCCTCCCACATCCACCACTGTTACACCCACTACACTTACACCTACAGTGTGCAGGGCTCATGACCTCCCACATGCATCACTGCGACATCCACCACCCTTACACCTAGAGTGTGCAGGGTCCATGGCGTCCCATGTACACCACTGCAACACCTTTACACCTGTGGTGTCCAGGGCCCATTGCCTGACCCACCTTCCACCCCACACAGAGTCCCTCCGGTGAACCACCATTACACCTACAGTGTGCAAGGGTGATGACCTCCCACATGTACCACTTCAATACCTAGCACACTTACATCTACAGTGTGCAGGGTTCATTACCTCCCACATGTACCACTGGGACACCCACCACACTTACACATATGTGTGTAAGATCCATGGCCTCCCATGTGCACCACTGCAACACCTTTACAAATGTGGTGTCCAGTGCCATGGCCTGACCCACCTTGTACCCCACCCAGAGTCTCTCACGTGAACCAACATTATACCTGCAGTGTGCAAGGTTCATGATCTTCCACATGCACCACTGCAACACCTACCACACTTACACCTACAGTGTGCAGGGTTCATGGCCTTCCACATGCACCACTGCGATAACCACCACCCTTACACCCACAATGTGCAAGGGTCATGGCCTCCCACATGCACCACTGTGACAGCTACCACACTTACACCTACTGTGTGCAGGGCCTCCCACATTCACCTCTGCAACACCTACCACACTTACATCTACAGTGTGGAGGGTCCATGGCTCTCACATGCACCATTACAACACCTACCACACTTACACCTACAGTGTGCAGGGTCCGTAGCCTCCCACATGAACAACTGCTACACTTGCTATCCTTACACCTACAGTGTGCAGGATCCATGGCCTACCACGTGCACCACTGCAACATCTACCACCCTTACACCTAGAGTGTGCAAGGGTCATGGCCTCCCACGTGCACCACTGTGACACCTACCACCCTTACACTTACATGTTTAAGACCGTTGGCCCCACACGTGTACCTCTGCAACACCTACCACACTTACATCTACAGTGTGGAGGGTCCATGGCTCTAACATGCACCATTGCAACACCTACCACACTTACATCTACAGTGTGCAGGGTCCATAGCCTCCCACATGAACAACTGCTACACTTGCTATCCTTACACCTACAGTGTGCAGGATCCATGGCCTACCACGTGCACCACTGCAACATCTACCACCCTTACACCTAGAGTGTGCAAGGGTCATGGCCTCCCATGTGCACCACTGTGACACCTACCACACTTACACTTACATGTCTAAGACCGTTGGCCCCACACGTGTACCTCTGCAACACCTACCACACTTACATCTACAGTGTGGAGTGTCCATGGCTCTAACATGCACCATTGCAACACCTACCACACTTACATCTACAGTGTGCAGGATCCATAGCCTCCCACATGAACAACTGCTACACTTGCTATCCTTACACCTACAATGTGCAGGATCCATGGCCTTCCACGTGCACCACTGCAACATCTACCACCCTTACACCTAGAGTGTGCAAGGGTCATGGCCTCCCCTACCATGGCAACCCCTACCACACTTACATCTACAGTGTGGAGGGTCCATGGCTCTAACATGCACTATTGCAACACCTACCACACTTACATCTACAGTGTGCAGGGTCCATAGCCTCCCACATGCACAACTGCCACACCTGCTATCCTTACACCTCCAGTGTGCAGGATCCATGCCCTCCCACATGCACCACTGTAATACACGTACACCTAGAGTGTGCAAGGGCCATGGCCTCCTGCATGCACCACTGTGACACCTGCCATCCTTACACCTGGAGTGTGCAAGGGTCATGGCCTCCCACATGCACCACTTTGACACCTACCACACTTAAACCTAGAGTTTGCAAGGGTCATGGCCTCCCACATGCACCACTGTGACACCTACCACACTTAAACCCAGAGTGTGCAAGGGCCATGGCCTCCCACATGCACCACTGCCACACCTACCGTCCTTGTACCCCCAGGTGGTAAGAACCATGGCTTTTCACATGCACCACTGCAACACCTACCACACTTACACCTACAGTGTGCAAGGTCCATGACCTCCCACCTGTACCCCTACAACACCTAGCACACTTACACCTACAGTGTGCAATGGCCATGGCCTCCCATTCTTACACCTCCAGGGTACAGGAACTATGGTCTCCCACATGCAGCACTGCAACACCTACCACCCTTACACCTACAGTGTATGGGGTCAAAGGCCTCCCACATGTACCACTGCAACACCTACGACTCTTACACCTACAGTGTGCACGATCCATGGTCTCCCACATGAACAACTGCAACACTTACCACACTTTCACTTGCAGTGTGCAGGGTCCATTGCCTCCCATATGCATGACTGCAACACGTACCACACTTACATCTATAGTGTGCAGGGTCCATGGCCTCCCACAGGCACCACTTCAACACCTACCACACTTACACCTACAGTGTGAAAGGGCCATGTCCTCCCACATGTTCCACTTTGACACCTATCACACTTACATCTATAGTGTGTAGGTCCATGGCCTCCCACATACACCTCTGCAACACCTACCACACTTACACCTACATTGTACAAGGGCCATGCCCTCCCACATGCACCACTTTGACAGCTACCACACTTACAACTATAGTGTGCAGGGTCCATGGTCTACCACATGCACCACTACCACACCTACCATTCTTACACCTACAGGGTACATGATCCATGGCCTCCCACATACACCACTGCAACACGTACCACACATATTCTTATCTATGTAAGGTCCATGGCTTCCCATGTGCACTAATGTGACACCAAACACCCATACAACTAGAGTGTGCAAGAGCCATGTCCTCACAAATGCACCACTGCACCACCTACCATGCTTACATATATGTGTGCAAGGTCCATTGCCTCCCATATGCACCATTACAACTCCTACCACACTTACACCTACAGTGTGCAAGGTCCATGGCCTCCCACACGCATCACTGCAGCCCTACTACATTTACTTCTACAGTGTTCAGGGTCCATGGCCTTCCACATGCACCACTGCAACACATATCACACGTGTACTTACAGTGTGCAGTGTCCATGGCCTCCCACATACACCACTTTGACACCTACCACACTTACACCTACAGTATGCACCAAGGTCCATGGCATCCCACATACACCACTGCAACACCTACCATACTTATGCTTATGTGTTTATGACCCATGGCCATCTACATGCACCACTATGACACTCACCACACTTACCCTTATGTGTGATGTTTAAGATCCACCGCTTTCTTGTGCACCACCAAGACACCTACCATTCTTAAACCTACGTGTGGAAGACCCACCGCTCCCCACAAGCACTGCTGCAACACCTACCATCCTTCGACCTACTGTGTCTAAGACCCATTGCATTCCACATGCACCACTGTGACACCTACCGCCATTACGCCTTTAGTGCCTACCACCTATGTCCTCCCATGTGAATCTCTGGATTACCTCCCACCCTTACAGTAATGCGTCTAAGACCCACCTCCTCCCACCTGATCCACTAAAACACAGTTTCTCATCACCCATCTGCAAAGGAAGTGATATTACTGCTGTTCCCATCATCCCTCTGCACAGGAATTTACATCATTGTTTTCCCATCCTAAAGCATCTTTAAAAGATGAAGCCAGGCAGGAGGACTTCATTTTTCATCACCTATCTGAAAAGAAAGTGACATCACTGTATTCCCCATCAGCCTTCTGTACAGGAGGTGACGCCACTTCCTGCCTCTGCCCTTCTTCCGTCAACTCCTTAGGGCATCCTATTGCTCAGGGGACCCCATTAAAGGGCAGACACAGCCTATTTAGACCAGTTGAGGGCAGACACAGACAAGGGCCTTGCCTCTTTGGGCTTGTAATGGGTGGCCAAACATAATGGCATTGCCTGTTTGTGCCGGTTAGGGTCAGTAGGGGCTTTCGGTCTTGGGCGCAAGCCTCTGTTCCACTGAAACTTATAATCATGTGCCCCACCCAGCACCCTATACTGGCAATCCCCACATTCAAATCCAGACCTAGATGACCAAACACTCATACAGCATTACCACAACACATAGGCCTCACCTTGCACACATCTCACTGACTACCACACACCGTAAAACTACAGCTTACACATTCCAGGTTCAGACTTATTAGTGCTCAGTTTGTAGTACTTCATGCCCCAGACATCACAAACATCATAATCTCTCAAAAGCTTGACACCCTCTTCATCACAGAAAAATGATTCACCTGCACATCTTCTTACATCCTAGATTTTCTTCTTCACACAGGGGACAGCATCCTTCACATGGCCCACAAACATAAGGATGGAGGATTCTTCATTATCTTCCATAAGCCCTTCTTGTACTGCTCAGCAGACCACCATGTATGTGATTGCTTTTAAAAAAAACTATCTTTTTTTGTTGAATGCAACCCGTTTTTCTTAAAGGAAAATGGGATGTGTTAAAAAAGAAAGAAATGAAACATTTAAGTTTCATTTTTTAAGAGTATGCAGCAGTCCATGGGACCACTGCCTGCTCTTAAAAATATTTTCCCCACCATTCTTAATGGGGAAGGGACCTCTTCCCATTTGCGAATGGGTTACCACCAACTTCCTATTGGTGGTAAACTGCGAATGTTTTGTGACTGCATTTCGGTCGCAAACAATTTGTACATACCTTTCTGATTTGGTATTAGTAAGGGATGTCTGCAACACGCCCCTTCCCAAAACTTAATGGCAAAACCCAAATTGCGATTGGATAAAAAGTTACTGAATTGCAATTTGGGGCTTGAACATCTCGAAAGGCATTTTTAGAGTTGCAAACAGGCTGATACTGTGAATCGGCCCGTTTGCAACTAGAAAAATGCTTTGTACATGTGGTCCATGATATTTTATTAACAGGCTTCTCCATAAGTTCAGAAAATATAATCACCCAACACATCTTTCAGGGAAGACTCCTTTCTCAAGGCCAAAGTATTTAATGCATCTAATATTCTTCTAAGGTTATCAAATTTCTTTTGAGTTCTAGACTTCCTTCCGTAGTTCACAAAATGTAATCAACTCCACCAGTTTAGTGCCAAATAAAGTTCCTCATCACAAATAAGTCAACTGTTTACTCCTGCTCAAAACAAAGGGCCTGATTCCGAGGCCGGCGGGCGGCAGTCGCCACCCGCCTGGCGGGAACCGCCATATGGCCGCTCCGCGGTCGAAAGACCGCGGAGGCCATTCAGGCTTTCCCGCTGGGCTGGCGGGCGACCGCCAGGAGGCCGTCCGCCAGCCCAGCGGGAAACCCCTCCCCACGAGGAAGCCGGCTCCGAATGGAGCCGGCGGAGTGGGTATGTGCGACGGGTGCAGTTTGCACCCGTCGCGTATTTCAGTGTCTGCATTGCAGACACTGAAATACACAGTGGGGCCCTCTTACGGGGGCCCCTGCAGTGCCCATGCCATGGGCATGGGCACTGCAGGGGCCCCCAGGGGCCCCGCGGCACCCCCTACCGCCATCCTGTTCCTGGTGGGAGACCCGCCAGGAACAGGATGGCGGTAGGGGGTGTCAGAATCCCCATGGCGGCGGAGCGTGCTCCGCCGCCATGGAGGATTCTCCCGAGCAGCGGAAAGTCGGCGGGAGACCGCCGACTTTCCGTTTCTGACCGCGGCTGAACCGCCGCGGTCAGAATGCTCGACGGAGCACCGCCAGCCTGTTGGCAGTGCTCCCGTGGTCGGACCGCCAGGGGTCAGAATGACCCCCAAAGTCTTTAAAATATTAGAAGTTATGTCCCCCACTCATTGTGGTATCAGGATCAACAGGTTTCCCTAACACAATTTACAGTGGGTGCAAAAAAAGTTCTGCCAACTCCATGTCCGATGCCAACACCTGCCTAATCAACTTCATAAATTTTTTGGAAAACGACAAAAACTTGCAATGGCAAGTGAAAATCTTAATCACCCTGGTACTCTAAAGGCCTTGCTGATAATAAATGCTCCAGCGCAGACAGGAAAAGAAATGGAAGGAAAACAGAAATCAAAATGACCTCAGGATACTGACGTCCCTCAGCGCCACACGCAAACATCTGATCACATCAGCAAAGCACCACTCCATCATCTACCACATGTACTTGAACCACGACAATTACTCCCTGCTTACGTCTCATGTCTCATGTTCATATCCATCACTTCATAGTCACTGTTTTGCCTGTCTAAGTTTTCGTCTAAGTTAGACTTTTGGTCTAACTTTACCTTTGTGAATCGGGCCCTAAGTGCCGGACACTGAACAGCTGGTTCTCACCATTATATCTAGTGTGGTAACTGCTGTGATCCAATCACAGGCAGACGCACAGGCACATTCTGAGCAGTGTAGTTTTATAAAAGATGTTTTTATTAAAGAAAGAGCTTAGGGTGGACCTGGCACGGGGTGAGAGATAGAGTTGTCTTCCCTCGCGAGGAGTCCATCTTGATCGAGAAGGATCCTTTGTCAGACTATGAGGATCTGTCACTGGTGAGGTGTTTGTTGCTAGCAGTTCAGACACAGCAGATTTCAATAAAGATTGTTAAAAATGCAGACATTTAGAGGGTCTACTAAAGCAGTCCTTGGCCCAAAGGTCAGGCAACTCATTTAGGTGGCTAACAGTATTCTGCGAAAGCTAGGTCTTCTGCACTAAGGCTGGGCACTGACGATGAAGCCAAGAGAAGGCCAAGCTGTGGAACTATGAGAGAACCCTGTATGGTTATCCCTTTGCGTGCTCTTAAAATGCTTAAGGAGGTAATCGTCGAGCAGACATGGTGCTGTTCCTGACTGTACTGGGTTGATGGAATTGTGACTGAAATGGTTTCACACAGTCAACAATGATGGTTCAACTCTGTTGCTGTTGTGCAACACCGGCCTCAAGGTAGCTATATATTGCGAGTATCGGGTAGCGGAAAACTGTGGAACAAAGGGCAGCCAACGTGGACTGGTGTTTGCTGGCAGAGAAATCAGTGTACAAAGCCCAGGTTACCTGAGTAAATTTGAGAAGGTATGGGGTCCTTGGCAGGAACACAGAGACTAACTTTCCCATTTGCGGGAAAAACAGAAAGAGATTGGGGGTGGCATGATCTGATGGCATGGGAAAATACACTGTGAACCAGCTCTGGAACACTGTGGGAGGACTGGTAGGGTCAGACTGGCAACCCAAAGTAGCCCTGTCAGATTTTGTCAGACCAGCCCCCCCTAGGGTGCAAAGCAAGAGAGTCTGACCAGTGCAATGGGGCTTGGGGGATTCTAACCCCCAAGAAAAGTGAGGAAAAATGGCAAATACAGTGCATGCTACAACATATTTTTCATTATATATTCAATTGTGTTCCTTTTTAAAGCACAGTAAATGATGACTTTACAGTGCACCAGGATACTGCAATCTTTATTTGGGCTCTTCGATGATTCCCTCCCCATCACCCTTTAACAGTGCCTCTCATCTCACCATGGCCCCCTCTCACATGTATTTGTTTTATAGCGCCTCTCCTACCAGCCTAGGGTGTTGGAGCACTTTACATCACACACACATACAGAGCCAATGAATCATACATGTGTAAATTAGTGAAAAAGACAAGAGGCACTCGTTAAATCAACATTAGTACAACAGAAAGTACAGTAATATATGCCAAAGGTACTGCAAATGTGCTTTGTAATATAGCACCATGCAAAGTATCTTAGAAATGGTGTAGGGTACCGACACACAAATTGAGAGTCGAGGCAGTCTTCAGTACGTTCCAAAATTCTTATGTTTTAATATCACTGTCCAAATCCAATGCCGTCAGTTTATTCAGCAAAAATTTGCCATGGGTGATGCTCCAATCCGACCCCACAGCCTAATGTCAATGTCCAAATTCAATCCAATCAGTTATTCTGCGATAATTGCCAAAAATGATGATCCAATCTGATCCCACAGCCAACATGTGTTTCGTCCATGTGTTTCGTCCAGGGGATACCCCAATGACTTCGTCAGGGCTGCAATAGTATAAAAAATAAGCCTAATAACAAAATTAGAACGATCATCATGTACTAGAATGATGTATAGCCCCATAACCATATCAAAAACGTGGGATGGATAATTGTGAGCAGATAGTAAAAATGTAAGTGTTTAGAAATAGAAACACACCCTTCTCTGTGCAAGCCTGTGAAGGTGTCATCAAAACGTAAATAGTCACTGCCAATTTCCCAAAAGAAACCCAAAAGAAACCCAAAAGTGTACGTTCAGTGTATGTTTGTGATGTGAGCTGAACCGCTTAAGTGTGTAATGGTGAACCAGGGATAAGAAAAAGGCCTAATAAATCTGCCCTAAAACATGCGAGCTGACAACTATATAGGTTAAAGCAGAAATAGTAACCTAGTTACATGTATACACAAATTTGGCATGTGTCAAAAAAACCTTCAGGTCATGTGGAAATAGTTCATCTATTAATGAGCCAAAGCTTGCTCCGCTTCACAAATCGATCTCATTTATAGTCTGTGTAAATCTGCTAAATAAATAAACATATTACTAAATCTAATAATATGTGTCATGTAGCTCCGTCTATGTTATTTTACGAGCGATGCCAAAAAAACAGAAAACTAAAATTACCAGTTACCAACAATCAGCAACAGAACCCACCTGTGTCCGAAGTAGTGTGTGAACCGTGTAGAAAATCATCTATTCCGAACGCGAGTACGTGTCGGAAATGCTTCCCGCTAGAAATGTATCTCTACTGCTGGAAATGGAAAGAGGACTAACGAGCTCCTCTCTATCATATACAGTCACCACGCAAGCGGGACGAGCGCGAGTTGCCAACACAATAGAAGGACTAGTTCTTAAAAAAACGCGACCATCTTGTGAGGTGTAGTCTTAAAACGTTAACCGAAAAAAAAGCTTATATTTATGTTTAGACTGTAAATAGTCAGTCTAGGTAAAACGACTGATGTTGTGATATCTGCTGAGACCTATCTTTATAACAAAGAGACGAAAGAGGACTGTAGAAGAGTCCTCTTTAAATGGATGTTGATGCCATGCAAAAAGAAACAGTGCAATCGTAAAAGGACTAATGAAAAATGAGCGCGGACATCTTGTAAAATATTTATATAGGCATTATTCAATAATTAAGCCTTTAAGAAACCTAAAGAAGACATGATAAGTACTACTCTGTACCTTCACGGTGCCATAATGAATTGGTGAATTCCAGATAAGAGTTAATGATAGATTACTAAGTAAAATGACAATTAATTATGTATCCGAGCTGTCAGTGCTGTCGCTACAGCAAAAGAACATGTTCTGATGAAAATGGTTGCCTTAAACATGCTTATTTCTAACTGTATAAAGGAAAGAAAGGTGTCCACCATAGAGATTAATGTTAAATAATGATCTTTCCATGATTGGAATGTTAGTGATAGATAGCAGAGGTGGAAAATAAAATAAGGAAGTATTAAACAATACACACTAAAAATAATTATTCAATGGCACAATAAGTTTGTCATAGCCAATATGTAAGCCCACAACAATATGACATAACAATGCAGAGTTATCAAATTGAGGTTACTTGAAGATAGATAACAAATGTCAGTATTTGCCAGCATGATTTATATGACATATCTTTACTAAGTATATTAATACACATGGTTCAATTGTTAGCAATAGCAGAACACTAATACACATAGCAAGACTGGTCAGGCTATTTCGCCCATGATCATAAATTGGCATCATATGTATTTCCAGTCTCCCAGGGTTTCATGCTCTTTCTTAATGTAACTAGTGACATATCTCTTATCCTAATCTCCTAAAAAGTATTCCAATTCCCTGTCCGTATTAAGACCTGTTTCTACCGCTCTGAGCCGTAGTATCCACAATGCCTCCTTCCTACGTAAAGCTAGTTCTCTGTTACCCCCTCTGGGGTCCATAGTTACGTGTTCAATACCAAAGATTTCGAAGGTTTTACAGAGACCTTGTGATTCACATGACATTATGTGTGCTACCAAGGGTATCTATAATCTTCATGTACAAGGGCCCTAGCATGTTCCCCAATCCTCACTCTGAGTGGACGAATTGTACTGCCTACATAAAACCGGTTACATTTGCAGGAAATAATGTGCACCACAAACGGAGTGCTGCAATTAATATTAGATCTGATCTTAAAAGTCTGGCCTGTGTTGCCAGTGAATTCCTTTTTGCCCTTGCATGTGTAAATTAGTGTATACAAAATGTTACTTAAGACTAAGGGGACTATAAGGTGTAGGATTCACTTGTTATCCATACTTTAGGCATTTTGTAAGAGTGATTGGTCTGGGGATGCATAATCTCAGGATTTATAACATAACAGTGGTTAGAGTTGACTTACTAATAAGAATTTATTTATATCCAAACAAACCCTCTTTACCAGAATTAGGCTAATCAAAGACTGGGAAAAAAACATAACTTTCATGCAGCTCTTCGATGGCAGTTCATAGCTCACTGTGCTGGATTATGATTGTAACTTATAACCTGCACAGTAATAAAAGGACCCTTGTGACAGGAGCAGTATCCCACTGAGTTATGCACATAAAATACTGTGCTGTGATCTGCAGATTACACATGGTTTGCAGCAGGTATATTAACCCTCTGTGCTACCTTCGATGAGTCAAAACTGTCACTAGAGAAAACCCTGATCTTTCTCCATCAGGTACATTAATTACAAGAGTTATCTTGACACTTTTATTGTTGCCTGAAAACTGTTTGATATACAAGCAACTCCGCAGTTCTTTTGAAGCTGCTGCACTGATACAAAACCGCACCGCCAGTAAGAGAATCAGCTACTCACCCTTCTAGCCTCCCGGGGAAATGCCCAGTACGGCGAGGCCAGACTTGGGGACTGGGGATTGGTCTGTGTGTTCATCAAGGGGAGAAAAGGAGTGCTTAGTGGCTCCAAGACATGTCGCATTGAGTACTGAAAGTTTCTTGAAATGTAAATGATCAATAAAAAGAAGTTTAGAAAAAACAATGATGGCTCGGTTGAGTGAGTGAAACTGTTGTCCAACACAACATATGGACAACAGATGCATATGGAGCTTTGTGTTAACAGCTCCTCATGCTTGTCTCCCAGACACATAGGTTTGTGCTGCTGATAATGGCCAGCAAAGTCAAAAATCTAAAATCAAAGCTCAGGGTGGCAACATGCTACACCTCAGAAGGATCCAAGTGTCTGGCTTGTAGGTGCAACGTGAAGGCATGTCCTTCTGTAGAGCTCTCTGGAAGGTACTTCCGGATTGCACTGGTCTCTTTGCTGGTTAGATTTGCACTGCAGAAGTTCTTGGACAGCTCGTTCTAGATTTGTAGTGAGCTACTCTTTGGATATCCAACATTTGCCGAAGCACGGTGGGTGTCATTGCTTGACAGCGTGGAGCTCCTTGGTGGTACCTGTAGACCGAAAGATCTGCTGGATAGATACCCTGGACAGCAAGGGTCTTTGAGGGTCCTTGGCGACTGTGGGAGCCTCTCACTTAATATTTCCGAATCCTAGCAATCTCTTTCATGGTTGTATCTGTTTTCCGTAGCCTTGTCAATCTATTTCTAGGCTGTAGAATTTCATTCAACAGCTATAGAATATATGGGCTTTATCAAGGATATTTCGGGATTCTACCTCCCTCACGGAATTCTCTCTCCTGCTTGTTCTCCCTGCAGATCAGGAATGTAGTGCCTATGGATGACCTTCAGGCAGTCCTCTGCTGGACTTGCAGACGACCTTCAGTATCAACATCTCGTCCATCTCTGCCTTCCCACTGTCCTTGGCTGCAGCTATGACCCGTAGAAAGGGGGGGGTGTTAGCACTGCATCATTGGTGCCCATGTGATGAGAAGGGATACGTAAAAGTTTGTAGCACCTACTACAGCCCCTTCCTCTGAGTTGTTGCATGATCTTCTGTTGGGTAAAGATACTCTGGTGGTTCCTGCAGCATCTCAGGAGGTTGGGTGTGTGATTCTGGATCATCCTGACCACAGGCAAACATGCCTTTCTGAAAACCCCTATGTCTGTGAATAATCATGGCCCCTGGTTTCTCTGCACATCTGCACATGCCCCACATTAATCTTTAATGGCCACTTTGTGTGGTTGAGTCTAAAGTGGGTCCATTTCATTGTGGTCTGGCAACACTTTCTGCTGGGGTTCTGTCAAGTGTATAGTGACTAAAGATAAGAGCTAGTGAAAGCACTCCCTGATGGAAACAAATACCTAAAGACCCAGCCTTGCTACTCTACTTGTGCACATGTGTAAATTAATGTGTAGTATTGTAAGAAATTGGGTTATTAGTTCAGAGGGGTCGAAACCCCACCTCAAATAATGAGCACAATCATTGTCAGTGTGAATTATAAATGCCACTAAATAAACTAATGCTAAGCCACTGGTAGCTTGGTGCACAAGCAGTTAGGCTTAACATAGAGGCAATGTGTAAAGTATTTATACAGAATTCAAACATAAATAAACTTAAAACACTACAAGAAAAATCCCAAACCATCTTAGAAACAGAGAGTGCATTGTACTAAATAAAATGAAATCAAATTGACAAACACCCATTCAGTAGAAATGGAGATATGAGTTTTTAAAGTTTTAGATGAAAATAGCTCTAAAAGCAAAAAACATCACTCATGGTTACCTGGTTGACCTGAACCGCCTGAAAGTCACAAGTTCGGGCTGACCGCAATGCAGCACAGTTCGGTTAGAGGACCAGGTTAGTCCTGCTGAAGAGTTCTGTTCACAGTTGCGGGAGCCTCCAGGAGAGCATTGCCAGTGTGAAGAGCAGGTGGGGCCTCGCGGTTGGTCATCGATGTAGCACAGAGAGCCAGTCATCACTGGAGATTCACGCTGGCAGTGGATTTGAGCTGTCACTATCGGCGTGAATGGCTGGTCTTATAGGACCTTTGACTTGGTGGTCATTGTGGATCGTCGCTGTCAGCACAAAGAGCAGGGGCATACTGGAGCTTTGTGCTTGCGGTCATCCGGATGGTCAATTCTTGTTGCAAAGAGGTCACAAGGAGCGCAAAACGTCTGTAGCTTCACTTTTCCTTCAGGCCAAGGGTCCAGGACCTGGGGCCACACCTTGGGTATCAGAACGTATTACAGCAGAGGCAAGCCAGGTCCTGTTGGTGCTGGTCAGCTTGGTAGTTGCACAGAGGCCTCTGGAAGCTTGTTGTGTCCCTGTAGCTCAAAAGGGAGGTCAACCAGCTGAACCTTGGAGTTACTTTGGGAAGCCTGGGTTCAAGGCAAGACATTCTAATGTTCCTTCTTCATGCTGCAGGGCAGTGCTCCTTCTGAATCTTCCACAGGTCCAGGATTGTTCTGATGCGGTGCCACTTTTATACATAGCGTCAGCCTTTGAGTGGAGAATTCCCTGGCCTACTCCCAAAACTGGTTCTGGTCAGTTCTTCCCCTTCGCCTGGGTTTGGCTTCAAACTCTCAAGGGTGACAAAGACAAGGGCAGGCCTGGTGTCAGGTTCCTTTGTGTTTGCTGCTGGCTGGTTCCTTGAAGTGTAATCAGGGCACGGCACAGCTCCTCCCCAGTCATCCTGTCAGGAAGACCCTCTCCTTCCACACCTAGGCCTCTTTTGTGTCTGGGTCTAGATGCAATACACAAAATACCACAGGAGAACCATCCACAATCATGTGACCCAGGACACGATCAAAAAGGTACATTTGGTTTATGCAGAAAAATGCCAACTTTCTAAAAGTGGCACTTTCAGGATATTGAGTTAAAATCAAACTTTAACTATTCAAAATGATTTTAAATTATAATGAATTTGAACGAAAACAGCATTTTTCTATCAAGTCACAAACTGAAGTTAGCATTTATAAGTAATAAGGTAACCCAGTGCTAGTCTATGGGAGAGATAGCCATGCAACAGTGAAAAATGACTTTGTGAGGTTTTCATGATAAGGAAATGTAAAACGTAAACACACATGTCCTATTATTAAATACCGTGCACCTTGCCCTATGAACCTTTAGGGCCTTACTTAATGGTGACTTATAAGTATTAAAAAGGAAAGCTTAGGCCTGGCAAAAGGTTTATTTTGCTAAATGGAAATGGTAGTTTAAAACAGCACTACAGGCTGCAGTGGCAGGCCTGAGATGTTTTAAAAGGCTACTTTAGTGGAAGGCACAATGAGTGCACTAGAAGCATTTAATTTACAGGCCCTGGGAACATGTAGTACCATATACTTCAATCAATCAATCAGTGGTTGTAAAGCGCAACTTCTCATCCGTTAGGGTCTCAAGGCACTTGGCGGGGTGGGAGTGTAGCGTTTACCGGTGAGGTGGTTCTTAAAAATGCTGTGTCTTCAGTTCCTTTGTGAAGCTGAGGAGTGGTTTGTCTGATGTGGAGAGGAAGGGTGTTGCAGGCTGTGGCTGCGAGGTAGGAAAAGGAGCGTCCTCCTGTTCTGGTTTTCCTGATGCGGGGTACTTCTGCGAGTGAGAGCTGGGCTGAGCGTAGGGCCCTTTGGGGTACGTGGAAGTTGAGTCGCTGGTTCAGGTAGGCTGGTCCGGTGTTGTGGAAGGCTTTGTGTGTGTGGGTGAGGATCTTGAACGTGATTCTTTTCTCTATGGGGAGCCATTGCAGTGTACACAGGTGTTGCGAGATGTGGCAGTGACAAGGTAGGTCGAGGACCAGTCTGGCCGCGGTGTTCTGGATGTTTTGTAGTTTGCCGGTGAGTTTCTTCTTGATTCCGGCATAGAGTGCGCTGCCGTAGTCCAGTCTGCTGGTGATGAGGGCGTGTGTGACGGTCTTTCTATGTTCGCGGGGGATCCACTTGAAGGACTTGCGTAGGAGGCAGAGGGTGCGGAAGCAGGTGGAGGTGACTTACTTGGTTTGATGGTTCATGCTGAGGGCGGAGTCCAGGATGATTCCGAGGTTGCGGGCTTGCCTGGAGGGAGTGGGTGGGTTTCTGAGGGTGGGTGGCCACCAGGAGTCGTTCCATGTGTTGGGTTGAGGGCCCATGATGAGTACTTCTGTTTTGTTTTCATTGAGTTGAAGGAAGCTGTTTCTCATCCAGTTGGCGACTGCTTCCATGCCTTTGTGGAAGTTGTGTTTGGCTTTGTCAGGTTCGTTGGAGAGGGAGAGGATGAGATAGGTGTCGTCGACGTAGGAGACAATGTTTGTTCCCTGGCTTTTGACAAGAGTGGCTAGCGGGGCCATGTAGACTTTAAACAACATGGGGCTGACGGAGGATCCCTGGGGCACTCTGCAGGTGGTGGGTGTGGGGTCTGCAAGGAAGGGGGCGAGTCTCACTCGTTGAGTTCTGCCAGAGTGGAAGGATTGGGACATATAAGAAAACTAAATGTACCAATCATATGTGTGCCAATCTTACTATGTTTTAGGGAGAGAGCACAAGTAAGAGCACAAGCAGGCCACCACTGCTTGGCAGGGAAATGTGCACATAGTCCTAATGCCACAAAAAATGGGGCCAGCAACAGAAGGCAACAAGCTAGCAGTGACCTTGCCAATGGGGCCAGGTCCAATAATTATTCAGTTTTAGTGTGTGATAAAGTCCTTTTCCTTTTTGTAAAAAACAAGCACTGGCCAGGCAATGAGTTATTGAGTGTTATCGGAGGAGTACCAGCAAGCGGTGGCACTACCCATGCTACCTCCCCTGAGTAGGCCTTGGACTGATCTGCTTCACCACCCTGGGAGCGTCAACTGCTGCAATGCTGTACTTGCTTCTCAGTTTACAAAGGTTGTGGACTTTTTACTCATGAGGGACCCACATCCTTCACACCTAATAACCTACTTTCTTGCAAAGCCCATATAAAAAAATTACCAAAGTAACACCTAATTCAATCAACAAGCCCTTTAATGAATAGATTGGCAGAATCAGACAACATGTTAATAGGACCAAGCAAACCACCCTGCTGCCACCCAGTCCCCAGTCGAGAATCACATAATGAGTCTCCTTCAAGAAACTCAAAATCAATGACCTTGCAGTCATCCTTTCCATTCCCAGAGAAAGATTCTCATACATGATATCCTTCCCTCAACCATCCTGACATCCCTCTCTGCTACGATACTCATTGCACATGTTAAACACATCCCTCATACAAGGGATCATCTTGAATACCTGAAATAGGGCAAATCCATCCACCCATCAAGAAATCCAAAACAGACACTAATGAGATTGCCTACTACGGAACCATCAAGGATCTCCTACTCATTCAAAGAAAATCATAGAAAAAGCTGGTTTGATCTGCCTTCAAGAGCAGACTGAATATTGTATTCTGTAGGAATATCAGTTTGTTTTCCACTGCAGCACTAAGTCACACCAAGGTCAGAGACTATAAAGTCCATATCATAGACAACAGTATCACCTGTCTCCTCATCCTAGTCAAACTCTGAGCAGCCCTTGGAAAGTGATGTCCTCCAAGCCTTCATCAACATCTTTTCAAAACACATTTGATTCACCAGCCCCTCCGTTGATTGATTCTCATCCTATTTCTTTGATGGCTTCTAACTCAACCAGAAGGATCCATCTGGAACATCTACCAGTAACTCACAGAGTCCTGGAGGGTTCCAGTCTCTCACTAGTGATTATCAACTTAGAAATAGAACCACTCAGAATGATCATCACCAGTCAACGAATCCCGATTCACAAATATGAGGATGACACCCAAGTGTACCTGAAAGCATCAGCAGCTAGAGACACCCGCCACCTCGAATGTTGTGTCTGCATCAATCGGGGATGGAGGTAAATTGGCCACTCATAATTAGGCTCAACCAGTGCCAAATCCATCCTCTATACTAAAAAAACAAAAAGTTCACAACAATTATTTAAACCTTAGTGATCTTGCAAATGGATGGTACTCTCTAACCACTGGGTTGTACCCTGATCCCACTGAAGAGCATTCACAACACTACTGAATTCATAATCACAGGATTTATTTTCGTTACTGGGAGATTTATAATTACTGCTTCTCCAAGACCTGCTGCAACAGCATACAGACCAATGTCTGTGCATCCTCCCAACTACCACAGTGAGCCACATTCACAAAGATTTTGCTATAGCATGTTATGTTATGCTATGTTGTTAGTTTATATGATATTTTCTAGAGTACTCTGTTAACCTTTAGGAGTAAGCCAGAAGTACTGCAAGCCTTAGTCCAACCTGCTCATAGCAAAATAATTGTGAATTAGGCCTATCTTGAAAGCCAATCCAAAATAAGGTGCCTGGAAACCACTGAATTGATGGTCAGGAGTGAAGGCATGTAGCCCTGAGCAAGCACAGAAAAAGTCTTAAAACATAATGGAAAATGTACTTTAAAAGCAAGATTAGGTGAATTGCATTGATTTGAGGTAGTCCCTGGTTTGATATTGGTTGGTTATGGTTCAGTATCTACGCTGGAAAATATGAGTCATTTAAGGGGCGTGTTATGAAAGCTATGTTGCAGAAGGAAATACATTGAAAGCTTAAAATAAAAAAAAAGATTATAGTGTCTTAGATGGGCAGCAGTAAATTGTAGTACGCTCTTAGATAGGTAAGAGTAGATTGTGGTATGCCCTTGGTTGGGTAACAGTAGATTGTAGTATGCTCTTCGATGGGTAACAGTAGATTGTAGTATGCTCATAGATGGGTAACAATAGATTGTAGTATGCTTTTAGATAGGTAGCAGTAGAGTGTAGTATGCACTTAGATAGGTAGCAGTAGATTTCAGTATGCTCTTCGTTGGGTAACAGTAGATTGTAGTGTCTTCTTAGATGGGCTGCAGTAAATTGTAGTATGGCCTTAGATAGGTAGCAGTAGATTGTAGAATGCTCTTTGATAGGTAACAGTAGATTGTAGTATGATCTTAGGTGGATAGCTTACACTATAGTTTCCACTTAAATGTGCAACAGTAGATCATAGTGTGCTTTTACCTGGGTAAACATAGATTGTAGTATGCTCTTAGATGGGTAGCAGTGGATCGTACTATGCTCTTAGATGGGTAGCAGTAGATTGTGGAATGCTCTTAGTTTACAGTAGATTCTAGTATGCTGTTATATGCGTAACAATAGCTTGTATTATGTTCTTAGATGGGTAGCAGTACACTGTAGTATGCTATTAAACGTCCAGCAGTAGATTGTAGTATGATTTTACATGGGTATTAATAGATTGTAGTATGATCTTCGGTGGGTAACAATAGATTGTAGTATGCTCTTACATAGCTAACAGTAGATTGTGGCTTGCTCTTAAATAGCTACCAGTAGATTCTGGTATGCTTTTGGTTGGGTAACAGTAGATTGTATTATGCTCTAAGATAGGTAACAGTAGATTGTAGTATGCTCTTAGATAGGTAACAGTAGATTGTCATATGCTCTTGAATGGGTAACAACATATTGTAGTATGTTCTTAGATAGGTAGCAGTAGATTGTAGCATGCTTTTAGATGGGCAACAGTAGATTGTAGTGTCTTCTTAGATGGGTAGCAGTAAAGCGTAGTATGCTCTTAGATGGGTATTAAGAGATTGTAGTATGCTCTTAGACGGGTAGCAGTAGATTGTAGTATGCTCTTAGATAGGTAACTGTAGATTGTAGTTTGCTCTTAGATGGGTAACAATAGATTGTGTTATGCTCTTAACTGGGGAGCAGTACACTGTAGTACACTCTTAGATGGGTAACAGTAGATTGTAGTAATGTCTTTGATAGGTAACAGTAGATTGCAGTATGTTCTTAGGTGGGTAGGAGTATGTGGTAGTACGCTCTTAAACTTGTAACAGTAGATCATAGTGGGCTTTTACCTAGGTATATATAGATTATATTATGCTCTTAGATGAGTAACAGTATATTATAGTATGCTCTTAGATGAGTAACAAGAGATTGTAGTAAGCTCTTAGATGGGTGACAGCAGATTATAGTATGCTTGCAGATGGGTAACAATAGATTGTAGTATGCTTTTAGATAGGTAGCAGTAGATTGAAGTATGCACTTAGATAGGTAACAGTAGATTTTGGTATGCTCTTCGTTGGGTAACAGTAGATTGTAGTGTCTTCTTAGATGTGTAGCAGTAAATGGTAGTATGCTGTTAGATAGGTAACAGTAGATTGTAGTATGCTCTTAGATGAGTAACAACAGATTGTAGTATGCTCTTAGATGGGTGACAGCAGATTGTAGTATGTGCTTGGTTGGGTAACAGTAGATTGTAGTATGCTCTTGGTTCGGTAACAGTAGATTGTGGTATGCTCTTAGATGAGTAGCAGTAGATTGTATTATACTCTTAGATAGGTAACAGTAGATTGTGGTATGCTTTTGATTGGGTAAAAGTAGATTGTAGTATGCTCTTGGTTGGGTAACAATAGATGGTATTTTGCTGTTAGATGGGTAACAATAGGTTGTGGTATGCTCTTAGATGGGTAGCAGTAGATTGTTTTGTGCTTTTAGATGGGTAACAATAGATTGTAGTATGCTTTTAGATTAGTAGCAGTAGACTGTAGAATGCTCTGAGATAGGTAACAGTAGATTGTGGTATGCTCTTGGATGGGTAACAGCATATTGTAGTATGCTCTTGGATAGGTAACAGTAGATTATGGCATGCTCTTTGATGGGTAGCAGTAGATTGCAGTATTCTCTTTGATGGGTATCAGTAGATTGTAGCATGCTTTTAGATGGGTAGCAGTAAACTGTAGTGTCTTCTTAGATGGGTAGCAGTAAAGTGTAGTATGCTCTTAGATGGGTAGCAGTAGATTGTAGTATGCTCTTAGATGGGTATAAAGAGATTGTAGTATGCTCTTAGATAGATAACAGTAGATTGTAGTATGCTCTTAGATGGGTAACAATAGATTGTGGTATGCTCTTAGATGGGGAGCAGTACACTGTAGTACACTCTTAGATGAGTAACAGTAGATTGTACTGTAGTTTTAGGTGGGTATCAGTGCATTGTAGTACGCTATTAAACTTGTAACAGTAGATCATAGTGTGCTTTTCCCTGGGTGTACATAGATTGTAGTATGCTCTTAGATGGGTAACAGCAGATTGTAGTATGTTCTTGGTTGCGTTACAGTAGATTGTAGTATGCTCATAGATGGGTAACGATAGATTGTAGTATGCTCATAGATCGGTAACGATAGATTGTAGTATGCTTTTAGATAGGTAGCAGTAGATTTCGGTATGCTCTTCGTTGGGTAGCAGTAAATTGTAGTATGCTCTTAGATAGGTAACAGTAGATTATAGTATGCTCTTAGATTAGTAGCAACAGATTGTAGTATGCTCTTAGATGGGTGACAGCAAATTGTAGTATGCTCTTGGTTGCGTAACAGTAGATTGTAGTATGCTCTTGGTTCGGTAACAGTAGACTGTGGTATGCTCTTAGATGAGTAGCAGTAGATTGTATTATGCTCTTAGATAAGTAGCAGTAGATTGTTGTATGTCTTAGCTAGGTAACAGTGGATTGTGGTATGTTCTTGATTGGGTAAACGTAGATTGTAGTATGCTCTTGGTTGGGTAACAGCAGATTATATTATGCTCTTAGATGCGTAGCAGTAGATTGTATTATGCTCTGAGATAGGTAGCAGTAGATTGTTGTATGTCTTAGCTAGGTAACAGTAGATTGTGGTATGCTCTTGGTTGGCTAACAGTATATTGTAGTATGCTCTTAGATAGGTAACAGTAGATTATAGTATGCCCTTGGTTAGGTAACAGTAGATTGTGCAATGCTCTTAGATAGGTAACAGTAGATTGTGGTATGCTCTTAGATGGGTAGCAGTAGATTGTTTTATGCTCTTAGATGGGTAACAATAGATTGAAATATGCTTTTAGATGAGTAGCAGTAGATTGTAGAATGCTCTGAGATAGGTAACAGTAGATTGTGGTATGCTTTTGGATGGGTAGCAGCAGATTGTAGTATGCTCTTGGATGGGTAACAGTAGATTGTGGAATGCCCTTTGATGGGTAGAAGTAGATTGCAGTATTCTCTTTGATGGGTATCAGTAGATTGTAGAATGCTGTTAGATGGGTAGCGGTAAACTGTAGTGCCTTCTTAGATGGGTAGTAGTAAAGTGTACTTTGCACTTAGACGGTTAACAGTAGCTTATGGTATGCTTTTAGAAGGGTAGCAGTACACTGTAGTACTCTCTTAGATGGGTAACAGTAGATTGTGGTATGCTCTTAAATGAGTAACAGTAGATTGTAGTATGCTCTTAGATGTGTAAAGGTAGATTGTGGTATGCTCATAGATGGGTATCAGTAGATTGTGGTATGTTCTTGTTTGGGTAACAGTAGATTGTAGTATGCTCTTAGATGGGTAACAGTAGATTGTAGTATGCTCTTTTATAGGTAACAGTAGATTGTAGTATGCTCTTGGATGGGTAACAGTAGATTGTAGTATGCTCTTAGATGGGTAGGAGTAGATTGTAGTATGCTCTTAGTTGAGTAACAGTAGATTGTAGTATGCTCTTAGTTGAGTAACAGTAGATTGTAGTATACTCTTAGATGGGTAGCAGTAGATTGTGGTATGCTCTTTGATGGGTAACAGTAGTTAGTAGTATGCTCTTTGATAGGTAACAGTAGATTGTGGTATGTTCTTAGATGGGTAGCAGTAGATTGTATTATGCTCTTAGATAGGTAACAGTAGATTGTGGTATGCTCATGGTTGTGTAGCAGTAGATTGTGGTATGCTCTTGGTTGGGTAACAGTAGATTGTAGTGTGATCTTGGATGGGTAACAATAGATTCTAGTATGCTCTTGGATGGGTAGCAGTAGATTGTAGTATGCTTTTTGATGGGTATCAGTAGATTGTAGCATGCTTTTAGATCGGTAGCAGTGTTGTGTAGCCATTTTAGTTGTAGCTTCATACACATTATCTTAGCATACTAGGCCTGCTGCTGTGCACTTTAACCTAGGCATATTTTATTCAGCTTTGTTTTATTTTTTAACAATAGCCACATTTGCAGTCTTGTTTTATTTTCTCTACCTAGCTGTTATTTGCCTAGGCCAGCACTGTGTTTTTAAACAAGACATTTCTTTCACTCCTTGCTTTTCTCAAGGCTGCAGTAAGATAGGTTGCTGGCAAACGTAGTACGCTTTGTCCCTAATGTTCACAGAAACATACACACTCTTACGTGGGGATACTTTCTTGTAAATCAGCTGTTTTATTATAAAAACACTACTTTGACCCATGTACGTTAAAGGGAGATTCCAGCCAGATGACCACGACTGCATGCTGATTGCTTCACTGCAACTGCTTATGTAGACTACAGGCCTCTTGCTCACGTATGAGGGATGAGGTCTTCCCAGGGGAACCTGAAGGGCAGAATTAGAGCTTAATATGCTGTGCTCTAACATAGCCCAGGTAGGAGCTATTCTTAACGATCATAATGAAAATATGGTAGCGTTTTTTTTTTAATTCTTCACTCTCCTTGTCACACTTTTAATCCTGTCATCCTTCATCGTCCTAGTTATTGCATTACATGTTTTATTATCTAAGATGCAGTTACTTCAATAAAACTGTATTGAACTATATTCTGCCTCTGAATGTCCTTGCATATGTGAGACTAATGTAGCTGAGAGAAGCGGATGAGATCTGAGTGACCACGATTTCCCTGAGGAGTCAATTGTGTCATGTGCTCGGTTGCCCAATCACCCCTGCTCTTGGGTGGAGATGAGGCACTGCTAGTTAGCTGGAACAAAACCCGGATTAGGCTGACAGGTGTAACCTGTACTGGGTTCAGACTCAGTCCTCCACAGTGCAAGTGATTCTGCTGACCAAATTCAGTAGTCTCATTAGGATAATGAGAACCTACGCAACAGCAGTAAACTGTAGTGGCTTATTAGGTGGTAGCTGTAAATTGTAGTACACTCTAAGATAGGTAACAGTAGATTACAGTATGCTCTTAGATGGGTAACAGTAGATTGTAGTATGCACTTAGATTGGTAGCAGTAGATTGTATTATGTTTTTAGATGGGTAACAAGTAGATTGTGGTGTGCTCTTAGATGGGTAACAGTTGATTGTAGTATGCTCTTAGATGGGTAACAGTAGATTGTTGTATGCTCTTAGATGGGCAACAGTATATTGTGGTAGGTTCTTGTTTGGGTAACAGTAGATTGTAGTATGCTCTTAGATGGGTAGCTAGCAGTAGATTGTAGTATGCTCTTAGATATGTAACAGTGGATTGTAGTATGCTCTCAGATAGGTAACAGTAGTGGTATGCTCTTAGATGGATAACAGTAGATTGTAGTATGTTCTTTTATAGTAATAGTATATTGTAGTATGCTTTCAGATGGGTAACAGTAGATTGTAGTATGCTCTTAGATGGGTAAAAGTAGATTGTAGTATGCTCTTAGATATCTAACAGTAGATTGTAGTATGATCTTAGATGGGTAGCAGTCGATTGTGGTATGCTGTTTGATGGGTAACAGTAGATAGTAGTATGCTCAGTAACAGTAGATTGTAGTATATTCTTAGGTGGGTAGCAGTAAATTGTATTATGCTCTTAGGTAGATAACAGTAGATTGTGGTATACACTTGGTTGGGTAGCAGTAGAGTGTGGTATGTTCTTGGTTGAGTAACAGTAGATTGTCGTGTGATCTTGGATGGGTGACAATAGATTGTAGTATGCTCTTGGATGGGTAACAATATATTGTAGTATGCTCTTGGATGGGTAGCAGTAGATTGTAGTATGCTCTTTGATGGGTATCAGTAGAATGTAGCATGCTTTTAGATGGGTAGCAGTAGATTGTAGTGTCTTCTTAGATGGGTAGTAATCAAATATAGATTGCTCTTACATGGGGAACAGTGGATTGTGGTATGGTCCTAGATGGGTAACAGTAGATTGTGGTATGTTCTTATTTGGGTAACAATGGACTGTAGTATGCTCTTAGGTGGGTAACAGTAGATTGTAGTATGCTGTTTTATAGGTAACAGTAGATTGTAGTATGCTCTTAGATGGGTAACAGTAGATTGAAGTATGCTCTTAGATGGGTAACAGTAGATTGTGGTATGCTCTTGGTTGGGTAAGAGTAAATTGTGGTTTTCTCTTACATGTGTACCAGTAGATTGTGATATGCTCTTAGATGGGTAGCAGTAAATTGTATTATGCTCTTAGATGGGTAACAGTAAATTGTGGTATGTTCTTAGATAGGTAGCAGTAGACTGTGGTTAGATTGGTAAAAGTAGATTATGGCATGCTCTTAAATGGGTAACAGTAGAATGTGGTATGCTCTTGGATGGGAAACAGTAGATTGTAGTATGCTCTTAGATGGGTAACAGTAGATTGTAGTATGCCCTTGGATGGGTAGCATTAGATTGTAGTATGCTCTTAGATATGTAACAATAGATTGTAGTATGCTCTCAGATGGGTAACAGTAGATTGTAGTATGCTCTGAGATGGGTTGCAGAAGATTGTAGTATGCTCTTTGTTGGGTAGCTGTAAATTGTGATAAACTCATGGCTAACAGTAGATTGTGATATGCTCTTAGATGCGTAGCTGTGGATTGTATTATGCTCTTTGTTGGGTAAAAGTTGGTTGTAGAATGCTCTTGGATGGGTAACAGTAGATTGTGGTATGCTCTTGGTTGGTAACAGTAGATTGTGGTATGCTCTTAGTTGGGTAACAGTAGACTGTAGTATGTTCTTAGATGGGTATCAGTAGATGGTATTATGCTCTTAGATGGATAACAGTACATTTGTGGTATGCATGGGTAACAGTAGATTGAGGTATTCTCTTTTATGGGTAGCATGACAGTGTAGTATACTCTTAGCGATGGGTAGCAGTACACTGTAGAATGCTCTTAGATGTGTAACAGTAGATTGTAAGATGCTCTTAGATAGCTAACAGTATATTAGGTTGTGCTCTTTGAAAGGTAACAGTAGATTGTGGTATTCCCTGGGTAGCAGTAGATTGTAATATGCTGTTAGATTGATAACAGTAGATTGTTATATACTCATACTCTTGTTTGGGTAACAGTAGATTGTGGTATGCTTTTAGATGGGTAGCAGTAGATTGTATTATGCTCTTGGATGGGTAACTGTAGATTGTGGGATGCTCTTAGATGGGCAACAGTATATTGTGGTAGGTTCTTGTTTGGGTAACTGTAGATTGTAGTATGCTCTTAGATGGGTAGCTAGCAGTAAATTGTAGTATGCTCTTAGATATGAAACAGTGGATTGTAGTATGCTCTCAGATGGGTAACAGTAGATTGTAGTATGCTCTTAGATGGGTAGCAGTAGATTCTAATATGCTCTCAGATGGGTAACAGTAGATTGTGGTATGCTGTTAGATGGATAACAGTAGATTGTAGTATGCTCTTTTATAGTAATAGTATATTGTAGTATGCTTTCAGATGGGTAACAGTAGATTGTAGTATGCTCTTAGATGGGTAGAAGTAGATTGTAGTATGTGCTTAGATATCTAACAGTAGATTGTAGTATGATCTTAGATGGGTAGCAGTAGATTGTGGTTTGCTGTTTGATGGGTAACAGTAGATAGTAGTATGCTCAATAACAGTAGATTGTAGTATGTTCGTAGGTGGGTAGCAGTAAATTGTATTATGCTCTTAGGTAGATAATAGTAGAGTGTGGTATACACTTGGTTGGGTAGCAGTAGAGTGTGGCATGTTCTTGGTTGAGTAACAGTAGATTGTCGTGTGATCTTGGATGGGTGACAATAGATTGTAGTATGCTCTTGGATGGGTAACAATATATTGTAGTATGCTCTTGGATGGGTAGCAGTAGATTGTAGTATGCTCTTTGATGGGTATCAGTAGAATTTAGCATGCTTTTAGATGGGTAGCCTTAGATTGTAGTGTCTTCTTAGATGGTTAGTAGTCAAATATAGTATGCTCTTACATGGGAAACAGTGGATTGTGGTATGGTCCTAGATGGGTAACAGTAGATTGTGGTATGTTCGTGTTTGGGTAACAGTGGACTGTAGTATGCTCTTAGGTGGGTAACAGTAGATTGTAGTATGCTGTTTTATAGGTAACAGTAGATTGTAGTATGCTTTTAGTTGGGTAACAGTAGATTGTAGTATGCTCTTAGATGGGTTACAGCAGATTGTGGTATGCTTTTGGTTGGGTAACAGTAAATTGTCGTATGCTCTTACATGTATAACAGTAGATTTTGATATGCTCTTAGATGGGTAGCAGTAAATTGTATTATGCTCTTAGATGGGTAACAGTAAATTGTGGTATGTTCTTAGATAGGTAGCAGTAGACTGTGGTATTCTCTTAGAATGTTAAAAGTAGATTGGGGCATGCTCTTAAATGGGTAACAGTAGATGGGTAACAGTAGAATGTGGTATGCTCTTGGATGGGAAACAGTTGATTGTAGTATGCTCTTAGATGGGTAACAGTAGATTGTAGTATTCCCTTTTATATGTAACAGTAGATTGTAGTATGCTCATAGATGGTAACAGTAGATTGTAGTATGCCCTTGGATGGGTAGCATTAGATTTTAGTATGCTCTTAGGTATGTAACAATAGATTATAGTATGCTCTCAGATGGGTAACAGTAGATTGTAGTATGCTCTGAGATGGGTAGCAGAAGATTGTAGTATGCTCTTTGTTGGGTAGCTGTAAATTGTGATAAGCTCATGGCTAACAGTAGATTGTGACATGCTCTTAGATGCATAGCTGTGGATTGTATTATGCTCTTGGTTGGGTAACAGTTGGTTGTAGAATGCTCTTGGATGGGTAACAGTAGATTGTGGTATGCTCTTGGTTGGTAAAAGTAGATTGTGGTATGCTCTTAGTTGGGTAACAGTAGACTGTAGTATGCTCTTAGATGGGTATCAGTAGATTGCATTATGCTCTTAGATGGATAACAGTACATTTGTGGTATGCTCTTGGTTGGGTAACAGTAGATTGTGGTATGCTCTTGCATGGGTAACAGTAGATTGAGATATTCTCTTTTATGGGTAGCATGACAGTGTAGTATACTCTTAGCGATGGGTAGCAGTACACTGTAGAATGCTCTTAGATGTGTAACAGTAGATTGTAAGATACTCTTAGATAGCTAACAGTATATTAGGGTGTGCTCTTTGATAGGTAACAGTAGATTGTGGTATTCCCTGGGTAGCAGTAGATTGTATTATGCTCTTAGGTAGATAACAGTAGAGTGTGGTATACACTTGGTTGGGTAGCAGTAGAGTGTGGCATGTTCTTGGTTGAGTAACAGTAGATTGTCGTGTGATCTTGGATGGGTGACAATAGATTGTAGTATGCTCTTGGATGGGTAACAATATATTGTAGTATGCTCTTGGATGGGTAGCAGTAGATTGTAGTATGCTCTTTGATGGGTATCAGTAGAATTTAGCATGCTTTTAGATGGGTAGCCTTAGATTGTAGTGTCTTCTTAGATGGTTAGTAGTCAAATATAGTATGCTCTTACATGGGAAACAGTGGATTGTGGTATGGTCCTAGATGGGTAACAGTAGATTGTGGTATGTTCGTGTTTGGGTAAGAGTGGACTGTAGTATGCTCTTAGGTGAGTAACAGTAGATTGTAGTATGCTGTTTTATAGGTAATAGTAGATTGTAGTATGCTTTTAGTTGGGTAACAGTAGATTGTAGTATGCTCTTAGATGGGTTACAGCAGATTGTGGTATGCTTTTGGTTGGGTAACAGTAAATTGTCATATGCTCTTACATGTATAACAGTAGATTTTGATATGCTCTTAGATGGGTAGCAGTAAATTGTATTATGCTCTTAGATGGGTAACAGTAAATTGTGGTATGTTCTTAGATAGGTAGCAGTAGACTGTGGTATTCTCTTAGAATGGTAAAAGTAGATTGGGGCATGCTCTTAAATGGGTAACAGTAGAATGTGGTATGCTCTTGGATGGGAAACAGTTGATTGTAGTATGCTCTTAGATGGGTAACAGTAGATTGTAGTATTCCCTTTTATATGTAACAGTAGATTGTAGTATGCTCATAGATGGTAACAGTAGATTGTAGTATGCCCTTGGATGGGTAGCATTAGATTTTAGTATGCTCTTAGGTATGTAACAATAGATTATAGTATGCTCTCAGATGGGTAACAGTAGATTGTAGTATGCTCTGAGATGGGTAGCAGAAGATTGTAGTATGCTCTTTGTTGGGTAGCTGTAAATTGTGATAAGCTCATGGCTAACAGTAGATTGTGACATGCTCTTAGATGCATAGCTGTGGATTGTATTATGCTCTTGGTTGGGTAACAGTTGGTTGTAGAATGCTCTTGGATGGGTAACAGTAGATTGTGGTATGCTCTTGGTTGGTAAAAGTAGATTGTGGTATGCTCTTAGTTGGGTAACAGTAGACTGTAGTATGCTCTTAGATGGGTATCAGTAGATTGCATTATGCTCTTAGATGGATAACAGTACATTTGTGGTATGCTCTTGGTTGGGTAACAGTAGATTGTGGTATGCTCTTGCATGGGTAACAGTAGATTGAGATATTCTCTTTTATGGGTAGCATGACAGTGTAGTATACTCTTAGCGATGGGTAGCAGTACACTGTAGAATGCTCTTAGATGTGTAACAGTAGATTGTAAGATACTCTTAGATAGCTAACAGTATATTAGGGTGTGCTCTTTGATAGGTAACAGTAGATTGTGGTATTCCCTGGGTAGCAGTAGATTGTAATATGCTGTTAGATGGATAACAGTAGATTGTTATATACTCATACTCTTTTTTGGGTAACAGTAGATTGTGGTATGCTTTTAGATGGGTAGCAGTAGATTGTATTATGCTCTTGGATGGGTAACTGTAGATTGTGGTATGCTCTTGGTTGGTAACAGTAGATTGTGGTATGCTCTTAGTTGGGTATCAGTAGAATGTAGTATGCTCTTAGATAGATAACAATAGATTGTGGTATGCTCTTACATGGGTAGCAGTAGATTGTGGTATTCTCTAAGATGGGTAGGATGACAGTGTGGTGTACTCTTAGGTGGGTAGCAGTACACTGCAGTATGCTCTTAGATGTGTAACAGTAAATTGTGAAATGCTCTTAGATAGCTAACAGTATATTAGGGTATGCTCTTGGATAGGTTACAGTAGATTGTGGTATGCTCTTAGATGGGTAGCACTAGAGCAGAGGTCTTCAAACTGGGGGATGGGCCCCCCTAAGGGGGCCTCAAGTGATCCCGGGGGGGCGCCAGGCTCTGGTCAAAAGAAGCATTACACCGATAACAGGGCTTTGTTTTAAGCAGGAACATGCTATTGCATTGGTATAAAGGTAACAGTACTTAACTGCAAAGTTTAAATAGGTCTAGACTTATTTAAACATTGATATCTTTATCAAATAATTGTGAAACATTCTGAGGGGGGCCCAATGATTTTTATTTTTCAACTGGGGGGGCGCTGTATTAAAAAGTTTGGAGACCACTGCACTAGAGTGTAGTATGCTCTTAGATGGGAAACAGTTGATTGTTATATACTCTTGGTTGGGTAACAGTAGATTGTGGTATGCTCTTAGTTGGGTAACAGTAGATTGTGGTATGCTCTTAGATGGGTAGCAGTAGATGGTATCATGCTCTTAAATGGGTAGCAGTAGATGGTATTATGCTCTTAGATGGGTACCAGTAGATTGTGGTATGCTGTTGGTTGGTAACAGTAGATTGTGGTATGCTCTTAGTTTGGTAACAATAGATTGTAGTATGCTCCTAGATAGGTAGCAGTAGATTGTAATATGTTCTTAGATGGGGCAGAAGTAGATTGTAGTATGCTCTTTGATGGGTAACAGTAGAATATTAAATACTCTTGGTTGGGTAACAGTACATTGTGTTATGCTCTTACATGGGTAACAGTAGATTGTAAAATGCTCTTAGATGGGTAGCATGACAGTATAGTATACTCTTAGGTAGGTAGCAGTACACTGTAGTATGCTCTTAAATGTGTCATAGTAGATTGTAAAGTGCTCTTAGATAGCTAACATTATATTAGGGTATGCTGTTGGCGAGGTATCAATAGATAGTGGTATGCTCTTTGGTTGGTAACAGTAGATTGTAGTATAATCTTACATGGGTAACAATAGATGGTATGATGCTATTAGATGGGTAGCAGTACACTGTAGTATGCTCTTTGATGTGTGACTGTAGATTGCAGTATGCCCGCAGATGGGTAGCAGTAGATTTCAGTATACTGTTATGAGGAGTAATAGTAAATGGTAGTATGCTCTTAGATGGGTAGCAGTAGATTGAGTAATAGTAGATTGGAGTGTGCTCTAAGAAGGGTTTCTGTGGATTTAGTGCTTTCTTTGATGGATAGTAATGGCTTACACATCACTCTTTAATGGGTATCTCTAGATTGTAGCATGTTCTTTGATAAGTAACTCTAGATTGTAGTGCACTTTTCTGTGGCTAATTTTAGATTACAAGGCAGGTTTTAATGGTCAACTCTTCACTTTAGCATGCACTTTGATGGATATGTTTGAGTCAAAGTGACTCTTCTATGACCAGATAAAGACAGTACCACTCCCTTCTATGGATAACTCTGGATTGTAGTGGATATCAATAGCCTGAAGCACATTTTTCAGTATGTATCTCTGGATTGCAGCACACTTTTGGGGCAGGAATGTTCCCTGTATTGTAAACAAGCATATACCCTTATGCCAAGTATCTAGATGTATGTGAAACAGGGATCCAGACTTTTTATTTTTGTCCCTGTTAGCATGCTAATTTAGTGTGTGTTTAGAGACCTAGGCCTGCTCATGGCAAGGTTTAGCACCTGTCATGTAACTTGGTTGGGTACTATTAGGCAATGACTACTATTCGTGCCCTAGGTACATCACCTAAAGCGGTGGTGGCAGTTTACTGTGACCAGACCTTTTTCTCTGTGTCTGGCAACAGTACTAGGTAGTCACTTTATTGCATAATTACTTAAAATTGTTACAAACCACATAAAATGTATACCAGTGGTTCCCAACCTGTGGTCCGGGGACCCCAGGGGGTCCGCGAAGCCTTCTCGGGGGTCCGCGACTGGTTAGAAAATTAAAATATATTAACAAATATTGACAAATTAGGTCCCCAGCTTTCAGTAATGACTCAGGCGGGGGTCCCCGGATTCAAATGATGATTCAGTGGGGGTCCCTGGGTTCCATTAATGTTAAAATGGGGGTCCACATAAATCAAAAGGTTGGGAACCACTGATGTATACAATAAATACTTCGGATTAAATAGACAGAATTTTATTAAATGGTGTCCACCATAGGAAATAAAGTAGTTACCAGAGCATATTGTACACTGCTGCTAAATACATTCCTGCTTCAAAAGAGAGATCGCCAACTAAGGTTATGAAACAGCCAGGGTAACAGGCTACATTGGGGTCAACAATGTGGTCTACCTACCCGTCTTCTGTAAGGCTCTGCTGTTATGTGAAAACTCAAACCTTGTGTTGACATTTTCTGTGTATGTTGAGTATGTGAGGATGTGTGTAGCACATGATGGTAGTAGGAATCTTTGTCTTGGATGAGTCTGAGTAACTGGGCAGTGGGATCCATTTTGGATGCCCTTGATTTAACATGACAGAAGATGAGGGATGAGAATATATTCCCACGTTCAGTGGAAGTGTACTGCTAGCATCTCAGTGGATGGAGGAGGATGGATGAGCAAAGGACTGCTGATTAGCTCTTCCTGAGAACTGCCTTTAATACATTGTAGGGGTGTGAGTTAGGACCACAGTTTCTGTTGGGCAAGGTGAGGAAGTTTCAAGGCATAGCCTGCCCTTTTGTCTGTCCCTGATTATTGCTTTAAAAAGGCTGATGACAACCAGGTGCAGAGAGCTCATACTTCATCAGGCCCATGCTTTTGATACTTTTGATGACCCAGTCCCAATTCTACCTGCTTTGATCGCTATCACATTGCACAAAGACTGTGTCTGGAGTGCAGCCTGAAAATGACATTTGAAAGAGAACAAACTGAAACCCGCTTTGTCCCCTTATGCTGTAGATTCACATTCCAAGTCCTGAAAATATATATCAATATGCGATCGGACACACCCCACTTGGTTCCAGTTCCAGGTTCTTTATGACCAAAGAGAGTGTTTTGAAAACTACTCAGACTGCTGTGTGCCAAGGGCTTGTGTCTGCACAACAGCGGATCTCCCAGAGGTGAGGGGACATCACCTTAAGTCTGAAGTTTCTGCTGTAGAGGCTTAGGGTCCGCCTAGAGCCTTGCAGCATACCTGCCAGTCTGCTAGGAAAGGGAAGTAGTGAGCCTGCCATGCAAGAGAGAATGTCCAGGAGGAGAAGGACTGCATTTTTGCAGTGGGGAATAGCCAAAGAGCGCAAAAGATTGTGAGTGAGAGAAGGCAGGAGTGACACGAATGTGGAAGAGCGTCCCCTGTACTGCCTGTATGGATCTGACTGTGAACTACATCAAGTTTTCTATTGGAAGCAAGACCAAAGCAAGATCAGCAACCACCCAACCTTCGAAAGCCCCTGGCTACAACTGCCAAAGTCATCTGCGATGTGAAGATCGGCTGAGAGGCCTCACCTGACAAGCCTGCATCCTTCGTGCACCCAGCGTGGAGAGGACACAACTGCAGAAGATGGGAAGATGCCCGAGGAGAAAACCATCTGATTATATCTCCCAAGTCTCCAAGCTTGCGGCTAGTCGGCCTCTGCTGCCCCAACAGCTCCAAAACCACTACTGTGGGAGCAGAACTTCTGCCCATATCAGTTCCTCACCCACAAGGACTGACAGAAGCAAGTAATTGTGGGGCATAGGAACTGTATGCAAATGCTATACTGAGAAGGGGTCTGAAACCTGCTGCACAAACTAAGACATTTTCCATATGATTATTACACAAAAGGAAAAGGGAACAAACCTATTGGGCACATATACGCCTTGAGGGGATGAATAAGTGACCGCACTGGATCTTTGCTAGTGGCGTGTCCCTAATTAGATGCCAGGGATCACACATGCTGGGGACCTCCGTTAGCAGGGCACGGGTACAGGAATGCTATCATATGACATTTCATCCTAGAATGTGATGTTATATGGCCTTTTACTCTAATGAATCCAGAGAAAGTGGCATTTCTGAAATTAGTGTCGGAAATGACCATCTTTTGCTCGTCACTCCCCCAGATTGTTGGCTTCTTTTACTGAACCCATTTTATTTGGCCATAGGATTCTACACACTTTACTTCTGATAACCAGTGGTAAAGTACTTGTGCTGTCCCCTTAAATATGGTATATTTCTTAATTGGCACAGTTAATTTACTTTTACATACTCTAGAATGTGGTACTACATGTACACATGCTTGTGAGTTTAATGCTACTAGTGGGATGCAGGAATCACTGTGCCCCCTGCTAATGTAGCAATATAAAACATGTCTCCAGGCATACCCCTTCAGCCTGAGTATGCAGTTTTAAATTGCCATTTTGACCTGGAAAAATAATCCTTTTGCCATGCTTACACCTTCTCTTTTAATACTTAGAATGCACCCCTAAAGTAGTCCCTAGATGCCCATAGGGCGGGTGCATGGTATTTAAAAAGTAGGACATGTATATTTAATGTTTTACAGTCCTGGCAGTAGCTCCACGCCACCCCCTTGAAGACTTTTTTCAGTGTAGCAAGGCTGGCTCTTCCATAGGAAACCACTGAGTTACCTTATAGCAACTTATAACACTTAATTTCAGATTGGGAGAAGCTAAAAAAAATGTAAGGACTGAATAGTAATCTCAAATCCAACTGAGTATTATAAAAATGACACTTTTAGAAAGTTATCATGTCTCTAGCTAGGTAAAAAGGGTCTTTCTCTCACTGTCCAGTGTCACCTGACTCCTGAATGACTTCCCTGTGGTGAGATGTAGCTTGCTCCCAGACAGTGGAAGAAGGTTTGGGCAGCTGAGGTGTTTTTCCTCTTTGAGCAGGGTGGTCTGAGGGGCTGTGTCCAACCCCTACCTGAGCTTCAAAGAATGCCTACCCTATCACACCTCATCCTGTATACCTTTGGCTTCCTAGTTAGCGTGGCCCTAAACCCAGCAGAGGGGGAACTGCCTCGGAACTGGTTTGGAGTGACCATTTCCATAGCCATACCTCTTGGTGGGCATAGGGGAGATCTGACTGAGAGAAGAAGGGCTCTTACATGTTGGGTTTAGGAGAAGAGGAGCACTGTGGGATAGTTACAGTAAGACACACAGGAGAGCTGCAAACGTGTGTAGCATCATCCCTGGTAATTTTTGTCCCATTGTTTAGGCAGAAGCCAGCAGTTTGCCCCACTCGCAGGCTGGCACTGAGCACAAATGTGGCAACCCCAGTACCCTCCTCAGAACACACCTGGGAACAATTAGAAGGACTTCCCTGCTTTCTGAAGAACCTGGAGGAAGAGTGGGCCTACTTGCCTTGAACCCCAGACTCTAGACTTGACTTCAAGGTTTAGTTGGCTGACCTTCCATTTGAGCTACCGGGACACAACAAGCTTCCAGAGGCCTCTCTCGCCACAACTACCCAGGTGCCCAGTTACATCAGAACTTGCCCTTGATCTTGCTGTTGCCTCTGTTTAAGTGAGTCTTAACTCTCAAGTGCTGCTTCCTAGGTCCTAGACCCTCGAGTGGTATTAGAATGGATTTACTTAACCAGACTGCAAAAGCTTGGACATAGAAACTTTTTGGCAACTTTTCCTCCTGAAAACCAGTGGGATACTGGGACCACCGTCAAGCCAAAGCCGTCAACGTTGAATTGCCGGTCAGATTAAACTTTTTTATTGCTCCGCTGAAGGAGATCTGACTTCCAGAAATGTCTCTAGGTCTGAACGTAGAGGGCTTAATCACGACTGATAGCAAGCAGCAACCTGCTGACATGGAGGCCTTCCTGGGTGCAAACTTCAGACTTTGCCTGCTTGGTGTTTTCCTGCCTTCGTCAACGACTCCACCACGATCCTACTCCTCAGCAACTTGCCATCGCTGAGCCCTGCTTCAGATTCAGCCTGCAGCTTGCCCTGCCGTGGCCTCTTCAACAATCTTTTTTTCTCCAGGGAAATTTCTAAGTGAGAAGGTAAACCTTCCACTGGCATGACCTTGGTCCCTGTATGTAACCAGTGCTCCATTGAGGTCAGCCTTAACTTTTGACTTTGACCTGATCTAGCATGACCAAACCACTGCAGTTGCCACTTTGCGCTTTTTGGTGCTATTTGTAATTCAAACTTTACAAATTCATATCTCAGGTTCTACTCATTAGATTTTTGTTGTTTTATTGTCATTTATTTATTATAGATTTCCCATTTTTCTATATTGGTTTAGGATTTTTCTTGTGTTGTATTTTCACTTTATTGCGTTTTGAGTACTGCATAAATATTTTACACACTGCCATAAGTTAAGCCTGACTGCTTTTTGGCAAGCTACCAGACGGCTAAGCACATAGGGCTAGATGTATCATAATCCCGGTTTGCATTTCCTAAATAGCGATTTTTAAGAAATCGCTATCTAAGAAATGCAAAATGGGATGTATGAAAATTGAGATTCGGTAATAGCGATTTCTTAAAAGTCACATTCGCTATTACCGAATCACAATTAGGGAATGGGACTCCATTCATCCCAATGGGCAGGTGCGAATGGTTTTGCATTTCCGAATTTGCGAATTCCTGTTAGGAATTCACAAATTAGCTAATGCAAATCCCAGGGTGCTGGGGGCCTGAGGCCCCCTTTGATGCACCCCAAACAAATATATCAGTGGACATGTGAAGCGCACACTTGCCCTAGGAGCATGTGTGTGCTACATGTCATTTTTAAAAATGCATTTTTAATGCATTTTTTAAATTGCACATGGTTACCACCAACTTGGATTTGGTGGTAACTGCATTTCCTAAATGCCCAATTCGCATTTAGGAAATGCACAATACATGTGCTTTGGAAATCGCAAATAGGAATTCCCTATTTAGGGAATCGCAATTTGCGATTCCCTAAATGGAGTCGCAATTTCCGGGAATCGCGATTTTAGTGATTCCTTGTAATTGCACTGCGAATGCCTTTCATAAATCTTGAAAGCCATTTTTGCATTCGCAAACGGTTGAATTTTGTGATTCGCACTGTTTGCGAATGCAAAAAGATTTGATACATCTAACTCACAATTATTTACTGACTTGTGTGGTTCACCTTGAAAAGGATTGTGATTATTATCTGAGGTGGGTTTTCAACCTTCTCAACTAATACTCCAATTTCTTTCAACTGGGAACCGTAAAATAAGTGTAAGATTGATGTAAAGAGACAACAGTTGCAAAAGAAGCTAATTGATTATTTTACATACCACCTATATTTTAATTAGGATGCCGTCATGATGTGCCAGGGACATAGATATCCCCTACCCAGTTACAATTGTCACATGCCATAGGGGGCCATATGGGATTACAACCTAAAATGCAGAGACACAACTATTGTATGCTTGGGCCTTCATGAACATTGTCAGCGCCATGCAGGATGGCAACACTTTATTTCTGCCTATATGTGTTTCACTGCTAAGTCAACGTGATCCATGGAACAGATAAACCCCCCCCCCCTGTTTCCTGCAAGCTCAAAGAAAGTAAACAAAGCTCAGCGAGCCTTGCTTAACTTTTGTTCTGTCCCCTGCCTTGGCAAGGGCAACCCAGGGGTCGCAGCTGCGACCACAGGCAACCCCAAAATGGCGCCTATGTGTTTCCTTTGATTGGTATCAAGAGATTGAAGCACACTCTCTAATAAGTATATTCAGAATATATGGGTAAGAATAGATTGTAATTCTCTGTTTGGAGGGTAAACTTGCATCATACAAGCTCTTCAATGGATTACTCTAGATAATAGCATTCATTTCTATGGATTATATCACTCTCTTCAATTGATTAGTCTATATTATAACATTCACTTCAATAGATTACTCTATATTATAGCACGCTCTTCAATGGATTACTCTAGATTATATCACTCTCTTCAATTGATTAGTCTAAATTATAGCATTCACTTCAATGGATTACTCTAGATTATAACACGCTCTTCAATTGATTAGTCTAAATTATAGCAAGCTCTTCAATGGATTACTCTAGATTATAGCATTCACTTTAATTGATTGCTCTATAGCACGCTCTTCAATAGATTACTCTAGATCATGGGTACTCGCAAACATTTTCCCAGGGGCCACAAAGTTTGGTCTGTGGTGCAACCGAGGGCCGCATTGATGCTAGCAGCATGCTGATCAAAGGGAGGAGGGGGCTATGGGTGGGGAGGGTTTGTGGTGTTATGGTGGCAATAGGGGGCAGCAAAGCATATAGATCTAGTGGCTGAATCGCACAATGTGAAACCAGAAAAACTGACATTAATCCCAGCTTCCCAACTTTACCAAACTGTGTGATCCTAGGCAATTGTTTTATTTCACGTTCCCTTCTTGTTCTTCATTATTGTATGTAGGAGAACTTCACAATGCATAACTTTGGATTGTGTGCTGTGCAAACCATTCTCCTGTGTTTGATTTAATAAACTATAATGGTGTTCATGTATATTAGCAAATCAGGCCAATCAAAGAGTGCAGAAAACAACTGACTTGCCTCTTAGTTCACTATTGACATTGTTATGAAGGTGGGGGTAAGAATGAATGTTAGGGGTGGGGGAAGAATGAAAGTTTCTGAATTTATGTTTGAAACCTTCGTTTAAAAAAAATACTTCTCTATGCACTGTTAATTTTAATGGTTCTGTGTGTAAATAAATGAAATACACGTTTTGAATTTTTAAGAGTAGTTATATACATTTGCTGCGAGGTTTCTTAAAGAATGAAAGTGTTCCTGCAGTTAAAGCGGTGCAGGACAAATTCCTTACTTTCTTTCCTTTTCTTCTATCATGTTTAGATAAAGTGTCCCCTGTTAAATTCAGTAAACAGCAGGCTAGTGCTACTGCTGCTCTGGGGGCTGCATGTAAAGGTCAAAAGGGCCGCATGCGGCCCCCGGGCCGTACTTTGAGTATCACTGCTCTAGATTATAGCACAATCTTCAATGGATTACTCTAGATTATAGTATTCAAATTCACTTCAATTGATTTCTCTGTAGCACGCTCTATAATGGATTACTCTAGATTATAGGACACACTTCAATGGATTACTCTAGATTATAGCACGCTCTCCAATGGATTACTCTAGATTATAGCACGCTCTTCAATGGACTACTCTAGATTATAGTATTCAAATTCACTTCAGTTGATTTCTCTGTAGCGTGCTCTTTAATGGATTACTCTAGATTATAGTACCCTCTTCAATGGATTACTCTAGATTATAGCATGCATTTCAATTGATTGCTCTATAGCACACTCTTCAATGGATTACTCTAGATTATAGCACGCTCTTCAATGGATTACTCTAGATTTTAGCAGACTCTTCAATTGATCACTGCAGATTATGGCACGCTCTTCAATGGATTACTCTAGGATTACTCTGGATTACAATTTTTACTCTTCAATGGATTACTCTAGATTATAGCACACTCTTCAATGGATTACTCTAGATTATGGCACACTCTTCAATAGATTACTCTCGATTATAGCATTCACTTCAATTGACTGGTCTATAGAACACTCTTAATGGAATGCTCTAGATGATAGCGTTCACTTCAATGGTTTACGCTAGATTGTACCAAGCATACTGAAGGTCAAGGCTGAACTAAAAGGCTCTTCTATTTGTATCTCGGATAGTGGTGTACTGATTCAAGAGTCATTCCGGATTCTACCTTGCCCTTTGATGAGTGAATGGGGATTATGGCTTTCCAAGAATTGGTGCCTCTGTATAATACTGTGCCTTCTGATGTGCTTCTCTGCACAGTGGTTTGCTGTGCAATCAATGTCTCTAGATTGTAGTGTGTTCTTTGTAGAACTCTTGACTGCAATGCACACTTCTTTGGGTATTTTTACAATACCTGGCAATGTGATGAGTACATCTTAATCATTTGGGCTCTTCAATGGACATCTCTGGATTACCTGCACTCTTCAATGGGTATTGATAGACCATAGCGCACTCTTCAGTGGACAACTCCAGACTACAGTGCACTCTTCAATGGGTATACATACACCATTGCGCACTCTTCAATGGCCATCTCTGGACTACAGTGCCCTCTTCAATGGGTATCGATAGACCATTGCGCACTCTTCAATGGACATCTCTGGACTACAGTGCACTCTTCAATGGGTATCGATAGACCATTGCTCGCTCTTCAATGGACATCTCTGGACTACAGTGCACTCTTCAGTGGGTGTCGATAGCCCAAAGCGCACTCTTCAATGGACATCTCTGGACTACAGTGCACTCTTCAATGGGTATCGATACACCATAGCGCACTCTTCAAAGGACATCTCTGGACTTCAGTGCACTCTTCAATGGGTATCCATACACCATTGCGCACTCTTCAGTGGACATCTCTGGACTACAGTGCACTCTTCAATGGGTATTGATAGACTATAGCGCACTCTTCAGTGGACATCTCTGGACTACAGTGCACTCTTCAATGGGTATCCATACACCATTGCGCACTCTTCAATGGACATCTCTGGACTACAGTGCACTCTTCAATGGGTATCGAATGACCATAGCGCACTCTTCAGTGGACATCTCTGGATTACCGTGCACTCTTCAATGGGTATCGAAAGACCATAGCGCACTCTTCAATGGACATCTCTGGACCACAGTGCACTCTTCAATGGGTATCGATACACCATAGCGCACTCTTCATAGGACATCTCTGGACTACAGTGCATTCTTCAATGGGTATCGATAGACCATTGCGTACTCTTCAATGGACATCTCTGGACTACAGTGTACTCTTCAATGGGTATTGATAGACCAATGCGCACTCTTCAGTGGACATCTCTAGATTACCGTGCACTCTTCAATGGGTATTGATAGACCATAGCGCACTCTTCAGTGGACATCTCTGGACTACAGTGCACTCTTCAATGGGTATCCATACACCATTGCGCACTCTTCAATGGACATCTCGGGACTACAGTGCACTCTTCAATGGGTATCGATAGACCATAGCGCGCTCTTCAATCGACATCTGTGGACTACAGTGCACTCTTCAATGGATATCGATAGACCATAGCGCACTCTTCAATGGACATCTCTGGACTACAGTGCACTCTTCAATGGGTATCGATACACCATAGCGCACTCTTCAATGGAGCTCTCTGGACTACAGAGCACTCTTCAGTGGGTATCAGTAGACCATAGTGCACTCTTTGACGGGTAACTGTATATTGTAGTGTGACCTGAAAAAGTTATCTCTGATTGTAGTGAGCTCTATGAGGAGTAACTATTGTTTATAGCGCAGTCAACCATGGATATCTCTGGAGAGCAGTGCGTTTTTTAATGGGCATCTCTAGTGTGTTCTGTGATGAGTAACTCTATATTGTAGTGCAGTCTACAAAGGGTGTCTCTGGCTTGAAATACTTACTACAAAGGGTATGTCTGAATAGTAAATTGCTCTCCTATGTATAGCTCTAGATTTCAGCATGCTTTCTGATGGGTATCTTTTGATAGAAGCTTGCTCTAGGGAGGTTATTTCTTGATGGCATGGTGTGGTTTGATGGAGTTCTCTAGCTTCTAGTATGCTAGAAGGATTGAGTATATATTGTAGGGTGGTCGATACCTCGTGAATGTAGAACACTCTTCGATGGTAACTGGTTTGAAATCTCTATCTCTGGATAGTAGAGCGTTCTTTCATGGTCATGTCTAGGTTGTAGTATGTTCATGATGGGTGACTATATTGTAGAGTGTCCTAAAATGAGTATCTCTTGATAGTCGTGCTTGTGCTGATGGGCATCTATATATATTTAGCATGATCCTCAATGGTTATTTATGGGTTGCAGATTGCTCTCCAGTGGGTATATCTAGATTATAGTGTACTCTAAAGTGAGTATCTCTGGATTATGGTGCACTTTAAAATGTGTATATCTAGATAGTAGCATAGTCTCCAATAGGTAGCTCTACGTCGTACTGTTCACTACGATGGGTATTTGTACACCGTTGCACGCTGTGGAACAGTTATTTCTAGATAGTCACACGTTTTCCAATGGTTATATCAGGGAGTAACAGTAGACTAGCTCTTTATTGTAATAGATGCTCCGATGGGGATCTCTGAGTTATATTACACTGTAAAAACAGTGTCTCTGGATCGCATGTGTTCTTCGATGGGCGTTTCTAAATTATGCCATGCTTTCCAGTGGATATCTCCAGATTTTGGCGTGTCCTACGATGGGCGAGTCCAGAAAGTACCATGCTGTTTGATGAGCGTCGCTAGATCGTAGCATACCTTACGATGGGTACCTCTAGACTGCAGGATACCTTCCAATGGGTAACTCTAGATCGTAGAATGCCTTACGATGGGTACCTCTAGACTGCAGGATACCTTCCAATGGGTAACTCTAGATAGTAGCATGCCTTACGATGGGTACCTCTAGACTGCAGGATACCTTGCAATGGGTAACTCTAGATTGTAGCATGCCTTACGATGGGTACCCCTAGACTGCAGGATACCTTGCAATGGGTAACTCTAGATTGTAGCATGCCTTACGATGGGTACCCCTAGACTGCAGGATACCTTGCAATGGGTAACTCTAGATTGTAGCATGCCTTACGATGGGTACCTCTAGACTGCAGGATACCTTACAATGGGTAACTCTAAATTGTAGCATGCCTTACGATGGGTACCTCTAGACTGCAGGATACCTTGCAATGGGTAACTCTAAATTGTAGCATGCCTTACGATAGGTAACTCTACACTGCTGCACACTCTCCCATAGGTAACTCTACATTGGTGCTCTCTACCATAGGTAACTCTACACTGTTGCACACTCTCCCATAGGTAACTCTACATTGTTGCTCTCTGCCATAGTTAACTCTACACTGTCACACACACTCCCATAGGCACCTCCACGTTGTCACGCACCCCACTCCAGGTACCCTCAGATGACGCCGTGGGGTTGGCGCTGCGTGACACACTTTCTATAGGTACCTCCACATTGTTGTATACTCTCCCCTAGGTAACTCTAGACTGTTGCATGCTCTCCCATAGGTAACTCTACACTGTCTAAAACTCTCCGATAGGTATCTCTACACTATCACGTGCTCTCCATAGGAAATCTGTACACTGTCGCATACTCTCCCATGGGTATTGCTACACTGATCGCACACTCTCCCATAGGTATCTCTACACTGTCACATGCTCTCCATAAGAAATCTGTACACTCTCGCATACTCTCCCATAGGTATTGCTACACTGATCGCACACTCTCCCATAGGTAACTTCACTGTTGCTCTCCCCCATAGGTAACTCTACACTGTCTCAAATTCTCCCATAGGTATCTCTACACTCTCAGATGCTCTCCATAGGAAATCTCTACACTTTCGCACACTCTTCCATAGGAAAATCTACACTGTTGCTCCCTCCCATAGGTACTTCTACACTGTCGCAAACTCTCCCATCGGTATCTGTACACTGTCGCACACTCTCCCATAGGTAACTGTACACTGTTGCACTCTTCCATAGGTAACTCTACACTGTTACACACTCTCCCATAGGTATCTCTACACTGTTACACACTTTCTATAGGTACCTTCACATCGTCGCACACTCCACACCGGGTGCCCCTCCGATGCCAGCGCCCTGCGCCGTGGAGTTGGCGCTGCGTGACACACTTTCTATAGGTACCTTCACATCGTCGCACACTCCACACCGGGTACCCCCCGATGCCAGCGCCCTGCGCCGTGGGGTTGGCGCTGTGTGACACACTTTCCGGGCGCCAGCTGTGCGCATGCATGGTGGCTCGTGTCAGCGGACGACATGCGCACGCATTCATTAAATATATTTTTAGACCTTGTTTTCTGGCGCCCTGGGAACGTCCCCAAAGGAAGTGAGGCTGCGGGCTGTTGGAAAGGGAAGCCCGCTGCAGTTTGGGAGGGGGCTGGTGCTAAGCAGTGTCGGGGCTCTCCCATCTCTCTACGAAATCCGTGCGCCAGGTTCGACGTGTACCAGGGAGTCCCTTCACGGGCTGAGCAAACCGAGGAGGCCACTTTAGTACCCTCAGAAGTTCCATGTCCGCATCCCTTCCAGCTCGAGAGCCCCGGTCTCTGTGGAATTCGAGCTGCCCAAATGTGATTCTGTGCACTGGTTCAAGGAGCTTTATTGATTCAAACCTCCTCTATAGGTTGAATACAGTGTCCAGGTGTTCATGGCTCGTCGGAAGTACTCAGCCCGTTTTGAGGTAAGGCCACGTTTACATTATTGTGTGTCCTGTTCTGGAGGCCACGTGACTGTGCAGAACTGTGTCCATTTTGAAAGCCACATCTGCATTTTGAAAGCCACATCTCCAGCATTCTGCCCTGCTCTGTAAGTCACAGCTTGCAACTCGTGTCCCTATATTGAAGCCCACACCGACCGCCTTGTGTCCAGTTCTTGAGGCCTCAGTTGGTAGATTAATTCCTGGATGGCCACATCTGGTGTACTCTGTCCACTTGCTAGAGGCTACATCTAAAGCCACATCTGGATTGTTGTGTCACATTTGGAGAATTGTGTACAGTTCTGGAGAGCATCTATATATGTATCTGTATCATGTGTCGAAGGCCACAACTGTAGTATTGTGTGCTGTTCCGGAGGCCACATCTGGAGTAGTGTCTGCTGTTCTGGAGGCCACATCTGGAGTGTTGTCAACAGTTCTGGAGGGCAACTATATTATGACCTATTATGCATCTATATCATGTGCTGAAGGCCACATCTGAAATATTGAGTGCTGTTATAGAGACCACTTCTGTTTGAATTGTCTACCGTTCTGGACGCCATCTATATTATGTACTTTTATAGATCTATATTATGTGCTGAAGGCCACATCTGCAGGATTGTGTGCTGTTCTGGGCGCCAGATCTGTTGTATTGTGTAGGGTTCTGGAGGGCACTTATAATACGTCCTATTATGCATCTTTTACATGTGCCGAAGGCCACACCTGTTTTATTCTGTCCTGTTCAAGAACTTTTGAGTGGATCAATTCATTTGTGGTCATTTAAGCACATAACTTTTTTCCAGGGACTACTACATATGAAGCTGCGCTCAACAAATATTGTTTACAGATACTGGTGTGCTACCATGTGTGCTACAGAAGTGAATGATTTTCAATCCATGTTTGTGATCTCTCGCCCCCTGGTCTCTGACCCCACTCCCTGCCCCATCCCTCACATTCTTCCCCACTACACTCTCTGCCCCATCCCTCTCATTCATCCCCACCTCACTCCCTGCCCCCACCCCTCACTCCCTCTGCCCCATTAATGACCACTCTTCCCCATCCCACTTCCTGACTAACCATCACCCCCTGCCCATCCCTCACCTTGTGCACTGCACCCCTCCCTGGCCCACTTCTCACGCCCTGTGCCCTCTCTCCCATCCCTCACCCTGGGCCACGACTCCCATCCTTCACCCTGTGCCCCCTCTCCCATCCTTCACCCTGTGCCCACTCTCCCACCACCCACCCTATGCTCCCTCTCCCATCCTCCACCCTGTGCCCACTCTTCCACCTCCCACCCTATGCTCCCTCTCCCATCCTTCACCCTGTGCCCCCTCTCCCATCCTCTACCCTGTGCCCACTCTCCCATCCCTCACCCTGGGCCACGACTCCCATCCTTCACCCTGTGCCCCCTCTCCCATCCTTCAGCCTGTGCCCACTCTCCCACCTCCCACCCTATGCTCCCTCTCCCATCCTCCACCCTGTGCCCACTCTCCCATCCCTCACCCTGGGCCACGACTCCCATCCTTCACCCTGTGCCCCCTCTCACATCCTCCACCCTGTGCCCACTCTCCCACCTCCCACCCTATGTTCCCTCTCCCATCCCTCACCCTGTGCCCTCACTCCGATCCCTCACCCTGTGGCCTCACTCCCATCCCTCGCCCTGTGCAATCACCACCATCCCTCACCCTCTGCCCTCACTCCCATCCGCCGCCCTGTGCCCACTCTACCATCCCTCACGCTCCCCGTCACCTCTCACACTCTATCCCGCAGGCACCTCGCGCTCACCGTCCACCCCCAAAGCCGCTCCTCTGACACGCACCTCACGCTCCCCTCCTCACGCCCCCCTCACACGCACCTCACGCTCCCCCTCCTGACACGCACCTCACGCTCCCCACCTCACGCCGCCCTCCTCACACGCACCTCGCGCTCTCCCCTCCTGACACGCACCTCACGCTCCCCACCTCACGCCCCCCCTCCTCACACGCACCTCACGCTCCCCCTCCTGACACGCACCTCACGCTCCCCACCTCACGCCCCCCCTCCTCACACGCACCTCGCGCTCTCCCCTCCTCACACGCACCTCACGCCCCCCTCCTCACACGCACCTCACGCTCACCGTCCACCCCCAGAGTCGCTCCTCTGACACGCACCTCAAGCTCATCTCTTCACGCCCCCTCACACGCACCTCACGCCCCCCTCACACGCACCTCACGCCCCCCTCACACGCACCTCACGCCCCCCTCACACGCACCTCGCGCTCCCCACCTCACGCTCTCCCCTCCTCACACGCACCTCACGCTCTCCCCTCCTGACACGCACCTCACGCCCCCCCTCCACACACGCACCTCACGCTCTCCCCTCCTGACACGCACCTCACGCTCCCCACCTCACGCCCCCCTCCTCACACGCACCTCGCGCTCTCCCCTCCTGACACGCACCTCACGCTCCCCACCTCACGCCCCCCCTCCTCACACGCACCTCGCGCTCTCCCCTCCTGACACGCACCTCACGCTCCCCCCCTGACACGCACCTCACGCTCACCGTCCACCCCCAGAGTCGCTCCTCTGACACGCACCTCAAGCTCATCTCTTCACGCCCCCTCACACGCACCTCACGCCCCCCTCACACGCACCTCACGCCCCCCTCACACGCACCTCACGCCCCCCTCACACGCACCTCGCGCTCCCCACCTCACGCTCTCCCCTCCTCACACGCACCTCACGCTCTCCCCTCCTGACACGCACCTCACGCCCCCCCTCCACACACGCACCTCACGCTCTCCCCTCCTGACACGCACCTCACGCTCCCCACCTCACGCCCCCCTCCTCACACGCACCTCGCGCTCTCCCCTCCTGACACGCACCTCACGCTCCCCACCTCACGCCCCCCCTCCTCACACGCACCTCGCGCTCTCCCCTCCTGACACGCACCTCACGCTCCCCCCCTGACACGCACCTCACGCTCACCGTCCACCCCCAGAGTCGCTCCTCTGACACGCACCTCAAGCTCATCTCTTCACGCCCCCTCACACGCACCTCACGCCCCCCTCACACGCACCTCACGCCCCCCTCACACGCACCTCACGCCCCCCTCACACGCACCTCGCGCTCCCCCCTCTCCTAACCGTCGCTCCTCTGACAGGCGCCCCCTCCCCCCCCCCCCCCCCACAGCGCCGCGCGCGCCCCGTCTCCTAGCAACGGCGGCCATGCTGGGGGCGGCGCGAGCGTGGCGGCCGGAGCGCGAGCGGGAGGACGGCGGCGGCGGCGGGGAGCGCCGGCTGAGGCAGCGGGGGCCATGGGCTGGGGGCCCCCGCCGGCGGCTGCCGCGGGGGGGCCCGCGGGCCGGCGCTGAGGTACGAGGGGAGCGGGCGTGGGGGTGAGCCGGGCCGCGCTGAGTGAGGTACGGGGGCGGGGGGGCACCACGCAGGCGGCGGGGGTGACACGCTCCACGGGGACACGCTCGGCTGCGGGGCAGGGGCGCACCGGGTTGGGGGGGGTCATTAAATAACTGTGTGTTGTCAAGCTGCTGATGTGGTGGTAAGGGCACCGCATCTGGGCACTGAGTGACGGAGGGTGGGTGCCGCTGGCCTGGCACCGTGCTCCAGGGGCTGAGAGTGGGCACCCGGGGTGGCACCGAGGATAGAAGGGTGCAATGCACTGTGGTACAGAGGCTGAGAGTGGGCACCCGGGGTGGCACCTAGGATAGAAGGGTGCAATGCACTGTGCTCCAGGGGCTGAGAGTGGGCACTCGGGGTGGCACCGAGGATAGAAGGGTGCCAGGGGCTCAGAGTGGGCACCCGGGGTGGCACCGAGGATAGAAGGGTGCCAGGGGCTGAGAGTGGGCACCCGGGGTGGCACCGAGGATAGAAGGGTGCAATGCACTGTGCTCCAGGGGCTGAGAGTGGGCACTCGGGGTGGCACCGAGGATAGAAGGGTGCAATGCACTGTGCTCCAGGGGCTGAGAGTGGGCACCCGGGGTGGCACCGAGGATAGAAGGGTGCAATGCACTGTGCTCCAGGGGCTGAGAGTGGGCACTCGGGGTGGCACCGAGGATAGAAGGGTGCAATGCACTGTGCTCCAGGGGCTGAGAGTGGGCACCCGGGGTGGCACCGAGGATAGAAGGGTGCCAGGGGCTGAGAGTGGGCACCCGGGGTGGCACCGAGGATAGAAGGGTGCAATGCACTGTGCTCCAGGGGCTGAGAGTGGGCACCCGGGGTGGCACCGAGGATAGAAGGGTGCAATGCACTGTGCTCCAGGGGCTGAGAGTGGGCACCCGGGGTGGCACTGAGGATAGAAGGGTGCAGTGCACTGTGGTACAGAGGCTGAGAGTGGGCACTCGGGTGGCACTGAGGATAGAAGGGTGCAGTGCACTGTGCTCCAGGGGCTGAGAGTGGGCACTCGGGGTGGCACCGAGGATAGAAGGGTGCAATGCACTGTGCTCCAGGGGCTGAGAGTGGGCACCCGGGGTGGCACCGAGGATAGAAGGGTGCCAGGGGCTGAGAGTGGGCACCCGGGGTGGCACCGAGGATAGAAGGGTGCAATGCACTGTGCTCCAGGGGCTGAGAGTGGGCACCCGGGGTGGCACCGAGGATAGAAGGGTGCAATGCACTGTGCTCCAGGGGCTGAGAGTGGGCACTCGGGGTGGCACCGAGGATAGAAGGGTGCAATGCACTGTGCTCCAGGGGCTGAGAGTGGGCACTCGGGGTGGCACCTAGGATAGAAGGGTGCAATGCACTGTGCTCCAGGGGCTGAGAGTGGGCACCCGGGGTGGCACTGAGGATAGAAGGGTGCAGTGCACTGTGGTACAGAGGCTGAGAGTGGGCACTCGGGTGGCACTGAGGATAGAAGGGTGGAATGCACTGTGCTCCAGGGGCTGAGAGTGGGCACCCGGGGTGGCACCGAGGATGGAAGGGTGCAATGCACTGTGCTCCAGGGGCTTTGAGTGGGCACCCGGGGTGGCACTGAGGATAGAAAGGTGCAATGCACTGTGGTACAGAGGCTGAGAGTGGGCACCCGGGGTGGCACCGAGGATAGAAGGGTGCAATGCACTGTGGTACAGAGGCTGAGAGTGGGCACCCGGGGTGGCACCGAGGATGGAAGGGTGCAATGCACTGTGCTCCAGGGGCTGAGAGTGGGCACTCGGGGTGGCACTGAGGATAGAAGGGTGCAATGCACTGTGGTACAGAGGCTGAGAGTGGGCACCCGGGGTGGCACTGAGGTATATACAGTTGTAGATTGGGGGCTGTAAAGGTGCCAGCGTGATACTAAGGTTTCAGAGCGACACTGAAGCTGGGCACTGAGAGCAGAAGGAGTGATGATGCTTGGCTGGCACTGTGGTACAGGGGCTGTGCGTGGGCACCCAGGGTAGCACTGAGTTATATACAGTTGTAGATTGGGGGCTCTAAAGTTACTGAGGTATCAGAGCGGCACTGGAGCTGGGCACTGAGGATAGAAGAGTGCAATGCACTGTGGTACAGGAGTCTGTGAGTGGGCACCTGGGGTGGCACTGAGGTATATACAGTTGCAGATTGGGGGCTGTAAAGGTGCCAATATGGTACTGAAGTATTAGAGCGGCACTGCAACTGGTCACTGAGAGCAGAAGGATGGATGATGCTGGCCTGGCACTGTGGTACAGGGGGCTGTGAGTGGGCACCCGTGGTGGCACTAAGGTATACTGTTGTAGATTTGAAGCTCTTTAAGATGGCAGCATGGCACTGAGGTATCAGAGCGGCACTGCAGGTGGGCATTGAGAGAAGAAGGATGCACGATGTTGCTGTCCTAGCACGGAGTGGGCACCCGGGGTGGCACTGAGCTATATATCGCTGATATTAAAAGGGGGGCTGTAAAGGTGCCACCGTGGTGCTAAGTGGCACGAGAGCTGCACTGCAGGGGCACGATGCTGTTCATTGGCAGGGAGTGGGCACCCGGCGTGGCACTGAGCTATATATGGTTGATATTAAAAGGGGGCTGTAAAGGTGGCACCGTGGTACTAAGGGGCACGAGAGCGGCACTGCAGGGGAACGATGCTGCTGCCTTGGCAGGGAGTGGGCTCCGAAGGTGGCACCGAAGTAGGAGGCAGCTGGCCCTTGCCTGAACCCTCCCCCGCCCCTGGCATGCTCGAGCACCTCTGGCGTCTGCAGCTGGCAGCACCAGGGGCTGGACACCTGACCCTGCGCACACCTACACGGGTGCCTGGGCGTGCCAAGGTGTGCGTGGGCGCAAGCCCGTGTTCAGGGACGTGCAGCGCCATTGGTAGCGAAGTGACTCAACTGCTGGGGAGAGCCTGGCGGGAGAAGGAGCGGAGGAGGAAGGCTCTCTGCCTGGGAGGAAGTGATGCTGTGCTGCTGTCCAACCACAGAGAGGCTGGGAGGATGGCATCCTGGTGGCACAGGTGTCTGCTGCACCATCGCTGTACCGAAGGTGTGTACCCCTGTGCTGTACCATCACTGCACTGAAGGAGTGTGCGTACCCCTGTGCTGCACCATCGCTGCACTGAAGGTGTGTGTGTGTGTACCCCTGTGCTGCACCATCACTGTACCGAAGGGGTGTGTGTACCCCTGTGCTGCACCATCGCTGCACTGAAGGTGTGTGTGTGTACCCGTGTGCTGCACCATCGCTGCACTGAAGGTGTGTGTGTGTGTGTACCCCTGTGCTGCACCATCGCTGCACTGAAGGTGTGTGTGTGTACCCGTGTGCTGCACCATCGCTGCACTGAAGGTGTGTGTGTGTGTTTTAACCCCTGTGCTGCACAATCGCTGCACTGAAGGTGTGTGTGTGTACCCGTGTGCTGCACCATCGCTGCACTGAAGGTGTGTGTGTGTGTGTACCCCTGTGCTGCACCATCGCTGCACTGAAGGTGTGTGTGTGTGTGTGTGTACCCCTGTGCTGCACCATCGCTGTACTGAAGGTGTGTGTGTGTGTGTACCCGTGTGCTGCACCATCACTGTACCGAAGGGGTGTGTGTACCCCTGTGCTGCACCATCGCTGCACTGAAGGAGTGTGCGTACCCCTGTGCTGCACCATCGCTGCACTGAAGGTGTGTGTGTGTGTACCCCTGTGCTGCACCATCGCTGTACTGAAGGTGTGTGTGTGTGTACCCGTGTGCTGCACCATCACTGTACCGAAGGGGGGGGGGGTGTACCCTTGTGCTGCACCACCACTGTACTGAAGGGGTGTGTGTATCCGTGTGCTGCACCATCACTGTACCGAAGGGGTGTGTGTACCCGTTTGCTGAACCATCACTGTACTGAAGGGGAGTGTGTACCCGAGTGCTCACCATCACTGCACTGAAGGAGTGTGTGTACCCCTGTGCTGCACCATCGCTGTACTGAAGGGGTGCGTGTACCCGTGCGGTGCACCATCGCTGTACTGAAGGGGTGCGTGTACCCGTGTGTTGCACTATCACTGTACTGCAGGGGTGTGAGTGTGTACCCGCGTGCTGCAATAGCTCTGTACTGAAGGGGTGCGTGTACCGGTGTACTGTACCATCGCAGTACTGAAGGGGTGTGTGTACCCGTGTGCTGCACCATCACTGTACTGAAGGTATGTGTGTATGTTCCTGTGTGCTGCAACATCGCAGTACTGAAGGGGTGCGTGTACCCGTGTGCTGCACCATCGCAGTACTGAAGGGGTGTGTGTACCCGTGTGCTGCACTATCGCAGTACTAAAGGGGTGTGTGTACCCGTGTGCTGCACTATCGCAGTACTGAAGGGGTGTGTGTAACCGTGTGATGCAGCATCGCAGTACAGAAGGGGTGTCCCCGTGTGCTGCACCATCACTGTACTGAAGGGGCTGGGGTGTTCTATTGTGCTGCACCATCACTGTACTGCATGGCTGTGTGTGTACCCGTGTGCTGCATATCTTGTAGTTTATGCATGTCCTGCCCACATTGCTGACAGGTATACCGCCCATCTGCCCCAAATCTTCCACCAGACTTCGACTGATGCCCCCTGCCATCAGCTGCCCCGAGGTAGCGCTGAGACGTCCACTATGGGGGTCCTCAAGGCGCAGGTTTGCCATCTGAGGTTTGTACTGTACGAAGAGCTCTGCGTCTCTGTGAAATGAGCACTAGTGATCCCACGGGAGTGCGCCTGGAAGCTGTATTGTTGCACCCACGAGTGCAAGAATTATTTACCAGATGGCTCATCTAACAGGCGAGGACGCCGCAAGGCGCTATAGAGGGGAAAACAGCTGTCCGACTCCGGTCCCATTTCCGCAGTAGTTTTCGATCGGAGAAACTTATTACAGAAACAGAAATGTTGACGGGAAGAGTTCAGCACCCAGGACAGCGCCTCGAAGTATGCTCGAAGCCGTATATTATTATTAGGAGAGCGCGAGGCACTGAAGGAATAGGGCGCCAGACCCCTGCATGAGCCAACACTGGTCCCCACAGCTTTGTGCTTAATTCTTCTTGAAGCTGCATCTGTATACTGTTAAATTAATGCAACATTACATGATAACTTTATGTACTTTCTAAAGCAAAGACTAAGTTATGGAAGGCATGCCACTCTTTGTTGACGTTTATATCCCCCGCTTCCCCTGACTTAACAAAGAGACCAATCTTAGGACATTCCAGAAGTGGTTCAACACCTTTATTGAAGGCAAGTTCACCGATAAACAAAAAAAACAGGTCCGAGTGACCCACGGAATTCACATGACACCAGTGAAGTGTAGAGCTCAGCTGCCCGCAGACTTTCAGAGCCCGCACCTCGCAGGCTTTTTATATTTCTGGCTACTCCCAGGAGGCAGCGGATCAGATGGTCTGAGAAACAACACCCTGAAGAGCGCTGTGAAAGCGCCCGGAGAGGTAATAATGCTATTGTTTTTTAACATCACCCATTGCCATACCAGACATTGAACAAGGATAACTCCCATTTCCAAGCACTTTCATAGTTCTCTGCAGGCACTTTACTGTCAACCCATATGCAGAACGAGCACAGCGCTGGCCACACTGGCGTATATAGAGGCGGGGGAGTGGGGGGGGGGGGGGGGGCAGATGGGGCCCAGGCCTAAGCTCTGCTTGTCCAAACCCATCCTCCTTTGGGCCCCACCACCACCACAGCTCTTGAATATACCCGGAGATGAAAGAAAAAACTCAGACATTGCACCTTTCCACATGCATTCATTTGCCCAACTACTTTTCACTGCCTGAGTGTTGTTTGTGTTTCAGAGTGACTCTGTGTCTGTATATACACAGGGCTCCAGCGCCTTGAAGCATCCCTTTGTCTCTTTCCCTCTTGCTCTCTCTCTCGCAACTCGGTCCATTTTTGTGACATTTGTGCCGCTTCTCATACTTTCTGCCCTTTCTCTCGCTCTTACTGCGACTCTGTGCTTTTGTACTTGCACTTTATGCCTTTTCTCTCTCACTCGTTCGGCCTTTTCTCTTAGTGTTTTCCCCCTTCTTGTGCCTTTTCCTCGTGCTTCAAGTTTTCTGTGCCGTTTTTCTCAATCCCTCTGTGCTTTTCTGAGTTGTTTCTCTCTTATGCCTCTGCGTTATTTCTGTGACTTTTATATGCCGTTCCTCTCGCTCTTTTGCGTCTTTGTGCCATCTTTCACACTCCTTTTCTGAACTTTGCCATCTCTCCAGCTTCTCTGCACCCCTTTCACACCCTCTCTGTGTCCACCTTCCTCTGCTCTTTCCCTGCTCCTTTGTGCCTCTGTCCTTCACCGCCATTACACTCCTCAGCCCTGCCACAGCGCCCCTCCAATACCTACTTAATGGTGGACACAGTGCAGATGTGCCTCTAGCACGCCAAAGGCAAGGCCGTTTGCGCCTGAATGGGTGTGGACCACATGCAGGTCAAGAAACCATAGATCCTCCCCGACCCACCACTACCCTGTCACTCTCCTTCATGCTTTGAACCCTGTACATCCCACCACCCTCTGCTGGCACGTTACAAAACACGGAAGGTGCCTTCACTTGCTCCCACTGACCCTTCAACTGCACCACCATGCTCGCAACACCAACCAAGATCATATCAACTTCACCCACCCCCACACATAAACACCTACCAACAATTACCACCCAACACCAATATCTTGCTTGCTCCTCAACACCCGCTCATTCTGCAAGCATGCCAGAGAGATCTGGGACCTGCTGGAAGATGCTGTCCCTGACCACTTCTTCCTCACAAAAACATAGATGCCCACAGCTTCAATGCCAGACATCCGAACATAAGATCTCCAGTTAAGACTGACAAAACGGGTTGGGAGGAGGAATCGCCATCGTCTACCAAGACTCCTTCATTTGCAGTGCCTCCGCCAAAGCCAGAACAAACTGCATAGAGCACATCAACTTCCGGACAGACTTCCATTCCCCAAGCCCCACGCCAACTTTGCAAACAACATCACTAAGTTCATCGTCCCTCTAGTTCTCAACACCAGCACTTTCATCCTCCTAAGAGACCGCAATTTCCGTCTTTAAGACCAGACTGGCCCCAAACTAAGCTACCTTTCTAGAAAACCTCTGAAACCTGACACTAACCCAATATGTCACAGAGCCCACACACACCGTTGGTCACATTCTAGACTCCGTCTTCATATCTTTCAACAACATTAAGATAGACCCCCCAAGATCCATCAACTGGACAGATCACACCATATTCAATTTTACAATCAACATTCATCAACCCAGAAGCGCCCCCACAGTGGCCCCAGCACGCCAACACTAGAACAACCTAATAGAGGTGGACTGGACGACTGCCCAACACAAGAACAAACTGGAGCCTACAGGCATCCTGGCAGATGACACTGAGAACTACAACAAGTTGATCATCAATTGCGCTGACACTGCCCCCATGAAACGAAGCACCAGTAAAAACCAGAACACAAGCCAGCTGTACTCGATGTTACGACCAACACTGCAAACAACTGGAATGCAAATGGAGAATCAGCAAAAGGGAAGTGGAAAAAAACGCCTTTAAAGTCACCCAGAGGAAGTACCACCAACTCCTCTGAGAAATCAAGAGGAAGTCCCTATTTGAACAATAAATGTCAGCAAACAAATCTATGCAATCGTCAAAGACTTCTCCAAACCCACAGCTGTCACTGGAAACATTAGCCTATCACAAGATTTGTGCCACAACCTCTCGATCTTCTGCAGCAAAATCAAAACCCATTTACAGTAACTTCCTTCCCCAACCCCTGACCTTCTCCAAAAGTCTCCCAGTGATAACGGAAGTCAACACAATCACCATATTGGACAACATTAGTGCAGAAGAAACCACAACAATCAGGAAGATTATTCACTCCGGTGCCCCCGTGGACCCTTGCCTTCGCCGTGCCTTTGGCAAAGGAGCAATCTCTGTTGCAGAAGCCCTCACCTTATCCTCAACACCTCCATCAGAACAGCCACCTTCCCAGAACCATGGAAACACACAGCAGTCAACGCCCTTGCAATGAAACCCTTGGCTGACCCGACGAAACTCGCCAGTTCCTGACTGATATCCCTCCTTCTCTATCGAGCCAAAGTCCTGGAAAAAGCCATCAACAAGCATCTCTCCAACCTCTTCACCAAACACCAGGCTCTCAAAACAACACAACCAGGATTCAAACCCAACCCCAGCATGGAATCTCCTTTTATAGCAGCAATGGATAACATTCTGATGATCCTCAGGTGGGGGACCACAGCTGCCATCCTTCCAGACCTATCACCAGCCTTCAATACCGTCTCCCACCCCCTTCTAATCCAACTACTCCATAAACCAGGCATTCAGGGGGTACACCCATGAATGGATTTGCTCCTTTCTCGCTGGAAGAACTGATCCCGACAACATGCCCGCCTACACCACTGAAGCACAAGATCTTATTTGTGGAGTCCAGTAGAGCTCCTCGCTGAGCCCAGCGCTATTCAGCATTTACATGACCCTGCTGGCCGATGTCATATGAGCTCATAACATAAACATCCTCACTTATGCAGCAACACACAACAAATACTATCCCTTTTGGACAAAACACCCAACACCAGGAACAAGTTCACCACATGCAGGACAGAAGTAGCCACCTGGATGAAATCCAACTGCCTCTAATTGAACTCGGACAAGACCGAGGTGATAGCCTTTGGGACGAACACCTTGCCATGGGACTAAAACTGGTAGTCCACTGACCTCGGACCCATACCTACACCGTGATCACAAGCAAAAATCCTATGAATCATCATAGACAACAAACTGGAAATGATCGGCGAAGTCAATGCAGTGGTCTCGGCCTGCTTCAATACACTAAGGATGCTTAAGAAAATCTTCACGTGGCTACCAGACAACACCAAGAAAATGATCACTGAAGCCCTCATCACCAGCAGACTAGACTTTTGAAACACTGCTGAAATTACCAACTAGCTCACAAGAAGACTTCAGACCACCCAAAAGTAACAGCCAGAGGAGTCCTCAACTTCCCACGCTGAACCCTCTTCAAACCATACCTTAGGGAACTCCATTGGCTCCCAATACACAAGAGCGAACACTTTAAACTCCTCACCCCCACCTACAAAGCTCTTCACAACACGGGCCCTGTCTAACTAAACAGCCGCATTCACTTCCACCAACCTTCCATACACCTCTGCTGTGCCGGTCTCTTTACTAGCACACATCCCACGCATACACAAAAGCTGAGCAGGGGGCTGCGCCTCCTTGTACCTGGCCCCTAAAGCCTGGAACAACATCCCACAACACATCAGAGCCTCCTCTCTCCATGGCTTTCTCAAGAAGCTGAAGACCTGGCTCTTCGAGCAAGCCCCCAGGTCTGGTCTAACACACTGGCTATAGGCTACAGATCACTTGGATACACTCACGGGTGATTAGCACACAATAAAAACACTGATAACAGAATATATACATATATATATATATAAAACACTGATAACAGAATATATACATATATATATATATATATATATATATATATATATATATATATATATATTCTGTTATCAGTGTTTTTATTGTGTGCTAATCACCCGTGAGTGTATCCAAGTGATCTGTAACCTATAGCCAGTGTATATTTGTATATATTCTGTTATCAGTATTTTTATTGTTTGCACACAATGAAAACACTGATAACAGAATATATATACACACACACACACATATACTGTGTTTCCTAAGTTTTCTCTAGAGTTTCTTTTCAGATATATGTACATAGATTTATTGTAAATATGAGTGGTTGTACCACATATTTTGGTATATGTTTTGTCTAGTACACAATACTGGTTTATTTACTTAATAATTGAGCAATTTAATATGCAATTTAGAGTATCTGTATATATTTAAAGATATTTGAGTCAGGATCTAATATATAAAGAAACCTTGATGCAGTCACAGATACTCTTTTCTTGTGAAGTATTATGATCTAGATAACCTTTACAAGATGGTGCTCATTGTTGCACTCTTATATATGTCTGTATTGTGGTTAAGTCCTTTTTTTATGTTTATATGTTTGTATATATTTGCAGTGTATGTGGTATTCCCCCATCCGTGAACAAGGCTACGGCCGAAACGCGTTGGGAGGAGGACCATTTTGTTCTTTCGATATATTTTGGAACTATCCGTTTTGTGTCTTGATTTTCTGTCCTGATGGGTGAGAAATGTTGATAATATATTAATGGGATTCCCGATCCCATATTGAGAGCATCGCAATTGAGCCTCGATAACTCAGGTGTATTTGGTGATATATATATATATGTGTGTGCCTTTGATACCGGAGGAGTGCCTCGTTTGTGAAAGACACTGTGAATTATTGCTGATGAAATGCTGCCTCTTTTATGAAAGCAGAAACCACTTTGAAAAAGACGGAAGAGTCGAAACGCGTTGTGGTGCTGGATTGAGCACTGTCTGGCATGGAGATGACATTAATTAAGATGAATAAATGAAGAGCTTATTTTACAGTCTCTGGGAGTGCAGCGCATTCTTTTTTATGTTACATATAGGGCTTGGTCCTTGCCCTGAGGCAGCATCGGCAGTTAGGCACGTCGCTGTACAGGACCACATTTTTGTAGTATGTGTATATATATATATATATATATATATATATATATATATATATATACAAATATATATATATATATATATTTTCTGGTTTCAGTGCTTTTATTGTGTGCACAAACACTGATAACAGAATATATACACATATATATATATATATATATATATTTACGTATACATATATATGTATATGTATATGTATATATATGTATATATATATATATATATATATATATCTTCACACCAGCTTGACACTTATGTCAAAGATGCGGCACTCACATGATTGCACAAATCTTCATTTAATATGTGAAATGATCCCAAACAAACTAACACCAACGCGTTTCGACCTTCACGGTCTTCATCACGGTGATTACACAATCCATTACGTGCACTATTTATACTAATCCTGTAAGCCATGCCCTTATGTGGCATTCTGGGATATGTAGTCTGCAAAATATATACATATACTGAATTAAAAACTCAATGCAAACACCAACTCAATACACTTACTTACACTCAACGAATTTCCATGACAAAGAAAACTAGAAAACAAATATACAATAACAGAAGGTTCAACTAATAATAGGTTCTCTGCTTGTTACTCCAATTAATCATAATTTACACTGTCATCATTATCTAAATCCCAATATCACAAATGTATATACCTATATATGGTATCAATCTCAAATTCCACAACGTAATTTCAGATCATATCCATTTGCCTCGTTAAAGGGTCTAATACCCCAACTACTCAGACTTTTAACTATCCAATTCTCTACAAATGATATGATCAATTACTTTTTACATAGACAGTATAATACTATTCATGTTGTACAACAATAATTATAGATGACAGTATAATTCTTCATCGCAGTTGATCCCAAACGGAATCTTAGTTTTCAATCTGATGATATATCTGGACTCCAAACGTCCCAATTTCTGAACTCTATCACCTCCCCGTTCATGCTTTTGTATTGTAGCAATGCCATAATATTTCATGGACAACCAATCCAATTTTGGATGGGTTTTCAAATGCTTGGTCATAGCATAAGTATTATCCTCATTTTGCACTGCTCTGATGTGTTCCAAGATACGCTTTTTTAAAGGGCATATAATACTGCCTATGTATCGAAGACCACATCGGCATTCCAAAACATATACCAAAAAAGTTGTTTCACATGTGATCCTTTCTCTAATCACAATCTCTTTTCCCCTAAAATCTGTTATAGCCTTTTTGTTGCATCCAATTTTGCATGCTTTGGACTTTTTACAACAGAAAAAGCCCTTATTTCCATCTGTTAACCAATTAGAGATTTTAGGAATCACAAAATGGCTTTTCACTAACATATCTTTTAAGGATGGTACTTTCCTATATGTAATTGAGGGATGAGTACCCACTCTCTGTCCAATGTCACTATCTCTTTGGATCAATTACCAATATCTATTCAGTATATTCACTATCTGTTGGTTCTCTTTACTATAATCCAGAATGAGTCTAATCTCATTCTTTTCCATCATTGACTGCTCTGGTACTTTTCTGTTCTTAACCATTACCTGTGCTCGTGTCTTTTCCCTTGCCTTGATCTCTCCTTGTTTTATTGCCTACAATTTGTATCCCCTATTTATAAATCTCTGTCTAGTCTCATCAAATTTTTCATTCATGTCTTTTTCATTGGAACAATTTCTTTTAATGCGAATAAACTCCCCATATGGAATACTTTTGATCAATGATCTAGGATGGAAACTGGTACCGTATAGGATGCTGTTGGTTGCTGTAGGTTTCCTATGTAGTGTAGTTTGTAATTATCCTGCTTATATACTAATACATCTAAGAATTCAATAAAACTCCTACTTGTCTTATAAGTGAATTGTAGTCCAACATCATTTCTATTCAACCTACTGAAAAATTCCTTTAATATTTCCTCAGTTCCATGCCATATCAAAAATAGGATGTCTATATATCGCAACCACATCACCACTTTGTCCATGTATTGGTCGTTCTCTTGACCCCAAGCTATGCATTTCTCCCACCACCCCATCATGAGCTTTGCATAGCTTGGAGAGAAAGATACTCCCATTGCTGTCCCACAGATTTGTTTATAAACCTGATGATTGAACATAAAAATATTGTTATTAAGACATAGTTCTATCATCTCCAATAACATCTCAGAATGTTTTAAGAAATGGAAACGTTTCTGCCACAGAAAGAATTTCACTGCATTTATACCCACTTGATGTGAAATTGAGGTATATAGTAAAACCACATCTATAGTTACTAACAGATAATCTGATTGCCATGCTACTCCATCTAATGACCTCAGGAAATCTCCAGAATCTTGTATGTACGAATTCAGATCTTTAACCATTGGAGCCAAGTAATGATCTACATAATTCGACACACCCTCATATAATGAGCCACACCTTGATATTATAGGTCTACCTGAAGGTTTATCTAAAGTTTTATGGATCTTAGGCAAGAAATATATAGTTGGCCTGATTGGATTTTCATTCATCATAAAAGACTTCTCATCAAAGCTGATCAATCCTTCTGAATACCACTTATCTAGTCTTTCATTTAAATCCAAAACGAATTCATTAGTAGGATTCTCAGTCAGTTTACAATAGTTCAAATCCATATTCAGCTGGCTATATGCCTCCTCCATATAATCATTCTTGTCCCAAATCACAATATTACCTCCTTTATCTACAGGTTTAATCACTGTTGATTGATTATCCATCAAACCCTTCAATGCTTCTCGTTGATTTTTCATCAGGTTCTCTTTCTCCTGTTTATGAGAAGGCTGCAGTTTCTCTAGATCATTAATAACAAGATCATGAAATATATCAATTTTGTTGCCTGGAGAAAGAGCTGGGCAAAATTTAGACTTGGGTTTCAACTTTGTTATTTCTTTTTGACCTGTATCAATACCCAATGTAGTCAATATTTGTGTTTCAGTCATATCATCATCTCTTAAGTTATAAGTCAAGTCATATATTGTTTTCAAATCAGTGCTCTGTTCTATAGTTATATCTAGATTACACATACTAGAACCTTCTTCAGATATCATTGTAGGTCCCATTTTGGAAAAGTATTTTGCCAATTTCAATTTTCTTACAAACTTGTATAAGTCGATTCTTGTTTGTACAAAATCTTGATGTTTCTCCGGACAAAAACTCAAACCTTTCTGTAAAACTGACTCTTCCACCTTATTAAGTTATAATTTGATAGATTAACAATCAAGTTCTCTGATTGTCCCAATGATATCTTGGAATTTATTCCTTCCGACTGCGTAACATGTAATCCTTTCCTTTTTTCCCCTTCTCATCTTCCTCTTCCTTTGGGGTCTCGCCAACCCTGGCCACTGCCTCTTCCTCCTCTTCCTCTGTTTCTCGGTGTTGTTTGATCCAGGTAAACTAATTTCATTTCGTCTAAAAAAGTCATTTTTCTTGTGCTCTTGCTCGTACCTTCCCCTTCACTCAGATCTGTTTTAGATCCACTCGTTTCTGTGTTCCTTGTCTGTTCCAAATCAATATGTCCTGAATAAAACTGTTGTTTCAATATATAAAATCTTTTTGCAAAGGTTAGGATACGTCCTGTCTCATAATCTTGAGCATCCCTCAGGAACTTGCTTTTTTTACGTTCCTCTATTTGGTTTTCATATTTATCTGAAAAGATACTCATAGTCTTTTTGCATTTCTCCTCCTCTTCTTCCTGATCTAACATCCGATCTGTTCCTCCTGTTCTTTAATACTCTGCCTTAATTTCTCAATTTCTTTCTTGGCATATTTAATTATAATCTCCATCATGCGTTTAGAACATTCCATAGTGTTCATTCCCCATTCCTCAAGCATCTCTGGACTTGTATCCGAATGATTTGGTAAAGTAAAAATTCTCAATCCTCTTGGAACTCTTCCCACTTGTATATATTTCTGTAGTGTCATTACTTCCCAACTTTTTGAGATCTCTTTTTTCATAAGATGTTCTAATTGCAAATATAGATGTTTGACATTGTTCTTTGGAGCTGTTTCTACATTTGTTGATGGTTGCCCATGAGTTTGAGCACTGCTCGTTAACCCAAAGGCTGTTTCTGCTCTTTGAATACATCTGGCCAGTCTTTCTTCCATATTATCACCAAATAAATTCAACTTATAACTAAAAAAGATTTGTTGTATATCAATCGTAGAGTAATCCCAATTTCAACCTCTTTGTAAGGTATCATTCACTACAATGTTTATTTTTTTAGATATTAAATCCTGTGTAGTTTACAAGGCCTCACATTCCTTATGTCTTGTAACTACCACTAGAAAGTGTACATATATTGATAGGACACCTGGCTTCTTTGTCCCAAATATAAATCCTTATGGAATCATTGCAGTGGAAACAAGTCACTCCCTTAATTCCTAATTTTGTTCTGGGGAATTCTTCTGTTCCTTTCAGCTACTCGAGAGATTTTACCTTTCTTCAAGACTCATAATCGAAACCTCTTTAAAAAATTTAACTTTCTGTTGTTATTCAGACCAATTGCAGTTCTACATATGTCCGTTTCATAGGTTTTATAGACTTAACGCGCTGAAACACTATTTAATAATTACCATTCATGTGCCAGGTGGATTCATTGTAATTCGCCTTCACTCGTAACATCCAGCAAATTTGTTCTTCCAAAGTACTTCATAGTCTGATTTCAAACGATATGAGTTCAGAAATAAACTTTTGGGATTGAGATATATATATATGTATATATTCTGTTATCAGTGTTTTTATTGTGTGCTATATATATATATATAGCAATAGACCAGTTTCAGGTGGGAGACTCTGGAATTGTTTTAAGCCAAAAATTAAGTTTTTTTGGCTGGCTTCCATCTGAAATTGCTTCTCCTTCAATAGAAGTCAGCGGGAGAAATACATTCTCCCGATTCTTCTTTGTCACATGTACATAGATTTAAACATTTTAAGCAAACATACACTAATATTGAGACAAATACTCTTTATGTGTGACCTCTGCATGTTGCCCCATGAGGTTTAGCTGTGGTGCACTTCTAGAGAGGCCACTGGTGGTGCAACACGCCCCCTGCTGCCGGCGATGGAGGGCCGGCAGAAGCAGCATGAAGGCTCGGCTTAGTTTTGGCTGGAGAGTCTCAGGTGACCCAGAGCTGAGGCAGGTAACTGGATGCAGCCCTCTGTAACTCGGGCACCTCTACCCGCTCCCCAAGGGGACCCGAGGATGCCTAGGTGGTCTGTGGCTGGGCTGCAGGACCAAAGGCCTGCTGGTAATATGGAGCCCAGTAGAGCATGTGGATGGTCTGGGGTGGTATGTGAAGCACACCTCCCCAAACCACAGGGGCATTCATTTTAATACCGTCCCCGTGAATGCACCGGCGCTCTAACCTATTGTTATGTTAGAGGTGGACAAACTGTAAACTTCATCTGAAAGTTCAGGTGAGGTCAAGAAACTTCACCCTTTGCAAAGGTGGGTGGAGGTGCCCTGCTCCCCCAGGCGGAGTATAAGATCCCGGCCTGCGTTAGATTCATTTGGGCACGCCAGCTGATTTCCTCCAGCCAGCTGTCCCAACCAGTAAGGCAGATGTTCTAGTCAGGGGAGTGTGCATCTACCGCTAAGGACTGACAGGTCATCACGCTACCACTGAGGGCAGGCTCATACACTTCCGGGTGATTCCCCGGGGCCGGACCTTCCACAGCTCTGCCACGTTTCCCAGGTCTACGCGTGATGGGCTGCTTCAGTCCAGGTATTTTTTTCTTTGAATTCTGGGAATTGTCGGATTCTTAATTTCATTATAAAACAGGACTATAGGTCCCAGATTTCAGAGGGAATAAACCGGACTGGAGCAGCACAGCATGTGTGGACATGGGAAACGTGGCGGTTCCGGTTCCACACCATAGATGATAAGAATTTGGCAACAACAGCGCGTTGCAGTCATGAGAGGTGGTAGGAACGTTTTCCACCCGTCCTGCAGAACCACTGAAGTAGTTTAATTTTCTCTCCCGTTTTTATTGCAACACCACCTTTCTAGAATGTAAAGCGAAGGTCGCATAAAAACTTTCCAAAGTTGCGGAAGTCGAGCTTTGCAGCGTTGCCCACTCCTCCTTGTCCTTTTGCGGTGTGGCTTGGCGTTAGGTGGCATTGTTTTCCGTGGCGACCTCTGGGGACTGGAGTGGGACCCGTGGGACCTCAGCCATCCCGCGAGTCTTTAATGCCTGGCGGTATTTACCCTTCATCCGCACCGCCGGGGGATGAGTGTCGCTGAGGTCTACCCCTGGGTAAAGTGTCCTGCATCATCCCCGGGTAGTACCGTTTCATCTTCGTCTGGCGTCAGAGTTTCACTCATCCCTGACCTCAGTTACAGTCACATGTTGGCCGAGGCATCGCCCTTCCCTGACATATATAAAAATAAACCCCGGTTTCAAGGCATTTTTCTCCCAGCCGAGAGCACACACTGTCACTTCTAATTTGTCGGCTTGTAAAAAAGTAATTAGCTCATAAAACCCCGCATTGAGACTGTCTGTGCCTATCTCTGAAATACGCGTCAGCCACTGAGCTGGGGCAGTCCCTGTTCACAGCATCGACGTGTTCACTTTAAAGACACGAGTTGACCCAAAGGTCAACTCGTGTCAGTCAATTACTTGTATTCGGCTAAGAGCCACACAAAGACGAAAACAAAATCACAAGTAAAATATACAAACAATCAAACACAGCAAGATCACAAAAGGAACAAAAACATGCATTTATCAAGATACTGTTGTATAAAACTTTAAACCTATTCACTTTATGTCAAGATAGCTATGGAATCAGTTTAAAACCCCTCTTAAAATAAGCGGGGTAAAACAGGGGACTCTGGCCAGGAACACAACATCAGAAGCCTCATACGCTCCAAGAATTATAGTGAAGTTTTCTGTTCTTGTTGTAAGTGCTTGTCGGACATGTCCAATGAGATCGCGGCAGGTAAAGTCACATAAAGTCAGGTACGGATGCCTCTATCGGGTACTGGAGGTTAGCACTTCCGTTCAGTTTTGTACTTTAGAATTTTTGTGATGAGGCTTTTTTGCACTGTGCCTTTGTATTTGCAACAGTGGGCAGCAGGCGTTGCACAGACACTTCCACTGTCCACGTGGGATGGTTATATTATGTATTTCTAACTAAAAAACATATTGTCAAAGTACTGAGTCCGAAATCACAAAATGGTGACGCGTGATGCGTGGAGTCCGTCTCTTGCGTTAGATTTGCACGGGGATGTCAGGCCTCACGCACAACCGCCTCGCACACCACGCCTGGCGCGCGCAGATGACGCTGGCAGAGGGACCCTGGTGGCTGCGGGTTTTGCATCAGTGTAAGCTGTGGCTTTCATAGACATTTCTACTGTATAGCTTTATTGGCGACTCCGTCTTTCATTTCAACAACGCAGAGGTCAGACAAGGGACACGTTAGTGAGAGAAATAGCCTATGTGATGAAAAACAAGCTATGTGTTTTGGTGCATGTTATGTTCTTTTTACTAATAGAGTTATTTTGTACTTGTATAACACACACATGTGCGTGGCCTTGCAGCACTTCCGGTAGCCCGCCAGCCTGCTTTGCAGCTCTACCACTTGTGCTATTTTCAAAATCCTTAGATGTGCAGACTTTAACTCACAATGTTAGGTTGCCTCACTAGGGTAATAGTTGTATCATAGAATCCAGGCCCAATTCCTCAGGATAATCACTACGTAGATGAGAAGTTTCATTAAAATTCATTGTATGCAAATATATCTTATGTGGCTGACCTGAACATCTGCCATTGATCTGTAACTCTGAGACACCCCTGTCCTATTTAAACAAAGGGGTCCTAATACCCATGTGTGCTCTACTGCCGTGGCTAATCTGAAAAACACAAGTGCCACTCCCCAAATTGGGATGCAGGCTGCCTCTTCTGAGCCCACGCTGCCCAGATCTCTGACCAACTCTCCAGTCTGCCCACCCATCACCTATGAATCAGCCTGGTGGGAGAGTAGCATGCACCCGCCCTTGAAACACAGCAGTAGTCCTCCTTTCATGCCCATTGCGTTCATTCATAGAAACAGGAAAAGGGACTGCCAGTATTGGCAAAGCCAGTAGGTCTTGCCTATGCAAGAGTTATGGCTTTGCCAATATCTTTTAGCCATTTTGTACACCGGCATGGCTACTGTTCAGCATGGCTAAAAGTGGGGTACAGGAGAGTGGCATGGAGTGGAGTGTCCTGAAGTGGAGTGTTATGGAGTGACGTAGAGTGGTGTAGAGTAGAGTGGAGTGGAGTGTCACCAAGTGGCATAAAGTGATGCAGAGTGGGGTGAAGTGTCGTGGAGAGAGTAGAGAGTTGTAGAGTGGAGTGGCATACCGTGTCATGGAGGGGTGTAGAGCAGAGTGGAGTGGTATAGATGGTGCTGCTTAGAGTGGATTCGAGAGTTGTAGAGTAGAGTGGCGTAGAGCGGAGTAGGTTGTCATAGAGTGGAGTAGCATAGAGTGGAGTAGTGTAGGAGTGTGGAAAGGCATAGAGTGTCATAGAGCAGAGTGGCCTACAGCGGAGTAGAGTGGAGTAGTGTGTCGCAGAATACAGTGGTGTAAAGTGGCATGGAGTGGCATAGAGGGAGTTGCGTAGAGTGGAGTAGTGTTGTAGAGTGGAGTGGCATAGAGTGGAGTAGAGTTTAATTGAGTAGAACGTCATACAGTGGAGAGTCATAGTGTGGCCTAGAGTGAAGTGACATTAATGTACAGTGGTACAGAGTAGATTGGCATAGAGAGCATTAGTTTTGAGTAAAGTGGTGGAAATTGCAGTGACGCACAGTAGATTAGAGTGGCGTAGAGTGCAATGATGTAGAGTGCAGTGGTGTAGAGCAGTGGTTCCCAACCTTTTGACTCCTGTGGACCCCCACTTAATGATTACTGGAACCAGGAGACCCCCACTGATTCATTATTGGAGTCAGGGCGCCCCCCACTAAGCCAATACTGAAAGCTGGGGACTTAATCTGTTAATATTGTTTAATTTTCTAAGCAGTCGTAGATCCCCTAAGGAGGCTTTGCAGACCCCTAGGTGTCCCCGGACCACAGGTTGGAAACCACTGGTGTAGAGGACTGTGTTTAAAACAGCTAGTCTTGTCAAAAGTTGTTATTCAGCAGGAACCCAAGAACCTCTCTTGATAAAAATGGCACATCATGTTCAGTAACTTTGTAGAGACTACGTGTCGAAAAAAACACCATACCAAATTCCATTATGAATTCTCTCAAAAATATTTGTCATGATCAGTCCATTATCAAGGAAATCAGCTTAAAAATGCGAAAGTCATCATGGAATACATGTACAAACATTTGAAACCTGTGCCTTGCAGATAAGGTGACCCTCCTAACTATTGTATAATTGTTTGCCCCAGTAGTAAGCCCATGTACAGTATGGCAGCCCTAACGTGGTGTTTGGAAAGACTGCATTACACGTTTTACATGACCTATGCAGAGCTGTAAACAACCTACCGATCCCTTATCAGCAGGGCCACTGGAATTATGCGATTGTGCGGCTTCAGCGATTTTAGCAGAATTATAGATTTGCCGTTTTGGCACATAATACCTAATCTGCACTATCATCTGCAGATTTTAACAAAAAATAAAAATATTTCTAGCTCAAACAGTTCAAAAGTTATTAAAAATGCAGCAACGTGTATTGCTGAGCAGTGGAAGGCCCATTGCAACGCTGGACTGGTCATCTTCCTGTTGCTTTTTGCTATACTGGGATGCTAAACCGGTACCTATGAGGTACAACCAATGCCCAGACAGTGTCACCAATTTACAAATGACGAAATATGGAAGTAATACTATTACAAAATGTGCTCATTATGCCGCATAATTTGCCCTTTCTTGCTGCATTATTTACTCAACCCTGCTGCATAATTTGGCCCTCTCCTGCAGCATAATTCCATTGGCCCTGTTCATCAGTTCTCTGTGTCAGAGGTTGCCATTTGTAACCCTGATGCAGCGTCCACACACCATAGATAACACCACAGGGATAGGCGCTGGGCTGCGTCAGGGCTCCATAGTGGCATCCTGTCACTGGAATTGTAGCCCATCATCTCGATGATGGACAGAAAGTCTTAAAGTGTGTGCCATAATTGTTCAGAAAATATATTTGTGTACCATATCAAATAATGAGAGAAAATCAACGTATTTTTTTTTTTTTTCTGTCTATGACCCCTCCGAGTCCAAGAAGCGGTGATGGGGCTGTATTTCAGTGTAATATGACCAGGGAACACACTATTTTCATTTGCAAAATTAGGGTTATTGATATGCATGGATCTTAAACTTATTAAAAGGCCAGTCTGAGACTCTTATAGTTATTTTGTAAAATGCTTATATTTGTCACATTTTTGGGCTATTATGAAAACAAAGCTGACTAAATCATAACATATCAGTCCAGTGCCTCTCAATGAAGTTTGACTAGTGCCTTGATGTTTCGTTCAGAGCAATATAAGGCAGGTAATTATGCAGTTCATTAAATGTTCCAATCCATAATGTATGGTAGTAGAGAGGAGTTAAGTCACTATCAGGAATAAAAAAGTTTCCTTCTGAAGGAAATACATAGGTTTTAGATTGATAGGTCGGTGTTATGGTACCAGATAAACTCACTGGGAGTTTCCAGTGTGGACTTCTAGTGTAAGAAATGGAGTAAGGATTCATCTTAGGTACTTGGATTGTGTCTGTAGTATTCTAGACCTAATTCAATGCCACCTCATCGTTTAAGCCACGCTCAAATATATGGAAGCGTTACATCCATGGTTGTTCATATATGAATAATGTACTTTTTCATATTTCTGCTTGAGTAAATCATTTTGTCAATAACATACCATCTGAATTCCTTCTCACTGTGTCCTTTCTTAAGAAAATGTCTCATCGGTTTGGTTACGTGCTTTTTAACCCTAAGCGTGCTCCGATTTTCAATAATTCTTAGATTCACTTTTCTTGTTGTCATCCCAAAATAGTTGAGTCTACAGATACTGATTATAATGTATATATAATATGTTATTTAATTCACAGTTGGTATGGTATTTCATAACTCCTGGTGATTTCAAACCAAGATCAATTTGTTTGATTGTTTCAGTAAGCAAGCGTATATTACAGTGACCATAAGGGGAATGCCCAGAAACGCTTGGTATATTCAATAGGTTTGTCAAAGTGTTGGAAGGATGTTGCTTGGTTGGGTATGTACCAATTTCTTTCACTGACTTGCTCCTTTTGAAAGAGAACATTGTTTTTTAAAGGTCATTGATCCTTAATTGAGAATTTTCCAATGCTTATTGATTATTCTCTTCATTTGATTTAGGTGTACCCCTTGTGTGGTAACAAATTTAAGGTGGTCCCTGGCTGGTCTATTGAAAGATTGTACCAACTGATCGTGAGAGTTGTTCCTCGCTCTTTTTTTTCTGCCTTCTTTACAATCTTTAGTGGGTACTGTTTTCCAGCAGTTTGATAGTGAATTTATCGGCATGTATATCAAATTCGGATTTTTTTGGTACAGTTCTGTCTGAGTCTCAGAAACTGCCAAACTGATACATTTTTGCAGAGTAACCTTAGCTGGGAACTGTCAACACGGGGAAGATTGTTCTAACTTGTGGTTGTGTAATATACTTCACATTTCAACGTTTGTTCTTGTGTTTTATCAGTAGACCTAGTAGATCTAAGTATGAGATCTGTTTGTTGCTCACAGCAATAATTAACTTGAGGTACTGATTAATGCTGTTGATACATCTTGAAAATTCCTCATCCTGTATTGGTGACTCACCAGATGACAAACGTATAATCTATATATTGTTTCCATACTATGTTGTGTTGGCTAAAGGGGTTGGCATGGTTCAGCACATATTTTATTCCAAAGTAAGAAAAATACAGGCATGCTAAACTTGGGGCAAAAGTGCTGCCCATTGAGGTGCCGTGAGTTTATAGGAAAAACTAAATCTCAAATCTGTAGAAGGTGCGGGTCAATGCAGTGTGGGCATAACATAGGATGAACTCTATAGGTGTGATGAAGTTCCAGGTTGCTTCTTTTAATAGTTCTATTACTTTCAGGGACTCATCTTGGGGTATGCTGGTGTATAATGATTCCCTCTCTCAAGCTATGAATATTTTAGTTGTCAGATCAAACCCGATGCCTTCCAGGATGTTTATCTTTTCCTTTGTAGCTTTCACGCACAATGACATCTGGGCGACGAGTGGCCTTAAGAAGTGATCAGAAAGAAGAATAACATATTGATGTTCGATTAATTAAAATTATTACATCTCAGCACACATAAATACCATTAAAAGATTATATCGAACACAATCTAAACATCATAATGTATAAATTAATTGACCATCCCAGACCCAAAAGCTACCTTGCATACGTAGTCACCCCACACTGATTTGTTCCCTTCCAAACCCGCTATCAAATTTTTTGGTTTCCCCAGGTTAAAAAATCAGTATAAAAACAGCTTGTAGTCTACTCCTTTTCTGAACCAGTTGACCGCATACGTTAGGCCCTTTATATAATTCCAATATCCCACTTTAGCACGTTATCAAACAGCTACCGTTATCCCTGTATCATTACAAATGTTCCATGTAAAAATGTGGGATTCGTTGGTTTCAATGAGTCTTCTGGGGGTTGCATTGCCTCGCATATACTCGGTCATAATGGCCCCTGAAGTAGGGTTTAACTTGAGACCTCTTCAATATAGTCAAAGATTCCCAATTACTGATCCCTCTAATGGCTCGGCTCATAGCCGTGACCCCTAGCAGTGGTGGTGCAGAGCGTCTGGATGAGATAACCTCCTTGTCAAAGGACAAACCTTCTGCCATTTTTTAGGGTGAGACTGGACGATCCAGAACAATAAATGGGTGAGGTGACCTAGCCACATCTCTGGATATCTGCAGTCGACTCAGGACTCTATGAATTGTCCTTTGTGATAACAAGTGCTTGTTGAGTATAAATTCTTCTATGTGAGGCCGTGCTTGTGGATTTAACCTCTCACTCTCTCTAGGTGGATATATATTATGTGCAGTTTACTTGACCTAGGTGGACTAGGGGGTCGTCCCAGGTTTTAAACACTGCAGTAACAAATCTCTGCAAATTACAAATAATATCCTCACATATCATAAACTAATGAAGAACCACCTCAAACATCTTAGACCCCAGAAGAATAACCACTTACATGGTCTACACATGAGGAGTTTAAAGACCAACAAACACCTGGATAACGTAATCCAGCACCAGCTAAAATCCAAAGGACTACCACAAATGTCACAAACAACTACCAATGCCCTGACTCAGACAACACCTCACCCAGAATAACGCCCGAGAGTGAGCCTATTCACCATAAACACCTGAAATACATCGCCTGGCACTTCTTAAATACCCGAAGAATTAACGGATGCAACACAAACAGCTAAAGAACAAACTCAAGCAGTACTAACAAAGAACACATAACACACAATTACGACAGAATGTCCTTACAAACCACAATTGACCGCACTGTCAAATAACAAACATTTGAGGGCCAACCTGTAGGCCACATGGAACATCCTCGGATGTCCTGCACGCTTGAGAGCGCTAGGCACAGGCGGCGCCACCCCAACCCCTGTGTCCGGCTGCCCGAGCCCCTCTCGGCCACACTCTCCTCACACACCGCCCTCCTTCGGTCCACCCTCCCTCTTACTCCTCTGGCTATAAATAGCCCAGCGCTGCAGTGAACCCCCCCGTCACAGGCGGGCGCCCCCGTGCACAGACACCTTCTGGCAGGTAGGTACAGTCCCCCCTCCCCGCCGTCGCCTACCTGTCTCCCAGCCCCACTTCTGGCCCCCTTGTGTCCAAGGGTTGAGCCTCCGCACCGGAGGGACCCCTGGCCGACGGAACGAGCATCCCCCACCCATCACTAGGAGCTGGGAGAGAAAGCATCCTTCGTACGTGCTAGCAGTGATGTCACACAGACTTGAGGTGAGATGAGGAGAAGAGGCCCCGGGCTGCTGGAGCTGTGCGTACCGGAAAAGAAACTTAAACACAGATCTCCGCCTCACCAGCGCCTCAATGGTCTCATCCCAACACATGTCTCACAGGACTCGACCTTACCAGCGTCTGACAGATCAAAGCCTAACCCACCCCCTGCAGACCACAGCCTAACCCACCCTCACCAGACCACAGCCTAACCCACCCCCTGCAGACCACAGCCTAACCCACCCCTGCAGACCACAGCCTAATCCACCCTCTCCAGACCACAGCCTAACCCACCCCCTGCAGACCACAGCCTAACCTACCCCCTGCAGACCACAGCCTAACCCATACCGTGCAGACCACAGCCTAACCCACCCTCTCCAGACCACAGCCTAACACACCCCCTGCAGACCACAGCCTAACCCACCCACAGACCACAGCCTAACCTAACCCCTGCAGACCACAGCCTAACCCATACCCTTCAGACCACAGCCTAACCTACCCCCTGCAGACCACTGCCTAACCCATACCGTGCAGACCACAGCCTAACCCACCCTCTCCAGACCACAGGCTAACCCACCCCCTGCAGACCACAGCCTAACCCACCCTGCAGACCACAGCCTAACCCACCCTCTCCAGACCACAGCCTATCCCACCCCCTGCAGACCACAGCCTAACCCACCCTCTCCAGACCACAGCCTAACCCACCCCCCGCAGACCACAGCCTAACCCACCCCCGCAGACCACAGCCTAACCCACCCCCTTCAGACCACAGCCTAACCTACCCCCTGCAGATCACAGCCTAACCTACCCCTGCAGACCACAGCCTAACCCATACCGTGCAGACCACAGCCTAACCCACACCGTGCAGACCACAGCCTAACCCACCCCCTGCAGACCACAGCCTAATCCACCCCCGGCAGACCACAGCCTAATCCACCCCCGGCAGACCACAGCCTAACCCACCCCCTTCAGACCACAGCCTAACCTACCCCCTTCAGACCACAGCCTAACTTACCCCCTGCAGACCACAGCCTAACCCACCCCCTACAGACCACTGCCTAACCCACACCTCACACACCAGCCTAACCCACACCTCACAGACCACAGCCTAACCCACACTTTACACATACTAGCCAAACCCAGGCCACAGCCTAACCCACACCTCAAAGACCCAAACCCAACCCACACCGCACAGACCCCAGCATAACCCACACCTCACAGACCCCAGCGTAACCCACACCTTACACATACCAGCCTAACCTTTACCCCACAGACCACAGCTTAACCCACACCTCACACATACCAGCCTAACCCACACCCCACAGACCACATTCTAACCCACACCTCCACACCTCCACAGACCACAGCCTGACGCAACACCTCAAAAAACGTATTCTATCCAACACTGTACAGGTCTCAGACTAACCAAAGCTGCCCAGCCCTCAGCCCAAGCAACACTGCATAGGCCTCTGCCTAACCAAGGCCCCCAGGTTTTAGAATTACCAAAGCTACATAGGTCTCAGACTAACTAGCGGTGCACAGGTCTCAGACTAACCAGCGGTGCCCAGGTCTCAGCTTAACCAGCACCACACATGCCACAGCCTAGCCAATACCTCACAGGTCTCAGCCTAACCAACGCTATACAGGTATTAGCCTAACCAACGCAGCTTAGGTCTCAGCCTAACCAATGCTGCACAGGTCTCAGCCTAACCAACGCTGCACAGGTATCAGCCTAACCAACGCAGCTTAGGTCTCAGCCTAACCAATGCTGCACAGGTATCAACGCTGCACAGGTATAAGCCTAACCAACACTGCAACGGTCTTACCCTAAGCAGCATCTCACTGGTCTCAATCTAACCAACCCCTCTGCCTAACCCACACCCAGGTCTCAGCATAACCCACACCCCACAGACCACAGACCACAGCCAAACCTGCACCTCAAACATACCAGCTTCATGCAAGACCTCAAACAGTGTATCTTATCCAACATAGCACAGGTCTCAGCCTAACCAATGGCACACAGGTCTCAGCCTACCCAACGCCGCACAGATCTCAGCCTAAACAATGCAGCACAGGTCTCAGCCTACCCAACACCTCACAAGTCACAACCTAATCAACACCTCACTGGCCATAGACTAAACAATGGTACACAGGTTACAGCCTAACCAGTGCTACACAGGTCTGAGCCTAACCAGCTCCTCATGTCACGGCCTAACCAATACCTCAGAGGTGTCAGCCTAACCAACGCCACACAGGCGTCAACCTGAGCAACGCTGCACAGGCCTGAGCCTAAGCAACATTGCCCTGGCATGATCCTAAGCAGCACTGCACAGGTCTCAGCCTAAGCCGCACCGCACTCATCTCAATCTAACCATTGCCAAACAGGTCTCAGTCTAGCCAACAACAAACACATCTCATCTTTACCCAAGACTTCATAGATCTCAGCCTAGTATAACACCTCACACTCCAACACTTCACGGAGCTCAACTTAAACAAGGCTTCACCAAACTCCACCTACCCTTCTCCTCCGGGATATCAATCCAAACAATACCTCGTAGATTCCAGACTTAACAAAACCGAAGATCAAAGCCTAAACAACACCCGAAGCATCTAATCGTTACCATACATTCCTCACATTCCTCACCCTTACTCAGTACGTCGCTGAGCTCCTCCATTCACAGATCAAAACATACCCAGCACCTCACTGAGCTGAGCCTAACCCACTCGATCAGCCTGATGGAGCACCTCACAGGTTTCAGGCTAACAAAACCCCTCACATTTCATGTCAACCAATACCTCGCCGATTTCAACCACACCAACACGTCTCCGATTTCAACCTCACCAACACCTCGCAGATTTCAAACACTCCAAGTGACTAATTTTAGCCTTATTAATACTTCTGAGATCTCAGGCTCACCAACATCATCCAGGTCTCAGCCCCATGCTCCCAACACCTCACAGATCATCATTGCCTAAGCAACACCTCATAGATCTCAGCTTGACCCAATACATACCACCCCTCAGCGTCACTCCATACTACACAGTCCTCAGCCACACCAACTCCTCACAGATCTCAGCTTAGCTGTCTGCAACTCAGTTCTCTCAGCTATCATCTCAGCCTGACCAAAAACTCACAGATGTGGAGCACAAGTTAGCTCCTAGAGGAGTGGCCGATTAAATACAAACGTCGCTATTCAGACCTGTAGATGTTTGAGCCACAGAGAAATATCAAGGACAGAAAAGGCACTATTAGATTTGTTCAAGGATTGACTACCAGAGATGGATAAACACAAAGACCATGTAAGGTTAGCCAGTTAGAGGAACTTGGCAAATTGGCCTTGAATGCTTAAGCTTATCACATGTGTTTCTCAGGGGTCAAGCAGTGAAAACACCCATGGCCACCACCTTCCTTCTCCTTCTCCTCTGCTTCGTTTTCCTCCACCACAACAAAGGCTGCGCCCCCACGCAAAATGCACATCATAGAGGTACCTAGACCTTGGGGTGAACAGGGTTCTTCAGGTAGGCACTGTCCTCTTGCATCGCGGTACCCACATCACGCCCACGGCCCTACCACAACTTCACTACACCGTTGCCACTGGTCCAACTGTGTGCCCTCTTCACACAAGATAAATGATGTACACTCCAGCAGAGCCTTCTGCTCCTGCAGGTAAATCTTAATGTATGCTCCATGCACTCTGCCTGGGTTTCACTGGGTTCTCCTTGTGTTAACCCTTTTGCTTCCTGACACTATTCTGTGCTCGCTTGAATCCCCTTGTTACACCTTGTAGTCCGGTGATTGCTCTTATGTTTCTTCTGATCCCCCCTGAAGTCTAATAAGTGACTGCTCTTTCTGTTTCTTTAGTTACCGCCTGAGGTCCTTGGTTGTTCATCTCCAATGTCCATTGGTTGATCTCTAGTTTCTTGGGGACTGCTCTCAGAATATTCTTGAGTTCCATTGGCATTTAATGACGTTTCACTGGTGCTTAATTTGAATCTACTGACTTTCCAGTCACTTCCACTTGCTTTTTCCTTTCCTTTCAGTTCAAATTCATCTTTAAATGAGTTCAAGTGACTTTTAATTGTGTTCCATTGTTTTTTAACAGGTTCCACTGGTCTTTTCTGGAGTTCACTTGACGTTTATGTGAGTTTTGTGGACTTTTACTAGAGTTTGTTGACCTTTTCTTTGGTTTCCTTAACTTTTAATTTAATTGAGTTTCATTGAGCTTGATGACCTTTCCTTCAGTTAGCTTGCATTTTAATTGAGTTTCAGTGACTTTATTAAGTTCCACTGACCTTCCCTTGACCATTAATGGAGTTTCATTGACTTGTACTTGAGTCCAGTGGCCCCTTTCTTGAGTTCCCTTGACTTTTATTTGAATTTTCCTTGAATGTGATGACATTTCCTTGAATTCCCTCGATTTATTATTGAGTTCCTTTGGCTTTTAACTGAGTCCCACTGCACTTTCTCTGCACTTTGTAGACTTGTAATTGAGTGCATTGGCTTTTATGAGGTCCACTTATCTTTCCTTGTGCTCCCTTGGCTTTTAACTGAGTTCCATGGCATTTCTTTCAGTTCACTGAGTTTAAATCGAGTTTCTTTATTTTTATTGGCCTCTCGTTTATCTTTTCATTAAGGATTTTTCACTTTTATGTGTGTTTGATTGGGTTTTACAACAGGTCCATGATTTGTTTCTTGAGTTCTGCTGCATTTTCTTCCATTTCTTTGGATTCCCTTGAGTTCCATTTGTGTGCACTGTGATCCCTCTGCTCTTTCATTGAGTTCCTTTGACTAGTGATTGAGTGTATTCGTGTTCCATTAAATTCCACTGGCTTTCGTGGTTTGGTTAGTCTCTAAACTGGATTACTTATGCTTGTGTTCTGTTTGCTTTTCTCTGAGTTATTTTCACTTTCCATGTGTTTTATTGATTTCTCAAACCGTTCCATCAATCTTAACTTCATTTACATTAACTTTCCCGAGTTGCTTTTTCTTTCACTTGAGTTCTAATAGTTTTATCCTCATTTCAGCTAACTTTCCTTTAGTCACTTTGGGGTTTTCTTTCTCGAGTTGCTATAGTTTTCTATTGATTTATCCTGTTTTTTTCTAGACATTCACTGCTTTTTCTGCACGTCCCATTGATTAATAATGTTACTAACAGGTATTACTACCACACGAGGTGAAGGGGGGCCAGTTTGCCAGCTCCAAATGATGAAAGATTGTGTTGTCTTTAACAAGAATTAAACTCATGCCTGCCAGTCACAGCCAATGGCATTAGTGGCCGCTTAGCTTTTTGAGCCATACCGAGCTCCATTTGTTTTTCTTGAGCTTCATGATTTTTTGTGGGTCCTGTATGTATTTCGTTGAGTTTCACTGGCTTTTCCTCCAGTCCCACTGGCATGCCTTTAATTCTTGATGTGTGTCTTGAGCTGAGATTCTGTTTTGGGCTTCAGCAGCTTTTCCTCACGTGCTGTTGCTTTTGATTCAGCAGTTGATGGTCAAAATATCGAGGTCAAGAACAAACCATTCTTTAAAATAGTAATCTAAGAAACTTACTGTTAAAAACTTTATAAATATTCCAGCGCATAAAGCAACAAAACATATAGATTTGTAGGTAAGGAGCAGATGACTGAGTCGCCCTTTTCAAAGGTTGTAGAAATATTTAAGGGGCGGTGAATGGCGTTGGAGAACAATGGGTAATTGAGGTTAGAGATTGTGCGCAGGAAGGAAGGAGTAGCTGTTGCTAGAAGAGAGAGGTGTTGCAGAAGGTGTTTGGGGACTGTTGGTTTATGTTACACCCATTTGCAGGACGCAGTAGATTTAGTTAGGGGCATGGTGCTTGGTAAATATATATTATGTAACCTATTTTACGTTTTTCTGGAGTTTTTGCCTTTTCTTGATTTCTGTTAGCATGTTGATGGGTTCTGTAGGCTTTTCTTGAGCTGCGTTTGCTGTTATGGCATACTGCCTGCTTATCATTATTGCTGTTGTTTTTTTTCATTTTTCTGTTGGCTTTTCTAATTTTGCTTTTCTTTTCTTGATTTTCATGACTTATGGTGGCTCCACTTCAATTCCATTGGCTTTCTTTGGTTAACATGGTTTTCTATTTCAGTGCTAGCCTGTGTCATTGATGTTTCCGTAAGTTCCACTGGCTTTCTGTTAACTTTACTTTGCTTCTCTGTTCTGTTTGATTTTCTACAAATTAATGTAATGTCTTCTCAACTCTCTTCATCTTTCTCTCGTGAATGTAAATTTACATTATCTTTTTTATAGGTTCCTGATTTTTTTAATGCATGTTCTTGAGATCTATTTGCATTTTGTTTTTCTGTCTTGCTTACATGTTACTTTTTAATTGTATGGCCATTTTAGGATCTCCTTGACTGTTCTTGAAGGTTAGAGTATCTTACATAGGTTCCAGTATCAGGGCTCGAAGCGTGCAGGCGATTTAAAGAAATTTTGAATTTTAAAATGTTGAAATTAATTTTATTTTAATCTATTTACTCTAATTGAATGTATTCATCTATTAATTAAATAGTATATAGTTTTGATTTTCCTTCTTTTTTCTTATAACGTGATTTCTCGCCTTTGTGTTCTATTGCCTGTCTGCATGTGGTGTTATGGATCAATTTTTCATTGCAAACAAGCCAATTGTTTATGAAATATAGACATTTTCGCCCGTGCTATGATTAGGGGCAGGGTTACCTTATTAAATAGAAGTAAACCACTGTTTGAATTGACTTTTTTGTCTCTTTGATTTACACCTGTGACAGAGAAAAGTCTCAGTGGTTTCTCACAGAGAGCCACTAACCAGTGAAAGCTTGCATGTCGTCCCACCTCATAGCAGCTAGTGTGTGGTGAGATGCGCAGTCTGCGACCGTCCTATTTTGAATGGCTATCAGTGGTTGTGTGTTAGAATATCATTCGATAAAATATTATCTGACTGTAATATTTATTAATAAATAACGTTTGCAAAATGATTGTCACTTTGGGTGTAGATTTTCTATAACTAACTTCAATGGGGTGTTATTTTTGTAAACTGTATTTAAGACCGGTTATTTTTATCAGGCAATATTTTGTTTACAATATTCTGTTGCCATACCAACAGCCAGTCAGAATTATTCAGGTTCTGATTGGTTGAGGGCAGCTATTCAGAATTGGTCTGGAGGTTAGACCATTCTGATTAGCATGGGGTTTCAGAAAAGTTGTAGGCACCAGGCACCTCTGAACGCCTTTTGCAGTCTTGGGGCATACAGGCAGCCTGGAAAGGAGTGACATAACTACATTTGTGCACATATTTTTCTTTTCTATAGTCTACCAAGGACCATCTTTGATGGTTTCTCAAGCTGAACTCTGCTCCACATTCGAGCTGCAAAAAAAGAGCACATATCCCTTATTCACATGGAGACATGAATGTTTGCCTTCCCCTTGCTAGTATGGTTGTTGCTTTTTTATTTACTTACATGTTTATCTATTTATTTGAGCATCTCTAACATACATTCAGCACATATTCTGCAAAAAGTGTACAAAGGATTTCACCCTCTTGACAATGCACATCAGTTAGTTATGGTGGTGGAGGTGTTAGTTGTGGTGGTGGAGGTCGCAGAAGAGGATAAGATGCCACAGGTTTGTTCCATGAGCCTCGTCAATTTATTCACACCTTTGACGTTTCTTTGAGAGCCATTGGCACTGAGTTTTTGAGTTTGATTGGATGTTCTCTACTTTGCCAGCTTGTTTGGGTTGAAATTACCTCTACTTGATTTCCTTTGCCCCTTCTGAATGAAAATAGAGTATTCATTTGTTAGATTGGGTTTACTCTGAGCTTCAGTTCAGCAGCCTGGATCATTCATGGAGCTATGTTGGGGTTTCCTTTGGTGTTTCTTAACTTCTGAATTGTTTGATGACTCCTTTAGTTTTTTTTGTGTTCTCTTATGTTGTAGAGCACTTTTAAACCCCAAGTGGTTGAACGTGCTGTTTCTTAAAGAAATAATATTGTTTCTGAAATATAAATTAAAAAATAAATTTCCAATTCAATTAAAAAAATAATGTGAATTAATAATTCTTTCAAAGTGATGTATAGAATTAATTAGAAGTACTTTAATGATATTTTATTAAAATCTAATCTTACATAAATTTTTAAAATCAAAGCTGTTAAAATATATTGTAATTAAATAATAAATGTTTTATTTTTAGTTATTTTTTTTACACATAAAGTTAGATTGCTTTATAGTTTTAAATATTTTGAATAAATGTAACATTATTTCCTATGGACTTATATTTTAAGTCCCTGCCTCCATTATTATCTGTTGGAGGGTGTTGCAGTACTAGTGGTTGGCCATGTGTGATGCTGGACGTATTTCAACTCTGAGCTTCAGTGATTTAGTATTGTTTTGCGTCTCTTTTTTGGCTGTAGTAACTTTAGAAGTGCAGTTTGTGAATAGGAGCGGTCTTACTCTATTGTGGGTGGGTGGACATCCCACCCTAAACCCCTCCTTAACCATCCCTTAACTCTTGCTTACTCCTCTCATTCAGTAGTTAGTATTCCCTTTTTTTCCAGTGACTTCTCGGTCCCTCCAGTATTTACTACTATCTGGTAAACTTACATGTGTGAGGATCTTCACATTGAAAAGATATGAGAGGTGAAGGTTGAGAGTCACACTTGTACATTTATAAAAAGTGTGTTCTACTTCTTATGTAGTACTATCTTAGTAATACTAAATGTTCTGTGAATAGGGCCCTGTGTGGATATGAGTACTGGTGCCTGAGGGTTCCAGTTTGTATGTCACTGGCTTAGCGTGGCATACGGTGGAAGATATGGACCGCTTCCCCCAGCCTGTGGAAGTGTATTGTGTGCATTACTGCGGCTGGAGCTTGGCGATGCAGATAGGGGAGAGGAAGAGGATGGGGACAAGGCCTCCCTTAGAAATGAATGAATGTATTGTTAGCTAGTGAATGCTGATTAGTTCTTCCTGAGCAGTGCCATTTGGTAGATGGCAGGTGAGCGGTGTGTCTGCAGGTTCTGTTGTTCAAGGGAAGGTGAGGAGCTTCCTTAGCAGGGCCTGCTCTTTTGTCTGACCCTGAGTACTGTTTCGGGAAGGCAAACAACAACCAGATGCAGAGACTGCATACTTCAGTGTGCCCCTTGTGTGGGTACTTCTGTTTGGAGCCACTCCCATCGCTACCTGCTGTGAGGGACATCATACTCGGGGCCACCTGAATTATGCAGTTCTGCCACGTTTTCAAATAACAATGGATTTGATGCTTTTGCCATATAATCATCATCTGCTCCATAATCTGCAGATTTTTTTAAAGAAATTTTTTAACTCCAACAGTTCTACCGTTGCTAAAAATAAAGCGATGTGTTCTTGTGCAGTGGAAAGCCCTTCACAAAGGTTAACTGGTGATCTTTCAGTTGCTTATTTCTGTATTTGGTTGTTAAACTGCTACTAATGAGGTGAAATCTTTGCCCAAGCAGTATAACCATGAGTAAAAATTACAAAATAATCAAATAATACTATCAAACAATGTACTGCATTACGCCACATAATTTGCCTTGTCTTGATGCATAATTTAGTCAACGATGTTACTTAATTTCCATGATTCCAGTGGCCCTTGGCATACTGCACAAAGGCTGTCAGAGGAGCAGCCTAAAAATGACATTTGAAAGAGAACCAACCCAATCCAGTTATGAAATCTTAGACAGTGGATCCACATTCTCTGGATGGAAAATGTATATAAAAGTGGGATTCGAACCCTCACTTTTTTAAGTTCCAAATTATTTTTGACACACCAATGGACTGCTCAGGGCTGGGGGCTCCAGAGTTAATGGCCGCAAGATGGCCACACTCTAGATTGTCTTCTTATGCTGTCCATCTGAATCAGGGCATCTTTGGACCTCTAGACCACTACTGAGGGCCTATATGGACACCTAATATCATAATCATGGCACTGATGGAGTCCGGGAGCCCTGGGAGAATCAATGCACACGGAGTGTGGAGAAGACCAGCCTTGTGCAACATGTTGGCCTACTCGGTGCGGCTGCTTAACATCTCCTTGGTTGTAAAGCAAGGGGCAAGCCCCCAGGGGGAATGAGGTGGAGACGGAACTGCCCTGTGGCCCTGGAGGAACCTTGAAGAGAACACTGGCGGCTGCACCGGACACAGAGAGGAAAGAAAGAGCGGGTGCTATAAAAGGTGCTACCCCAACTGCCGGTGAGTTCCCGGCAGTGGGGTTGGATGAGAGGATCATGCTTGTGCCTCCTGTGGACTGTCTTGAATCAGGAGGCAGGGCCCAGCCACCTTCTCTGAGCCCATTCAAAGAAAGACTCTGACGGCCTGCAGAGAGTGCAGCAACACCACAGAAGGCCACGGAGGCCGCTGGGAGGATTCGTGGCCCAGCGTGAATTGCTGAGGCCTGGGGCACAGGTTACATGGATTAAGGCCTGGTACTCACAGAACAGACATCAGAAAGGCGTGCCATCTGTGCTTGGCCATGATACTGGCTGGTATTGGCTGGGGGAGGTGAATCAACCCCACCACCCCCCTTCAGACCACAGCTCCTAAAATGAGAAGGGAACACCCCACCCCCACAAATAACAACTGCTAAGCTACTGGGCTATATCAGACAAGCGACAGGCTCTGTACATAGGGCGACTACCCTAATCAGGCACTTCAGAAACTACGATGATGGGGAGGTCTGATGCCAAGCAAGCTAAGTTGCAATTTGAAGCAAAACAAGCACACTCAAAGAAAGGAGGACTACAGCACAGGAACTCCCAGTGGAAGCAGCTGATATAGACATGTAAACATTGCTGCTCACATCCAAAAGATTTTAACGTTCATAGACAGCAAAATCAATACACAGACAGAGTGGATAAACCGAATCTCCAACCTTGAGGATGACGCAACCAGACACCATGAAAAACTATTGGATATGAGCAAAGTACTCAAGGTTATTTGATCAAAAAATGATGATTTGGAAGCCAGGTCACGCTGCATCAAGTTACTTATAGCAGGCTTACCTGAAACAAAAAGCACTGGCAATATGTCGGACTATGTGGAAGCCCTCCTACAAATGTTGCTAGGAGTTCTAACCTCTCCAAATTCCCAGACTTTACCCTAGCAGTACAGGAGCCCCCCCGGGAATACCTACGCATCAAACATAAAATCCCCTCCTCCAGCCATTTCACAGCTGACATGAGACTGCTTGTTAACTGCTTAGAGGGGTATATGGGCTGTATTGCCTGGGTGGAGAAGTGTAAGCAGCTAGCGTCTGGTAGCCAGTTTGATTTTATAATTACTTGTTTGTGATGTTGAGCCGTACTGCTGTTCTGTATATCTTGCCAGTAGACACCCCCGCAGCAGGAAGTCAGGATAGGCCAGCATTCTGGACTTCCTCTAGGGGTAAACTTTAATTTGAGAAGAAAGTGGATATGTGAATGTTCACACTGTTTTGATGTGAATGTTGGTTACAGTTCTGATTAGGGGAAGTTTCTCTGGCAGGTTGAGGTGGGTAGTGTGTGGATGGGGGAAGGAATAGATGCACAGCCAGGTATTCAGGTATTCATACACAGGTTCTCACTGCGCTCAACACATACTCGTCTAACCTACATCACTTGGACAACGCTGTTGATGCTCACTGCTGACAAGATCCCACTGCAGCTCATATATTGGGTACACACTGATATCTGTGGCAGGCACTCATCTCCCTCACGCAGAATATGAGAGAGCTGAATAACCCTAGTAAGGTGCAACAGGAATAGGCAATCCCCTCCTGGACATTCAAATTGAGTGGTCACTGCTCATTTTCCAGCTATTGCTCCTACGCCAGGGCAACAGCGCTACAGGTGAAACACGAACTACCGTTCAAATTACTATATGAGTATAATGACCCCCAACTGACTGTCCTTCAGGCAGTGACAGGAGGCAAACACTTCATACTCCTTAGCTCGTAGAGCCTCAACACGGATCACCCTGATTTTATCCGGATCTCTGGGGCAAATGTATTATGCTCTCACCACATACCATACTTTGTGGAGGCGATGTTACCCTTGTGCTAAATAGGCATCCGTATTGCTCCAATCCTACAGCAAGTTATCACCACGCTGCTGCTATTGCCCTGTTGAGTATTATGGATACACATGGATCACATGATATCTGGAAAAACAGATTCCCCACTATGATGGAGGAGACGCGTGTGTCCACAGCCCATATGTCGTGGGTTAGCCTAGAATAATGGCTGGGCATGCCGCACATATGTGGGTAGATGAGGGGAATAGAACATCTCCCCTGTTTGCTAACCAACAACATGACTACCATGCTCACGATAGAAACTATGGATCCCAAATGCCGTGCCTTGACCTGGCATCTCTCCCTGCAGTCCGTGCTAGACAATGCAATCCCACAGGAACTAAGTGAAATCCAGGATTATCTCAGAGACAATGACAGCCTGGTACAGTCATCAGGTATGCTCTGGGAGGCCTGAAATGTACATGTGCAGTATTTGCTTCACTAAACAGCACCGAGTGTGTGCATCACTCAGCACCCACCTTGATCAGAAAGACTGTGAGCTCAGGACACTAGAGGTGAAGTACTCCACAATCCATAATTCCCACTTCCTAGGGGAAATCAGACATGAAGCTTAGAGAATTCAAGGAAGCTGTAGAAATGGTGGTTAAACATCTCCACAAACATTCCAGGGCCAGAACATATGGGGAGGCGGAGAGACCCAGTAGACCTCATGCTATATTAATGCGAACTAATAGACGCATGCCTGCTATCACACAGTTGCAAAAAGATTACAGCACACACCCCCCCTGGACTGAAGACATACTGCTAGAATTAGTGAACTACTCTGGCCTTTGAACATCCCATATAATTCAAACACAAAATAAGATTAAACACTATTTTGAAAGTATAGGCCTTGCGTGGACCAAGAGACCTCAGAAATGGTTCCAGGAGGAGGCTTTCATACTGGGGGAAATCTGAGCCGCTATAACGAGATTCCCAAAATGCAAAACTCAGGGTGGGAACGGATTCTCTGCGGAATTTTATAAACAATATGTGACGTTGCTGGCACCTCGGCTGTTATCGGTATACAATGAGGCATTGCAACAGGGTAGCTTGCTGACATCACTGAGAGAATCAATACTCATTATACCCCTCAATCCAGGGAAACTGCCTGATCACCCTAGCTCGTACCAGCCGCTGTGACTAATAAACATAGACAAAAAAATCCTGGCCAAAAAATGACCAAATAAACTAATCTTCCCACTACCTAAGCTATCCTTCTGCACTAGGCAGGATTTACAGCCGGTAGATCCAGTGCGCTCCATATGAGAACCCACTTTGCCCTTATGCATCAGCAGGACCTAAGACAAGAAGCAGTGGCCATATTCCTAGATGCAGCCAAAGCATTTGATTCAATTGACTGGCACTACATATTTGCAGTCCTGTAGCGAATGGGTGTACCAAAAAAATCTCATCAACTGAGTACAGTTGCTATACACTGCCCTGACCACTCGGATCGGACTGGCCGGCCTCCTTTCAGATCCATTTACCATTGGTTGGGGCGCTCATCACCCCATACTCAATGCGATTGCCACAGAGTCTTAGCTTGTACAGTTCGACGACTGCACGGGAGATGTGGGCTGGCGTTCTCACCTCGTAACTTAATCATGCCATTTTATGCAGACAACATCATGTTTTATTTGTCTGCCCTAAAGTTGAAACTTATCCTGCGCATACGGGAACTTACTCTATTCCGTTTGGTTGCAGAGGTTGCGATTGACTGGAACTACCCCACAATATCCTGGTTCACGCCCGCCGGACATCCCCGCGAGCTGGACTTCGCGTTGAGTTGGCCCACACCTGTAATTACCTTAGTGCCCTGGATGAATCAGGACAAACCTACTGTGATAAGGGAAAGCTGCAGATCTACTGTGACTCTCTCAAGAGGTCCCAAGTAACAATAATAATAGAGTGTGCAAGAGGAGTTGGAAGGGATTACCTGGAGAAGCTTTTTCTACCGCCCTCAGAACCAGTAATAGGACTGAGCATGAGGATGTTGAGCTGGCCGTAGTGGAGCTCTCACCCTGGCTCTGTTTTGCTTTGGATTTGGTTGCACCTTTTAAGGAAACCCAGAAGGAGAGGAAACTGCCAACAGCGCCATGGTTTACTGGGTGACTCAGACAGCTTAGACAATCTTGTTGGCGACGAGAACAAGCCTGACGGGAAAACTGATATCCAAGAAAATATTGCATATAAAGCCCTCATTAGGGACTACAAATTAGCAATTAGAGAAGAAAAATCGAACTTCTGCACTAATAAAATCAACTCTGCTAATTCCACTAGAGACCTATGTAACGTGGTAAATCTTTTATCCGCACCAAAACACCCCACCATCATAGAGGGATTCCAAGATGTCTGCAATAAACTGGCAGATTTTTTTCTATCAAACATTCTCGCGATATTTGGCAATGCTATTTACAAAATTTCGCACAGCATTCATTTACAGTCCAATATAAATGCTTCAGAAAGCAGAGAGGAACTGTGGAGCATTTAACAGTTCTTTCGTCCGTTACACGTATAACAGAATAACAACTAGAGTCCCAACTCCATAGTGAAAAGTTGGGGACCCCTTGAGGCGTGCCCTCCCACAACAATGCAACTAGTAGATAGCACAATTTCAGCGCCCCTCACCTCAATTATAAAAAGGGCTGTTAGTAGAGGATGCTACCCAGGTCCTTGGAACGAAGCTGCAGTTAGAGCATTGCTGAAAACCCCAGTCTAAACCCCCATCTCCTTGCTCCTGATACCCGCAAACATTTTGGAAAAACATCTAGATGTACAGCGGATGTCCTTTATTGAGGAACAGGGACTGCTGGATGTTTCTCAATTGGGATTTAGTAGAAACCAGGGTACTGAAACTGCCTTGCTTTCTGCTGGGGGCTGTATTAGATCACTGGTTGATGCAGGGCAGCCTGTGGCACTAATCCTGTTTGATTCGTCCCAGCCTTTGATACCATCTCTCTGACCCTTCAGACGGGTCAGTGATATCAACCAGGTATAAACGATTTAGCCCTGAAACTGTTAAAATCCTTTCTCACTGAGAGATGTCACATTGTGACCTTTAATCAGTTCAAGTCACACTCTTTTGCCCTGCCATGTGGGATGCCTCATGGATCTTCCCTGAGCCTAACACTGTTTAATCTATATGTATTCCCCACTAGCAAAGCTGGTTCAGTCATTTGGGCTACAGGTATACCTACCTTGATGACACTCAAATAATTCTGTCCATCACTGAAGACAGTGAGTTCATATCGGCCAACTTCAACAACTGCATGAAGGCAGTGGCTAATTGGATGAGAAATAATTGCCTGAAATTAAATGGAGACATGTCGAAAGTCATCAGTTTTGGAAGTCAGTCTTCCATATGGAATAAAAATTGGTGGCCAGGGATGCTGGGATCGCTGCCTACTCCCACCGACTTGGCAAAAAACCAGTGGTGGTATTGTGGACAAAAATCTTTCATTTGACCTACAGGGTAATCTCACAGTTTCCACACACTTTTATATTATTAAGTCTTAGCAAAGTCTTCCCCTCCATCCCAGTATCTGCGAGCCAACAAGTGGCTCTGGCCCTAACATCCTCCCGCCTTACTACTGCAACGAGCTCTATCTGAACATCAGTAAAATGGCCCTGACTAAGATGCAAACTGTTCAAAATGCAGCAGCGAGGTTGATATTAGATATTCCTAAATATCAATCCATCGTGTCTAAACGAGCTTCACGCGTTACCAGTGAAAAAGCATATTATGGTTTAGGTTTGTGCATTCTGACAAGGCCCTACATTGCTCGGGCCTAGAGCAATCTGAACAATGCTCCGTTGGTATCTACCATTGGTATCTACCAACCAGACTGCTTCGCTCAGCCACTCAAAATTTGGTGGTGGTCCCCAAATTTTGGAAAGTAAGATGGAGAGGTAGAGCCTTCTTGGTGGTCACCACCAAGTTATGGACCTCCCTTCCCTGTTATGTTACCCATCTGGAAAAGCATAACATTTTCAGGCAAGCTCTTAAAACCTGGCTCTTAATGCTATAAATTGGACGTCTTGGAGCCCTGGAACTGAGAGTCTGTTGTTTTCATCTGATCTAGCAAGTCTTCAGTACCTTGACGCTCACAGGTATGTGTGCCCTCTTACAAGTTTATTTCATTTCATTTTCATTGAGGAGCAGCTCCATCACTGGGTATCTCTTCCATTATCGCTCACGGGTATCATCGCAGTGATAAAAATGGTGATTTTGCCCAAGCTGCCATACCTTTTCTATAATATCCCAATACCACTGACCCCGCAATTCTTCATAACAGTGGTTCCCAACCTTTTGACTTCTGTGGACCCCCACTTTATCGTTATTGAAACCTGGGGACCCCCACTGAATCATTATCAGCTGAGTCCTTATTGAAAACTGGGGACCTAATCTGTAATATTTTTTTATTTTCTAAGCAGTCGCAGACCCCCTGAGGAGGCTTTGCGGACCCCTAGAGTTCCCCGGACCACAGGTTGGGAACCAGTGTCTTATTGCACTAAACTCACACTTGATATCACTGGCCTGGGCGGGTAAGCAGCCACGGGTCCAATGGGAAGCGCTGATGCTGCCTTATGAACGGGGTGTCCTAGCGGCCCCAGATTTCATACCCTACTACAGGTGTGCTCAGGTGCCTTTTGCACATTATCCCTCTCTCATATATGGTGCGCCTGGCGATTGAGCATGGCCGCACTCTCCCCACTCCGCGGACAGCGCTGCGGAACAGACCGTACTCTGTAGCCGAATGGGGGTTGGTACAGGAGCATGCGCACAAGCGGCATGGGCTAAATTTGCAGGCGACTTAGGTAGCCAATACCCTAACCAGTCCTTAAATCAATACCTAAAACTATATACAAAAGCCAACCCGGTGAGCAACGGAAGAGCTTTCCAAAAGTTCAGTATATCCAATGTTCATCCTTGTTGGACAAGAAAATACTTTTTCTTTTTTTTCGTCCATCAGGAGGCGGAAGCCATAATGGTGCATGAAAATAAGTTTTATTATTATTTTTTATACATCTCATTCCAGCCCAGCCAACACATTTCGTCCCGAGGACTTTATCAGGGTTGATAGATCCATGTTTTTGACATTTCAGGATATTTGCAGAAGAGCAGAATACAAGTGTTCGTAGAATGGGCCGCTCCAAGTGGGTTCTGTACATAATGTCTGTAAGGACCACTGCAGGCCGAGGCACCGAAATGGGTGGTTCCTCGTCACTTGTGACTACTTCTACCAGTGTCCATAAACCCCGCTTACCTGCAGTGCAGCTGCGCCCCGACCACTGCAGGGATGGGGGTACAGACGTTGGGTGGCATATTCCCACAGGGCCCGAAACTGGAGTGCCTGAAGGCAGAGGGGCAGGATCCCTCTCCACTGGACATTCTTACATATCATCCGTTTGTACATTCCCCGCGAGGAAAGGCTGTAAATTCTCCTATGGAACTGAATAATCATTCCCCCAAGGGACTGGATGTACATCCTCTCGATGGACAGGAAATATGTTTTCACACGGGAGTGGATGGTGCTTACCTTCTCCTGATGGGTAGGTGTATATGCCTCCAGGGCACTGGGTGTGCCCTCTCCTGTGGCCTGATTTTCCTTCTCCTGATGGGTAGGTTTATATGCCTCCAGGGCACTGGGTGTGCCCTCTCCTGTGGCCTGATTTACCTTCTCCTGATGGGTAGGTGTATATGCCTCCAGGGCACTGGGTGTGCCCTCTCCTGTGGCCTGTTTTACCTTCTCCTGATGGGTAGGTGTATATGCCTCCAGGGCCCTGGGTATGCACTCTCCTGTGGCCTGATTTACCTTATCTTGATGGGTAGGTGTATATGCCCCCAGGGCCCTGGGTATGGACTCTCCTGTGGTCTGATTTACCTTCTCCTGATGGGTAGGTGTATATGCCTCCATGGTCCTGGGTGTGCCCTCTCCTGTGGCCTGGTTTACCTTCTCCTGATGGGTAGGTGTATATGCCTCCAGGGCCCTGGGTGTGCCCTCTCCTGTGGCCTGATTTACCTTCTCCTATTGGGTAGGTGTGTATGCCCCCAGGGCCCTGGGTGTGCACTCTCATGTGGCCTGGTTTACCTTCTCCTGATGGGTAGGTGTATATGCCCCCAGGGCCCTGGGTGTGCCCTCTCCTATGGCCTGATTTACCTTTTCCTGATGGGTAGGTTTATATGCCTCAAGGGCCCTGGGTGTGCCCTCTCCTGTGGTCTGATTTACCTTCTCCTGATGGGTAGGTGTATATGCCTCCAGGGCCCTGGGTGTGCACTCTCCTGTGGCCTGATTTACCTTCTCCTGATGGGTAGGTGTAAATGCCCCCAGGGCCCTGGGTGTGCACTCTCCTGTGGCCTGATTTACCTTCTCCTGATGGGTAGGTGTGTATGCCTCCAGGGCCCTGGGTGTGCACTCTCCTCTGGCCTGATGTACCGTCTACCGATGGGCTGTGTGTGCATTTACCCAGAGGACTGAATAACCATTCTCCCTGGGGACTGAATAGCCATTCTCCCGAGGGCCTGTCTGTGGATTATTTTGGGAGTCCGGCTGCCCATTCTCCCAGTGGACTGGCTGCCAGTTCTCCCCGGGGTACTTTCTGTCCATTCTCCCCAGGGTACTGGGTGCCCATTCTCCCCAGGGTACTTGATTTCCATTCTGCCAGGGGACTAACCGGAGATTCTCGCGGGCACTGGTAGCACGTTCTTCGGGGCACTGCACGCACATTTCACGCAAGGGAGCTTGGATGCGTGAACATGTTTTCCCGAGCTCCGCATGAGCCATGCTTCTTCCGTCACTATGGCAACCAGAAGGGCTGAAGAAGAGCTAGATCGAGGGAGGAGTGATGGAGAAGAGGGGGCCGGAAGTGCCCGTCCTCGGCGAGCTGCAGTCTAACATCTGCCCGCTTTGGGGAGGGCGTTGATGCTGCCTCCGGAACTCGGGAAAGACGGGACCCTGCACAGAGCTCAGCACCGGGGGCTACCCGCAGCTTCACACAGCAGATCGCCCCTCCTCCCCCGCACCCACCGTGCCCTGGCAGCAGCATCTGCGCGCCACCGGCGTCCATCGAAGCCTTCATACCCGTGCGTCCTAGCGCATCATCTGCGGCGTGTCCACCGGAGGTCCCCTGCAGCATCCACCGAAGCAACCACCAAGGCATCCATCCGGCGTCTCTGCAGCGTCCACGAGGCATCTCTGTAGCCTCCCACCGCAGCATTAACTGGGGCATCCCATCGAAGCATCCACAGGTGCCTTTCTGCCTCCCACAGCAGCATCCATCCGGCGTCTCAGCACCGTCCAACGGGGCATCTCACCGAAGCGTCCATCCGGCATCTCTGCAGCGTTCCACCGCAGCACCCATCCGGCATCTTCAGATTCCCACCGGGGCATCCCACCGAAGCAACTACCTGTGCATCTCTGCCTCTCACCGCAGCATCCATCCGGCACCTGCAGCCTCCCACCGGGGCATCCCACCGAAGCAACTACCTGTGCATCTCTGCCTCTCACCGCAGCATCCATCCGGCACCTGCAGCCTCCCACCGGGGATACCACCGAAGCAACTACCTGTGCATCTCTGCCTCTCACCGCAGCATCCATCCGGCACCTGCAGCCTCCCACCGGGGATCCCACCGAAGCAACCACCGGGGCATCCCATTGAAGCATCCACAGGCACATCCCACCAAAGCATCCACAGGTGCATCCCACCGAAGCATCCACGAGGCATCTCTGCAGCCTCCCACCGCAGCATTCACTGGGGCATCCCACCGCAGCATTCACTGGGGCATCCCACCGCAGCATTCACTGGGGCATCTCTGCCTCCCACCGCCGCATCCATCCGGCATCTTCAGCCTCCCACGAAGCATCCACGAGGCATCCCACCGAAGCATCCACAGGCGCATCTCTGCCTCCCACCGCCGCATCAATCCGGCATCTTCAGCCTCCCACGAAGCATCCACGAGGCATCCCACCGAAGCATCCACAGGCGCATCTCTGCCTCCCACCGCAGCATCCATCCGGCATCTTCAACCTCCTACCGAAGCATCCACGAGGCATCCCACCGAAGCATCCACAGGCGCATCTCTGCCTCCCACCGCAGCATCCATCCGGCATCTTCAACCTCCTACCGAAGCATCCACGAGGCATCCCACCGAAGCATCCACAGGCGCATCTCTGCCTCCCACCGCAGCATCCATCCGGCATCTTCTGCCTCCCACCGAAGCATCCACGAGGCATCCCATTGAAGCATCCACAGGCGCATCTCTGCCTCCCACCGCAGCATCCACCCGGCACCTGCAGCGTCCTGCCTCCCATCGCAGCATCCGGCGGGGCATCTCTGCCTCCCACCGCAGCATCCACGAGGCATCCCATTGAAGCATCCACAGGCACATCTCTGTTTCCCACGGCAGCATCCATCCGGCACCTGCAGCCTCCTGCCTCCCATCGCAGCATCCGGCGGGGCATCTCTGCATCTCACTGGAACATCCGTGGCTTTCACCGCAGCATCCACGAGGGCATCCCTGCAGCCTTCTGCCTCCCATCGCAGCATCCACCAGGGCATCTCTGCATCCCACCGCGGCACCCACCAGGGCATCTCTGCATCCCACCGCGGCACCCACCAGGCAACCCTGCATCCCACCACATCATCCACCGTAACATCCATCGGGGCATCCTTGCATCCCACGGGGCGTCTCTGCATTCCAACGGAACATCAATCGGAGCATTCACCGGGGTATCTCGGCATCCCACCGCTACATCCACCGGGGCACCCTTGCATCCCACCGGAATATCAATCGGAGCATTCACTGGGTTATCTCTGCGTCCTAGAGCAGCATCCACTGGAGCATCCCGGCACCGCACCGGGGCATAGTCACAGCATCTCCGCATTTCACCGAGTATTACTGCAGCATCTCCGCATTTCACCGGAGCATCACTGTAGCATCCCTAACTGCCACCGCAGTGATTTCTAGGGCGGCTCAGTGCGTCAGCTGAGGATCCCGGTAGCTCCCCGGCCACCCACCGGCGTAGTCCTGTCGCTGACCGGATCACTCACCGCAGCATCGCTGCATTCCAGCGTGACCCATAAGAACCCTGCATCCCACAGGGCATCTCTGCATCTCCCGGCAGCATCCATCCAGGGCATCCAAGCATCCCACCGGGCATCTCTGCATCCCACCGCAGCATCCATCCAGGGCATCCAAGCATCCCACCGGGCATCTCTGCATCCTACCGCAGCATTCATCCAGGGCATTCCTGCATCCCACCGAGCATCTCTGCATCTCCCCGCAGCATCCATCCAGGGCATCCCTGCATCCCACCGGGCATCTCTGCATCTCCCCGGGGCGCCACTCTTCATCCAGCCACAGGTGCCCCACGGTGCCCATGCGGTGCTCCTGCCACCTCGGAGTGCTGAGGCCGAGACACATCGACCCTGAGACACACCGACCCCGAGACACACCAAACCGAGCTTGAGAGCTCCATACACTCTAGGACCCTGAGGCCTCCATACACTCTAGGACTCCGAGACACACCGGACAGAGACCCCAAGACCTCCATACACTCTATGACCCTGAGACCTCCACACACTCTAGGACCCTGAGACACACCGACCCCGAGACACACTAAACCGAGCCTGAGAGCTCCATACACTCTAGGACCCTGAGACCTCCATACACTGTAGGACTCCGAGACACACGGGAAGAGACCCTGAGACCTCACATACTCTAGGACCCGAGACACACCGGGCAGAGACCTCCATACACTTTACGACCCCGAGACACACCGGAAAGAGACCCTGAGACCTCCACACACTGTAGGAGTTCGAGACAAACCGAGCAGAGACCCTGAGACACACCGACCCCGAGACACACCAAACCGAGCCTGAGAGCTTCAAACACAATAGGACCCTGAGGTACATCCGGCGCAGACCCAGAGATCTCCATACACTCTAAGACCCTGAGACCTCCATACACTGTAGGGCTCCGAGACACACCGGGCAGAGACCCCAAGACCTCCATACACTGTAGGACACCGAGACACACCCGGCACAGACCCTGAGACCTCCATACACTCTAGGACCTTGAGACCTCCATACACCCTAGGACCTCGAGACACACCCGGCAGCAGACCCCGGGACCTCTATACGCGGTAGGACACTGAGATACAACCGGCAGCAGACCCTGACACCTCCAGCGACCAACCCTGAGACCTGCATTCACTGTAGGACCCCGAGACACCCCAGCGACAGACCCTGAGACCTCCAGACACTGTAGGTCCCTGAGAAATACCTAGCAACAAGCCCTGAGACCTCCATACACTCTAGGACCCTGAGACCTCCATACACTCTAGGACCCCGAGACACACCGGGCATAGACCCTGAGACCTCCATACACTGATGGACCCTGAGACACACCCGGCAGCAGACCCTGAGACCTCCAGCGACCAACCCTGAGACCTGCATTCACTGTAGGACCCCGAGACACCCCAGCGACAGTCCCTGAGACCTCCATACGCTGTAGGTCCCTGAGGGATACCTAGCAACAATCCCTGAGACCTCCTTACACTCTAGAACCCCAAGGCGTCCGTTTACAGACCCTGAGACTGCCATACACTCTAGGACCCTGAGACACACCCCATACAGACCCGGAGATCCCAATACACTGTAGGAGCCCGAGCCACCCCAGCAACAGACCCTGGGTTCCCAATATACTGTTCGGAGTCAAGAAACCCCAACAACAGACCCTGGGTTCCCAATATACTGTTCGGAGTCAAGAAACCCCAGCAACAGACCCTGGGACCTCCATACACTATAGGACCCGAGACACACCCGGCACACAGCCTGAGACCTCCATACACTCTATGACCCCGAGGCACACCCACAGACCTCCATACACTCCAAGAACCGTAGTCACCCCTGGCAGCTGACCCTGAGACCTCCATACACTCTATGACCCCGAGGCACACCCACAGACCTCCATACACTTCAAGAACCGTAGTCACCCCTGGCAGCTGACCCTGAGACCTCCATACACTCTATGACCTCGAGGCACAACCACAGACCTCCATACACTCCAAGAACCGGAGTCACCCCTGGCAGCTGACCCTGAGACATCCATACACTGTACGCCCTCCAGACACACCGGGCAGCAGCCTCTGAGACCTTCATTCACTGTATGGCCTTGAGTACTTCAGCAACAGACCCTGAGACCTCCATACACTGTAGGACCCTGGGACACACTCAGAAACAGGCCTTGAAACCCCCATACACTGTTGGACCCTGAGACATACCCGGTACAAACCATGAGACCTCTATAAACTCTAGGACCCTGACACACACCCACAGACCCTGAGATCTCCATACGCTCTAAGACCCTGAGTCAAAACTGGCAGCCGACCCCGAGACCTCCATACACTGTATGACCCTGGGGCCTTCAGCAACAGACCCTGAGACCTCTATACACTGTAGGACCCTGAGAGACACTCGGCACAGACCCTGAGACCTCCATACACTGTAGGACCCTGAGAGACACCCGGCACAGACCCTGAGACCTCAATTCACTGTAGGTCCCTGAGACCCTTAGTAAAAGGCCCTGAGACCTCCATTCAATATAGGACCCCGAGACACACTGCAACTAGCCCCGTGACATCCAGCAACATACTCTGAGACCTCCTTTCACCGTAGGGCCTTGAGGCTCGGTGTCTGTCCTGCACTAGGCACGGAGCCCCTCCAGCCCCCCTACAGGATTCTACCTCCCCTCGTCCTCCACAGGGGTCTGGGTCCCACTGCCCCCCACCCAGAGCACCCAAGCCTCGTCTGTGGGGGCCCCACTTACAACCACAGAATCCAAGCGCCTCGACTCCACCTGGAGGGGCCCCAGGGTAGGACGTCTGTGTGCGGCCAGCTGGGTACGACTCCACCTTCAGCCTCGCTGGATTTTAGCGCCCCCTCTGCATCACCGGGCTTTAATGACCCCTCCTCTCCTCCGCATCGGACCCTAGCTCCCCCTATTACGCGCGTTAAGGACCTTCTACCACTGACTTATATCACTGATTGTAGCGTCCTCTCCCCCATCACCGGACCTTAAGCCTTCCCTCCCACTTCTACCACCGGACCTCAGCTCCCCCTCTTCTATCTCCAGATATCAGTGACCCCCATCCCCGAACCTCAGTGACCCCCCCATAACTATACCTTATCCCGATATCATCAGACCTCAGGTACCCCACCTCTCCCACCTGACGTCAGTGCTTCCCCCATCTTTCACAAGACCTTAGCCCCTTCCCTATCACCCGACTCCCCCATTACCAGAGCTTAGACCCCCCCCCCCCGGCCTTTATCACCTCTACAGTGCTCCCCTCATCTCTCACAAGACCGTGGTCCCCTCCCCCATCACGGGCCCCTAGCGACACCCTCCTCTATCACCGAACATTAGTGACACCCCATCACTTGACGCTGACAACAACTCCCCATACACAGCACCAGATCCTAGGACGCCCCTTCTCTATCAGACACCTCCGATTTTCCGATTTTCCGGACTCCAACTCACACACATCTCACACACACGGAAAACCAGACCCGGCGGTCCAGCCTTCTCCAGCAGCGCTCCTGAAACGTGGAAAGACCCACCCCTACACCCCAGAGCCACCTCCTCACTGCGCTCCTGAAGCGTGGAAAGACCCACCCCTACACCCCAGACCCGCCTCCTACAGCGCTCTTGAAGCGTGGAAAGACCCACCCCTACACCCCAGACCCGCCTCCTCACACCGCTCCTGAAGCGTGGAAAGACCCACCCCTACACCCCAGAGCCGCCTCCTCACTGCGCTCCTGAAGCGTGGAAAGACCCACCCCTACACCCCAGAGCCACCTCCTACAGCGCTCTTGAAGCGTAGAAAGACCCACCCCTACACCCCAGAGCCACCTCCTCACTGCGCTCCTGAAGCGTGGAAAGACCCACCCCTACACCCCAGAGCCGCCTCCTCACTGCACTCCTGAAGCGTGGAAAGACCCACCCCTACACCCCAGAGCTGCCTCCTCACGCCGCTCCTGAAGCGTGGAAAGACCCACCCCTACACCCCAGACCCGCCTCCTCACGCCGCTCCTGAAGCGTGGAAAGACCCACCCCTACACCCCAGAGCTGCCTCCTCACTGCGCTCCTGAAGCGTGAAAAGACCCACCCCTACACCCCAGAGCTGCCTTCTCACTGCGCTCCTGAAGCGTGGAAAGACCCACCCCTACACCCCAGAGCCCCCTCCTCACTGCGCTCCTGAAGCGTGGAAAGACCTATCCCTACATCCCAGAGCTGCCTCCTCACAGTGCTCCTGAAGCGTGGAAAGACCCACCCCTACACCACAAAGCCACCTCCTCACTGCGCTCCTGAAGCGTGGAAAGACCTATCCCTACACCCCGGAGCCGCCTCCTCACTGCGCTCCCAAAGTGTGGAAAGACCTACCCCTACACCCCAGAGCCACCTCCTCACTGCTTGAATTCTGCAAGAAGCTGGAGACACGGCTTTAAGAGGAGTCCCGTAGACCTTATGTTGGCCAGACTCGCTCAGCAGCAGGATATACTCCCGGGTGATAGTGCGCTCTACAAACTAACATAACATAACAAGGCACAACGTAAAATAACCTAACCTAATGCAGAATAATGTAACGTAGCATAGCACAACGCAACACAATGCAACACAACACAATACAGGACAACACCTTAACAGCCCTTGCTACTTCTGTCATCAGTCATTACTGTCACCAGACATTCGTCTATCCCGGACCTTAGCCAAACCCAGCAAGGCATGCTCCAAGGTCTCCAAGTACTTCCACCCTAGGTATTGCCTGCACCTTCTAGTTAATACCACCCAAGACCTGAATACCAACACACACTTCCCACTGAGGACATAAGAGTCAGTGCCCTTTTTATGACTGCAGTGTAACATTGATATCCAGCTCAGTCGGGGTGCGGCATTCACCCCCAACAGATCCCTCTGTGATCGGAACATCCTCCAGTCCAATCCACCGTGCTTTGAGTACCCTCTTATTACATCACCCGGCCCAGATGTGAACCCATCAACCACCCCAGTGATTAGAGCACCCTTTGATCCTGTTTGCTCTTGATCTGATCTTCCTTCAGTCGTGTCCACCACGGACCAGAGGCAACCCAATCAAACACACATGTCCTTCAGTCATATCCACCCATGACAAGAGCAGGGTCCTCTGATCTCATCTACCAGAACAGGATCCTTCTCCAGACATATTCACCTTGGGCTGGAGATGCCCCCCCCATCAAAGGCAGTAGTGACTAGACCTTCCCCAGATCAAACCCACCTGCGACTGTAACATCCTGTGGTACTATCATCTAGGAAAGCATCTTCTTCCGATCCAGGCCACCCAAATCCTCCAATCATATCCACCTGATCTTGGAGCATCCTCTGATCAAATCCACCCAGGACCAGAGCATCATTCCTCCAAACCCACCTCCACCCACAGCATCATATCTGCCTTGGGCTGGAGAGCCTCCCCATCAAAGACACTAGTCATCAGACCTTCCCTAGATCAAACCCACCTCCATCTGCTGTTACTATCATCCTAGGACAGCGTCATCCTCTGATTCCGTCCATCCAGATCGTCCAGTCACGTCTGCTTGATCCTGGAGCATTATTTGGTACAGTGAACCCAGATCCTTCAATCATAGCCACCTGATTCTGGAGCATCCTTTGGTTATAGCCACCCAGGACCAGAACACTGTCTGACCATACCCACCAGTCACTGCAGCCTTCCTCCTTCAACCCCCGCGGATGACTGGTTCATCATATCCACCTAGAACCAGAGCATCATTCAGTCATATCCTCCAGTCTTCACCCACCTGTACTTTGGAGTGTAGGATCATCTGATCAAAGCCACCTAAACAGGAGTAGGCTCAGAGCATCTATTAATAATATCCACCTGGGTGGGAGCATCACTGGCCAAATTCATCTGTCATCAGCCCATCATCTACTTATATCTGCCTGGAGCATCCCTTCATCGAATTCACAGTGAACGGATCATTCTCCAGTCATAGCATCCTGGGACCAAAGCATCATCCGATCATATCAACAAGGCCAGGCGCATCCTCTGAATATATCCACTTGGGACCAGAGGTTCATTTTGTCATACCGACTAAGGACTAGAGCGTTCTGTGATGGTATCTACACTTCAGTTAGGATCAGAGCATTATCTTCTCTAATCCACCTAGAACCAAAAGATTCTCAGTTCATGCTCACTGATAGCAGAGGATCTGTCAATCATATTCACCTGGGACCGGAGCATCTTTTGAGCAATCTTCAATCGTCATATAAAATTGAGACCAGAGCTTCTTTTGAGTAACCTTCTTTTGAACAATCTCCAATCATCATATCCACTTGCCCATTCACCAATCATCCCGCTTGTAATTAGAGCATTCTCTGATCATTTATATATCTTGAAATGGAAAGTCGTCTGATCATACATTCCTGGGACCAAAAAGTTCTCTAATCGCAGCCATCTGGAATTGGACTATCTTGTGATCACATTCATACTGGACTGCAGCATTCTCTGGTTTTATCCACTCGAGATTCTGGCATCCTCTGCTGATATCCACCTGGACGGGATTATTTTAAATTAAATCTTCTTGGCACCAGAGTATCTTCTACTCATACCCACCACGGACTAGGCTATCTTAAGAAATATCCTCTGCTCATATCCACCAAGAACTGGAATACCCTCTAAACATAACTACTAATAATCGTGGCATTCTCCAGTCAGATCACATGAGGTCATCTTTTGGCCATATCCAGCTGAACATCCCCTGATCATAGGTTGGTGGCACCTGAGCCTCTTTCTACCATATTCATCTGGGGATCATATCGAACACATCAAATTGGAGGATCCTAAAAGTTTAGCGCCAGGACGTTATCCAACCACATTAAGTTTAGACCAGCGTATCCTCCAGTCATTTCACCTGGGACTGCAGCAATCTTTGATCATGCCTACCTGGGATTAGAAGATCCTTCAGTCAACTTCAGCTTGAACCAGAACATACTTCAGTCACAGCTACCAGGGTCTTTACTGACAAGTTCATTCTTGGGGCATTTCCACCTGCATTCCTAAAGTTCTTCCAGCTATTCAACTGGGAGTATAAAGTTCTCCAGATCATTGCACCATTGTTTGGTTTCTTTCTCACACATCAAGTTCTCCCTTTTAGTGATGCCCATTTGGGGCATAAATTCCCACATGTCTAGAGCATGCTCTCATCCTGCTCACTAGTGACAGAAGGTCCTATGGAAATTTCTTACTCGCTTCCTCTAACTGAGAATTGAACACAGCCCAAGAAGTAGGCTTTTCTGACATTGCTAATACATGCATGCAAACAAAAACAAACTCTTAACCACAATTCAGATATCCCTGGAGGAAGTGGATAGAGTTAAATGAGCAGATTAGAACGTTCTGCACACATTACTTTTGACAAAGACTCATTGGCTGCTTTTGCTAAGAGATAAGGGTCCTGCATATCCAGACAACACTCTTAATCAACCCCGTCTTGATTAAACTTCCTCACTTGACCATTCCCATCCTCTCACACTACCGCCTTCTTAAACAAAGCCTCTACTCTCAAACCGAGCATCCCTTCTTGCAAACCAAGACTCTCCTCCTGAGCCAGTTCCTCTATCGGACACCAACTCTTTCATTTTGCATGTAGCCACCCACTGCACTAACCATTTTTCCCCTCTACAAGACTCGAAATGTAAACCAACCTTCCAGTTATTCTGAACCAACCAACTCACCTTAAACCAAACCTCTTACATTAAACCAAATGTGTCACCTCGAACCAAAAATTTCCCATCTTAAACCAAATTTATCATCTTCAGCAAAGCCTCCCTTCTCAGCTCAAGCCATCCATCCCAAACCAAGCTTATTTTGAAAGAAGCTTTGTATCTTGACTCACTGAACTAGGTTGATCAAGGTCTGAATTTGAGCAAAGCCTACCATCTAGAACCCAACATCTCCTCTTTGGGTTCTTGAACTCACATGTCCCTGAATCAGTCTTTCTCTCTTTAACCAAAACCCCAATTACAACCAAGCATCACATAGTGCAACATCTCTGAAAATTCAGCAGCCCCCCTCCCACCCATAAGCCTGCAACCTTGCGTCTTGTTGCAGTCTTCATCTGGCCCAAACAGCATAGACATTGGTAAGCATGGAGTGTGCTTGCTAATCCTATAGGAACCTATAGCATTGGTTGAAATTGAGAACGGAACTAGTCACTAATTGCATTCCATAGCCTTATTGACTGACCTTTCTTGTGCTTAGAGATGTGGGAGACATCACTCTTGGGAATCCAGCAATTTTTGTCTTGAGTTTAAAGATAATCTTATCACTCTAAACTAATGCAAATGTGTTAATTCCTGTTATCTAATTAGTTATGAGTGAATTCAATATTTAAAATGGGCTTATGAAGTGCACTGCTACACTAACACTGATACTGGACATTACCTCTGACCATAAAGCCTCAGGTGCACAGACCATAGCCATCTCCAGAGATTGTTCATCAACAGACACCAGCTACCTCCTGGTGCCATCAACAAGAATCAGTGCCCTTAGGAGGTATCCTTAGCAGTCCCGCTTTTATGACCAGTAATCACCTAGGTCTGTCCAGAGGCAGATGAAAACATCATCATCTTCCAGGTCAGTGTTCATTATCTGGTGGCACTAAGCCACTAGAACTGTCCATCACATATAAACATGTTATAATTCAAGCAAAGCTGAAAATAACCATTCATACCTTTCACGTGCAGCCAGGTATCCACTAAGGGCAAAATACTACTTAAGACCAACCATAATCAACAACCCACCATCACCAGGTGCCCCTCATCTCCTAGTCCTGTTCCTTTCCTGAGACCATCTGCCATTTACAGAACTGCTACCCACAAAGGCCCACCATTAGCAGGGTCAAGTGTCACGTGAGACGAGCAATCATTTGACCAAGTCTCAGGGCCTGAGATCGATGTCCATTCAAGACCATCAATCATCTGAGACCAGCTTTCAGCAGGGCTAGCTTGGCAGTGTTTGCATCAGAAAGCACAGATATACCCCAGCGCCTTGAGACCTTCACAAGAGATTTGGGCGTGCTTTATAAATACTGATTGATTAATTGATTGATTGAGATTGCACTTCTCCTGACCTCAACTATCACCAAGTCCTTCCACACAAGATCCACTTGAAACTCAATCTATTCCTTACCTCAGCCACCTATGGCCGAGACTCGATCTGACACAGAACCTACCACCCAAATCACTTTTCACCCATAAAAATACTATTTATAAGAATCCCTATTACACAAGAATAAACAAACCATACACAGGCACTCTTCATTGCCAAGAATTCATCTTAACAAAATAAATCAGACTTGCTTCCAGGAAGCACCAATAACCACCCCACCCTTACCATCACCAGAAATGTGCTATCCAACTAGGCCTGCCCCTTACCCAAGCCAGCTCCCACATGAGACTTATACTTGCATAAGAATAAACCTCACATGCCTGTGAACATTTCCTAACACCAACCACACCCTTGGTTGGTTGTCACTACCCCGACCCATTCTCTGATCAGATAAGGCATTGCACTGAGCAAACGGTCACCGGGAACGGGCCCTTAGCCAGGTCTGACATTCGGCTACCAGTAGCGAGTTGCTTATACCAACCATCACCTGAATGAATCCAACATGTGCGTTAGGAACACATTTACATCTGTCTAACTCCTGAAACAGAATCTGGAGCATTGTTTCCTGATACACCTTGGGAGCAGTCGGTTTCCCGGAATCCTCCAAAACAGCATCTGGAACAGGGACGGACCTGACACAGAATCTTTACCTGACACCTGAGATCAATCACTGCATGAAAGCAGTCACCTGAAACTATCTTCTTCTGGGAATTTTAAGTACCTGAATTAAAGCCACAATCACCTTAGGCCTTACATTATGCCAAACTAGTCACTGCTTGACATTGGAACACTGCTTGCACTGGAGAACTTTCCAATTTCTGGGACTGGCCTTCAAAGATGTCCACCCATCACCCAGGACCAACCAACACCATAAACGTATATCTTCCTGAAACCCAAATCCACTTGAAAAAAAGCATCATCTGCCAGAGAATAACCCTTTCTTGATGCCAAAGATCATGTGAGACAGGGAAGAGACAAGATTGAAATGGCCAATTAGGGTGTGATGCAAGAACAGGTGTGAAAGAGAGCAGACCTGGCGTAAGCTCGACGCCCGTGGGCTTTGTGCTCATTTAAGCCATGATCTGCACATTCACTACACTCTGATCATGGAGCAATGACAATCACTGAAGACTGTATTCTACACATGACAGAATCCTGCTCTCTGACGGTGTCATAAAAAGCAACCAGCCTTCTCATGCTCTGCGTGGATTTTGGCAGCACAGGGAGAACATACTGTTCATTTACTCAGGAAAAGGGAGCGAGTGGGAGATGACAAAGAGACAAAATAGTTTCCCACTCCTCGTTCCTTCCCTCAAAGTAAGAGTGTGATTGCCTACCAGAGAAGACAAAGTGGGGAACCCTCTGGCAACAATGGCAAGCTCTGAGTCCTCACTTCCAGGATACAGAGAGCCACTTGCGAGCCCCTTGGAAAACAGACAAAAGAGGACAGATCAATGTCTGGAATCTGATCTCTAGAGCCTGGTCCCCAGAGGAGAGGTTGTGGGAGGTTGAGAGAAAGGATTCTTCAGGCCAGGGGCAGAAGAGTGATTGGACAATAGCAAGAGGTGCACCTTGGAGTAACCTGAATCTCATGGACTAGGAGAAGCAGGTGGCAATTGCTGATTGATGGGAAGAGTCCACTAGATAGGGCGACAATGGCCGACTCACTGATGCTACTGCTTGGGAAGTCGGATGTGAGACAGAAGCTCCACTTTGGATCAAAGACTTGACATTACCACAAGCAGCTCCTGAGGGCATCCATAGGAAAATGTCTTTATTGGTCGACAAAATGACTGTGTTTAGGGTATGGCAACCCCTAGGTTGATGCCAGAGGGACAGTGAATGTTTGCCAGAAACAAGTGGCCAGAGGATTGGTTTGGAGGCCTCTTCGAATAGATGCCACATGCCAAAGGTAAGGGTGGCTCAACGCTGAAGTCACTGCTCATCATTAAAAACTGATCGAGTTGTGGGTGCCTATCCGTGAGCTACTCTGAATATCTTTCATGGGTGCGAAGAAACTGATGTCCAGACACAAATGAACTCTTGGATGTACTTTCAAAAGCCTGGTGGTCTTTTTTTTGTAAGAATCGGTTTAGGTGAGAAAAAAGTGCAGGTCACTACTCTATCAGTATCAGTGCTCATACAGTCAGGAGATTCTTGAGCGCCTCAAGTAACTTTCATCACTCATTGGGCATAAGTTATGTCCTTTTTCTAAACTCACACAGCATGTTCCTTCCACGCACTTGCAGGACAAGTGTTTTCAAGGCTTGAACTCAAACATCTCAGACACCTTCAGAACCTACCCCTTGAGATCTCACCTCACCTGAACATTTGGAACCTGTGCTTATTTTCCCTTGACATCTTATATACCACATGATCCTTCCATCTCTGTGCACAGAAAGAGTGCCTGTTGTCTGAGAGCTCACATCACATTCTCTATTTGAACCAGCTAGTTCAGAGCTCCTAAGCAGGAGCAGCCACTTCGGCTTTACTGTAGGGCTGACTTCTGTTGACCTTCCAGTGGATCCTTACATTGTTGTGAAATGACCTATGGAACATGAAGATGCCCTTTCTTGACAGAACATGCTTTGATTTTGGGAGGATTTTTTAAGAGGGCTAACTTAACCTCCCTTGAGTGGACCTCCAGTCTGGTCTGGGATCAGGCGTGCAAGGACGGCGCATGCTGGCTCGCATTTTCGAGCGTAAACCCTGGCGGAGGGCCTACTGGCCTTGTTGTGCTGGTGTGGGTCTAGAATGCCCATGCTATACCAAATTATGGCAGCTCTTCTGCTCCTCGGCCCCCTATGAGCTGCTGCAGACGGAGGACATAGAGCTGGAACCAGGTAAGCAAGCGTCTGCCCGAACCTCACGTATACCAGTTTTGGCATGGTCACTGCTGTTTGACCGGAGGTTATCACAGGACTGTGGGGGAGGGTATGGCCTGAGGATAATTGAGACCTGAGGTTTGACTTGAGTCTAAGAGGCCTCATGTCTCAGGGTCACTCAGTCCTGCAGTTGCGTGGGTCTGGTATGGAGAGACAGGCGGAGGAGCTCTGAGAGCAAGTGTAAACCCTATGGTACAACTCTGGTCGGAGCATATTTTAGCCTGGAGGGATGCATGCATATGGACCGGGGGTCTGTAATCATTTTGGTAATGCTCAGTGGGAAACATCATGAGCTACTAATATTATTAGTGTTGTAATAGTGAACACCTCAGACACGATTATGTTAGTGGACACCATATGCAAGATTACCAGCAGTGATCACCTCAGTGCTTCAGGCACGACTGCCAGCAGTAATGTAAAAATGGTTTATTAATGCGGATAAAAATTTAAGCTAATTTTGGATTATTATTTACCTACAACTAATAAATTGTTATAGCCCATTTAGTCATCAAAATAAACTTTGAATTATTAAGTAAAGTGTATGAAATTAATATGAATGTTATAACTCAAATTAAAGAAACACTCTCAATATAATTTTCATATGTAATTAATATTTATTAAAAGTAATCAATAGTTGTGTTTTAGTATTCATTTAAAATACCTGTATTTGTTTGATTGAGTGTAATGTAATTATTTTATAAGTAGCATAATTATGTTTTTTATTTGAAAATATTGTTTTTTATTTAATCTAACTTTTAACCCCCAAAACTATTTTAGATCTATCAGTTTGAAGTCAGAATGGTTTAATATCTTTAATATTATTTCCAAGGAGTTGTAATAAGTCCCTGTCTTCATTATTTTCCATGGGAGTGAGTTGCAGTAGCTGTGAGTGGCCATGTGTTGTGCTAGATTTAATCCAAGGCTGAGCAGGAGTACATTTATTACTGTTTTAGGTCCTTTGTGACCTGTAGTAACTATGTAAGTGTAGTTTGTGAACAGCAATGGGCTTACTCTTTTGTGGGGAGTGTTGTCATGTCCTTTCCTAAATCCTTCCTTATTACCCTCTAAATCCTACTCATTTAGGAGTAAGTATTCCCCATTTTCCAGCCATTCCCTGCGGCCCCTCCGTTTACTTCCGCAAAATAGGTGCACATGTGTAAAGATTGTGGTGAGAAAGGCGTATCTCCATACAGGTTTGTGAACTGAGTTTAGTAATTTAGTAGTAGTGCTTGTAAATGTACTTTAAAATGCAGTTTGTGAATCGAGGCCTGAGGATGGAATTGTAAACAGTGAGGATGTTCAGTACACATTGAAGTGTGACCAGAAGCATTAGCGGTGAGCTGTAAAGAAGGAGGCGTGTAAACATTTAAAGGAGGTGAACACTGAGGATTTGTTCTAAACAAAAGTTAGGCACTGTGAACATGAAATGGATGGGGTGTTAAGTAGATTATAAGATGAGAGATGTGGGTATACCCCATGTGTGTGTGTGCATATTCACTGGCAACAGTGGTGGGGTGCTACAGCTATCCAGGACATCAGTGCATCCTGGGCATTGCACCGATCTCCCTACAGATAGCATAAAGCATACAGTGGTTTGTTCTATGAAACCTGGGCTAACTTCACCAGGGCAGATGCAAGGGCACCAGCCTTTGTAGGCAAGGAATTATTTTGATAAATGTTGCCACCTTCTCTCATTGGCAGGATAGGCACATTTCATGCTTCTAAAGATATCTGGTGCTCCCTCTCTGATGGCACCCTAGGCAGCTTTCTGGTGTTTCCTAATGTAGGCTGGAGTGGGTAATTTGGTGCTGGGCTTAGCTCTTTTCCCAATGTGTGTCCATGGACGTGCCTATTATACATGGAAGACAGATCGAATCAGATTCCAAGGGGCTACCTTAGGAATCAGGACAATGGCAGTGCATTCAGGAAAATGCCCTGAGAAGTGATGGCATGGATGCATCTAGGTACTGGGGCGTACCCTGTGGAACTCACTTCCATTTTCAATCAGAGCTAAACTAGCATTTTACAGGTTTAGGGAGCTGCTTAAAAGAGGTCAGAGAGATCATAGGTGCCAGGAAACTCTACCCATCACTGTAAATGTGCGCTATAAGTAATTTAAAAATAAAATATACATTCTAGTTAGGCCGTCTATCAGGGAGTGACATTAAGAAAACATGTTAGCTTGACCAGCTACTTATTTTAGTGTATCTGCCAAGGATTTACTAGAAGGCTGCTGTTAGAATCACCAACTCATCTATGTATGCCAATGTCCAGGAAACAACTAGGAAACTTCTAAAAAAAAAAGAAAAAAAAGATTAATGATTCCATGCCCTGTCCCGGACTAGAAGACTGCCTGTCAGAATCACAAACTACCCAATTTAGGACCACTTTCAAGGAATGACTAGAAGGCTGGATGCAAACTTGTCAATTTTGTCACTTTTAGAATGCTGCCTACTAGGATAACTAGCTAACCAATTTACCACTGTAAGAAATTGGATTTTTTTTTTTGGGGGGGGAGGGGGTGAGTGGGTGACCACCTACCTCAAGGAATAATTACTACCATTTTCAGGGTGAATGCTCAAAGTCACTATTTAACCAGAGCTCAAACCCTGGTAGCAATACCACAAATAAAATTCCCAAACTAAGGGCCATATGTACAAACACATTTTCCCATTGACACAGAATGGGAAAAACCCTTTGCTACATCTGGCCCTAAATTTAATAACAAAATTACACCAAAATTGCAAAAAAATGTAAAAGGGGAGCGGGAGACATGACTTTTAAGGTTTTAAGTAAAAATAGCGCTGAGAAGTACAAAATGCCAATGATAGCCACTAGTTGCGGTAGACCGGGATCCAGGCACAATTTGACACAGACCGTGATGAAGCATGGGTTGGAAACACCAATCCGTTTCACCCTGGTCAAAGATTTTACCTTCTGACCCAGTTCACCACAATAGTACCCTTCTAAAGCCCCTGGGACCTCAGGGGAGGCCCTTAGTGATGGGCAGGGTGTCATGCAGATGCCTAACACCAGAGTCCAATCCAGGTCCAGTCACTACTGGTCTAGTGGGCAGTTGCATAAAGAGTTCTCTTGCCCTGAAGTAGGTTCCTGGAGGGGCCAGATGAATGCCTGGCACAAGCTAGTGGGTGGAAATGACTCATGGGCAGACCCTAATCAATGAGGTAAAAGTTCCAAAGGCCAGCCCTAACCACTTTGGGCATTTTTAGGATAGCAGAAAAGTTTGGCTACTCCAAACTTGGTACCCAAGTACTGGGGGTTGTGGGGAATGTAATATGGTAATCCTACTGTCCTCCCACATCTAGCAACAAAATTCAGGTTGAAGTGGACACTGTACCATGGATAAACCAGCGACAGAAGTCTAGTAGACAAAAGCTGGGTTTTCCAGCAACCAGACAGTAGAAACACGCAAATTGTTTTGGCACCCGGTTTCCCCCCACTGAAGTGCACCCCAAATGTTCTATGTAAACCTAGCCGACCTGTCAAGCTGGCTTTCACACTCGAGCAGGATTTAACACTATAATGTGAAATAGGATGCTCATAGTTTTTGGGGCCTCCCGGGCTGGGGAACAAAAGAAGGCCACTGCCTAATTATCAGCCAATGTTTGCCTGCGATGGGGGCGCTCTATGAAGTAAATCAAGATCCTGGGCACAGACCACTGGCCATCCTGTCAAGGTAATACCAACACCTCCCACACTCAAGACCTTTGTCCTGCTCTGGGAGCAGTTTTCACACCTCATCAATTGCCAGTTGAAAATCATGCAAATGCGCCTCAAGAGGCTTTAGGCAGGGAAAAGATAACTTTCTCAAAATAATTCTAAAAAATCCAACTTCACTATTGAATTGGAGTTTAGTAACTATTAATTGTTTAATTATTTTTTCTAGCTATTCCCGTTACCGACATACAGTTTTGGGATTCAATTCACAAAGATAAAGTTACACCAAAAGTCTAACTTAGAATAAAAGTCTAACTTTAGTACTTTTCCGTGTTAAAAAGGTAAAGTTAGACCAAAAGTATAACTTTACTACTTTTCGGTATTAACATGGGTAAAGTTAGACCAAAAGTCTAACTTAGACTTTTGGTCTAACTTTACCTTTGTGAATCAGGCCCTTAGTGTTTAATATTGCATCCCCATGGTTTCCTGTGGAAAACATTGCCACAGGGGAATTAGCCTCTGGGTTTTTTTCACTGTAAGGCTGTTTAACACTACATTCCTACATGTCCTACTTTTTATTACCATGCACCCTCCCTTAAGGGAATGAGGGTGACTTATAAATATTTAAAGAGAAGAGTTTTATCTGTCAAAGGGGTTTATTTTGACAGGTCACATTGCTGTATTTACACTGCTATAGTTAGGCTGCACTGATAGGCCTGAAGCCATGTTTTAAACTGACAGTGTAGTAGATGGCAAAATAGATGCTGCAATCCACCAGTGACATTTATCTTACAGGCCCTGGGTACATCTTGTGCAATAAACTAGAGATTTGTAGGTAAGATAAATATTCTTATTAGGAATATACCAATTCAACCATGTTTATAGGGGGAGTGGAAGCACCTTACTACTGGTTAGCGGGGGTAAAGTGAAGAGAGTTCTGAAACCAGCAAAATTGTAGCATCCAGAAAAAGGCGGAAAAACCCAGGGTGACCACCCAGAAAAGGTGAAGTTGCCATAACAACCCTTTCTAAGTAATTGGTAGAAGGCTGCCTATTAGAATGACAAACAAACTAATTTGGAATGATTAAAAGGTTGCTGGCCAGAAACACCAACTGCTTAATTTGGGTCCCCTTCAGAAGCCTGTCCGTTAGAACCACCAACCATTTTACATCCCCTTCCACTGAATGACTAGAAGAGTTCCTCCTAGATGTGTAGGATCCCTTCCAGATAATGAATAGAAGGTTAGAAAACCCACCTGTTCAGGGCCTTGCCCAGAGAAGGGGCACAAACATTGCTTCTTGCTTCTCAATGTAACTTCTGTTACATCCAGAAACATGCTTTTTAAGACCCTGCGAGGGGATTCCAGATTCTCTCCCAGGCAAGAACACCGGTGTTGTGAATGGACAGAACTAGTGTACCTTGCCAGTATCCAGGGGCTAGTAGCCCTATCACAGTGAATACGAACAAACACCAACTCACTGCTGTCCTGGGGACAGTGCATTACTGAAAGGAGGACCAGCTGTTTGAAGCATCTGGTTTGGCTTTCCTTGTGCAGGCGGCAGCCCAGCCTGCTTTCGAAAAGGAGTCAGAGATCCCCCTGTCGCTGGTGCAGTGAGTGACTTTGCCTGCATGCAAGGTCGATGGGACCCCTTTCCTCTTACTGGAGGCACCCTCAGGGGTGACTCCATTAATTGTGTGGCACCAGTATGTGGAGCATAGTCGGTGCATCTCTTAAGAGCTCATGTGCCTTTGCACCTGCGTCTATAATATGTCTCAAGTGCAGAGGCAAAGTGTTCCCTCGGTTGAGTGGAGCCAAGCCCCCCGCAAACAAGGGAACACACCCCTATGATTGTTCTGGCGCTACATGTATGCCAGTGTGATCTCTATTACAGAAGGGGCTGTGCAAGCATCTCTGGCCCTTTCTGTAATACCAAAGTGCCTCGGAGGGGCAAGAAGGCACTCACACCTATTGCACCACCAGGGTTATTTAGATAATAAGGTCCCAGAATGAGATATGCAAAAATGTACAGTACTGTTTTTGTGTTGTAACATTCAGATCCAGAGATACTGTACTATGGATTACTGAAAATGTGAATAGATTACATTTTTTTCCTTGACATGCACTTGTGTGACATAAAACTCATTAAAATGTGTTTTAAAAAAGGCCATGGGAAAATGTACAGGTGGGTGGCTGCAAAAAGATGAATTTTCACTTGTAAAAGTTTTCACATATTAAATTGCATTGGTACTCTGAGCAGGGGTTCGATGCACTGTCTGGCCTGGGATGACAGTGGACTGAGGTGGGGGGCAGAGTTCACAGTCTGTAACAAGTCAGTAGTAATTGGGAGAGGTTTTAGGTCCCATGTGAGCTTCATGAGGGAGGAAGTGATCTGAATTGGCTTGGAGGGCACTCCAGTGAAGAGGATAGAGCAGATTGAAGGATCCGACACTCGTGGGGGCCTGGCTGGGGTTAGACGGTTAAGATTGGCTGAGCACAGACAGCATGGTAGGGTGTGGCGCGTAACCCTCTGTGAGAGGTAAGGAGGTGCAGTGCTGTGAAGGCTTTGAACACTAGAGTGAGCAACACGTACTGAGCCCTGTGCTTGTAATTAGCCATCCTGCTTAATGCTGGCACACTCAGCTAAGCCCACTGGCTGTCTGGCCAAGTTATGAAGTTACTGGATGCAATTTCGTAAAAAACACATTTCGATGAACCATTTCACCTAAACTCTTTAGTCGAAATTTCAAAGATAATCACCAGTTACCATTTGGTAGAAATCAATGCATAGAATGTCTTTATTTGATACCCTATTTCTGAAGCTCTTTTTCCCTTTCACATTTTCTCCACACTTCCTTTTCCATCGTGTGTGTGTGTGTGTGTGTGTGTTTGAGAGAGAGGTGAGGGCTCACCCACTTTCACCCATTGTAAAATGGGTTTATGCCCCTCCCCTTACTCCTCTGCCCCCCACACATTTTATTTTTAACCTCTTTCTGTGTACTCTGCTTCCTCCACTTTTATCTACGAATCTCTTGTTCTGCCTTAATATTGAATGAATGCTCTCTAGCCATGATTTCCTAGGGGTTACTTCTATTTTTTTTTAACTTAAAACAAGTGCTTTTTAATTTAAGTGGATTAATAATTTGAATGTGTTGTTTGTGTATTTCTGTTATTTTCGACCAAACGGTGTTTCTATTAATTTGATTTTCCACTGAATTAGTTTTTTGGTGATTTGAATTTTCACAAGTCATGGCTAAGCAGCTGTCAGTGTAACTGGAGGAATCAGAGATCCAGTGTATTTGGAAGTTAGGATTCCACCTCTGCAGAGGTGCAGAAACAGCAGTGATTTGGGCTCTGGATGAGTTATGGAGTGTCGTAGATGATGGGCCATGGTGATCATCATCTACTTAGACCTGTCCAACTGCATCCATGTGGGAACACAGGGATGCTAAATGGGTTCTAGCTCGGTTGTCTTCCTCAAGACCTGGCTGTCTGAATGAGCCTCCCGGGACATGCAAGTGCCTGGATGCCCTATCTAATGATTAGCAGCCCTATATAAATCTTGATTGGTTGGTTGTACATAATGTCTGGAGTTCGGGTTTCAGGTATCTAACTTGCATCTGTGTAGCTGGCTAGAATGTGGCTGAAAAAGATGAAAAACTGGAAGACTGTTTTAAGATGTGAAAAAGGTGCTTTATGTGGACCTAATCATACTTTTACTTGTGGTGTGGCACACTAAAATACACTGCTTCTGTGTGTTTGCATACAGAATAGTCTTTAAGTGATGCAGTATCTTTCAACATCACGGTGTCGTGCATGATCTGGATATTTCAACATGCGTTATTGATTTGAAATGCACCTTTGAAGGCATCAATAAACCGCGGTCTGGAATTGCATTGGCAGGAGATGTTCCCTCTGGCGACCTCTGATTGATGTCTTGGGAGTCCTCCAGTACCCACAGCCTGAGTAAACTCCTTTGAAAGCCCAGATCAATTCTGTGTTCAGTTCCTTCTTCTCCGTGGTGGATTTGTTAGGGAAAACACTGCTCTTTTTGCCCAAAAATCTCCCTGCAATGGCCATCTCTTTGTGTTTTTATCTCCCTTAGACTGTTGCAACAGACTATGGGCCTAATTTATACTTTGGCGGGCGATCAGCTCTCTGTCAGGGTGGTGGAGGACATTACTCCCACCATCTTGACAGACTACTGCTCACCGTGCTTAGAGATCACCACCGTTCCAGCAGTGGTCGCTCTCCTTCAGAGGAGCCACATTCACAGCACTGCCTCAGATGGCACTGCACGTTTGGTGTGCCGCTGCCTTCTTTCGGGCAGATGCTCACCAAACTTCAAAAACAAACTCACAAAGCAGGAGTCCGTTTTTGGAAAACAAAAGAATAATGATCCCCACACCAGGGGAGTTTTCTTCCAGGATATGACATAATTTTGTTTTTCTTTTTCCTGGTGGTGAAAGATAGAAAAAAACATCGGACCATCTGCTCTAAATAGGGAGGACAGGCACATGTCCTTACTCTAATGGGCCCTGCTGAGTCAGCCCACTGGATCCAGACGAGGAACCGCCGTCGGAAAGATGAAGGTTCTCCCAACTGTGAATAGAGAGGGTGGACCGACGTCTGGCAGATAGGATGCTCAGCCACTTTGTGATGGACTACCCTGTCCACTAAAGTCAAAGTTGGGCCCTGTGTCTTGACCTTCCTGACTTTACCATCTCCGAGCTGCAACTCAATCAGAAGTTTGAACAGGAAAGTTTTCAGGTTTCTACTGCCAGGAGCTGTTTTCTTTGCCTCCAGAGAAGCAGAGGGGATGCTTTGAGCTGTTTGCGTCATACAGATGATTTACTTATGGACGGGAGCCTCTTGCTTCAAGGAGAGATTTTCCAGGCTCTTCTTCCAAATTCTCCAGCTGCGATTTGAGGAAAGTTGTTCTCTCAGGGATCTGGGCACTGTCAAGTTGAACAATCTCTCCCCGTGCACTTCTGAATTCCTAGCTGAGGTAGTAGATGGTAAGGTACCAATCACGGGTAGTGGGAGCCAGCGAGGCGGGGACATAGATGATTCTGTTTATGGAGAAACCAGCATGGGGGAAATAGTGACTCAACAGAGGTGTAATGTTTGTGTGGGGGGTCAGCCTTTTTAATCTGGAGGTTGGTGTGAAGGAAGTGATAGGAAACTAAATCAGATTACCTTCGAGTATGAGAGGTACTGAACAGCAGAAAGAGAAATAACATCACCTTGGGAGGTGGTGAAAAGGAGGAAAACTAGAGGTCCCAATGTGGAAGTTCAGGCGCACAGAGCTGGGATTGGAGTGAAACATTAATTCAACAGGAGACTTAGACCTAGCAGTTTGAGCGTCAGAAGGAGAGCGGTCAGGTGCTTCGCCTGTGCCCCCAGTGGAGATAAGGGTCATAAACACGCATCATGCTCGACTGTCACTTAAAGCATTCTAGTACCTTACCTGTAATACCTGGGAATGTAAGGGTCCTGAACACGCAGCATGCTCGACTGTCACGTGAAGCATTCTCGTACCTTACCTGTAATACCTGGGAAGGTAAGGGTCATGAACATGCAGCATGCTTGACTGTCACGTGAAGCATTCTAGTACCTTACCTGTAATACCTGGGAAGGTAAGGGTCATAAACACGCAGCATGCTCGACTGTCACTTAAAGCATTCTAGTACCTTACCTGTAATGCCTGGGGAGGTAAGGGTCATGAACATGCAGCATGCTCGACTGTCACATCAAGCATTCTAGTACCTTACCTGTAATACCTGGGAAGGAAAGGGTCATAAACACGCAGCATGCTCCACTGTCACTTAAAGCATTTTAGTACCTTACCTGTAATACCTGGGAAGGTAAGGGTCCTGAACACGCAGCATGCTCGACTGTCACGTGAAGCATTCTCGTACCTTACCTGTAATACCTGGGAAGGTAAGGGTCATGAACATGCAGCATGCTTGACTGTCACGTGAAGCATTCTAGTACCTTACCTGTAATACCTGGGAAGGTAAGGGTCATAAACACGCAGCATGCTCGACTGTCACTTAAAGCATTCTAGTACCTTACCTGTAATGCCTGGGGAGGTAAGGGTCATGAACATGCAGCATGCTCGACTGTCACATCAAGCATTCTAGTACCTTACCTGTAATACCTGGGAAGGAAAGGGTCATAAACACGCAGCATGCTCCACTGTCACTTAAAGCATTCTAGTACCTTACCTGTAATACCTGGGGAGGTAAGGGTCATAAACACGCAGCATGCTCCACTGTCACTTAAAGCATTCTAGTACCTTACCTGTAATACCTGGGAAGGTATGGGTCATAAATACGCAGCATGCTCGAATGTCACGTGAAGCATTCTCGTACCTTACCTGTAATGCCTGGGGAGGTAAGGGTCATGAACATGCAGCATGCTTGACTGTCACGTGAAGCATTCTCGTACCTTACCTGTAATGCCTGGGGAGGTAAGGGTCATAGAAACAGCAGCATGCTAAACTGTCACTTAAAGCATTCTAGTACCTTATCTGTAATACCTGGGGAGGTAAGGGTCATAAACATGCAGCATGCTCGACTGTCACTTAAAGCATTCTAGTACCTTACCTGTAATACCTGAGAAGGTAAGGGTCATAAACACGCAGCATGCTAGACTGTCACTTAAAGCATTCTAGTACCTTACCTGTAATACCTGGGGGCGGTAATGGTCATAAACAGGCAGCATGCTCGACTGTCACTTAAAGCATTCTAGTACCTTACCTGTAATACCTGAGAAGGTAAGGGTCATAAACACGCAGCATGCTAGACTGTCACTTAAAGCATTCTAGTACCTTACCTGTAATACCTGGGGGCGGTAATGGTCATAAACATGCACCATGCTAGACTGTCACTTAAAGCATTCTAGTACCTTACCTGTAATACCTGAGAAGGTAAGGGTCATAAACACGCAGCATGCTCGACTGTCACATGAAGCATTCTAGTAACTTACCTGTAGTACCTGGGGAGGTAAGGGTCGTAGACACAGCAGCATGCTCGACTGTCACGTGACGCATTCTAATACCTTACCTGTAGTACCTGGGGAGGTAGAGGCAGTTTCTAGGTAGCGATGGGATCTGGAATGGAGAGCAGTAAAGTAGACTGAAAGAGGAGCAGTGTCAGAGGAGCCACTTGAGAGTGGTATCTGGGTTTTGGAGCAGAGGGGGAGCTGAGATGCTCAAGCCTGTCAGATGGAGAGCAGGGCGTCAGTTGCCCCTTAGTGAGCCAACGCAGAAGAGCCACTGATTTATTTTCACTCGAGGTAGGATCTTGAATAGAAGGAGCTCTTACAGAGGGAACACAAACGGGGCAAGGCATTGATGGGATGGCTTTCCTCCCTCACTAGTTCTTCCCTGGCATGCTTGTCCAGGAAGGACCTCCGAGTGCCCGGGAAGCTCCCTGCGGCACTGCCACGCCAGGGCTTTGGAATTCCGGATACATAGATACATTCTCTTCAGTGCCCCACGAAGCAGCCGTTCCTGGACAGGCTCTCGGAACTGCGGATGCCCCATGGTCACTTAGGACACATCCGCCAGTCTGCCTGGTCCTTCGCCCTGGCTCTCCGTACCACCAAACTGCGCAACCAGCGGCCGCAGCGCTCGTGGTCGGTTTGCAGGGATGCGCATGAACGAAGAAAGCGGGTCCCAGATGGCACCCAGAACACCAAGGGTAGATTCAATCCCATGTGTAGCAGACGGTCTCACGAGAGCTGTGAGGGGTACAGAGCCTGTAGCTCCTGCCAGGCTCCCCGCGGCACCACCGACAGCCGGAAGCCGGCCTCTCACCCTCCTCCACACACAACCTCCTTCCGAAGGGCCTGTGCCTGCCAGGCTTGAAGAGTGCCTCCGAGCTGGCACCGAGCTCTAGGGTAGCATGTGTGCCAGGCAGCCCATGCGCCCTCGTTTCACAGGCACTGCTGGTCACTGGAGCAAGTGTGCCCATCCCTCAGACCCCACTCTTGGGGGCTTGGCCAGTTCACAGGGTTGTGCCAACCCCGGTATTGAATGAATGCAGTGTGCGCCTTGGGGATGCTCAAGGGAGAGAGGGTGTAGTGGATGTGGCGAGTTTAGATGTCTCACCAGCTACACAAATACTGCTACAAAATACGTTTAAAAGACACGAACTAAAAAATAAATGATTGTTTGTTTTACTATTCTGTTGCCCATATAATTATGTTGAGATGTAACGTTTAGTGGAAGATAGAAAGTTATGGACAAACTTAGAACTTGGGTGGCATTTGACAACAGTCATTATGTTTGATTTGTTTGTGTTGTGTAATGTTTTTCTTGTGCGCATGCGTGTTTGTAGTGTGTATCAACGCACATAAAACCGGTGTCACTGTAGTAGCAGAAGTGTAACACCCTCCCCAGCGCAGCCCGCTCTTGATAATGGCGGAAAGGTTCACGCCTCCTTTCAAACAACCACTGCCCCCTGGATATGGAAACAGGCCAGTGTCCTCGCTATTGAAGAAACCCACAGCAGACAGTATTACCTAAATGTAGTCCCATATCCCCTCTCCCAGCAGCTACAACAATTCTAGAGTCCACAGTAAACCAACAACTCCTAGAATTTCTAGGATCAACCACCTTCTTTCACCCATCCCAATCAAGTTTTTGATTGTGAGAAAGCGCCGAAGCAGCATTGCTGGAAGTTTCTGAGTCCCTAGACACGTCCCTGGTCTCGGACACAGTGCTCGACTCATCCTGTTAGAGGTGTCTGCAGCTTTCAACACTTTCACACCGACATCCTTCTACAGCGCCTTTCAAGCGGTGGCGTCAGTAGTGGTGTTAGATTGGCTGACCTGGTTTCTCTCAGCCTGGACGAAACCTTTCTTCTCCAAGGCCAGACCTTGAAAATGTGGGCACCCCAGGGCTCCTCGTTCAGCCCAACATTATTTCATGTTTACATGTCCCACTGGCCAGCCTGGTAGAGTCGTTCGGCATCACAATAGTCTCTTATGCCGATTGCATGTAGCTGGTCGCCTCCTATGAGGGCAACTTGGGCACCTGTTAGGAATCCTTCCGTAAGTGCATGAGAGCAATCTTAGGTTGGCTCAAAGAATGCCACCTACAATGCAACCCGGATAAAGCAGGAATCATAATATCAGGGCCTAACCCTAATCCGGGGTGGGTGGGCACTTAGCCCAAAGATGGACCTACATCCCCTTTGCCCACTTTGGCAGCCAGGAACCCAGGGGTCACCTTTGACAATGGCCTATCTTTAGAGACCCAGATCCATGCTGTTGCCAGAAACTGTGTATGGATACTCAAGGCTTCAGGAAATTCCTTCTCCCTTGGGAGGTCTGCAAAACTGTAGTTGGAGCCACGATTCAGGATTACCCCCTTATACTTGGGTCTACCCGCATAGCTAATCTGGCAGCTGCAGGTGGTCCAAAACACAGCAGCGTTTTCTCTTCAATTTGCCAAAAGGCGCCCCCACTTCACCCCTCCTCGCCAAACTGCACTGGCTCCCAGTCAGGAAAAGGATCACCTTTAAAGAGCTGACCTTAGCACACGGGACCCTGCAGGATGCCGGCTTCACCTGTCTAAACAAAAGAATCATCAAATAAGAGCCCAGCAGAAATCTACGTCCAGCAAGGCCCACCTCATAGCTATCCCCTGCTTCAAAAACACCAGAGGTGCTTGGACCTCTTTCCTAGTATGGCCTGACAAAACCTGGACCTGCCTCTCTCCTCAGCTCAGAAGCTTAGAAACTGAACCCGTCTTCCGCAAATCCCTAGAAAACTATTTTTTCAGTCAATAATAGCCTCTCCTGTCTTTCTCTCTCTTCCTTCTTCTTATAACACCACCTTGACACTCAATTTTTGAGTAGCTGTGCGCGCTATACAAATACTGTCATTCATTCATGTATTCATTCATGCTAATGAACCGGAAGCTTTTAATTGGCGGCCCTAGGTCGTGGCTGAGACGCGCGGGCAGCCTTTGAGGCCGGGGTAAGTTTTGTTGGTGGAGATTTAAATTGAAATTCACTTCTGGCTGCAGAAGAAGACAGAAAATGACGTTTTTGTGATTGGAGCTGCTGCCTAGACATGGATGGCTGAGCGCAAACGGAGGATCCCAGCAGAGGAGGGAGGCAAGAGCTGTCACACCTCCATGTGGATGAAATGAGATGAAAATGTGGATTTACACCTTGACGGCCCTAAGACACTTGAATGTAAAGGTTACGGGGGTACAAACCAAGCAAGGAGTTACCAAGGCATAGACAGCAAGGCTTAAACCTAAAATATGGGACAATTTTAGTTTGAAAAAATAAGAAGCATTACATGCACTAGTTAGAAAGGCCGAGAGTTGTTTTCTGTATATTTTATAGGTTTCTGATTGTCCTCTAGCAAATCTTGGAAGCGGGAGGGAGTGTTGGCCCCAGCGGTGTCACATATGTTGTCTTGAAGTCCTCTATCTACGGTGAAGTGTTTGCTTGAACAGTATGTGTAATTTGCATGCAGTACACAGGTCTGCACCGCAGTCACTGTCCTCAGGACTGCATCCCAGGCTCTCCGTCATGCCATCATCAGTGGCATCCTCGACTTACCATAGGGCTTCGGTCATTACTCTCAGGTAACTGAGGTGAGAAACCTTACAATGATGGCACCCAAGAGGTACTAACAGATTATGACCTGGGTGTGTTAGTTTGTCACAGCGACACCTCTGGATAAAGACTGCTCCTCCAATCATGAAGGAACTTAGAACAGCAGAGACATTTGGGTGCCAGGGTGAATAGTGTGGGAGAAAGTTGAAATTAATTAGCACAACAGTTATCGTAACGTAAGCGAGCACGACTGACACATAAAATAGCATGAAATGCCTATTGTAAGTCATAACATGACATAGGAGGAAACATAGCATGACATACCATAAAACATAGCCTTGAATGACACATAAGTGACCATAAATTAACTAGGAATGGGAGAAACATTCTGTTCCGCCTGTGGAATTGGCAGAATTTTGGCAACTCTGCGTTACTCTTCTAACGTAGAGTTCCAGCCAAATTCTGACAGTCGCTGCATAGTGGATTTTATTATCACCCACGTGCCAAAACGGTAAGTTACCGAGCAAAGTTTGATGTCCGCTAGCATCATTTTCAGTCGCTAGGAGGACATCCGTCAAGAATTTTCCAACACTGGGTGTCGTAACCATTTGTGGTCAGAAGGCTGCTGCTTGAGTAGAAAATCTTCTCGAGCAATATCAAAATCAACTCGAGCAGCTGCTCGATCTGGCGTGCCGGGTGGTGGCATTTACAATGATTTGTCAATGTGGAACGCGACCTGAGGCTAAATCACAGCATGACCACCATGATTTGCCTATTTCACAGCATTGGCGGAACTCCGCAGAATCTCGTTGAGTTCTTTGTAATTCCGCAGAATTCAGTTGAGTCAAATTTGGCAAATCCGCCCACCCCTAAAATTAACATTAAAAGCATATTAGAACACATGACATAACATGACTCGCATGGTAGCATGTAAAAGAAGATGGGCTATTCACGATTGTAAATATACATATATATATTTACTAATGTATATGTTTACTACTACACTCCAACTCTACACCTTTTTTAGCTTTTTACCATTTCCAAGAGTAAGCTTACACCTTGGTGTACTCTCACATGTTTCCACATCCTCCATCAGTGGTCGGAGCCTCGTAGACTACTACAAGAGGATTGCTGAGTGTAAAACAAGTATTAGTAACTTTGCACATGTAGGCGGAGATCCCTGCCACAGTGGCGGAGCGCTCCCTATGGGAAATAGTAGGCAAAGGTATTCAAGTTTATTATTCTCGAGAAAATATTAACAATATTTTAATGAAAAAACATGTTACATCACATTAACACATCAAATTAAATTTATTTTAAATAATCTGTGTATTTAAATATCATAATTAAAATGATATGTTTTTGAATAATAGTCTAAAAACACCCTCATTAACATTTTATTTCATGTTATCTACTCAATCTTGTTAAAAGTAGGTATTTAATATAAAATGTTATTAAGCTATGTGTTTATTATTAATTTTTAAAATAATAAGAATAATTCGTTATTCATATATTTTTAACACTAAAATATTTATAAGCTGAATGTTAAGATTAGCTCCTAGAGGGAGTTATTTTATTGCCCTGTTGCTGTTGTTTTCTAAGAGTGTTGCAGTACCAGTGACTGGCCATGAGCAATGCTGTATTTACTCGAGGCTCACTTGGGGCACGTCTGAGCCTGTTTAGGCCCCCATTAGGACTGCAATAACCTTGCGGTGTAGTCTATGGCTAACCATTTGTGGCCCCATTTGTGGTTGTGGGTTTGTATTAGCACATCCCTACTTAACCCCATCCTTACAGTTCACTAATTCCCTCCCATTTAGTGGTTGGTTTCCCAGTTTTCCTGCCACCCCCCTTTGTCCTGCTCACATTTACTATTAAAACGTAAACCTGTATGTGCGAAGATCTCAGCCATCGCGGTAAAGACCTTGGCACCGAGAAGATAGCCGAGGAAGAGGTCTTTGAACATAGATTAGTGAACTGAATTTTGTAGTGCATGAGTCGTACTACAAGATGCAGTTTGTGAATAGGCCCCGAATGCTGGAAGCCACAAAGTGGGAAAACAAGGACTAAAATCATTGATAAAAAAATATGTATCATAGATATAGGTCTGCTACAATGCGCTAGTAAAGCGGAGCGGCTTGTGGTGCGTTTAGGGGGCAGGGCAGCGCATGGGGGGGAGAAAAAAAAAATAATAAAATAAAAACCACTTACCACGCCACCACCACAACTGCGCCGCTCCTCTTGCCTTCATCGCAGGCCCAGGCATGAGCTCCCAGCCTGCCCTGCGGCCAATCTGCACGCAGCCAACATGCTGTTTGGATTGGTCGGAGTGCCAAGACAGGGCGCTCCCAGGCAGACTGGGAGCCTGTGCCTGCTCTCTCCAACCCGGCAACACAGTGCCGGGTTGGAGAGAGCCTAGGGCCCATGTGTATTTGGCCGCTCGAGACAGCCAGCCAAACATACATGCGCACTGAGGGGGAGTGCTGTTCCTCAGTCCCTGTCATCGTCTGCGGCCCTGCCCCTTTTACAAGAAAACGAGAATAAACATAGTTTATTATCCTATTCTGGTAAAAGTTTTGTAGCTGCTGCTGGCGGGAGGTGGGGCTCCTCTGACTTAGCGGAGGAGCTGCGCCTGCTAGTAAATTAATCTTGTTCTACGGTAGATGGGAAGGGATTTAGGCTGCAATTAGGAAATGAAAACAAGTCAACATTTTTGTAAGCTGGTAGTTTATGCAAGGTGGCTGTTTTAAAAATGTGAGTTTTTAAATTCTGTTTTTGCAGTCTAAAATTTCAGTCTGTGCCATTACATGACTTGACATGTGACCAGGGCCACTGGAATTATGCGGCAGGTGAGGGCCAAATTATGCAGCAGGTTGTGTAAATTATTCCTCAAGAAAAGGAAAATTATGTGGTGTAATGCAGTGCGTTTTATGATAGTATTATTTCATTATTGACATTTTTACACTTGTTAACAGTCTTGGCGTTGGTTGCAGCCCCTTAGAATCAGTTTAACACCCAAGCGAATAGCTATTAGCAACAGAGGGTTGACAATGCAGGCTTTGCCAAGGGCCTTTCACTTTGCAGAAACACTTGTCACAGAATTTTTTTAGTAAGGTTTGAAACGTCTGAGATACATTTTTTTGCTAAAATCTGCAGATTATGCAGCAAATGATGGATTATGTGGCAAATGCAGCAAATCTATAACTAGGCGGAAAACTTCACAGTCGCACAATTGGATAATTCCATTGGCCCTGCACATAACATAGTTTGCTAACTAATATTAATATTTTTCCTAGTGAACAAATCAAACCTATAGCTATTATCACTAGCTGATCACCATAACAAACTGAATGGTTTTAAATGCGGCTGTGTGTCAGGCTTTACTATAACAGTATCCCACCTCACTGCATCATAGGGACAGTATCCCACTCACTACATTCTAGGGACCGTATCCCACTCACTGCATCCTAGGGACAGTATCCCACCTCACTGCATCCCAGGGACACTATCTCCCCTCACTGCAGCCTAGGGACAGTATCCCACCTCACTGCAGCCTAGGGACAGTATCCCACCTCACTGCATTCTAGGAACAGTTTCCCACCTCACTGCATCTGAGGGACAGTATCCCACTCACTGCTTCCCAGGGACACTATCCCACCTCACTGCCTCCTAGGGACAGTATCCCACCTCACTGCTTCTTAGGGACTATATGCCACTCACTGCATCCTAGGACAGTATCCCACCTCACTGCATCTAAGGAACAGTATCCCGCCTCACTGCATCCTAGGGACAGTATCCCGCCTCACTGCAGCCTAGGGGCAGTATCCCACCTCACTGCATCCTAGGGACAGTATCCCACCTCACTGCAGCCTAGGGAAAGTATCCCCCCTCACTGCAGCCTAGGGGCCGTATCCCACCTCACTGCATCCTAGGGACAGGATCCCACCTCACTGCATCCTAGGGACAGGATCCCACCTCACTGCATCCTAGGGACAGTATCCCACTCGCTGCATCCTAGGGACAGTATCCCACCTCACTGCATCCTAGGGACAGTATCCCACCTCACTGCATCTAAGGGACAGTATCCCGCCTCACTGCATCCTAGGGACAGTATCCCACTCACTGCATCCTAGGGACAGTATCCCACTCACTGCATCCTGAGGACAATATCCCACCTCACTGTATCTTAGCAGCACTCGCGGCCCACAATGCATCGCGTCCTAGTGAATCTCGCCCACCATACTGCAATGCACTACAAGGTCACAAATGGGCTCCTCTGTTTTTAATTGAGCAGTAGAGAAGAATTTAGAGTATTCGAAGCAAAATTCAGTCTGTGAAGTGAATAATTCATTACAAGACACATACGGTCAATATGGAAGGAGAGCACGCAGAGCGCTAGAAAAACCAGCATTTTCAATGCAACGGGGCTCACATTTGCTCGAGTTAAAGCTATTTGCGTTGTAAACTCCTAACCTAACTTTTCTTGCCACACAAATTAAAAGAAAAAAAAACATGTAAAATGCAGCGCGATCGCGCTAAAATTGAAAATGAAAAAACGGAGCACGATTGTGCTATGTATACCCCAGCGCGATCGCGCTGCGGGAAAAATTAACAGATAAAGTAGTCCAGAAACCAGGCTCAAAACATCGAGCCTTGTATGTTTCTAGTAGTTTACCGGTGCTGTGTAGGAGGGCTAAACACCGGAAAAGGCATGACGTATGCATGCTTTTCACAAATGAAAGCAAGCAGATTTTAAAGAGCAAGCCCAGGAACCAGAAAAAGAGACTGACGTGACCTGGGCGTGGTTTGAAGCCCAAAGAGAGATTACTTTATGGACAGAGCGCTTTGCGCTCGCCCATAACAAGCACAGTATTAATGGATTACGTAATCCTCAAAGTATATACGCAGTGTTCTTTGACCCTGGATGGCGTTGCGTCTCCAAAAGAAAGAAAATAAAAAAAGTTTGCAAACAAGAATTTAGTTTAGGAAAAAGGTATGAGCGTGCTGGTTGATATGTACCCTCTCTCCTGTTACATAAACATGTTTTGAGGGACTGGTCTTTTTAGGGTTGAGCCTGCGTCACATGCTCTTGCGCATGCTTATCGCTAGCGAGACGCTTTCGGAATTATAAAAGGGCTCGGAGCCCCGTCAACGTCATGTCAGTGTCTTTCATTGGTTCATGGGCTTGCCTGTTAGAATCTGCTTGCTTTCATTAGTGGGAGGCACGCATACGTCATGCCTTTTCCGGTGGTTAGCCCTCCTCGAGGGCAGCGACCAAGTACAGAAAACATGCAAGGCTAGCTGTTTCCTGTCAGGTTTGTGGACTACTTTTTCTCTATTTTGACAGCGCGATCTCGCTTGGTAGATGTCGAGCGCTGTGCATAATATCGACCCTGTTACACAGTTAATTGCACTTTTGCCGGTTATGTACCTAATTGCACTTTTGCCGATCGGTTTCATTACGAGCGAACTGTAGCAGCGCGATTGCGCTGTTTTTTTCTTTTAACGTGGCAAGAAAAATCCAGTTGGGAGTTTACAACTGGTAATAGCTGTTGCTCGGACAAATGCGAGACCCGTTGCATTGCAAATGCTTGTTTATATCTCCCCCCAGTGTGTTCAAAACATTGATGTTTATTCATGCGCTGCAGTCTTCCTTCATAATAATACATTCCAAACCTCTCTGCTGCAGGGTGCTGAGTGTCAGGGTGAGTGTCACGCCATTTGCGTGTGATCTGTAAAGGTGTCAATAGCACAGCCAGATATACAAACACCTGCTGCTGGTTCACGGAGACTCCCATCATCAGAGTTTGATGAGTTTATTGCGTAACCAACAAAAACCGTTTTGCAGAATATGTGTAATGCTGGACAAGTAGCAAATGTACGTAGGTGGTCAGCCGCAGGTACTGGTGTCTGCAGCACTGCCCAGTTGAGCTGGAAGTTGGGCGCCGCCTAAGAATGTTAGCAGGTGTGACATAAAAATCGAGTAATAGTTGGCACTCCTGGCATCTGTTCGGGGAAATTATGCATCTATGTTTGGATATGTGAATAAACATGGAAAATAGGTGGGTAATTTGCATATTTAGTTGATCTGACCATTTCAGGGCCCACAGTACAATCTAATCTTCTGTGTTACTAGAGCATGTGGGATGAAAAGCTGAGATTCTGAGCTGTGGTGTTTTATGTAGCATCAATCAGATCTCAGGTTATTCTTACTTAGACCGTGCTCTGGTTTTTGGTGAGGAGATCACAGGTCTTGAAATATCTAAAAAAAACTTGTGATGCAGGATCCCAAGTTACCTGCTTAGATTCTGGAATTATTTAAGAACCCCTTGGTTGTACAGTTGGTAAATTAATTGACAGTCTCATTTGAACCAAAGCAAACTTGTAGCCATTTAGAAAATCTGGAGAATTTGAGGGTTATTCCCAAATAGGTAGACGGCCAAAAAGGCCAGGGTTTTCGGTCGTTGTTTTAGATCCTGCCACGTATGGCCGAGATCTACCAATCCCTTGAACATAGCGTGTTTGGAATAAAATTGTAGATTAGGCGTGTCTAGTAAGAAAGAATTAGGGATAGAAGGGGCTGAAGAAGATGTTGATAAAGGAAAATGTATGAACGGATTTATCTTGTATTAATTTGGCTAGTTCCCTGGATGAGATGAGGCATGTAAATTGGTAAGTGGGCACCGCAGTTTTTTATTCAGTCTGATGAACGACTAGATGGCTGTGTCAGGCCTCTAAGGGATGGAGTGAGAGTCGGCCATGTTTTGGTAGCATACAGGTTTTTGTTCTGGATTAAATTGGTATGTCCCCTGTTGCTTTCTCTTAATAATATTCTCAATTGTCTTTCCTCTGAGAGGGGAGCTGGAGAGAATGTCCACTCACTTCCACATATAGAGTGTCTCATACACTGGGACAAGAATCTGAGTGAAGACTCGTGTTTATAAATTACAAATGGTCTTTTCCATTTAGACAACATGGAGATGATCTATTAGTAATGCCCATTCATAAGTCCAAGAAGAGTAGCGGCTCTGGAACAGTGATGTGCAGAGAGAGAAGAGAATGATCTGATACTAGAAAAGCACAGCAGAGGACCTCAGACACCTTTATAAGTTGACTGAAAATATTCTATTCTAGAATAGTGATGATGTTCAGGAGACGAACATTCACACGCCCTGCCCCTAGGATGTTTGCATCCTGGTCAATGATTAGGGTCCTCCCTACCCCATTTGGATATTTCTGTCTACATGATGATAGTATAGTAGTGGTCCTGAAACTGACCATCCCTCTGAGTAGGCTTGAATCAGTATGGGCTAAGCCATCTCAGAAGTAGCTATTTGAAAAGCGTTAGCAAGGCTAGTATGAAGGCAAACATAATTAAAGTTGTGAAAGGAAGGGTCTTGCTTGGGATACAGCCAAGAAAGTCTGAAAAAGAACCTTGCTGTTTGATTTTGAGTGAGGTACTTGCAACTAACATCAGATAATTGAAGGGAACAGAATTCTGGATGAAAAGTCCTCATCTCCTGTTGGAATATGGAGGTATTCCAGGCTAGACTGGGAATTGCAGAAAATGAGAAACCTTTCTTTGGTTGGGTCCATCGTCTTTCCCAAGTGAGGGACAGAATCTTCTCCCTGATGTTAACATTATGGAAAAAAAAAATGATGATGATTCAGGGTCTGTCCCCGGGCCTGGGTGTGCCTTAAAATACTCAGCAAGCCCTGGATACATGAATATAGTTATTTGTAGGTGACCACGTGTTTGGGCAGGCATTTCTTAAGGGGCAATGGGTTAACGAAAGGGCCCAGATTTGATAAAAACACAATATAAACAGAGGGTTTAAATCCAAACTAATGCTGACTTGTTTTGTGTTAGGTAAGTAGACCACGGAAGAGTATAGACTGAATAACACTTGCAGGGTTTATCCCTGGTACCCCAGGTTTCAAGACAGCCTCACTGCCTGCTTAGTGAGGCCAGTCCTTGACAGACCCGATCTGCACTACCTGAAATCACCCAGGGCCGTGTGATGTGAGGGCCAACCACGTTTCAAAATGTGAATTTTAAGAGTCAATGTTAGTCACTTTCTCATCCTTACTGAACGTACATTTCCATAGGTAGATCTGGGAAATTGGAGAATTTTATTCATTTTTAGGTTGAGCATAGCAGCGCACAGGTGCTGCTTTTCCGACGTGTTCGTATGTATAAAGGCTTAACCATGCCCATCACTATCACTCTTTCGTGGGCTTGCCTTTCAAAAATCCTTTGTTATTGTTCGTAAATGCTTTAAGTTTGTCTTTCCTTGGGGTGGTTTTGTTACCGCCTTGGCTATCGACCCTGTTACATGGATAATTGCATGTTTGCAGATATGTTTGATTGCGAGTGAACTTCTTTTTCCTTTTGTGTCTCTCCTTCGCACTCATGTTCATGGCGGCCGTGGCACTGTGAATCAGCTCACTTATGTCAACTGTTTTACTTTTCATTTTCAATTTACGTGGCAAGAAAAGTTCAGTTAGGAATTTACAACGTTAATAGCTCTAACTCGAGCAAACGCAAGACCCATTCCATTGAAAATGCTTGTTTTCTTTCCATGTACAATGTTTTTATGAAAACACTAGATTTCCCACACACAATTCCTGCGAAAATGAGGGACAATATACATTTTCCGGCACCAAAAGCACGTACATGAATGTGTATGGTTGAGAAATGAGAGAGGTGTAAAAACATATTTTTGTAAGTATTCTTTTCCGTATGAAGTGTATTTACCCCACCACATATGAAAACAAGGAATATTGTTTTCACTTTCTGGAGATTTCCACACTAGAATTCCCTGAGCCCTCTCTCAGATTTGAGGCCCAGGATTATTAGTAGAAGCCTCTAAACTCCCAGAGACACAGTCTTCTATCCCTCCATTATTCTATTCAATCCAACTAACAGACTTGCATGTCCGCCGCTCAAATTAACTCATAGTTCCCCATACTAATCCACCACTAATCCTTTGGGATCCGGAGTATCATGCTCATCAGGGGTAGTAAGTGCTATATAAACACAATTACAGTGAATCACTCAAATCTCACCCAGAGATTAAACAAAAGTAAAACCATTAGTCAGAGGCCTGTTATCGACCTTCTGGACCCTGCTACTGAGCTATAGTCATCCTCTGGTCACCCAGTAATTCAGACACTAATGGCACTGACTGAAGAGGCTGTCATTTTTGGTAACATCGCCGACCTGTGAACACTACCCCAGGGCTGTCACGGTTCTGCTCACGGGGACCATTTACTCGTTTTTTTTGTTGAGATGCCGTGTGCCTGGCTCGGTTGTGCCACACTAGCCTGGGGCTCCTGCTCTTTGCTTAGTGGCTACAGAGCGTGCAGTGACTGTGCGCTGCGGAGTGTAAGTGTTACCACACACCCTGTGTAGGATGTGTACAAAAGATGTCTGCTTCTCCTTGGAGTGTGTGTTGGTGGTTTGTAGACCTTGCACCTATGCGCCTTAATGTGCTGTGTGGCATGCTTGGGCAGTGCAGGGGCACACAGTCTAGTGAAGTGTGTACATTGTTTTTTAAGTCTAGCGTTAGTCAAGGCCTTATGACTTCACAAAACTTATATATATAACATAGTTACAGGGAGTTTCAACCTGACCTTTTCAACTGGTTGCTTATTGTGCCATTCACATGCTCCTTCCTCCCTCTCCAATGTGCTTGGCCCCTGGTCACGAGGGCGATGCAGCAGTATAGAGAGAGTGGGTATTATTGATTGTGATGGACAGTGCTTGGTGCCTGGGCACGAGGGTGGTGCAGCATTACACAGAGGGTGGGTATTAATGCTTGTGATGGACAGTGCTTGGTTCCTGGGCACGAGGGCGGTGCAGCAGTATAGAGAGAGTGGGTATTAATGCGTGTGATGGACAGTGCTTGGTACCTGGGCACGAGGGTGGTGCAGCAGTATAGAGAGGGTGGGTATTAATACGTGTGATGGACAGTGCTTGGTCCCTGGGCACAAGGACGGTACAGCAGTATAGAGATGGTGAGTATTAATGCTTGTGATGGACAGTGCTTGGTCCCTGGGGATGAGGGCGGTGCAGCAGTATAGAGAGGGTGGGTATTAATGCATGTGTTGGACAGTGGTTGGTGCCTGGGCACAAGGGCGGTGCAGCAGTATAGAGAGGGTGGGTATTAATGCTTGTGATGGACAGTGCTGATACCTGGGCACGAGGGTGGTGCAGCAGTATAGAGAGGGTGGGTATTAATGCATGTGATGGACTGTGCTTGGTACCTGGTCACGAGGGCGCTGCAGCAGTATAGAGAGAGTGGGTATTAATGCTTGTGATGGACAGTGCTTGGCCCCTGGTCACGAGGGCGCTGCAGCAGTATAGAGAGGGTGGGTATTAATGCTTCTGATGGACAGTGCTTGGTCCCTGGGGACGAGGGCGGTGCAGCAGTTTACAGTGGGTGGGTATTAATGTGTGTGAAGGACAGTGCTTGGTCCTGGTGCACGAGGGCGGTGTAGCAGTATAGAGAGGGTGGGTATTAATGCGTGCAATGGACAGTGCTTGGTCCCTGGGCACGAGGGCGCTGCAGCAGTACAGAGAGGGTGGGTATTAATGCTTGTGATGGACAGTACTTGGTCCCTGGGCACGAGGGCGGTGCAGCAATATAGAGAGGGTCGGTATTAATGCGTGTGATGGACAGTGGTTGGTACCTGGGTACGAGGGTGGTGCGGCAGTATAGAGAGGGTGGGTAGTAATGCAGGTGATGGACAGTGCTTGGTGCCTGGGCACGAGGGCGTTGCAGCAGTATAGAGAGGGTGGGTATTAATGCATGTGATGGACAGTGCCTGGTCCCTCGGCACGAGGGCGGTGCAGCAGTATTTACAGGGTGGGTATTAATGTGTGTGAGGGACAGTGCTTGGTCCCTGGGCACGAGGGCGCTGCAGCAATATAGAGAGGGTGGGTATTAATGCCTGTGATGGACAGTGCTTGGTCCCTCGGCAGGAGGGCGGTGCAGCAGTATAGAGAGGGTGGGTATTAATGCTTGTGATAGACAGTGCTTGGTGCCTGGGCATGAGGGCGCTGCAACAGTATTTACAGAGTGGGTATTAATGCGGGTGATGCACAGTGCTTGTTCCCTGGGTACGAGGGCGGTGCAGCAGTATAGAGAGAGTGGATATTAATGCTTGTGATGGACAGTGCTTGGTCTCTGGGCACGCAGGTGGTGCAGCAATATAGAGAGGGTGGGTATTAATTTGTGTGAGGGACAGTGCTTGGTCCCTGGGCACGAGGGCGGTGCACCAGTATAGAGAGGGTGGGTATTAATGTATGGGATGGGCCGTCGTTGGTCCCTGGGCACGAGGGTGGTGCCGCAGTATAGAGAGGGTGGGTATTAATGCATGTGATGGACAGTGTTTGGTCCCTGGGCACGAGGGTGGTGCAGCAGTATAGAGAGGGTGGGTATTAATGTCTGTGATGGACAGTGCTTGGTCTCTGGACATGAGGGCGCTGCAGCAGTATAGAGAGGATGGGTATTAATGCATGTGATGGACAGTGCTTGGTCCCTGGGCACGAGGGCGTCAGCAGTATAGAGAGGGTGGGTATTAATGCTTGTGATGGACAGTGCTTGGTGCCTGGGCACAAGGGTGGTGCAGCAGTATAGAGGGGGTGGGTATTAATGCATGTGATGGACAGTGCTTGGTGCCTGGGCACAAGGGCGGTGCAGCAGTATAGAGATGGTGGGTATTAATGCAAGTAATGGACAGTGCTTGGTTCCTGGGCTTGAGGGCGGTGCAGCAGTATAGAGAGGTTGAGTATTAATGCGTATGATGGACAGTGCTTGGTCCCTGGACACGAGGGCGGTGCAGCAGTATAGAGAGGGTGGGTATTAATGCGTGTGATGGACAGTGCTTGGTCCCTCGGCAAGAGGGCGGTGCAGCAGTATTGAGAGGGTCGGTATTAATGCGTGTGATGGACAGTGCTTGGTACCTGGGTACGAGGGTGGTGCGGCAGTATAGAGAGGGTGGGTATTAATGCATGTGATGGACAGTGCTTGGTGCCTGAGCACGAGGGCGGTGCAGCAGTATAGAGAGGGTGGGAAATAATGTATGTAATGGACAGTGCCTGATCCCTCGGCACGAGCGCGGTGCAGCAGTATTTACAGGGTGGGTATTAATGTGTGTGAGGGACAGTGCTTGGTCCCTGGGACGAGGGCGCTGCAGCAATATAGAGAGGGTGGGTATTAATGCCTGTGATGGACAGCGGTTGGTCTCTGGGCACGAGGGCGGTGCACCAGTATAGAGAGGGTGGGTATTAATGTATTGGATGGACCGTGGTTGGTCCCTGGGCACGAGGGTGGTGCCGCAGTATAGAGAGGGTGGGTATTAATGCATGTGATGGACAATGTTTGGTCCCTGGGCACGAGGGTGGTTCAGCAGTATAGAGAGGGTGGGTATTAATGTCTGTGATGGACAGTGCTTGGTCTCTGGACATGAGGGCGCTGCAGCAGTATAGAGAGGATGGGTATTAATGCCTGTGATGAACAGTGCTTGGCCCTTTGGCACGACGGCGGTCAGCAGTATAGAGAGGGTGGGTATTAATGCTTGTGATGGACAGTGCTTGGTGCCTGGGCACAAGGGTGGTGCAGCAGTATAGAGATGGTGGGTATTAATGCGTATGATGGACAGTGCTTGGTCCCTGGACACGAGGGCGGTGCAGCAGTATAGAGAGGGTGGGTATTAACGCGTGTGATGGACAGTGCTTGGTCCCTCGGCACGAGGGCGGTGCAGCAGTATAGAGAGGGTCGGTATTAATGCGTGTGATGGGCAGTGCTTGGTCCCTCAGCATGAGGGCAGTGCAGCAGTACAGATAGGGTGGGTTTTAATGCGTATGATGGACGGTGCTTTGTGCTGGGTACGAGGGCGGTGCAGCAGTATAGAGAGGGTGGGTATTAATGCTTCTGATGGACAGTGCTTGGTGCCTGGGCACGAGGGCGATGCAGCAGTATAGAGAGGGTGGGTATTAATGCGTGTGATGGACAGTGCTTGGTCCCTCGGCACGAGGGTGGTGCAGCAGTATACAGAGGGTGGGTATTAATGCTTGTGATGGACAGTGCTTGGCCCCTGGTCACGAGGGCGCTGCAGCAGTATAGAGAGGGTGGGTATTAATGCTTCTGATGGACAGTGCTTGGTCCCTGGGGACGAGGGCGGTGCAGCAGTATACAGAGGGTGGGTATTAATGCGTGTGATGGACAGTGCTTGGTCCCTGGGCACGAGGGCGGTGTAGCAGTATAGAGAGGGTGGGTATTAATGCTTGTGATGGACAGTGCTTGGTGCCTGGGCACGAAGGCGGTGCAGTAGTATAGAGAGAGTGGGTATTAATGTGTGTGATGGACAGTGCTTGGTCCCTGGGCACGAGGGCAGTGCAGTAGTATAGAGAGGGTGGGTATTAATGCTTGTGATGGACAGTGCTTGGTTCCTGGACACGAGGGCGCTGCAGCAGTATAGAGAGGGTGGGTATTAATGCATGTGATGGACAGTGCTTGGTGCCTGGGCACGAAGGCGCTGCAGCAGTATAGAGGGGGTGGGTATTAATGCGTGTGATGGACAGTGCTTGGTCCCTGGGTACGAGGGCGGTGCAGCAGTATAGAGAGAGGGTGGGTATTAATGCGTGTGATGGATGGTGCTTGGTCTCTGGGCACGAGGGTGGTGCAGCAATATAGGGGGGGGATTAATGCGTGTGATGGACGGTGCTTGGTACCTGGGCACGAGGGCGCTGCAGCAGTATAGAGAGGGTGGGTATTAATGCATGCAAAGGACAGTGCTTGGCCCCTGGGTACGAGGGCGGTGGAGCAGTATAGAGAGGGTGGGTATTAATGCATGTGAATGACAGTGCTTGGTCCCTGGGCACGAGGGCGGTCAGCAGTATAGAGATGGTGGGTATTAATGCGTGTGATGGACAGTGCTTCTTCCCTGGGTACGGGGGCGGTGCAGCAGTATAGAGAGGGTGGGTATTAATGCTTCTGATGGACAGTGCTTGGTCCCTCGGCACGAGGGCGGTGCAGCAGTATAAAGAAGGTGGGTATTAATGCTTGTGATGGACAGTGCTTGGCCCCTGGTCACGAGGGCGCTGCAGCAGAATAGAGAGGGTGGGTATTAATGCTTCTGATGGACAGTGCTTGGTCCCTGGGGACGAGGGCGGTGCAGCAGTATAGAGAGGGTGGGTATTAATGCGTGTGATGGACAGTGCTTGGTCCCTGGGCACGAGGGCAGTGCAGCAGTATAGCGAGGGTGGGTATTAATGCTTGTGATGGACAGTGCTTGGTTCCTGGACACGAGGGCGGTGCAGCAGTATAGAGAGGGTGGGTATTAATGCATGTGATGGACAGTGCTTGGTGCCTGGGCACGAAGGCGCTGAAGCATTATAGAGGGGGTGGGTATTAATGCATGTGATGGACAGTGCTTGGTCCCTGGGTACGAGGGCGGTGCAGCAGTATAGAGAGGGTGGGTATTAATGCGTGTGATGGATGGTGCTTGGTCTCTGGGCACGAGGGTGGTGCAGCAATATAGGGGGGGATTAATGCGTGTGATGGACAGTGCTTGGTCCCTGGGCACGAGGGTGCTGTAGCAGTATAGAGAGGGTGGGTATTGTGGGTATTAATGCTTGTGATGCACAGTGCTTGGCCCCTGGGTACTAGGGTGGTGGAGCAGTATAGAGAGGGTGGGTATTAATGCATGTGATGGACAGTGCTTGGTCCCTGGGCACGAGGGCGGTCAGCAGTATAGAGAGGGTGGGTATTAATGCGTGTAATGGACAGTGCTTGTTCCCTGGGTACGAGGGTGGTGCAGCAGTATAGAGAGGGTGGGTATTAATGCTTCTGATGGACAGTGCTTGGTCCCTGGGCACGAGGGCGCTGCAGCAGAATAGAGAGGGTGGGTATTAATGCTTCTGATGGACAGTGCTTGGTCCCTGGCCACGAGGGCGGTGCAGCAGTATAAAGAGGGTGGGTATTAATGCTTGTGATGGACAGTGCTTGGCCCCTGGTCACGAGGGTGCTGCAGCAGAATAGAGAGGATGGGTATTAATGCTTCTGATGGACAGTGCTTGCTCTCTGGGCACGAGGGCGGTGCAGCAGTATAGAGAGGGTGGGTATTAATGCGTGTGATGGATGGTGCTTGGTCTCTGGGCACGAGGGTGGTGCAGCAGTATAGAGAGGGTGGGTATTAATGCGTCTGATGGACGGCACTTTGTCCCTGGGGACGAGGGCAGTGCGGCAGTATAGAGGGGGGTATTCATGCGTGTGATGGACAGTGCTTGGTCCCTGGGCACGAGGGCAGTGCAGCAGTATAGAGAGGGTGGGTATTAATGCGTATGGTGGACAGTGCTTGGTCTCTGGGTACGAGGGCGGTGCAGCAATATAGAGAGGGTGGGTATTAATGCGTATGATGGACAGTGCTTGGTGCCTGGGCACGAAGGCGCTGCAGCAGTATAGAGAGGGTGGGTATTAATGCTTGTGATGGACAGTGCTTGGTTCCTGGGCACGAGAGCGGTGCGGCAGTATAGAGGGGCGTATTAATGCGTGTGATGGACAGTGCTTGGCCCCTGGGTACGAGGGCGGTGCAGCAGTATAGAGAGGGTGGGTATTAATTCCTGTGATGGACAGTGCTTGGTTCCTGGGCACGAGGGCGGTGCAGCAGTATAGAGAGAGTGGGTATTAATGCGGATGATTTACAGTGCTTGGTGCCTGGGCACGAGGGCGCTGCAGCAGTATAGAGAGGGTGGGTTTTAATGCTTGTGATGGACAGTGCTTGGTTCCTGGGCACGATGGCGGTGCTGCAGTATAGAGGGGGGTTATTAATGCGTGCAATGGACAGTGCTTGGTCCCTGGGAACGAATGCGCTGCAGCAGTATGGATAGGGTGGGTATTAATGCATGTGATGGACAGTGCTTGGTCCCTGGCACGAGGATGGTGCAGCAGTATAGAGAGGGTGGGTATTAATGCGTATGATGGACAGTGCTTGGTCTCTGGGTACGAGGGCGGTGCACCAGTATAGAGAGGGTGGGTATTAATGCTTGTGATGGACAGTGCTTGTTCCCTAGGTACGAGGGCGGTGCAGCAGTATAGAGAGTGTGGGTATTAATGCGTGTGATTGACGGTGCTTGGTCCCTGGGCACGAGGGCTGTGCAGCAGTATGGAGAGGGTGGGTTTTAATGTGTGTGATGGTCGGTGCTTGGTCCCTGGGCACGAGGGTGGTGTAGCAGTATAGAATGGGTGGGTATTAATGCTTGTGATGGACAGTGCTTGGTGCCTAGGCACGAAGGCGGTGCAGCAGTATAGAGAGAGTGGGTATTAATGTGTGTGATGGACAGTGCTTGGTCCCTGGGCACGAGGGCAGTGCAGCAGTATAGAGAGGGTGGGTATTAATGCTTGTGATGGACAGTGCTTGGTTCCTGGACACGAGGGCGGTGCAGCAGTATAGAGAGGGTGGGTATTAATGCATGTGATGGACAGTGCTTGGTGCCTGGGCACGAAGGCGCTGCAGCATTATAGAGGGGGTGGGTATTAATGCGTGTGATGGACAGTGCTTGGTCCCTGGGTACGAGGCCGGTGCAGTAGTATAGAGAGGGTGGGTATCAATGCGTGTGATGGACGGTGCTTGGTCTCTGGGCACGAGGGTGGTGCAGCAATATAGGGGGGGGATTAATGCGTGTGATGGACAGTGCTTGGTCCCTGGGCACGAGGGTGCTGTAGCAGTATAGAGAGGGTGGGTATTGTGGGTATTAATGCTTGTGATGCACAGTGCTTGGCCCCTGGGTACTAGGGCGGTGGAGCAGTATAGAGAGGGTGGGTATTAATGCATGTGATGGACAGTGCTTGGTCCCTCGGCACGAGGGCGGTCAGGAGTATAGAGAGGGTGGGTATTAATGCGTGTAATGGACAGTGCTTGTTCCTTGGGTATGAGGGTGGTGCAGCAGTATACAGAGGGTGGGTATTAATGCTTCTGATGGACAGTGCTTTGTCCCTGGGCACGAGGGCACTGCAGCAGAATAGAGAGGGTGGGTATTAATGCTTCTGATGGACAGTGCTTGGTCCCTGGCCACGAGGGTGGTGCAGCAGTATAAAGAGGGTGGGTATTAATGCTTGTGATGGACAGTGCTTGGCCCCTGGTCACGAGGGCGCTGCAGCAGAATAGAGAGGGTGGGTATTAATGCTTCTGATGGACAGTGCTTGGTCCCTGGGGACGAGGGCGGTGCAGCAGTACAGAGAGGGTGGTTATTAATGTGTGTGAGGGACAGTGCTTGGTCTCTGGGCACGAGGGCGGTGCAGCAGTATAGAGAGGGTGGGTATTAATGCGTGTGATGTACGGTTCTTGGTCTCTGGGCACGAGGGTGGTGCAGCAGTATAGAGAGGGTGGGTATTAATGCGTCTGATGGACGGCACTTGGTCCCTGGGGACGAGGGCAGTGCAGCAGTATAGAGGGGGGGTATTAATGCGTGTGATGGACAGTGCTTGGTCCCTGGGCACGAGGGCAGTGCAGCAGTATAGAGAGGGTGGGTATTAATGCGTATGATGGACAGTGCTTGGTTTCTGGGTACGAGGGCGGTGCAGCAATATAGAGAGGGTGGGTATTAATGCGTATGATGGACAGTGCTTGGTGCCTGGGCACGAAGGCGCTGCAGCAGTATAGAGAGGGTGGGTATTAATGCTTGTGATGGACAGTGCTTGGTTCCTGGGCACGAGAGCGGTGCGGCAGTATAGAGGGGGGTATTAATGCGTGTGATGGACAGTGCTTGGTCCCTGGGCACGAGGGCAGTGCAACAGTATAGAGAAGGTGGGTATTAATGCTTGTGATGGACAGTGCTTGGTTCCTGGGCACGACGGCGGTGCAGCAGTATAGAGAGGGTGGGTATTAATGCGGATGATTTACAGTGCTTGGTGCCTGGGCACGAGGGCGCTGCAGCAGTATAGAGAGGGTGGGTTTTAATGCTTGTGATGGACAGTGCTTGGTTCCTGGGCACGATGGCGGTGCTGCAGTATAGAGGGGGGTTATTAATGCGTGCAATGGACAGTGCTTGGTCCCTGGGCACGAGGGCGCTGCATTAGTATAGATAGGGTGGGTATTAATGCATGTGATGGACAGTGCTTGGTCACGGGGCACGAGGGTGGTGCAGCAGTATAGAGAGGGTGGGTATTAATGCGTATGATGGACAGTGCTTGGTCTCTGGGTACAAGGGCGGTGCACCAGTATAGAGAGGGTGGGTATTAATGCTTGTGATGGACAGTGCTTGGTCCCTGGGCACGAGGGCGGTGCAGCAGTATAGAGAGGGTGGGTATTAATGCCTGTGATGGACAGTGCTTTGCCCCTGGGTACGAGGGCGGTGCAGCAGTATCGAGAGGGTGGGTATTAATGCGTGTGATGGACAGTGCTTGGTCCCTGGGCACGAGGGCGGTGCAGCAGTACAGAGAGGGTGGGTATTAATGCGTGTGATGGACGGTGCTTGGTCTCTGGGCACGGGGGCGGTGCAGCAGTTTAGAGAGAGTGGGTATTAATGCGTGGGATGGACAGTGCTTGGTGCCTGGGTACAAGGGCGCTGTAGCAGTATAGAGAGGGTGGGTATTGTGGGTATTAATGCTTGTGATGCACAGTGCTTGGTCCCTGGGCACGAGGGCGCTGCAGCAGTATAGAGAGGGTGGGTATTAATGCTTGTGATGGACAGTGCTTGTTCCCTGGGTACGAGGGCAGTGCAGCAGTATAGAGAGGGTGGGTATTAATGCTTGTGATGGACAGTGCTTGGTTCCTGGGCACGAGGGCGCTGCAGTAGTATAGAGAGTGTGGGTATTAATGCTTGTGATGGACAGTGCTTGTTCCCTGGCCACGAGGGCGGTGCAGCAGTATAGAGAGGGTGGGTATTAATGCGTGTGATGGACAGTGCTTGGTACCTGGGCACGAGGGCGGTGCAGCAGTATAGAGTGGGTGGGTATTGTGGGTATTAATGCTTGTGATGGACAGTGCTTGGTCCCTGGGCACGAGAGCGCTGCAGCAGTATAGAGAGGGTGGGTATTAATGCTTGTGATGGACAGTGCTTGTTCCCTGGGTACGAGGGCAGTGCAGCAGTATAGAGAGTGTGGGTATTAATGCTTGTGATTGACAGTGCTTGTTCCCTGGGTACGAGGGCAGTGCAGCAGTATAGAGAGGGTGGGTATTAATGCGTGTGATGGACGGTGCTTGGTACCTGGGCACGAGGGCGCTGCAGCAGTATAGAGAGGGTGGGTATTAATGCGTGCGAAGGACAGTGCTTGCTCCCTAGGCACGAGGGCAGTGCAGCAGTATAGAGAGGGTGGGTATTAATGCTTGTGATGGACAGTGCTTGTTCCCTGGGTACGAGGGCAGTGCAGCAGTATAGAGAGGGGGGTATTAATGCCTGTGATGGACAGTGCTTGGTCTCTGGGCACGAGGGCGCTGCAGCAGTATAGAGAGGGTCGGTATTAATGCGTATGATGGACAGTGCTTGGTCTCTGGGTACGAGGGCGGTGCACCAGTATAGAGAGGGTGGGTATTAAGGCGTGTGATGGACGGTGCTTGGTCCCTGGGCACGAGGGTGGTACAGCAGTATAGAGAGAGTGGGTATTAATGTATGTGAGGGACAGTGCTTGGTCCCTCGGCACGAGGGCGGTGCAGCAGTATAGAGATGGTGGCAGTATAGAGAGGGTGGGTATTAATGCGTATGATGGACAGTGCTTGGTCCCTGGGCACGAGGGCGCTGCAGCAGTATAGAGAGGGTGGGTATTAATGTGTGTGATAGACAGTGCTTGGTCCCTGAGCACGAGGGCGCTGCAGCAGTATAGAGAGGGTGGGTATTAATGCTTGTGATGGACAGTGCTTTTTCCCGGGTACGAGGGCGGTGCAGCAGGATAGAGAGAGTGGATAATAATGCTTGTGATGGACAGTGCTTGGTCTCTGGGCACGAGGGCGGTGCAGCAGTATAGAGATGGTGGCAGTATAGAGAGGGTGGGTATTAATGCAGGCAATGGACAGTGGTTGGTCCCTGGGCACGAGGGCGGTGCAGCAGTATAGAGATGGTGGCAGTATAGAGAGGGTGGGTATTAATGCGTGTGATGGACAGTGCCTGGTCCCTCGGCACGAGGGCGGTGCAGCAGTATAGAGAGGGTGGGTATTAATGCTTGTGATGGACGGTGCTTGGTCTCTGGGCACGAGGGCGGTGCAGCAGTATAGAGAGGGTGGGTATTAATGCTTGTGATGGACAGTGCTTGTTCCCTGGGTACGAGGGCGCTGCAGCAGTATAGAGAGGGTGGGTATTAATGCTTGTGATGGACGGTGCTTGGTCTCTGGGCACGAGGGCGGTGCAGCAGTATAGAGAGGGTGGGTATTAATGCTTGTGATGGACAGTGCTTGTTCCCTGGGTTCGAGGGCAGTGCAGCAGTATAGAGAGGGGGGTATTAATGCGTGTGATGGTCGGTGCTTGGTCCCTCGGCACGAGGGTGGTGCAGCAGTATAGAGATGGTGGCAGTATAGAGAGGGTGGGTATTAATGCGTGTGATGGACGGTGCTTGGTCCCTGGGCACGAGGGCGCTGCAGCAGTATAGAGAGGGTGGGTATTAATGCGTGTGATGGTCGGTGCTTGGTCCCTCGGCACGAGGGTGGTGCAGCAGTATAGAGAGGGTGGGTATTAATGCTTGTGATGGACAGTGCTTGTTCCCTGGGTACGAGGGCAGTGCAGCAGTATAGAGAGGGTGGGTATTAATGCGTGTGATGGTCGGTGCTTGGTCCCTCGGCACGAGGGTGGTGCAGCAGTATAGAGATGGTGGCAGTATAGAGATGGTGGCAGTATAGAGAGGGTGGGTATTAATGCGTGTGATGGACAGTGCTTGGTCCCTGGGCACGAGGGCGGTGCACCAGTATAGAGATGGTGGCAGTATAGAGATGGTGGCAGTATAGAGAGGGTGGCAGTATAGAGAGGGTGGGTATTAATGCGTGTGATGGACAGTGCTTGGTCCCTGGGCACGAGGGCGGTGCAGCAGTATAGAAAGGGTGGGTATTAATGCGTGTGATGGACGGTGCTTGTTCCCTGGGTTCGAGGGCGGTGCAGCAGTATAGAAAGGGTGGGTATAAATGCGTGTGATGGACGGTGCTTGGTCCCTGGGCACGAGGGCGGTGCAGCAGTATAGAGAGGGTGGGTATTAATGCGTGTGATGGTCGGTGCTTGGTCCCTCGGCACGAGGGTGGTGCAGCAGTATAGAGATGGTGGCAGTATAGAGATGGTGGCAGTATAGAGAGGGTGGGTATTAATGCGTGTGATGGACAGTGCTTGGTCCCTGGGCACGAGGGCGGTGCACCAGTATAGAGATGGTGGCAGTATAGAGATGGTGGCAGTATAGAGAGGGTGGCAGTATAGAGAGGGTGGGTATTAATGCGTGTGATGGACAGTGCTTGGTCCCTGGGCACGAGGGCGGTGCAGCAGTATAGAAAGGGTGGGTATTAATGCGTGTGATGGACGGTGCTTGTTCCCTGGGTTCGAGGGCGGTGCAGCAGTATAGAAAGGGTGGGTATTAATGCGTGTGATGGACGGTGCTTGGTCCCTGGGCACGAGGGCGGTGCAGCAGTATAGAGAGGGTGGGTATTAATGCGTGTGATGGTCGGTGCTTGGTCCCTCGGCACGAGGGTGGTGCAGCAGTATAGAGATGGTGGCAGTATAGAGATGGTGGCAGTATAGAGAGGGTGGGTATTAATGCGTGTGATGGACAGTGCTTGGTCCCTGGGCACGAGGGCGGTGCACCAGTATAGAGATGGTGGCAGTATAGAGATGGTGGCAGTATAGAGAGGGTGGCAGTATAGAGAGGGTGGGTATTAATGCGTGTGATGGACAGTGCTTGGTCCCTGGGCACGAGGGCGGTGCAGCAGTATAGAAAGGGTGGGTATTAATGCGTGTGATGGACGGTGCTTGTTCCCAGGGTACGAGGGCAGTGCAGCAGTATAGAAAGGGTGGGTATTAATGCGTGTGATGGACGGTGCTTGGTCCCTCGGCACGAGGGTGGTGCAGCAGTATAGAGAGGGTGGCAGTATAGAGATGGTGGCAGTATAGAGAGGGTGGCAGTATAGAGAGGGTGGGTATTAATGCGTGTGATGGACAGTGCTTGGTGCCTGGGCATGAGGGCGCTGCAGCAGTATAGAGGGGGGTATGAATGCGTGTGATGGACGGTGCTTGGTCCCTCGGCACGAGGGCGGTGCAGCAGTATAGAGATTGTGGCAGTATAGAGAGGGTGGCAGTATAGAGAGGGTGGGTATTAATGCGTTTGATGGACAGTGCTTGGTCCCTGGGCACGAGGGCGCTGCAGCAGTATAGAGATTGTGGCAGTATAGAGAGGGTGGCAGTATAGAGAGGGTGGGTATTAATGCGTGTGATGGTCGGTGCTTGGTCCCTCGGCACGAGGGTGGTGCAGCAGTATAGAGATGGTGGCAGTATAGAGATGGTGGCAGTATAGAGAGGGTGGCAGTATAGAGAGGGTGGGTATTAATGCGTGTGATGGACGGTGCTTGGTCCCTGGGCACGAGGGCGCTGCAGCAGTATAGAGAGAGTGGGTATTAATGCGTGTGATGGACAGTGCTTGGTGCCTGGGCATGAGGGCGCTGCAGCAGTATAGAGGGGGGTATTAATGCGTGTGATGGACGGTGCTTGGTCCCTCGGCACGAGGGTGGTGCAGCAGTATAGAGATGGTGGCAGTATAGAGAGGGTGGCAGTATAGAGAGGGTGGGTATTAATGCGTGTGATGGACAGTGCTTGGTCCCTGGGCACGAGGGTGGTGCAGCAGTATAGAGAGGGTGGGTATTAATGCGTGTGATGGACAGTGCTTGGTCCCTGGGCACGAGGGCGGTGCAGCAGTATAGCGAGGGTGGGTATTAATGCCTGTGCAGGACCGTGGTACAACGCACCCATGCTCCTCCCCTGCCCTCCTGCAGAAGGAGCACATGCACCTGCAGCCTTTGTCGTGGTTGGTGTGTGGGCATTGCTCTTGTTCTGGAGCTGTGGGCATGACTTTGTCCCCTCACTGCTAACTGAAAGTGCCCCCGGGGTTTAGTTCTCTGCTGCTCGTGTGTGTGGGGGGTGTACAGTGTGGTACAGTGTGGTTTTTGGCCTCGGTCTCCTGTGCGCTGTCTCAGCCCTGCACACGTGTGTAGAATAAGGACCCGCACCTCCCACTTCCCCCTGGTCTTGTGTTGATGTTGCAGCCCTGAGGTGTTGAGCCCCGGCTGTGTGTTGGTGGTCCTGCGTGCCACTCTGTCCGTGTCGCTCTGGCTTCTAGGTGAGCAGTGCCCTGGAGCTGCTGCCAGGCTGTGCGTCCAGCAGTGATTGTCTGTCCGCAGTGTGTGTTTGTACAGGGAGTGCAGAATTATTAGGCAAGTTGTATTTTTGAGGATTCATTTTATTATTGAACAACAACCATGTTCTCAATGAACCCAAAAAACTCATTAATATCAAAGCTGAATATTTTTGGAAGTAGTTTTTAGTTTGTTTTTAGTTTTAGCTATGTTAGGGGGATATCTGTGTGTGCAGGTGACTATTACTGTGCATAATTATTAGGCAACTTAACAAAAAAAAATATATACCCATTTCAATTATTTATTATTACCAGTGAAACCAATATAACATCTCAACATTCACAAATATACATTTCTGACATTCAAAAACAAAACAAAAACAAATCAGTGACCAATATAGCCACCTTTCTTTGCAAGGACACTCAAAAGCCTGCCATCCATGGATTCTGTCAGTGTTTTGATCTGTTCACCATCAACATTGCGTGCAGCAGCAACCACAGCCTCCCAGACACTGTTCAGAGAGGTGTACTGTTTTCCCTCCTTGTAAATCTCACATTTGATGATGGACCACAGGTTCTCAATGGGGTTCAGATCAGGTGAACAAGGAGGCCATGTCATTAGATTTCCTTCTTTTATACCCTTTCTTGCCAGCCACGCTGTGGAGTACTTGGACGCGTGTGATGGAGCATTGTCCTGCATGAAAACCATGTTTTTCTTGAAGGATGCAGACTTCTTCCTGTACCACTGCTTGAAGAAGGTGTCTTCCAGGAACTGGAAGTAGGACTGGGAGTTGAGCTTGACTCCATCCTCAACCCGAAAAGGCCCCACAAGCTCATCTTTGATGATACCAGCCCAAACCAGTACTCCACCTCCACCTTGCTGGCGTCTGAGTCGGACTGGAGCTCTCTGCCCTTTACCAATCCAGCCACGGGCCCATCCATCTGGCCCATCAAGACTCACTCTCATTTCATCAGTCCATAAAACCTTAGAAAAATCAGTCTTGAGATATTTCTTGGCCCAGTCTTGACGTTTCAGCTTGTGTGTCTTGTTCAGTGGTGGTCGTCTTTCAGCCTTTCTTACCTTGGCCATGTCTCTGAGTATTGCACACCTTGTGCTTTTGGGCACTCCAGTGATGTTGCAGCTCTGAAATATGGGCAAACTGGTGGCAAGTGGCATTGTGGCAGCTGCACGCTTGACTTTTCTCAGTTCATGGGCAGTTATTTTGCGCCTTGGTTTTTCCACACGCTTCTTGCGACCCTGTTGACTATTTTGAATGAAACGCTTGATTGTTCGATGATCACGCTTCAGAAGCTTTGCAATTTTAAGAGTGCTGCATCCCTCTGCAAGATATCTCACTATTTTTGACTTTTCTGAGCCTGTCAAGTCCTTTTTTTGACCCATTTTGCCAAAGGAAAGGAAGTTGCCTAATAATTATGCACACCTGATATAGGGTGTTGATGTCATTAGACCACACCCCTTCTCATTACAGAGATGCACATCACCTAATATGCTTAATTGGTAGTAGGCTTTCGAGCCTATACAGCTTGGAGTAAGACAACATGCATAAAGAGGATGATGTGGTCAAAATACTCATTTGCCTAATAATTCTGCACTCCCTGTATCTAAGCTGCTGTCATGCTCACAGGTCTGTTTTTGTCTCCAGCAGCAGTTTTCGCTCTGAAACTTGTAGTTTCACTGGCACCAAATAAGTCGGGTCTTGTTAACGCCAGGAGTGATTGGGGGTGTCAGTGTGATGTGGCTCTTCGGTGCGTGTCTTGGTGTGGGCTGTGCTCCTGTGTCTCCCACACAGCCAGGTTCCAGTGGTCGTGCAGGGTCGGGTGGCCGTGCAGAGCGAGCATGTTTCATCAGGGCCAGCGGGATGATGAAAAGAGGCCACCCGTGCTCCCCTGGGGCGCTGATGGGGCTCCGTGGGGCTGAGGTTCGCCCCTGGAGAAAGAACGGATGTGGCTGTCCATGGTCATGAGACTGACATGTCTAAGCTCCGCACACGTGTGATCCGGCCTCTCTCGTAAAGTGGTCTCATCAACGGAGCGTTCACATCCTACCTCTTGCACAGACTACAAAAACACGTCCTCAAAATTTATTTGTGTCGCTATTTCTACCTGGATATTCTCTAATTTAAATGTGTTTTACATCCTCTTCATTTAACATGTAAACAATCATGAAGAATTGACAAAGCCAATAGATTGCGTTTCTTTGCGCACAGAGACGCACAACAAACATGCCCACATTGGGCCAGATCTCTCTCTCACACACACACGCGCGCAAGCACACAGTCAGAGAGACAAGCGGTAATGGATGTGGAGACAGTCACCCTTTGGGTGAGCGCCGAAGATGAGGGATATCAGGCATACTCCATCGGTCTGCCCTTGTGTGCACAGGTCCCACCCGTGCACACAAGGGCAGACCGATGGAGTATGCCTGATATCACTCATCTTCGGCGACCCGTGCACACAAAGGCAGACCGATGGAGTATGCCTGATATCCCTCATCTTCGGCGCTCACTCAAAGGGTGACTGTAACGTCAAAGCCCATTCAACTCTTCAACAAATCACCTCTGCTAAGTGATCAAAGTCTTCAGCAACCTCTGTGAGTCACATTCAGTCCTCGCCCCCTTGGAACGATCGCCTTGAGATAAGAAGACTGGCACTCCGCATGCCCATTCCTTCCGTGGCCTCTCCGGTAAAACCACACCCACGTAGTGGACCGTTCAGTCACCTCTCTGTACGAAGGGCAGCGGTCCTCCTCATTGGTACAGTGAGGTATTTCAGTATCCCCTGCCTGATGCCGGGGCTTCTGTGGCACAGAGGCCGCACCCCTTCTCCGGCTCAACTCCTTGCGCCATGTGCGCCAAAGTCTGGGCAGCGCTCTCTTCGGACGGTCCATCCCCCGACCTGGAGCAGTCTCTCCGTGCAGCTGTCTCAGCCGTCAGGAGGGCTTTTTAATCACCTTTCCTGTCAGTTTTGCTTCGGTTCCTCTTCCTTCTTTCATTTTATCTTTTGTATTTGATAGTTTCCAGCGCACAGATGCCAAAGATGGTGAACGAGCCCCACTCTGTATCATCACAACAGTCTTCATAATCATGGTTACCGAGAGGCTGTCTCCAGCTAACAAAGACTCCGACTCCCAGAACGCACCGATTAGTTAACTGAAAGCCCAGGACCAATCACACGCTGACGGGTGTCGATGGAGAGATCCAGCGAGCCTGCTTGCAGTTCATCTTCATTCATTGCACAACTAGCTTTAAATTTAGATGCATTAATGATGTTGACAATTTCCCTGATGTTTGTTTTCTTGCTTCTAAATAATTAAAGAATTAAAAGCGTTTGGCATTTTTCAACAGGTGCAGCGCCTTTTAACATCTATGCAGATGAGCTGTGGCAAAAATGGCTGCCTTCTAGAGGCCTGGCCCTAAAATGCCCTTTAGTCTACGGAAATAACAACAGACCTGAAATTAGCATTTCTGGCTGGTTTGTTTACCACGTGCCATGAAGTGTAAGGCTCGCAATGGGGAATAACGTGCGTCTTGGCAATCACTGGGTGTATTGCTGCACGATGTTCCCTGCGGCGTGGCCCTTTTCCAATCATAATTTCCTCCTGCTTCCAACAGGAGTAAAGTTGGTGAGGGGAAGCGTTTGTTTTTAGCAGGTGCATTGCCTCACTTGCGCAGGGGGCGCCCGACTCGGAACCGACCTGTATTTGGTGTCTGTAAGGAGAGACCCTCGTTTCTACCAGCACCGATGCTTCTAGCTGTCCCACGAGCTGTGCCCTTCGCTCTGATTCCGTGGCACCGCCTGCCTGGAGCAGCGGGGTGCACGGAGGGTGCGTGCCTCGGAAACCACCAACACACGATGTCAGACATCAGACCCGTGTCTGCAGGAGAGAATCCCTGGTCTGTAGAGACCTCTCCACGGACCTAGACTCGAAGGAGGTGTCAGACATCAGACCCGTGTCTACAGGAGAGGAGCCCTGGCCTGTAGAGGAGACCTCTCCACTGGCTTAGACCCGAAGGAGGTGTCAGACATCAGACCCGTGTCTACAGGAGAGAAGCTCTGGCCTGTAGAGGAGACCTCTCCACTGGCTTAGACCTGGTGGAGGTGTCAGACATGTAGACAAGTGTCTACAGGAGAGAAGCCCTGGTCTGTAGAGGAGACCTCTCCCCTGGCTTAGACCCGTAGGAGGTGTCAGGCATGCAGACCCGGGTCTACAGGAGAGAAGCTCTGGCCTGTAGAGGAGACCTCTCCACGGGCTTAGACCCGGAGGAGGTGTCAGACATTCAAACCCGTGTCTACAGGAGAGAAGCCTTGGTCTGTAGAGGAGACCTCTCCACTGGCTTAGACCCGGAGGAGGTGTCACACATCAGACCCATGCCTACAGGAGAGAAGCCCAGGTCTGTAGAGGAGACCTCTCCCCTGGCTTAGACCCGGTGCAGGTGTCAGACATGCAGACCCGTGACTACAGGAGGGAAGCCCTGGTCTGTAGAGGAGACCTCTCCACTGGCTTAGACCCGGAGGAGGTGTCAGGCATGCAGACCCGTGTCTGCAGGAGAGAAGCTCTGGCCTGTAGAGGAGACCTCTCCACGGGCATAGACTCGGAGGAGGTGTTAAACATGCTGACCCGTGTCTACAGGAGAGAAGCCCTGGTCTGTAGAGGAGACCTCTCCACTGGCTTAGGCCCGGAGGAGGTGTCAGGCATGCAGACCCGTGTCTGCAGGAGAGAAGCTCTGGCCTGTAGAGGAGTCCTCTCCAAGGGCATAGACTCGGAGGAGGTGTTAAGCATGCTGACCCATGTCTACAGGAGAGAAGCCCTGGTTGGTAGAGGAGACCTCTCCACAGCATTAGACCCAAATGAGGTGTCCAATTGTGCCAAGCATCACAACAGATCTAGGGGAAGAGATCTGGCCCAGGGAACCTGGTTAGCAGGGGCCCTGAGCACTACAATTCTACACATTTCTAGGACACTTCAACATCAGGCAAAAAGTGGGGGCTAACCATGCAAAAAGAGGCCTCCTCTCACAGACATGCAGACCCGTGTTTACAGGAGAGAAGCCCTGGACAGTAGAGGAGACCTTTCCACAGGCCTAGACTCAAAGGAGGTAACAGATGTGCAGAACTGTGTTTACAGGACAGTATACCTCTCCACTGGCCTAGATTCAAAGGAGGTGACAGACATGCAAACCGTGTTTACAGCAGAGAAACCCTGGTCTGTAGAGGGGACCTCTCCACAGGCTGGTAAAAGGTTTGAATGGCCACCTGGGAACTGTGTGGAAAGGGTTGTATGCCAGAATATCAACTACAGAAATATTATTTAACGCTGTGGTATACTTTGCTTGTTGATATTTTCTTTTTCAGTAATTTTGCAGCTTTTGTTGCAAAATATTTAAAGTTCAATATCCCAGTACTTTGCTTACTTCTTACCCCAGGACTAGCGAAAGCCTGCAGTACCGTGCCTGTGGGAGAGAATCCCTGGTCTGTAGAGGAGACCTCTCCACGGACCTAGACTCGAAGGAGGTGTCAGACATCAGACCCGTGTCTACAGGAGAGGAGCCCAGGCCTGTAGAGGAGACCTCTCCACTGGCTTAGACCCGAAGGAGGTGTCAGACATCAGACCCGTGTCTACAGGAGAGAAGCTCTGGCCTGTAGAGGAGACCTCTCCACTGGCTTAGACCTGGTGGAGGTGTCAGACATGCAGACAAGCGTCTACAGGAGAGAAGCCCTGGTCTGTAGAGGAGACCTCTCCCCTGGCTTAGACCCGTAGGAGGTGTCAGGCATGCAGACCCGGGTCTACAGGAGAGAAGCTCTGGCCTGTAGAGGAGACCTCTCCACGGGCTTAGACCCGGAGGAGGTGTCAGACATTCAAACCCGTGTCTACAGGAGAGAAGCCTTGGTCTGTAGAGGAGACCTCTCCACTGGCTTAGACCCGGAGGAGGTGTCAGGCATGCAGACCCGTGTCTGCAGGAGAGAAGCTCTGGCCTGTAGAGGAGACCTCTCCACGGGCATAGACTCGGAGGAGGTGTTAAACATGCTGACCCGTGTCTACAGGAGAGAAGCCCTGGTCTGTAGAGGAGACCTCTCCACTGGCTTAGGCCCGGAGGAGGTGTCAGGCATGCAGACCCGTGTCTGCAGGAGAGAAGCTCTGGCCTGTAGAGGAGACCTCTCCAAGGGCATAGACTCGGAGGAGGTGTTAAACATGCTGACCCATGTCTACAGGAGAGAAGCCCTGGTTGGTAGAGGAGACCTCTCCACAGCATTAGACCCAAATGAGGTGTCCAATTGTGCAAAGCATCACAACAGATCTAGGGGAAGAGATCTGGCCCAGGGAACCTGGTTAGCAGGGGCCCTGAGCACTACAATTCTACACATTTCTAGGACACTTCAACATCAGGCAAAAAGTGGGGGCTAACCATGCAAAAAGAGGCCTCCTCTCACAGACATGCAGACCCGTGTTTACAGGAGAGAAGCCCTGGACAGTAGAGGAGACCTTTTCACAGGCCTAGACTCAAAGGAGGTAACAGATGTGCAGAACTGTGTTTACAGGACAGTATACCTCTCCACTGGCCTAGATTCAAAGGAGGTGACAGACATGCAAACCGTGTTTACAGCAGAGAAACCCTGGTCTGTAGAGGGGACCTCTCCACAGGCTGGTAAAAGGTTTGAATGGCCACCTGGGAACTGTGTGGAAAGGGTTGTATGCCAGAATATCAACTACAGAAATATTATTTAACGCTGTGGTATACTTTGCTTGTTGATATTTTCTTTTTCAGTAATTTTGCAGCTTTTGTTGCAAAATATTTAAAGTTCAATATCCCAGTACTTTGCTTACTTCTTACCCCAGGACTAGCGAAAGCCTGCAGTACCGTGCCTGTGGTGGGCTGTGTGCTATACAAATGTGCATACCATAGCATAATATGACATAACGTGGCATAATCAAGCCAGTGTGACACATGCCATCTTCTGGGCTTTTGTTGCATTTCTTGAAGCTGAACAGTTTGTACTCCAGGGTACAGGACGATGCCCACAGTGTCTTCCTGAATGTGGATTGATGGATTTAACTAGAAGGCCGCCGGGAGGAGGCTCTATTTGATATTGTACGTTTATTTTACCTGCGTATTTAGCTAGGTCATGGGGATCGCTACTGCAGAGCGAATGGTTGGGTTTCTAAAGACGTTATAACTTCACCAAAATACATGCATTTGCAGAACTTAAGGCTTTCTGTCTGAAGCATTAGAGTGCCGCCTGTGGCCACTGTGTGTCACTGCAGGCTGTTTAGCTTGTGACTTCGACTGCAGTGCCCTTTGGCGGTCTGAGTGAAGATGACATGTTGATTGGCTGGCAGTGTGAATGACCCTCCCTGCTCCTAATTAACCTTTCAGTAGGGGCGTGCCAGAGGTGACCTGACCTCTGGTTGGTGTGAAAGTTTGTAGAGTGCTGTTTTTTATTTAATTGTGCTCAGTTGGAGGAAGACTGTGTGACAGGCGGAAGACAGCTCAATACAGGGAGGCGCAGTGTGCTTTGTCCGTGTCCTTGCTGGGAGACTAGAGTTGCAAACTTTAAATTTTCTTCCTGGCCTCCAGTCCATAAGGCAGGGAAGGCTGCCACCTTCAAGCCCAGAAATCTACCCTTTTCTTAAGTACAATCTTTTTTTTTCCAGGCGTTCATAAAATCCTTGAACTGTTCCTGCCTTTATTTCTGTCTGCCTGGACTTGCAGCCTAGAGGCTGTGGTTCTCCAACAGATGGGAGTGAGGTATTTGGAGACCCCTTCTTGAGGCACTAGAGGGTAAATACTGCTTCGCAGACCAGTCTGGTCAGATTGAATGACATGTCACCTCTTGGGGACCATTTCTGTCAATTTCTCACCGGGGGCCCAATTTATTAAGATAAGTGTAACTTACACCGGTTGGACATTTCATCTGCATTTGCTAATATGTTATACCCGCTTGGACTATTCACAAAACAATGTTACCTAGAGCCAGTGGCAGCCAGCAGCACAAAACTGGTGGGACGATGGGAGAATATGTAACCCACTGACAGGCACTGACAAAAACCAGCAGTGCCCTGAGGCTCAAAGCCAACGCTCTCAATATAGCCGGCCATGATTGAGACCTCTGGAGTTGATACTAAAGGCACTGCGAGTTTCTCACAGTGCCTGTCAGTGAGTTAAACAAAGTTTTAAAAGAATAAAAAGATTGACTTACCTACTGCTCAGTGCTCCTCATCTCTGCCACCACTGCCACAATAAACGGGTAACCCAGAATTCCCCCAAGAACCGGGTACTCAGAACTCTAATGTAACAAATGTTCAAGGATGACTCATTTTGATAATTAACTCACTATAGATGAATATAAACATATAATGTTCTAGTCCAAGCATGGACCAATTCTATATTTGAATAAGTCCGTATACGGCGTGATATAAAACCGATGTCAATTTTATATGGTCATCAAGTTTATACAATAAATTAGAGCAGCAACAACAACACTGATTAATCATGTATACAAGCACAGGCAACCTACTCCAGTCCCACTAACTCCACATCTCCAATAAAGGTTATTATGATCCACAGCCAATCCTTTGTAAGTAGCTCCCATGTCTTGGAGAGGAAGGACGTCCTATAGGGTTGCTCACCCATATGCTCATCAGCTCCCCTTATGCCTAAAACAGGGAGTGGGATGGGTTCTCAAAAGCCTAGGATGCATTTATGCAGGCCTTTCAAGTTTCCAAGGTCCATGTAAGAGAAGCTCATTCAGTCCGTTGTTTTTTCGTATGATTCTGAGAATTGTAGTTCTGATATTCAATGGTCTAAACACAACTACAAGTTCTAGCATGCAAATGAACATATCTGGAATTGAAAAACTATTCACACATGGTCGTGGGAAACGAGTGAGCTCTCTTTTCTTCTCCACAAATCGAGGATTAAACCTACAATGGCACCCTGAGATCGACAGATTCTTAGGGACAGCCAGACTAGCTCCCCTACTGTATAGAGAGAATGTTGTCAGTGGCAGTCCCTGGATTTTTTTATAGGCAGCCTTTGCTTTCCAAAGTTGTTGTAATGGCATCTTCTGGATTGTGTGAAGATCACACAACAGAGATTGTACTGTGGAATTATTTAAGGGGCAAGACCTTCAGGCCAAATGCAAGGATGGAAAGCATAAGAACAGTAAAAAGGCGATCACCCTAATGTTGAGTGCATGGAGTTACTATACACAAATTCGGCCTAGGGTAACCAACGTACCCACTCTGTTTGGTGTTGCATTAGACCACACCTTACCTATTGTTCTAATGTTTGATTTAGTCTCTTGGTCTTTCTGTTTGTGGATGGTAACTAGTAAATGAAAAAATCCTCAACCTGCTCAGTAAAGCGTTCCAAAAACGAATAATGAACTGGCCCCCATCTATCTGTGATGATTACCTCAGTTAACCCATATAACCAAGAGATTTCCTCTAGGAAAATCAGTACAAGCTTAACGGTAGTGGGTAGGTTGCTCAAAGGAATTAAATGGATGGCCTTAGTGAAATGGTCCTCTGCCAACAGAATGAGAGTTCTTCAAATTCTGGGAGTTCCACAATGAAGTCCAGGGATATTTGAGTCCAGGGATGTCTTGGGCTTGGCATTGGATGTGACATCCCTCCTGACTTACTCTGCACATTACAAAGTCTTGCATAAGTTGTAATGTGTTGAGTCATATTTGGCTACCAAAACTGACTCTAGGCAAGCTCTTGAGCCATACGGAATCTGGGAGGATCTGATATTGGGTTGTCATGGCACCATCCTAAAATTTTTGCTGGGAAGCAGCATCAGGTACAAAAACTCCATTGTCATATTTGAAACATCTCGGGTAATAATTCCTCTTTTTTGCTGGCAGCGAGTGGTGGTCCTGTCATTTCAGCACCAAGAAACCAGCTGGTGAACGAGCGCTCTATAAATGAATATAGCATAACATTGGTTGTTCTTGAATCCATTCTTGCCTGTGGACAGATTGAGGTTGATTAAGAATTTTTGATAGTAGAGCATCAACTTTCTTTTGAGGGGTTTCTTTAAAAGATGAATAGTAAGAAGTTCAGTTACAGGGATGTCCTCATCTCATGTTCTGGAGAGTATGGATGGGCAGAATCCATGGAGTTTCATAAAAACTCAGCGAGATTCTGTGGAGTTCCGCGAATGGGCAGGAATCATCAGGCCGGGATGCGTGAGCTGACTTTTAGCACTGGGAGCTCATTCTGTGGCGTGCGAATGGCACCACACGACCCGCCAGAGGTCATTGCTGCGCAAGATAATTTTGCTGCTGCTCGAGTAGATTGTCTAGTCGAGCTGCAGCTTTCACACCGTGAATGGTTGCGACCCCCCATGACTGTGCGCATTGGGAAAATCCTCCCAAGTGCTCTCCTGTCGCCTGAAAAACACACTATAGGATGCCAGTTCTCGCTCTCACCAACTTACTGCTGGAGAGCCGCATGCAAGAAAAAACTCCACCATGCGGCAGTTGGTAGAATTTGGGTGGAACGCCACAATACAAGCATAACGTGGAGTAGCCAAAACTCTTATCACCCACTCCTACTAAAGAGTGCATCTTCTTTTCCTTAGCAATTACCAGTGCGACATGATATAATATACTCAAATTGTGAAACAAGGGAGACCAAAGATGCATGCTGGGGGTTAGTACACTGCATTGATTTAAGGTACCCAAGATTCTTTTGATCCGTCCAGACTGTGGTGGGACAAGCTGCTCCTTCTAAACGATGCCTCCAGTAACAACACGCCTACCCAATGGCTAACAACTCACAGTCATCACTAGTAGAGTTTTGTTCAGCTGCATTTGAAGTGCGAGACAGGTAAGCCATTGGATGAAGCTCTAGAGTCTTGGGATGCCTTTGTGACAAGATTGCTCCAAGGGCACAGGAGGAGGCATCTGTTATTACTGAGAAAGTTAAGGAGCGACCAAGGCATCTTAGTATGGAAGCTCTTGTAAAGGCCTCTTTTAGCTGTGCCAAAGCTTTCCCTCAGTGATATCTTAATAAGAAGGAACATCCTGTTTGGTGATCTGAGTATTGGGAGAACAATCATAGAAAGTTTTTAGTGAACTGCCACTAGAAATATGTGAAGCTTGAAGAATGTTGAATGACTTTGACTGTGGTGTGTGTAAGACAGTCTCTGACAGGTGTGATCTTGCCATTATCCATGTGCACGCGTTTGTGAGAAATATGGAACCCAAAAAGGTGATTTCATCGCTTTTGAATATACACTTTATTATAAAGAGAATTATCTTACAGGCATTCCACCACTGTTCACACATGAACTTGAAGTTCCTCAAGAGAGCTGGAGAAGATGAGTATATCATCCAGATGATGACAAAGGAGTCTAGTAAATCCTGAAAAATATAATTAACGAAAAGTTGGAAAGTTGCTGGGAAGGTTTACAGGCTAAAGGGCATCGCTAAATATTCAAAATGCCCATAATGGGTCTCAAAGATAGTTTTCCATTCATCACGTTCTCGAATACAGACAACCTTATATGCTCCTCTCAAATCTCGTTTGGTGAAAATCTTGGCACCTTGCAGTAGGTTTAACCAAATAGAAATCATTAGCAATGAACATCAGTTTGTTATGGTGCTTGATTAGATTCACAATAGTCTATGCAAGGCCAGTTATCTCCAGGCTTTGGGAGGAAAAAGATGGGGGTACCTGCAGGAGAGGTGGAGTGAGAGATAAATCCTTTCTTTAAATTTTAATCAAGATATTCTTTCAGCCCATGTTCTTCTTTACGGGGCTTTAAATCAATATCACGACCCTAGGATCGGTGTGCGGGCAATGTATCCAGTCCTTGCTTGTGGAAAAGGTCTTCATCATCTTTATAAAGCTGTGGAACGCGTGAGAACTTTGAGTCTAATGACAAAGCTGAACATCACCGAAGTTGTTCCTTGAGCAGGTCCTTCCTCGGGAAACAGCAATTCTCACAATACGGACCCACACATTGAAAGCCGGATGCAGCCCAGTTCATCTGGGAGCTAAGGTTTTCAACCAGTTGGTTCCCAAGATCACAGTGACAGCCGGTCCCACAATCAGTTTGCACGTAACAGTTTCAAGGTGGCTTATTTCAGTGGGCATTCCTAAAGGAGCAGTTTTCCTCTACACCTTTTCTGATGTTAAGGAGGTGCCATACACCCCAAAACTTCCTTGTTACATGGGATCTTCTTGGTTTGTAGGAATGCAATATCCATGAAGCAACCAGAGGTTCCACAATCAATTATGGACACACCTTTAAAGATCCAGATGGGGCCATTCATTTTGCTGTGTGTAATAATGAGTGTTGTAAGTGGCAAACTCCACATCTGTACTAGGGCTCGTCCTAGGAGCGTCATTAATGGTGGGGCCCAAGAGTCTTGCCCTTCTTTGAACAGTTGCATATAAAGTGCCCTGCGCCCCAACAATAGAGGCCTGGTCATTCTCTTCTTCTTCTCGGTCTCTTCTCAGGAAACAGAGGTTTTCTCATATTACCAACCTGCGTAGGTTCCTCAGGGCTACAAGGCTCTTCCTTTTTTCTCCAAGTGACATCTTCCGATTGTGATTCATTCTGCAACAATAAACCAAGCAAGTACTTCAAAGATCCAGGGTGATGTAGCACCAGAGCCAGGCAATCCTTTGTTTCTTCTCAGAGATCCTGGTGGAAGGCAGCAGCCACTGTTTCATCCGCCCGACTCCCTCAGCCAACAATTGTTTAAAGAAACCTACATGAAAACAAATCCTGCAGGCCCTGTTGGGTGGTTAGTAACTCCATATGAGCATCTTGCTTGGTTTGTCTCTTACTCAATATACTTTTGAAATGTTTCATAAACAGGCAGCAATTCTGAAGGCAGGAATATTAACTGCAGATCAGAGGAGAAGCCCATTGTAATTCAGGGCGTGATAAATGTGTACAAATAAAAGACTTTGGCTTGATTAACTAGGCCATGGAGGTCACACTGGGCCAGGAATGCAGAGAAGGTGTGAGGGTCACCAGAGTACTTTTTGAGAGGGGCCAACCCTCTACTGCAGCTAAAGCTTGCACCCTTGGGTGGCACTACTGGGCAGGCAACTTGTAATGTCTAACAAATGTGCCCGTCTTTAGATTATTTTGAATTCTACTAATAGCTTGAGCCATTGCCCACGTGGATGCACCTCCGACTCCATGAGAACCACTGTGACATGGGTTGGTCAGCTGTCAGAGGCTGGTGGTGGCTTCTCATGAGTAGAGATGCTCCACTTCTCTCCCTGAGACTGCGCAGCCTCAGTGTGACTAGTACCAGGCGTGAAGATAAAGCCACACCAGGGAATAGAGGGGTCAGGAGAGAGTGACAGAGAGAGGTGAGGTCTTGATGGTACTGTAGCTCATCACGTCTTGGGGGTTCACAGGGACTCGCTGAAGCTTCAGGTTTCTACAGCGAAAACACATAGCAGATTAGAAACAGATTTATAATAACACAGGGCCAAATGTACAAAGCTTTAGCAGTTGCAAATGGTCCGATTCTCAGAATCGGGCCGTTTGTGACCCCTAAAAAGCAATCTTTAAATGTACAAAGGCCCTATTTGCGATTCAGTATCCTATTACCGAATAGGAAATGGACGTGTTAAGGGCATCCCTTCCTAATACTGAATCGCACTGGTATGCGTGAATGTTTTACAAACAAAATGTGGTTGCAAAACATTCACATTCTACCACCAACTCCGAGTTGGTGGTAGCCCATCCACAAATGGGAAAGGGTCCCCAAGGGACCCCTTTCCCTTTGAGAAAGGATGTGAAAACATTTTTTAATGCCTACTCTTAAAATGCCTACTCTTAAAAACTAAAAAGAGAAAACGCCATTTTTTTTTTTGGGAAACGCATCCCATTTTCCTTTAAGGAAAATGGGCTGTATTTAAAAGAAATGTTTTATTGTAAAGCAGTCACAGGTGTGGTGGTCTGCTGACCCCAGCAGGCCACCATCCCTGTGATTTTAGCGATTCCATAAGGGCCATAAAGCGAGACCTACCTCATGAATAATAATGATGTAGCTCTATTTGCGACCCATCTGGGAATCACCAAAGTGTAAAATACACTTTCATACATGGGTGTTTGCTACAATGAATCGCAAAAAAACGCTATTTGGTCATCACAAAGCCAGACCTATGTACTTCTGACCCATAGATTCACTCAGTGTCCAAGGCTCATTGTGGTGCTTAACAGGGTTGTGCAGGGGAAGCACTGTAGCTAGCCCCTTGGCTACAGGATACAGCCAGAGAACGGAAAGGGTAGGGTGCATGTCAGTGGGACTTAGGTCTTGGAGTCAAGGCAGTGGAGGAGCACCAACTGGTGAGTAGCACCAGGCAGTAAGAAAACAGAGAGGAGGAGGAAAAATTGATAGAGCTCTGCCTAAGGGGGAATTAATTACAGAGGAAAGGAAAGCCCCCAAACCATGTAGGGACAACAAATGGGTGTAAACTGTGACAGAAGCGGAGAAAACCTAACAGCCACTGTTACAAAGCGCAAGGCTCCATGACTGCTGTCCTTTAAATCTCACTGCTTCTCATAACCCAGAAGTGAAACTTATAGCTGACCCATCAGGCCTGAGCTTTGCAGCACCAGCCACAAAGGGCCACCCTAGTTTTCACCTTCCTGTTGTTCTGAGTTTCCAGGCCTGTGTATGTTTGTGCCACTGCTGTAACTTGCTAAGACCCTTGGAAAAACCTGATTACTTGGAAAATTCCTGACAAGAGCTCTGCATAGAGGCTGTGGAGTGTGGGTGATCGGGAGACAGCATGGAGGTTGAACGACACAATGTGGGTAATCAAGGAACTGTATGCAGGCTGAGCAGTGGAGAGTGGGTGATTGTGAGACTGCATGAGTGCTAAACAACACAGTGTGGGTAATCAAAGAACTGCATGGTGACTGTGTGGTGGAGTGTAGGTGATCATGAGACTGCATGGAGGCTGAATGACACAATGGGGGTAATCAGAGAACTGCATGGCGACTGCGTGGTGGTGTACGGGTGATCGTGAGAGAGCATGGAGGCTGAACGACACAATGGGTAATCATAGAACTGCATGCCGACTGCGTGGTGGCATGTTGGTGATCGTGAGACTGCATGGAGGCGAATGATACAATGTGGGTAATAAAATAACTGCATGGCGACTGTGTGGTGGAGTGTGGGTGATTGGGAGACTGCATGCAGGCTGAACAATACAATGGGGGTAATCAAAGAACTGCATGGCGACTGTGTGGTGGAGTGTCAGTGATTGGGAGACTGCATGGAGGCTGAACGATACAATGTGGGTAATAAAGAACTGCATGGCGACTGCGTGGTGGCGTGTTGGTGATCGTGAGACTGCATGGAGGCTGAACGATACAATGTGGGTAATAAAGAACTGTATGGCGACTGCGTGGTGGCGTGTTGGTGATCGTGAGACTGAATGGAGGCTGAACAATACAATGTGGGTAATAAAAGAACTGCATGGCGACTGCGTGGTGGAGTGTGGGTGATTGTGAGACTGCATGCAGGCTGAACGACACAATGTGGATATAATCAAAGAACTGCATGGCGGCTGCATGGTGGAGTGTGGGTGAAACCTGGGACTGCATGCAGGCTGAACGACACAATGTGGGAAATCAAAGAACTGCATGCCAACTGTGTGGTGGAGTGTGGGTGATCGTGAGACTGCAAGTAAGCTGAACAACACAGTGGGGGTGATTCTCACCCTGGCGGGCGGCGGAGGCCGCCCGCCAGAGTTCCCCCCTCCAAAATACCGCTCCGCGGTCGAAAGACCGCTGAGGGTATTTTGGGTTTTGCACTGGGCTGGCGGGCGACCGCCAAAAGGCCGCCCGCCAGCCCAGTGCAAAACAGCCTTCCCACTAGGACGCCGGCTCAGAATTGAGCCAGCGGAGTGGGAAGGTGCGACGGGTGCAGTGGCACCCGTCGCGTATTTCAGTGTCTGCAAAGCAGACACTGAAATACAAAGTGGGGCCCTCTTACGGGGGCCCCTGCAGTGCCCATGCCATTGGCATGGGCACTGCAGGGGCCACCAGGGGCCCCACGACACCCCATACCGCCATCCTGTTCAGGAACAGGATGGCGGTATGGGGTGTCAGAATCCCCATGGCGGCGCAGCGAGCTGCGCCGCCATAGAGGATTCTACAGGGCAGCGGAAAACCGGCGGGAGACCGCCGGTTTTCCCTTTCTGACCGCGGCTGAACTGCCGCGGTCAGAATGCCCTGCGGGGCACCGCCAGCTTGTTGGCGGTGCTCCCGCCAACCCTGGCCGCCGGGGTCAGAATGAACCCCAATGTGTCTAACTAGAGAACTGCATGGCGGCTGCATAGTTGGGTGTGAGTGATTTTAAGACTGCATGGAAGCTGAACCATACAATGTAGACAATCCTGATAACTGCATGCAGATTGTGCAGCATAGAATGTTATTGTAGGAAGCATTTCTCCAGTGCTTCATATTACAGAAATTGCAGTTTTTTCCTCGAATGTAGCCAAAGGATCTCCAACCTTTGCTATGAAGGGAGCTACTTTTGAGCAAGAAATACCACCCTGAGCTACTCATGAACATTATGCCTACTACAATAAGACCAGGCCTGGGTGAAATTCAAATTGAACCGCTGTGATTTGCGTAATTTTGGGAATTTCGCGCTACGCTCGTGACAGCATTAAAAATTACAGCATTACGCCACATCACATAATTACAAATCACTGAAACACGGGATAAATGCGAACTAGCCATTTGATTGCGGCAGCTACGTTTTTTGCATTTTTTGTGCACATTGTTCCCTTGCATCAAAAACTGATACAAAGACACTTTTTGTGCTAAAATATAGCATTAAATGGTGTTTTGCATTACAACAATTATGTGTACTTTTACATAAAAAGCAAATTAAGCAGATTTTGCACACCCCTAAGAACCCTGCCCAGTGAGATTCCAGCTCCGACCTTCCCATGTAGGATCTCTGATTATGATAAAATGTGCCCAGACCCTCGCTCCGAGCTACTGGCTGGGGACCGCTGATGTAACACGTTTGTGATGGCTAAACAGCTTTACGAATGAGATGTTAGGGCCTGATTTACAGTTTGGTGGATGCTTTACTCCGTCACAAACGTGGCGGATATCGCGTCCTCCGTATTACAACCTCCAGGGGATATAATGGGATCGTAATAAGGCTCCAAGCTCTAAATCAGGCCCCAAGTCTTTAACTTGTGAACCCTCTTTTAATTAAAACTTCTTTTAGGGCGGGTTATTATTCTGAGCTTGGATTCATAGAGCCGGAAGAAAGTGTAACTGCATTAAAATATGTACATGTCTCCTTAACGTGGATGAGGCCTCAGGCGAAATCTACATGTATGTATGGAATGCTTGAATTAACCTCAGCCACTGGCAGTTGCTCTGGCCACGTCCCAATCCATCGTTATTTTGCTCGCCACGCCACTCCAGTTTGTGCCCAGCCATATGCAAATCAGTCTTGTCCCTGCTCCACCTGGCACAGTCCAGCCCAAACTACCAGGCCAGGTCCTCCCTGGACCAGAAACAAGCATCCTGGGACCGGTTTCAGGGTATCACCCCTCAGCAGCCAGGCTAGCCTGAATCTGGTACCACGGACCCAGGTCTGGGCATACTCGGCGCATTTAGGGCAGCAGATGCAAAAACCGCAAGGTGATGGATGGAATGTCTGAAATCACCTCAGCCACTGGCAATGGCTTGGGGCCCAGTATGCTTGCTCCGGTCCAGGAAGTACCTGGCCTTGCAGTTCCGGGAGCGGTGTCAAGACTGATTTGCATATGGCTGGGTGCAAACTGGAAAGGAGATGGCTTTAGGCCCAGATCTGTGTCGGGGGTGAATGTTTGACTGTTCAGCATGCCGTCCCTCGTCTGTTCTTCTGGCTGTATTACAAGTGCATTATAACCTATGGCTTTTCTAAAAATGGCAGGGGGGCTACGTTTTACCAGGGTAGTCCAACTCCAAAGAAAGCCCAATTCCTCCTCTACCGCCCCCTCCCCGCATCCTGCAAAGAAGAGGACGCCTCTGCTAGTTTAAGGGAAGAAGAAAAACCGCATGTCCTAGGAGACCTGTCAGGAACAGCTGAGAACGCAGCAAAATATGTCCCTGGCTGTCGCCAAAAGAGGCTCGGGGGTGAAACGTGGGCTTTAAAGAGCCCGCAAACTAGAGCGGGGCTCGGGGCAGACTGCGGCATTTCAGAGATATTACGTGGTTATTTTGGCAGCGCTTGTCTCATTTGTCTTGCCTATATATTATGCGTCTGCACTCTTGTGTTACGTGTGTGGTGGGGGTGGGGGGTCCTGTGTTGGTAAACCGCGCGCAGAGGCCGCAGAAAGAGCCGAGGTTTATTCTCACACTTCTGGGTCCCGTAGTTACATTTGTTAACGGGGGGCTGTCCCCGGTGCTGAACTATGACGCACCCCTAGGTCCGGCCCACCCACCACCGTGCACTAAGGCAACCCCTAGGTCAGGCCCACCCACCACCGTGCACTGAGGCACCCCCAGGTCCGGCCCACCCATCACCCGGGCACTAATGCGCCTCCTATGTCAGGCCCACCCACCACCGTGCACTGAGGCACCCCCTAGGTCCGGCCCACCCACCACCGTGCACTGAGGCACCCCCTAGGTCCGGCCCACCCACCTCCCGTGCACTAAGGCGCCTCCTAGGTCCAGCCCAACCACCACCCGGGCACTGTGGCACCCCCTAGGTCCGGCCCACCCACCACCGTGCATTGAGGCACCCCCAGGTCCGGCCCACCCACCACCGTGCACTAAGGCACCCCCTAGGTCCGGCCCACCCACCACTGTGCACTAAGGCACCCCCTAGGTCCGGCCCACCCACCACCGTGCACTAAGGCACCCCCTAGGTCCGGCCCACCCACCACCGTGCATTGAGGCACCCCCAGGTCCAGCCCACCCACCACCGTGCACTAAGGCACCCCCTAGGTCCGGCCCACCCACCACCGTGCACTAAGGCACCCCCTAGGTCCGGCCCACCCACCACCGTGCATTGAGGCACCCCCAGGTCCGGCCCACCCACCACCCGGGCACTAAGGCGCCTCCTAGGTCCGGCCCACCCACCACCGTGCACTAAGGCACCCCCTAGGTCCGGCCCACCCACCACCGTGCATTGAGGCACCCCCAGGTCCGGCCCACCCACCACCCGGGCACTAAGGCGCCTCCTAGGTCCGGCCCACCCACCACCGTGCACTAAGGCACCCCCTAGGTCCGGCCCACCCACCACCGTGCACTGAGGCACCCCTAGGTCCGGCCCACCCACCACCGTGCATTGAGGCACCCCCAGGTCCGGCCCACCCACCACCCGGGCACTAAGGCGCCTCCTAGGTCAGGCCCACCCACCACCGTGCACTGAGGCACCCCCTAGGTCCGACCCACCCACCACCGTGCCCTCAGGCACCCCTAGGTCCGGCCCACCCACCTCCCGTGCACTAAGACGCCTCCTAGGTCCAGCCCACCCACCACCCGGGCACCGAGGCACCCCCTAGGTCTGGCCCACCCACCATCCGTGCACTGAGGCACCGTCTGGGTGCGGTACACCCACCACCCGGGCACTGAGGCACCCCCTGGGTGCGGTACACCCACAACCCGGGCACTGTGGCACCCCCTAGGCCAGGCCCACCCACCACCCGGGCACTGAGGCACCCCCTAGGTCAGGCCCACCCACCACTGTGCACAGACGAGCCCCCTATGTCCAACCAAACCACCAGTGCACCGAGTTGAATTCCTATTCAGGTCGCACCCACCACCAATGCACTGAGGTGCATTCCAAGTCAGTCTGCACCACTACCAGTGCACTGAGGCGCACCCTAGGTCCCACCCAGCCACCACCACTGCACTGAGACACCCTCTAGGTCCGGCCCACCCACCACCAGTTCACTGAGGTGCCCCCTAGGTCCCACCCACCACAGGTCCCTCCCACCACCAGTGCACTGAGGCGTCCTCTAGGTATGGCCCACCCACCACCAGTTCATTGAGTCGCCACCTAGGTCTGGCCCACCCACCACCAGTGCACTGAGGCGCACCCTGGGTCCAGCCCACCCACCACCCGGGCACTGAGGCACCCCCTAGGTCTGGCCCACCCACCATCCGTGCACTGAGGCACCGTCTGGGTGCGGTACACCCACCACCCGGGCACTGAGGCACCCCCTGGGTGCGGTACACCCACAACCCGGGCACTGTGGCACCCCCTAGGCCAGGCCCACCCACCACCCGGGCACTGAGGCACCCCCTAGGTCAGGCCCACCCACCACTGTGCACAGACGAGCCCCCTATGTCCAACCAAACCACCAGTGCACTGAGTTGAATTCCTATTCAGGTCGCACCCACCACCAATGCACTGAGGTGCATTCCAAGTCAGTCTGCACCACTACCAGTGCACTGAGGCGCACCCTAGGTCCCACCCAGCCACCACCAGTGCACTGAGACACCCTCTAGGTCCGGCCCACCCACCACCAGTTCACTGAGGTGCCCCCTAGGTCCCACCCACCACAGGTCCCTCCCACCACCAGTGCACTGAGGCGTCCTCTAGGTATGGCCCACCCACCACCAGTTCATTGAGTCGCCACCTAGGTCTGGCCCACCCACCACCAGTGCACTGAGGCGCACCCTGGGTCCCACCCAGCCACCACCAGTGCACTGAGGCTCTCCATAGGTCCAGTCCCGTCCCCCACAGGTGCACTGAGGCTTATTGTAGGTCTGGCTGTTCCCACCATCAGTGCACCGAAGTGCATTCTAAGTCCAATTGCACCCCTCAGCAGTGCACTGAGGCGCTTCATAGGTCCAGTCTCACCCACCACCAGTGCACTGAGGCACTCCGTAGGCCCAGTCCCACCCACCACCAGTGCACTGAGGCGGACCCTAGGTCCCACCCAGCCACCACCAGTGCACTGAGGCGCTCCATAGGCCCAGGCCCAGTCCCACCCACCACCAGTGCACTGAGGCGGACCCTAGGTCCCACCCAGCCACCACCAGTGCACTGAGGCGCTCCATAGGCCCAGTCCCACCCACCACCAGTGCAATGAGGCACTCCTTAGGTCCAGTCCTGTCCACCGCCAGTGCACTGAGGCACTCCAAAGGTCCAGTCCCGTCCACTGCCAGTGCGCTGAGGCGCTCCATAGGTCCAGTCCCACCCACCACCAGTACACTGAGGTGGTCCTTAGGTCTAGTCCCACCCACCACCAGTGCAATGAGGCGCTCCATAGGCCCAGTCCCACCCACCACCAGTGCACTGAGGCTCATTCTAGGTCTAGCTGTTCCCACCATCAGTGCACCAAGATGCATTCTATGGGGGTGATTCTAACATTGGCGGGCGGCGGAGGCCGCCCGCCAATGTTCCCCCGTCAAAATACCGCTCCGCGGTCACAAGACCGCTGAGGGTATTTTGAGATTTGCCCTGGGCTGGCGGGCGGCCGCCGAAAGGCCGCCCGCCAGCCCAGGGCAAATCTACCTTCCCACGAGGACGCCGGCTCCGAATGGAGCCGGCGTAGTGGGAAGGTGCGACGGGTGCAGTTGCACCCGTCGCGTATTTCAGTGTCTGCTTTGCAGACACTGAAATACTTTGTGGGGCCCTCTTACGGGGGCCCCTGCAGTGCCCATGCCATTGGCACTGCAGTGGCCCCCAGGGGCCCCGCGGCACCCCCTACCGCCATCCTGTTCCTGGCTGGCGGTAGGGGGTGTCAGAATCCCCATGGCGGCGGAGCGCGCTCCGCCGCCATGGAGGATTCTCAAGGGCAGTGGTAAACCGGCGGGAGACCGCCGGTTTACCCTTTCTGGCCGCGGCTGAACCGCCGCGGTCAGAATGCCCTTGGGAGCACCGCCACCCTGTTGGCGGTGCTCCCGTGGTCGGTGACCCTGGCGGTCACCGGCCGCCAGGGTCAGAATGACCCCCTATGTCCGGTTGCACCCATCAGCAGAGCACAGAGGCGCTCCATAGGTCCAGTCCCGTCCACCACCAGTGCAGTGAGGCGCTCCATAGATCCAGCCTCTTACCGTCCACCGCCAGTGCACTGAGGCGCTCCAGAGCCCCAGTCCCACCCACCACCAGTGCACTGAGGCGCTGCACAGGTCCAGTCCCGTCCACCACCAGTGCACTGAGGAGCTCCATAGGCCCAGTCCCACCCTCCACCAGTGCACTGAGGCGCTCCATAGGCCCAGTCCCACCCACCACCAGTGTACTTAGGCGCTCCATAGGCCCAGTCCCATCCACCACCAGTGCACTGAGGTGCTCCATAGGCCCAGTCCCATCCACCACCAGTGCACTGAGGCGCTCCATAGGTCCAGTCCCATCCACCGCCAGTGCACTGAGGCGTTCCATAGGTCCAGTCCCATCCACCACCAGTGCACTGAGGCGCTCCATAGGCCCAGTCCGTCCACCACCAGTGCACTGAGGCGCTCCATAGGCCCAGTCCGTCCAACACCAGTGCACTGAGGCGCTCCATAGGCCCAGTCCCATCCACCACCAGTGCACTGAGGCGCTCCATAGGCCCAGTCCGTCCACCACCAGTGCACTGAGGCGCTCCATAGGCCCAGTCCGTCCACCACCAGTGCACTGAGGCGCTCCATAGGCCCAGTCCCATCCACCACCAGTGCACTGAGGCGCTGCACAAGTCCAGTCCCATCCACCACCAGTGCACTGAGGCGCTCCACAGGTCCAGTCCCGTCCACCACCAGTGCATTGAGGCGCTGCACAAGTCCAGTCTCATCCACCACCAGTGCACTGAGGTGCTGCACAGGTCCAGTCCCGTCCACCACCAGTGCACTGAGGCTCATTCTAGGACTGGCTGTTCCCACCATCAGTGCACCCTGCTGTTCATAGATCCCCCACGAGCACTTCATCCCCACTCCTCTCAGCCTGGCTTTGTTGTGGTGTTGTGTTTCGTGAATGTTTTCTGTTCCCGAGCCTTTTCTCGTTCCTCTTTGGGGGGTGAGTTGGGGAGGGAGAGGGAAAGCTCACAATGTCTCCGACAGTCGCAGCCCCTTCTTGTGCAGCCAACACACGGTAAGAGTCGTTCCTGCTGTTTCTTTTAAGTTCATTTTTGTGGTTTGTAGGGTTGTCCCGTGATTGTTTTATTCTGGGTATTTTCAAACAATCCACCCACCGAAAGCAATTACTGCCGAAGGCCGGGCGTTCGTGCGGGCGCCTCTCGTGCTCCCGCTGCAGCCCGACACCCCGGCAGCCTCCGCCTGATTTCTCATTCTTCGGGGTACATTGTTTTCTCGTGCTTGGCATGGAGTGCTTCTTCTAAAAACAGATTACATAGTCCCCCACCGGCTCCAGTCACTGGCTCGGAAGCACATCTTACCAAGGACAGCAATAAAATTCATGTTTGTCCGCACTTCATCCTCCTCGGAAACATAATTCAATCCATGGAGCACTGGTTGACCAGCCTCTAGGCGCTTAAATAACAGTTCTTAATATTACCTGGCCTCGGAAGGAAGGAAAGCTAGAATCTCCCTCCAGAGGGTCAACCGCGTGCCTTGCATGTTACACATTACACAGCTCTCAATGCGCGTGTTCCAACCCGCTGAGGTATCTCTCCATGGCTGGGAGCAGTGCCTTGCATGTTACACATAACACAGCTCTCAATGAGCGTGTTCTAACCCGCTGAGGTATCTCTCCATGGCTGGGAGCATTGGCTTGCATGTTACACACAGATCTCAATGCGTGTGTTCTAACCCACTGTGGTATCTCTCCATGGCTGGGGGCAGTGCCTTGCATGTTACACATAACACAGATCTCAATGCACGTGTTCTAACCCGCTGAGGTATCTCTCCATGGCTGGGAGCAGTGGCTTGCATGTTACACATAACACAGATCTAAGTGCGCGTGTTCTAACCCGCTGAGGTATCTCTCCATGGCTGGGAGCAGTGGCTTGCATGATACACACAGATTTCAATGCGCATGTTCTAACCCCCTGAGGTATCTCTCCATGGCCTAACCCACTGAGGTATCTCTCCATGGCTAGGAGCAGTGCCTTGCATGTTACATACAGATCTCAAAGCGCATATTCTAACCCGCTGAGGTATCTGTCCTTGGTTAGGAGCAGTGCCTTGCATGTTACACACAGATCTCAATGCGCCTGTTCCAACCTGCTGAGGTATCTCTCCATGGTCTAACCCGCTGAGGTATCTCTCCATGGCTGGGAGCAGTGCCTTGCATGTTACACATAACACAGATCTCAATGCGCGTGTTATAACCCGCTGAGGTATCTCTCCATGGCTGGGAGCAGTGCCTAGCATGTTACACATAACATAGATCTCAATGCTCGTGTTCTAACCCGCTGAGGTATCTCTCCATGGCTGGGAGCTTTGGCTTGCATGTTACACACAGATCTCAATGGGCATGTTCTAACCCCCTGAGGTATCTCTCCATGGCTGGGAGCTTTGGCTTGCATGTTACACCCAGATCTCAATGCACGTGTTCCAACCCGCTGAGGTATCTCTCCATGGCTGGGAGCAGTGGTTTGCATGTTACACATAACACAAATCTCAGTGCGTGTGTTCTAACCCACTGAGGTATCTCTCCATGGCTGGGGGCAGTGGCTTGCATGTTACACACAGATCTCAATGCGCGTGTTCTAACCCGTTGAGGTATCTCTCCATGGCTGGGAGCAGTGCTTAGCATGTTACACATAACACAGATCTCAATGCGCGTGTTCTAACCAGCTGAGGTACCTCTCCATGGCTGGGAGCAGTGGCTTGCATGTTACACATAACACAGATCTAAGTGCGCGTGTTCTAACCCACTGAAGTATATCTCCATATTCTAACCCTCTGAGGTATCTCTCCATGGCTGGGAGCAGTGCCTTGCATGTTACACACAGCTCTCAATGCGTGTGTTCTAACCCGTTGAGGGATCTCTCCATGTCTGGGAGCAGTGGCTTGCATGTTTCAAACAGATCTCAATGCACGTGTTCTAACCCGTTGAGGTATCTCTCCATGGCTGGGAGCAGTGCCTTTCATGTTACACACAGAACTCAAAGCGCGTGTTCTAACCCGCTTAGGTATCTCTCCTTGGCTGGGGGCAGTGGCTTGCATGTTACACACAGATCTCAATGCGTGTGTTCCAACCTGCTGAGGTATCTCTCCATGGTCTAACCCACTGAGGGATCTCTCCATGGCTGAGAGCAGTGGCGTGCATGTTACACACAGATCCTAATGTGCGTGTTCTAACCCGCTGAGGTATCTCTCCATGGCTGGGAGCAGTGGCTTGCATGTTACACACAGATCTCAATGCATGTGTTCCAACCCACTGAGGTATCTCTCCATGGCTGGGAGAAGTGCCTTGCTTGTTACACATAACACAGATCTCAATGCGCGTGTTCCAACCCGCTGGGTATCTCTCCATGGCTGGGAGCTGTGCCTTGCATGTTACACATAACACAGGTGTCAATGTACGTGTTCTAACCCGCTGAGGTATCTCTCCACGGCTAGGAGCAGTGGCTTGCATGTTACACATAACACAGCTCTCAATGCGCGTGTTCTAACCCACTGATGTATCTCTCCACGGCTGGGAGCAGTGCCTTGCATGTTACACACAGATCTCAATGCACGTGTTCTAACCCGCTGAGGTATCTCTCCATGGCTGGGAGCAGTGGCTTGCATGTTACACACAGATCTCAATGCACGTGTTCCATCCCGCTGGGGTATCTCTCATTGGCTGGGGGAAGTGCCTTGCATGTTACACATAACACAGATCTCAATGCGCGTGTTCTAACCCGCTGAGGTATCTCTCCATGGCTGGGAGCAGTGCCTAGCATGTTACACATAACACAGATCTCAATGCTCGTGTTCTAACCCACTGAGGTATCTCTCCATGGTTGGGAGCATTGGCTTGCATGTTACACACAGATCTCAATGCGCGTGTTCTAACCCCTTGAGGTATCTCTCCATGGCTGGGAGCAGTGGCTTGCATGTTACACATAACACAAATCTCAGTGCACTTGTTCTAACCCACTGAGGTATCTCTCCATGGCTGGGGGAAGTGGCTTGCATGTTACACATAACACAGCTCTCAATGCGCATGTTCTAACCCACTCAGGTATCTCTCCATGGCTGGTAGCAGTTCCTTCCATATTACACATTACACACAGATGTCAATGCGCTTGTTCTAACCTGCTGAGGTATCTCTCCATGGCTGGTAGCAGTGCCTTGCATGTTACACATAACACAGCTCTCAATGCGCGTGTTCTAACCCGCTGAGGTATCTCTCCATGGCTGGGGGCAGTGGCTTGCATGTTACACATAACACAGCTCTCAATGCGCGTGTTCTAACCCGCTGAGGTATCTCTCCATGGCTGGGGGCAGTGCCTTGCATGTTACACACAGATATCAAAGCGCGTGTTCCAACCCGCTGAGGTAGCTCTCGATGGCTGGGGGCAGTGGCTTGCATGTTACAGATAACACAGCTCTCAATGTGCGTGTTCAAACCCGCTGAGGTATCTCTCCCTGGCTGGGGGCAGTGCCTTGCATGTTACACATTACACACACATCTCAATGCGCATGTTCTAACCCACTGAGGTATCTCTCCATGGCTGGGGGCATTGGCTTGCATGTTACACAAGGATCTCAATGCGCATGTTCCAACCCACTGAGGTATCTCTCCATTGCTGGGAGCAGTGGCTTGCATCTTACACACAGATCTCAATGCACATGTTCCAACCTGCTGAGGTCTCTCTGAATGGCTGGGAGCAATGCCTTGTATGATACACACAGATCTCAATGCACGTGTTCTAACCCACTGAGATATCTCTCCATGGTCTAACACACTGAGGTATCTCTCCATGGCTGGGAGCAATGCCTTGCATGTTACACACAGATCTCAATGCACGTGTTCCAACCCGCTGAGGTATCTCTCCATGGCTGGGGGCAGTGGCTTGCATGTTACACATAACACAGATCTAAGTGCGCCTGTTCTAACCCACTGAGGTATCTCTCCATGGTCTAACCCTCTGAGGTATCTCTCCATGGCTGTGAGCAGTGCCTTGCATGTTACACACAGATCTCAATGCGTGTGTTCTAACCCGTTGAGGTATCTCTCCATGTCTGGGAGCAGTGGCTTGCATGTTACAAACAGATATCAATGCACGTGTTCTAACCCGCTGAGGTATCTCTCCATGGCTGGGAGCAGTGCCTTGAATGTTACACACAGATCTCAAAGCGCGTGTTCTAACCCGCTTAGGTATCTCTCCTTGGCTGGGGGCAGTGGCTTGCATGTTACACACAGATCTCAATGCGTGTGTTCCAACCTGCTGAGGTATCTCTCCATGGTCTAACCCGCTGAGGTATCTCTCCATGGCTGGGAGCAGTGGCTTGCATGTTACACACAGATCTCAATGCACGTGTTCCAACCCGCTGAGGTATCTCTCCATGGCTGGGAGCAGTGCTTTGCATGTTACACATAACACAGATCTCAATGCGCGTGTTCCAACCCGCTGAGGTATCTCTCCATGGCTGGGAGCCATGCCTTGCATGTTACACACAGATCTTAATGCGTGCGTTCTAACCCACCAAGGTATCTTTCCATGGCTGGGAGCAGTGCCTAGCATGTTACACATAACACAGCTCTCAATGCGCGTGTTCTAACCCACTGAGGTATCTCTCCACGGCTGGGAGCAGTGCCTTGCATGTTACACACAGATCTCAATGCACGTGTTCTAACCCACTGAGGTATCTCTCCATGGCTGGGAGCAGTGGCTTGCATGTTACACACAGATCTCAATGCATGTGTTCCATCCCGCTGGGGTATCTCTCATTGGCTGGGGGCAGTGCCTTGCATGTTACACATAACACAGATCTCAATGCGCGTGTTCTAACCCGCTGAGGTATCTCTCCATGGCTGGGAGCAGTGCCTAGCATGTTACACATAACACAGATCTCAATGCTCGTGTTCTAACCCACTGAGGTATCTCTCCATGGCTGGGAGCATTGGCTTGCATGTTACACACAGATCTCAATGTGCGTGTTCTAACCCCTTGAGGTATCTCTCCATGGCTGGGAGCAGTGGCTTGCATGTTACACATAACACAAATCTCAGTGCACTTGTTCTAACCCACTGAGGTATCTCTCCATGGCTGGGGGAAGTGGCTTGCATGTTACACATAACACAGCTCTCAATGCGCATGTTCTAACCCACTCAGGTATCTCTCCATGGCTGGTAGCAGTTCCTTGCATATTACACATTACACACAGATGTCAATGCGCTTGTTCTAACCTGCTGAGGTATCTCTCCATGGCTGGTAGCAGTGCCTTGCATGTTACACATAACACAGCTCTCAATGCGCGTGTTCTAACCCGCTGAGGTATCTCTCCATGGCTGGGGGCAGTGGCTTGCATGTTACACATAACACAGCTCTCAATGCGCGTGTTCTAACCCGCTGAGGTATCTCTCCATGGCTGGGGGCAGTGCCTTGCATGTTACACACAAATATCAAAGCGCGTGTTCCAACCCGCTGAGGTAGCTCTCGATGGCTGTGAGCAGTGGCTTGCATGTTACACATAACACAGCTCTCAATGTGCGTGTTCAAACCCGCTGAGGTATCTCTCCCTGGCTGGGGGCAGTGCCTTGCATGTTACACATTACACACACATCTCAATGCGCATGTTCTAACCCACTGAGGTATCTCTCCATGGCTGGGGGCATTGGCTTGCATGTTACACAAGGATCTCAATGCGCATGTTCCAACCCACTGAGGTATCTCTCCATGGCTGGGAGCAGTGGCTTGCATGTTACACACAGATCTCAATGAGCATGTTCCAACCTGCTGAGGTCTCTCTGAATGGCTGGGAGCAATGCCTTGTATGATACACACAGATCTCAATGCACGTGTTCTAACCCACTGAGATATCTCTCCATGGTCTAACACACTGAGGTATCTCTCCATGGCTGGGAGCAATGCCTTGCATGTTACACACAGATCTCAATGCACGTGTTCCAACCCGCTGAGGTATCTCTCCATGGCTGGGGGCAGTGGCTTGCATGCTACACATAACACAGATCTAAGTGCGCCTGTTCTAACCCACTGAGGTATCTCTCCATGGTCTAACCCTCTGCGGTATCTCTCCATGGCTGTGAGCAGTGCCTTGCATGTTACACACAGATCTCAATGCGTGTGTTCTAACCCGTTGAGGTATCTCTCCATGTCTGGGAGCAGTGGCTTGCATGTTACAAACAGATATCAATGCACGTGTTCTAACCCGCTGAGGTATCTCTCCATGGCTGGGAGCAGTGCCTTGAATGTTACACACAGATCTCAAAGCGCATGTTCTAACCCGCTTAGGTATCTCTCCTTGGCTGGTGGCAGTGGCTTGCATGTTACACACAGATCTCAATGCGTGTGTTCCAACCTGCTGAGGTATATCTCCATGGTCTAACCCGCTGAGGTATCTCTCCATGGCTGGGAGCAGTGGCTTGCATGTTACACACAGATCTCAATGCACGTGTTCCAACCCGCTGAGGTATCTCTCCATGGCTGGGAGCAGTGCTTTGCATGTTACACATAACACAGATCTCAATGCGCGTGTTCCAACCCGCTGAGGTATCTCTCCATGGCTGGGAGCCATGCCTTGCATGTTACACACAGATCTTAATGCGTGTGTTCTAACCCACCGAGGTATCTTTCCATGGCTGGGAGCAGTGCCTAGCATGTTACACATAATACAGGTGTCAATGCACGTGTTCTAACCCGCTGAGGTATCTCTCCATGGCTAGGAGCAGTGGCTTGCATGTTACACATAACACAGCTCTCAATGTGTGTGTTCTAACCCACTGAGGTATCTCTCCACGGCTGGGAGCAGTGCCTTGCATGTTACACACAGATCTCAATGCACGTGTTCTAACCCGCTGAGGTATCTCTCCATGGCTGGGAGCAGTGGCGTGCATGTTACACACAGATCTCAATGCACTTGTTCCATCCCGCTGGGGTATCTCTCATTGGCTGGGGGCAGTGCCTTGCATGTTACACATAACACAGATCTCAATGCGCGTGTTCTAACCCGCTGAGGTATCTCTCCATGGCTGGGAGCAGTGCCTAGCATGTTACACATAACACAGATCTCAATGCTCGTGTTCTAACCCACTGAGGTATCTTTCCATGGCTGGGAGCAGTGGCTTTCATGTTACACAACGATCTCAATGCGCGTGTTCTAACCCACTGAGGTATCTCTCCATTGGCTGGGAGCAGTGGCTTGCATGTGACACATAACACAAATCTCAGTGCGCTTGTTCTAACCCACTGAGGTATCTCTCCATGGCTGGGAGCAGTGGTTTGCATATTACACACAGATCTCAATGCGCATGTTGTAACCTGTTGAGGTATCTCTCCATGGCTGGGAGCAGTGGCAGGCATGTTACACATAACACAGATCTCAATGCTCGTGTTCTAACCCACTGAGGTATCTCTCCATGGCTGGGAGCAGTTCCTTGCATATTACACATTATACACAGATGTCAATGCGCTTGTTCTAACCTGCTGAGGTATCTCTCCATGGCTGGTAGCAGTGCCTTGCATGTTACACAGCACACAGCTCTTAATGCGCGTGTTCTAACCCGCTGAGTTATCTCTCCATGGCTGGGGGCAATGGCTTTCATGTTACACATAACTCAGCTCTCAATGCACGTGTTCTAACCCACTGAGGTATCTCTCCATGCTTGGGAGCAGTGCCTAGCATGTTACACATAACACAGATCTCAATGCACGTGTTCTAACCTGCTGAGGTATCTCCCCATGGCTGAGAGCAGTGGTTTGCATGTTACACATAACACAGCTCACAATGCGCGTGTTCTAACCCGCTGAGGTATCTCTCCATGGCTGGGGGCAGTGCCATGCATGTTACACACAGATATCAAAGCGCATGTTCTAACCCGCTTAGGTATCTCTCCTTGGCTGGGGGCAGTGGCTTGCATGTTACACACAGATCTCAATGCGTGTGTTCCAACCTGCTGAGGTATCTCTCCATGGTCTAACCCGCTGAGGTATCTCTCCATGGCTGGGAGCAGTGGCTTGCATTTTACACACAGATCTCAATGCACGTGTTCCAACCCGCTGAGGTATCTCTCCATGGCTGGGAGCAGTGCTTTGCATGTTACACATAACACAGATCTCAATGCGCGTGTTCCAACCCGCTGAGGTATCTCTCCATGGCTGGGAGCCATGCCTTGCATGTTACACACAGATCTTAATGCGTGTGTTCTAACCCACCGAGGTATCTTTCCATGGCTGGGAGCAGTGCCTAGCATGTTACACATAACACAGGTGTCAATGCACGTGTTCTAACCCGCTGAGGTATCTCTCCATGGCTAGGAGCAGTGGCTTGCATGTTACACATAACACAGCTCTCAATGCGTGTGTTCTAACCCACTGAGGTATCTCTCCACGGCTGGGAGCAGTGCCTTGCATGTTACACACAGATCTCAATGCACGTGTTCTAACCCGCTGAGGTATCTCTCCATGGCTGGGAGCAGTGGCGTGCATGTTACACACAGATCTCAATGCACTTGTTCCATCCCGCTGGGGTATCTCTCATTGGCTGGGGGCAGTGCCTTGCATGTTACACATAACACAGATCTCAATGCGCGTGTTCTAACCCGCTGAGGTATCTCTCCATGGCTGGGAGCAGTGCCTAGCATGTTACACATAACACAGATCTCAATGCTCGTGTTCTAACCCACTGAGGTATCTTTCCATGGCTGGGAGCAGTGGCTTTCATGTTACACAAAGATCTCAATGCGCGTGTTCTAACCCACTGAGGTATCTCTCCATTGGCTGGGAACAGTGGCTTGCATGTTACACATAACACAAATCTCAGTGCGCTTGTTCTAACCCACTGAGGTATCTCTCCATGGCTGGGAGCAGTGGCTTGCATGTTACACACAGATCTCAATGCGCATGTTGTAACCTGTTGAGGTATGTCTCCATGGCTGGGAGCAGTGCCTGGCATGTTACACATAACACAGATCTCAATGCTCGTGTTCTAACCCACTGAGGTATCTCTCCATGGCTGGGAGCAGTTCCTTGCATATTACACATTATACACAGATGTCAATGCGCTTGTTCTAACCTGCTGAGGTATCTCTCCATGGCTGGAAGCAGTGCCTTGCATGTTACACATCACACAGCTCTCAATGCGCGTGTTCTAACCCGCTGAGTTATCTCTCCATGGCTGGGGGCAGTGGCTTTCATGTTACACATAACTCAGCTCTCAATGCGCATGTTCTAACCCACTGAGGTATCTCTCCATGCTTGGGAGCAGTGCCTAGCATGTTACACATAACACAGATCTCAATGCACGTGTTCTAACCTGCTGAGGTATCTCCCCATGGCTGAGAGCAGTGGTTTGCATTTTACACATAACACAGCTCACAATGCGCGTTTTCTAACCCGCTGAGGTATCTCTCCATGGCTGGGGGCAGTGCCATGCATGTTACACACAGATATCAAAGCGCGTGTTCTAACCCGCTGAGGTAGCTCTCGATGGCTGGGAGCAGTGGCTTGCATGTTACACATAACACAGCTCTCAATGTGCGTGTTCAAATCCGCTGAGGTATCTCTTCCTGGCTGGGGGCAGTGCCTTGCATGTTACACATTACACACAGATCTCAATGCGCGTGTTCTAACCCACTGAGGTATCTCTTCCTGGCTGGGGGCAGTGCCTTGCATGTTACACAAAGATCTCAATGCACGTGTTCCAACCTGCTGAGGTCGCTCTGAATGGCTGGGAGCAATGCCTTGTATGTTAAACACAGATCTCAATGCACGTGTTCTAACCCACTGAGGTATCTCTCCATGGTCTAACACACTGAGGTATCTCTCCATGGCTGGGAGCAATGCCTTGCATGTTACATACAGATCTCAATGCGCGTGTTCTAATCCGCTGAGGTATCTCTCCATGGCTGGGGGCAGTGGCTTGCATGTTACACATAACACAGATCTCAATGCGCGTGTTATAACCCACTGAGGTATCTCTCCATGGCTGGGAGCTATGCCTTGCATGTTACACACAGATCTCAATGCACGTTTTCTAACCCACTGAGGTATCTCTCCATGGCTGGGAGCAGTGCCTTGCATGTCACACACAGATCTCAATGCTCGTGTTCTAACCCGCTGAGGTATCTCTCCATGGCTGGGGGCAGTGGCTTGCATGTTACACATAACACAGATCTCAATGCTCGTGTTCTAACCCGCTGAGGTATCTCTCCATGGCTGGGGACAGTGGCCTGCTTGTTACACATAACACAGATCTAAGTGCGCGTGTTCTAACCCACTGAGATATCTCTCCATGGCTGGGAGTAGTGGCTTGCATGTTACACACAGATCTCAATGCGCGTGTTCTAACCCGCTGAGGTATCTCTCCATGGTCTAACCCACTGAGGGATCTCTCCATGGCTGAGAGCAGTGCCTTGCATGTTACACATAACACAGATCTCAATGCTCGTGTTCTAACCCTCTGAGGTATCTCTCCATGGCTGTGAGTATTGGCTTGCATGTTACATAAAGATTTCAATGCGCGTGTTCTAACCCCTTGAGGTATCTCTCCATGGCTGGGAGCAGTGGCTTGCATGTTACACACAGATCTCAATGCGCGTGTTCTAACCCGCTGAGGTATCTCTCCATGGCTGGGAGCAGTGCCTAGCATGTTACACATAACACAGATCTCAATGCTCGTGTTCTAACCCACTGAGGTATCTCTCCATGGCTGTGAGCATTGGCTTGCATGTTACACACAGATCTTAATGCGCGTGTTCTAACCCCTTGAGGTATCTTTCCACGGCTGGAAGCAGTGGCTTGCATGTTACACACAGACCTCAATGCGCGTGTTCTAACCCGCTGAGGTATCTCTCCATGGCTGGGAGCAGTGGCTTGCATGTTACACACAGATCTCAATGTGTGTGTTTTAACCCGCTGAGGTTTCTCTCCATGGCTGGGAGTAGTGGCTTGCATGTTACACACAGATCTCAATGCGCGTGTTCTAACCCGCTGAGGTATCTCCCCATGGCTGGGGGCAGTGCCTTGCATGTTACACACAGATCTCAATGGGTGTGTTCTAACCCGCTGAGGTATCTCTCCATGGCTGGGGCAGTGCCTTGCATGTTACACACAGATCTCAATGGGCGTGTTCTAACCCGCTGAGGTATCTCTCCATGGCTGGGAGCAGTGGTTGCATGTTACACACAGATCTCAATGCGCGTGTTCTAACCCGCTGAGGTATCTCTCCATGGCTGGGAGCAGTGGTTTGCATGTTACACATAACACAGCTCTCAATGCGTGTGTTCGAACCCGCTGAGGTATCTCTCCATGGCTGGGGGCAGTGCCTTGCATGTTACACACAGATCTCAATGGGTGTGTTCTAACCCGCTGAGGTATCTCTCCATGGCTGGGGCAGTGCCTTGCATGTTACACACAGATCTCAATGGGCGTGTTCTAACCCGCTGAGGTATCTCTCCATGGCTGGGAGCAGTGGTTGCATGTTACACACAGATCTCAATGCGCGTGTTCTAACCCGCTGAGGTATCTCTCCATGGCTGGGAGCAGTGGTTGCATGTTACACACAGATCTCAATGCGCGTGTTCTAACCCGCTGAGGTATCTCTCCATGGCTGGGAGCAGTGGTTGCATGTTACACACAGATCTCAATGCATGTGTTCCAACCCACTGAGGTATCTCTCCATGGCTGGGAGCGGTGCCTAGCATGTTACACACAGATCTTAATGCTCGTGTTATAACCCACTGAGGTATCTCTCCATGGCTGGGAGCTATGCCTTGCATGTTACACACAGATCTCAATGCACGTTTTCTAACCCACTGAGGTATCTCTCCATGGCTGGGAGCAGTGTCTTGCATGTCACACACAGATCTCAATGCTCGTGTTCTAACCCGCTGAGGTATCTCTCCATGGCTGGGGGCAGTGGCTTGCATGTTACACATAACACAGATCTCAATGCTCGTGTTCTAACCCGCTGAGGTATCTCTCCATGGCTGGGGGCAGTGGCCTGCTTGTTACACATAACACAGATCTAAGTGCGCGTGTTCTAACCCACTGAGATATCTCTCCATGGCTGGGAGCAGTGGCTTGCATGTTACACACAGATCTCAATGCGCATGTTCTAACCCGCTGAGGTATCTCTCCATGGTCTAACCCACTGAGGGATCTCTCCATGGCTGAGAGCAGTGCCTTGCATGTTACACATAACACAGATCTCAATGCTCGTGTTCTAACCCTCTGAGGTATCTCTCCATGGCTGTGAGTATTGGCTTGCATGTTACATAAAGATTTCAATGCGCGTGTTCTAACCCCTTGAGGTATCTCTCCATGGCTGGGAGCAGAGGCTTGCATGTTACACACAGATCTCAATGCGCGTGTTCTAACCCGCTGAGGTATCTCTCCATGGCTGGGAGCAGTGCCTAGCATGTTACACATAACACAGATCTCAATGCTCGTCTTCTAACCCACTGAGGTATCTCTCCATGGCTGTGATCATTGGCTTGCATGTTACACACAGATCTTAATGCGCGTGTTCTAACCCCTTGAGGTATCTCTCCACGGCTGGGAGCAGTGTCTTGCATGTTACACATAACACAGATCACAATGCGCGTGTTCTAACCCGCTGAGGTATCTCTCCATGGCTGGGAGCAGTGGTTTCCATGTTACACATAACACAGATCACAATGTGCGTGTTCTAACCCGCTGAGGTATCTCTCCATGGCTGGGAGCAGTGGCTTCCATGTTACACATAACACAGATCGCAATGCGCGTGTTCTAACCCGCTGAGGTATCTCTCCATGGCTGGGAGCAGTGGCTTGCATGTTACACACAGATCTCAATGCGCGTGTTCTAACCCGCTGAGGTATCTCTCCATGGCTGGGAGCAGTGGCTTGCATGTTACACACAGATCTCAATGTGTGTGTTTTAACCCGCTGAGGTATCTCTCTATGGCTGGGAGCAGTGCCTAGCATGTTACACATAACACAGATCTCAATGCTTGTGTTCTAACCCGCTGAGGTATCTCTCCATGGCTGGGAGCAGTGGCTTGCATGTTACACATAACACAGATCTCAATGCTTGTGTTCTAACCCGCTGAGGTATCTCCCCATGGCTGAGAGCAGTGGTTTGCATGTTACACATAACACAGCTCTCAATGCGCGTGTTGTAACCCGCTGAGGTATCTCTCCATTGGCTGGGGGCAGTGCCACACAGATCTCAATGCGCGTGATCTAACCCCTTGAGGTATCTCTCCATGGCTGGGAGGAGGGGCTTGCATGTTACACACAGATCTCAATGCGCGTGTTCTAACCCGCTGAGGTATCTCTCCATGGCTGGGAGCAGTGCCTAGCATGTTACACATAACACAGATCTCAATGCTCGTGTTCTAACCCACTCAGGTATCTCTCCATGGCTGTGAGCATTGGCTTGCATGTTACACACAGATCTCAATGCGCGTGTTATAACCCGCTGAGGTATCTCTCCATGGCTGGGAGCAGTGCTTAGCATGTTACATACAGATCTCAATGGGCGTGTTCTAACCCGCTGAGGTATCTCTCCATGGCTGGGAGCAGTGGCTTGCATGTTACACATAACACAGCTCTCAATGCGCGTGTTGTAACCCGCTGAGGTATCTCTCCATTGGCTGGGGGCAGTGGCTTGCATGTTACACACAGATCTCAATGGGCGTGTTCTAACCCGCTGAGGTATCTCTCCATGGCTGGGGGCAGTTGCTTGCATGTTGCACACAGATCTCAATGGGCCCAGCCTCATTTCCCAGGACTCTGGATGCTTTCCGGGGAAAATCTGGGCTAGAAGCGAGTTTAATAAACTGGTCATGGCGAATAGAAAAGCAGTGAATTTGCTAAATCATCTGTGCGCAGCTCTGTCATGAGTAGGACATGCCAAGGGACTCAGCCCTATGTACTGCTGGTGCACAATGTGTGGGAAAGGTCTCTTGTGACAAGATTTCCACTGGGCTCCATGAGGTGTAATCTCTGTTTCCACTGGGCCAATTTGATCTGAAAAGTCTCCTTGTGTGTCCCTGTGAAGATGTCTCTTTTCAGACCTTGTTGCATTTTATGATCCCTTTATTGCCCATTTTGAAAGAACAGTGTTTTTTAAATGCAGACCTGCCTTTTACTTTTTGCTGTTATGGTAGCAGATGCCGTTTGTGTTGCTGTGCGATTGTTTTTTTTAAGTGCAATATGCTGGCGTAACTCTGATTTTTAAAATTATTTGTCATTGTGTGTATTTGTGTATTTGCTTTTATATTTTATCTAGTTTTATGCTTATCTGTAATAATAACCAAATAAATTGAATTGAATTGTGTTCTGGGCTACGTGTGTGTGTCCTGGGGTGCCTGCCTCAGCAGGGGGTACACGGCTGCATAAACTGTGCATACATCAGCTACAGGCTGGCAGCCGTGAGGGCGCAGAGTCTGCAGGGCACTGGAGCACATGCTGTTAATGTGTGACCTTGGTCAGATGCGCAGTTACAGCTGCCACTGAACGGGGGTGTCCGTGTGGGGGAGGGGTGGCAGGGGGATTGGAATAAAAAAAAAGAATAAAGAAAAAAACACTTACGCCTACTACGGAGACAGGTTTGTCTTCCTCTGTTCTCTTTGTCCAGAAGCACAAGGCTTGCAGACTCCCCTCCAATCACGGCGCTACTGTAATCAGCATGACAGCAGCGCTGTGATTGGTGTGAGCGCCCTGCTTCGGCGCTCAAACAGGGAGTTGCACCCTGTGCACTTTCTCCTCCCGGCTGTTCAATACAGCCGGGTGGAGAAATGCAAAGTGCGCATGCCTGTTTGGCCGGCTGAAGGCACGTGCATACTTATGTTCACCAAATACTCCTCCCTCCAACACGCCTCGCCCTAACCTAGCTCACCGAAAAATAGAATGATAATAACGCTTTGTTACTACCATTGAATTTTTCCTCGCCTCCTGCTAAAAGCAGGGGGGTGACGCTCCTCCGTCCTCGTGGAGAAGCCGCCCCTGCAGATGCGTACACAGAAGAGTATTATTTGTGTATTGCACTGGATGTTCCAATTACATGTCACCCTTTTGGGCCGGGTGCGCGCCTGTGCATTGCGTGTAACCTGAATATTGTTAAATGTTTCACATGACAAAGGAGTGACATATGTGCAACTGTTTGAACATTGATCGCTGCTTGTCACAGGGGTAATACATTCACTCAGTTTGGGCCAGTGACATACATTCCATCACTATTAGCAGTACTGGCTTGCCTGGCCTCTGACCCCTTTCCAGGAGGTTGCTGGCCAATTCATGTGCTGGGTCTGGTTCCTGCAATTTACTCTCAGGTTTGGTGTCTCAGCCTCATGGGTGTCAGGACATTGGCAGCTTTACACCTGGTGTTTGTGCAGTGGAAAGCTGGAAGTCTTGGTGCCTGTTCCTCGTCTAACAGCTAACTGGGAAGTGTAGTTTCCTGTTCATGCTTCAGCAGGCGTCTGGTAAATTTAGTGTCTTGCTGTTATTCTAGCTGTTTACTGAAATGTCTTGGTGTGTTTTAGCTGGTTCCTCGCAGGTTTGGTGTCTGGTCCGTGTTTCAGCAGGCTTCTCTCAGATTAAGGCGGTCATTCTGACTTTGGCGGGCGGCGGCGGCCGCCCGCCAAAGTCCCGGCGTCAGAATACCGCTGCGCGGTCAAAAGACCGCCGCGGTAATTCTGAGTTTCCCACTGGGCTGGCGGGCGACCGCCAGAAGGCTGCCCGCCAGCCCAGCGGGAAACCCCCTTCAATGAGGATGCCGGCTCCGAATGGAGCCGGCGGAGTGGAAGGGGTGCGACGGGTGCAGTTGCACCCGTCGCGATTTTCAGTGTCTGCTTGGCAGACACTGAAAATCTTGGTGGGGCCCTGTTAGGGGGCCCCACGACACCCGTTACTGCCAGCCAGGTTCTGGCGGTCAAAACCGCCAGAACCAGGCTGGCGGTAAGGGGGTCGGAATCCCCATGGCGGCGCTGCCTGCAGCGCTGCCATGGAGGATTCCCCAGGGCAGCGGGAAACCAGCGGGAAACCGGCGGGACACCGCCGGTTTCCCGTTTCTGACCACAGCTGTACCGCCGCAGTCAGAATGCCCATGGATGCACTGCCAGCCTGTTGGCAGTGCATCCGCGGTCCCCGGCCCTGGCGGTAGTCAACCGCCAGGGTCGGAATGACCCCCTAAGTGTCTTGCTGCTATCCCAGCTGGGCACTGAAAAGACTTTGGCCCTAATTATGAGTCTGGCACTCCTACGACCACCAGACTCGCTGTGGTGGTACGATCGCCGCCAATGCGGCAGTCCGGCCTCCACATTACAATTGTAGCAAAAGCACCATGGTCCAAACGCCGGCACTGCCACTTTTTCGCCAGCTGACAGCCTGGAGGTGCAGGCGGTCTTAATCTGCCAGGGCAGCACTGCAAGCAGCACTGCCCTGGGGATTACGACTCCCATGTCCCCCAGCTTTTGCATGGCGGTTACAGGCAGTGAAATGCGCAAAAAGTGCTGTCGCACCCGATGCACTGCAAAATTGCCGCGTCAATGTTGTGGGTAGTTTCCCGCTGGGCTGGCTGACAGAAAAACTGTTTCCGCCCGCTGTCCCAGCAGGAAACTCATAATAGGGCCAGCGGGCGGAAAACCAAACTGGTGGTCTTCTGACCCAAAGAGTTTGGCAGACGGCTTCCACCGCCCGCCAAACTCATAATGAGGCCCTTGGTGCTTCCTGGTGGTTCCTGGCAGGTTTGGTGACAGGACTGGGTGGGCCCGATTCACAAAGGTAAACTTCGAGTTTTGGTGTAAGTTTAGACCAAAAGTCTAAGTTTGCGACTTTTGGGCATTCACAAAGGTAAGTTATGGGCAGTATCTTTATGTCAGCAGGAGGTTTGGTGTCTGATCCTCGTGTCAGCAGTCTTCTCTTAGATTCAGTGTCTTGCTGTTATGCCAGCTCGTTATTGAAAGGACCTGGGGCCTGATTTACAACTCGGTGGACAGGTTACTCTGTCACAGCGGTGATGGATAGCCCATTCACCGAAATCTAAATCCCATTATATCCTGTGGTATTTATACTTCATCAGCAGACAGGATATCCGTCTCTGTTGTGACAGAGTAACCCGACCACTGAGTTCTAAACCAGGCCCTTGATGTCTTCTAGCTGGTTCCTAGCAGGTTTGGTGCCTGGTCCTTTTGTCAGCGGGCTTCTCCCAGGTTTAGCGTCCTGCTCTTATTCCAGCTGGTGACTGAAAGGTCTTCATGGCTCCTAGCAGGTTTGGAGTCTGGTCCTTTTCTCTTCAGGGTGCTCGCAGCCAATTTAAACACTGTAAATGAACTGTACATGGTCAGTCTTCTGATGCTCTTGTCTCACTTTTCCAGATTACCACATTGCTCGCTCCCGAAGGAAGAGTGTTCCGGGAGGGAAGCAGTACAGCATGGAGCCCCCACCCGCGGCCCCCTTCCGGCCCTCGGTAAGAGACCCCTGCCTGCACTCTCACCAGCTGTCGCAAAGACCCCCCTCTCCATCTCTTCTGGCGTGGTCTCGCCCTGCCTTCTCGAACTTTTCTTTTCATTCTTACACTCATTATATACCTGCCTTATTGTGATTTGTTAGGTATACATTGCATTTTCCATACAGAACTTCAGATGTATTTACTTTGTAGATATTGGACTATTGTTCATAGATTTACTTCTACGGCAAATATGAAGATAGTAGAACATTGGTCCAATGTTTCGTAGATTGTCTCTTCAGGGCCCATTTCATGGATGCTCTATAGAACTGCTTTCATTAAATTGTTCTCAAAACAGGCAATATCTAATCTTACCAGATTGGATATGCACATAGAACAGTACCCTTACACACTGAGAAATTGTATCTATGATGTGGGTGTGTAGAGAAACAACACTTGGTTCTATGTTTACACATTAACTTGCTCCCCAGTCAAGGAATCAGTAAGGATTTTACTTCCATTGAGCATCCTCAGTAGTAATCCATGAACCCAGTCATGAGCCCTAAACACCCCTGTTAGTTTCACTATCCGTTTACTGTGGCATAACCATGTTCAACAAAATCACTACAAAATCGTCGCCATTCACTATCTGTAAAACATGTCATGCATAATAGTCCACCCAGCATCAACAAATGTGCATTCTTCAATTATAGATTACATTCATGCATTATCTGCACAGCTTGGAATATACATCACTTAAAAATGTGTCTAGGAATCCCAGTGTACTCAGACAAAATGCATATTTAATGAGCATGGGAACATTTAAATAAGTAAGGATCTGCACTTTCTCTTCAAGCACATCACTCAGTGAAGCATCAGCAAAGCCATCATCATTCGGAATTATTCTAGATTGGACGTGCACACCACTAAATGTCTCAAGCTGTATATGTTCATATTATGTTCATAAGTGTGCACTTGAAGGATTAATATTCATTCAGTATCCAAACACTTTGACATGCCTTGACAACAGTGTCAGACCAACCTACAGGGTTGGGCTGACAGGTCAGTGTATGGGCTTGTTTTTATGGTTTAGCTGGGCAGCCCAGGTGTCAGCAGACAATTACGTGGGAATCACCAGAAGTGGTGCTTTAGTACACGTTTTGATGGGGCAGAAGTTGTGTGCTTTCCTAAAAAAAGTGCTTACCCCCCACACTGCTGCCAGGATTTTTTTGATGTATCTAGCCGCCTGAGCTTGAACCTTCAGAGGCACAACATGACATTGTAATGCTATCCAAGTGTCTCAGACAACCAGATAATTTATTATGTTTTTCTCTGGCAGCAGCTCAGATGGAAGAAGGGCAGTCATTAAACTACATGGATTTTTAGGTCTGGCTTGACTGTTAGTTAACCTTTTAACCTTCACCAATATTATTCTACAGTACTTTGCTTCCGCGCAAATACAGATCAATTCCCATGCTATTTACTTACAATGTTTCACAAGACTCCTTTAAAGCCAAACCTATTGGCATTACCAATGCTTGCTTTGGCTGTTTGTGGGCCTTTTTTAAGGTCTGATAGGACAGTTTTATTCTGTTGATTTCCCTGATATTACTGCAAGCATTGCTTGCAACAAGCACAAATCCATACAGTGTTCCATACCATGCAAAACACCCGTACAATGTGTCCGTGCAAGTTCACGAGTGCCCCAATTTGGAAATGGGGGCCACTTTCCTAGCTACCTGATTTACTCATGAGGGCCGCTTTTATTTTGGTGCCCGGTTCTATTGTCTGTCCAAGTCCAGCCTTGCATGACATGATAATAGTGAATGAAATATTAAAGAAAGGATAATTTCCTTTCCATACAACTTGACACACAACATGCAGTTTTCTACAAGATGTTCATGTACTCATGCATATGATGCACAACCATGGTCTGTTCACTTATACAGCACATAGAAACCCACACACTCGCCTCAACATTTCGCACTAGTAGTACAGTAAACATTCATTATGTGTGTAAACACACACACACATATATATATATATATATATATATATATATATATATATATATATATGCACATACACACGATCAGGCACACACATACACTCATATATATACATATATATATATATATATATATATATATATATATACACACACCCACCCAGACATACAGGCACACATGCATATATATATATATATATATATATATATATATATATATATATATATATAGCTATACACACGCACATATATATGTATATATATATCTACACATATAGGCACAGGCACACACATACACACACACACAGTGTCACATGCACATAGTAGATGCCACTACTGGCCCTGTCGTTATCCAATAGGCTAATATACTTTAAATTAGACTGCAAGGCACATGCATGTTCCTTCTGTCTTTAAACAATACAACTATCATGAAAATAAATGTAAAACACGTTTCCAATGAGAATTAATCTGACACATGCTGCTGCCAAAAGAATTAAAGGCAAAGGTCGTCTAAAATTGTAGACATGCCTGCGCTGAGATGCTGTTAGAGTGTGCAGGTGCCTAACTGGTGGATTAAAGTGGCCCCTGTCGCCTCTTTGGTGAATGAAAGGTGTGAAATAATACACAGACTGACATCCTCCAATGCCTAGGTAACTGCAAAGTATTTTACATTTGATTATAGCCCAACTGCTCTCCCAGAAATGAGCGGTTCACATGTGCTTTTCATTTAGCTGGGACAGAACATGCCCACCTGCCTATTGGAGCAATCCAATACTGAAAGGGAATTCTGGGAAGAAGAGCAGGTTGGTCTGCGCGCGCAGGAGTGATGTGGTTATATACACAGACCTGCTCAGTGGTGGCTGGTGACTGAAAGCAGTGGGTGGGGCACAAATACAAGACGGAATTGCACCTTGTGAGAGAGCCTCACTACCCACGTATTTCCATTCACCTACTCACCCACTGCCTTTGGTCACCTACCCATTTACTCATCCACATTGTCATCCACTGCCATTCACACAACTCTTAAACACAGACACCCACATTTTCTCAGCCACTCTGTCAAGCCTGCAAACACATTCAAACAAACACACATTGCCTCACCCATCCAGTATCCAGCAGTTTCAGTGACATATCACGTCATTAGTCTGCAGAAGAAATAAAACAATAACTAGCCATGATAAATTACTGGAACCATTACTGCCTTTGAGAGAAGAAATCACCTACAGAGGCAGTGAAGGGAGAGGAGAGCTGAGAGAACAGATTCTTTTCTTATTGTCTGTAAAAAAGATAGAGCTCCAACTTACTTGTGTGCAGGGTTGTCTTTGGCATATTTATGACTTGAGGTCTTCAGGTCACACTCCTGTCTCCCAGAGAGCCCTGGATGGAGTTATTTATTGCATTTATTCCATTTCTCTGCCACAGACTGGGGATTTTCTTTGGGCAATGCCACATTCTTTTAATATAATGTGACCTCTGGTACGTAGACCCTTCTGATCACACCCCACCATTTGAGTAAATAGGAAAGGGTGGAGAATAATTTCGGAGGGACATGGAGTTTTCAGAAACCCGGGCTGAAAAAAAACGCTCCAGGCTGTTACAATCAGGGCTTCTGGTGGAGGAGGAGATAAGCCTGGGACGTCACTGTGATCTGAGAAAACGTAAGGGCTTTGAGCCCTGTCAGCCCTACTGTGCAGCTTTCAGCCGCATACTGACGCAGACGGAGTGGGGCTTTTCAAGGTGCACAACTTTCACTCTGAAAATGTTGTGCAGAAAATGTTTTACTTTCATCATGTAATTAAATGTATGCTTCTCTAGAGAGGCCAGAAAAGGCTAGTGGCGCAGCCCCTTAGCCCTTGAACACCAGCTGCCACTGGACCTGCTGCTGCCAGTTTGAGAAAAACAAAATCCGATCTGGTAGAGATGAGGTGACTCCACTCCGACCAACACAACATTCTTCCAAAACTTTACACAAAAACAAATTACATAGGTGTCAGCAAATGGGGTTTATTACATGGTGTAGTTGTCTGACCTCAATACGCTACCAACCTCTTTAGGACCAGTCAAGTTTTGTTTCTTAACCACTTAGTTCAACCCTGGGTAACTGTGACCCTGAGCAGTCAGGTGCACACAAAGGAACAACTGAAAAGGATTTGAGCAATTGAAGAAAAAATACACCAGACACTCAAAAAATACAAAACCAATTTATAAACAGAGATTAGATTTTTATGTAAATTTAGACACCAAAAGGAAAACTGAAGAGTTCATGACGCACAAAATTAACAATGTATAGTAAATCAACAGTTTTAACTTGAACACGAACAAGCATTGTCAAATTTAACAAATTTGATGTTCAGAAAGTTTTTCAGGAAACACTTTGTGGAGTATCAGTGTAGTTGCTTAGAGTTACCTTAGGTGACCATCTCTGACAGTGAGCGAGTCAGGGTGACCAGTAAGACCCACAGAAACAGTCGCCTCTCCTAGAGAAGCAGTCTTCAGTTCAGTTGCAGCATCAGTGGCTCCTTGCTCTTGACGTCTTTGGAATGGTTGTGGTGCAAGAGATACGGGATGCTGAATATCTTGAAGGATACTAAAGACACTGTGTGATTGAAAGGGGCCTTCCTGGTGCTACTCTTTGGTTCACAAGTTTGGTGAGGCGATCCTGGCCACAGGGGTCTACATCCCTTGAAGTTCCAATGTGCCATCAGTTGACCGGTACAATTGTTTTAACAGTTTTCCTTTTTTCAGCAGTAACTTGCCTTCTGGTCAACCTAGCTGCACTCTGACAACTCTCACGCTACAACATACTTAGGGGCAACTTTTGACCATTGATTCTGGATCCCTTGAACTGTACCGTGGCGAGAAGCAGCAGTTCGGGAACCTGAGCTACCAATTCATGCCATCAGGCTTCATTATCTGTTGTGGCCCTGTGCTGCAAACAGGGGTTCAGCCAGCTGACACTTGGAGTCTCTTACTGCGCTGGGCTAAGGAGTCTACTTCTCCATCAGCAGGACACAGCAGGCACAGTCTATTCTCCTTTGCTAGCCACCCGGTACAGCAAGTGCAGTCCACGTCAGTGGAGCTTGTGACTTGGGCAACTCTTGCAGGTTTTCTTGTGAGGTTGTGTATGAACTTTCCACAATAAGTGACCATACGTAGGTAGCTCCTATTTTCAGACACATTTGTTGTGGCACAGGCTCGATGATGTTGTGGACTTTTTTTGGGGTCAGAAGAAAATCCTTCTTTGAAGAATCTGTACCTAAATATTTCAGTGCTGTTCTTTAAAAGCTCACACTTCTCCTTGTGGCGAGTGAGTCCACTATCTCCGATCTTTGAAAGTAGTGGCTTTAAATTTTCATTGTGTTGCCCAGTGGAGCTTGCATATACTAGTATATCCTTGCCCACATAGAGCACCCCTTAGAGGCCTGATAACTTTTCTTGAATACAGTTCTGGAAAATTTCAATTGCACTTGAAATGCCGAAGTTCAGTCTCTTGTAGCCTTGGGCTTTTTGACCATTACAATAAGCGATACCCAAGGGGTGGAGCCTTCTACTTTGTTGATGATGTCAGCAGCTTCAGGCTTCTTTTACTCATGTTCTACATGCGTGTGTACATGAAACAGAATGTGTCTGTCATTCAGTGCAGCTGGCTCGATAGTAGGCTCAATGTGGAATTTCACTGACTTTCCTTCCAGTCAACCAGTACCTTGAACGGTTCCTTTGAACTCTTCCAGCATCATTTCATTGTTGTTGCACTCCAAATTCAGATGGGATACGTTTGAGTGATTCTGCAACACTGCAGCTCATGAGCATGGTCCCTCTTGACCTGATCACAAAGAAACGGGGCGCACTGAGCTATGAGTGGTGCACTACTCTGGTGGTAAACAGTCCTGCCAGATCTGGAAATTTTGCACTGCCAGAGGCGTGATTCTTTGTTGGTGTCTTCCTCAGCACTGGGGATGGGTGCGATTGGGATAGTCTTTGAGAGCCATAACGACAGTCTTTGTGAGCCTTAACAATAGTCTTTGTGAGCCTTAACAATAGTCTTTGTGACCCTTAACACAGACAGTGGCTCCAGTGTCTATAAGGCCGGTTACCGAGTGGCCATGAATTACCAGTTTGCACACTGGATGCACCTTCTTCTTGGTGGGTATAGGGTCAAGAATAGTAGATACTGCATGCTATCCTGCGCAGCGCCCTTTTTCACTGATGTGTCTAATGGAAAAAATAATAGAAATATCTATAAAAAAAGAATAGTAGATATCAAGTGAACTTGTTCAGGACTGGAAACTGCTGATTCAGCTGAGTCTTCCGGGAGACGGGCGCCTCCTTTCGAGGTGTTGCACTTTGAGCTTCGATTTCTCTTGTGGCTTCTCGTGGATTGCTGGTGAGCACTTGGCAGATCGGCTTACTGTCACAAAGTGATTTGTTTTGTCACAAGCTGAATACATCTTACCCTTGGTAGTCCATTATGGTCCATTGTACTGCAGGCTGCTGAAGGATCAACATAGCTTATCATTCTTGTTACCAGGAGGCTTCGATAGATGGCATGAGCTACCTCCTTGGTCTCAGTGGGCTCAGTTTTACTCACTTTGGTAGCAAGAATTGCTTCAATGTGCATAGCTTTCACTTTAGCCAGTCTGAGTGCCCTCCCAAGGGCACTCATTATGGCCAGCAGCCTTTGTTCTGTCATCAGTATCTCTTTCCTGAGTTCTGAGGAGTGACAGCCTTGTATTAGTTGAGCGTGGAATTCTTCGTCAATGTTGGTGAACTTACACATGCTCACCAGCTCACACCAGCCTCAATGGACTCACTTGGAACTTTGGTCCTTTCTTTGTTAACCTTAAAATAAAACTTTGGTAGACATGGTTCGTTTGGGTGCTGAATTATTGACTTAGCACGGTTACTACTACTGTGTAATCATCGTCATCTGCAATGTCGGCAAGGGTAAAACATATTTTGTGTCCCTCCTCACCCCCTAAGTACAATAGAACAGCCCTTTGTGTTGCTGGTTCAGTCTCTTTTGTTGCAACAAGATGAGTTTCAAACCTGGAGGTCCACGTCCTCCATCTAGCCACCACTGATAATGGGGCTGATAACAAGCTGAAGGGCTAGATGGCGTGTGCAGCATTGTCCAACATGGTGAGGGTGGTGATAACACTCTCTGGTAGTTAGGCCTGTTAGAGTGGCTTGAAACACACTTGTGCTCAGTGGTGGGGTAGTGGCGAGCGCTTGTTCATTTTCCTTTGCATTATTATTAACAGACGAGTGGTCATGCCTCCTTTTGTACTTATTTATTTCTGATCACTTATTTGTAGGCACACCCTTCCCCATTCCGGAATAGGGATGTTGAGAGACAGAATACTGCATCTTAACAGCTAAGAGTGGTATCTTGTGAGACAGGTAGCGGAAGATGTTATTTATCATGCTGCGGTTGCACTCAGCAGTGGGCATCCCATAACATGGAGTGATGGTCTTGTACACCGCCTTGGCTGGGCGAATTCACCTGCTGTTGGGATCAACCCAAAATCAGACTGGGTCGAGGGGTGCCAGAGGTCATTCCCACTGGGACCAACACAACATTAGTGTCTTCCAGGATCCCTGCTTGATGAGATGCCCACATCAATGATGGAAATTGCTAGCATCATTTTGTTGGATAACATGCTCAGCACTGGAGCTGCTTTTTGAAGCACACCCAGGTGCTGAGAACCACTCTGGTAGTACTGTTGTCATGACACATGCAGCCTCCATAGACATGTTTTGGTAGCTGTGAAATCAGCGTGTGAGTTACAGGACTCGTTTATTAGGTTGAGCGCACCAGCGCTCTGGCCTGTTGTAATCTATCTTTGGGCTTTTATCCACGCCCCCTGCACGCCCATCACTTTCACCCGTTCATGGGCTTGCCTTTTAAACATCCTTTGCTATCATTGGTAAATGCTTTACGTTTGTCCCTCCATGGGGCAGTTTTGTTACCACCTTGCCCATCGACCCTGTTACATGGATAATTGCACGTTTGCTGATACGTTTGACTGCGAGCAAACTTCTTTTTCCTTTAGTGTCTACCCTTCGCCCTCATGGTGGCCATGGCACTTTGAATCGGCTCGCTTATGTCAGCTGACTAACCCGAGCATAGATTTGCACAACCTTGATAGTAAAATGTGCATGTTTTGTGGCAAGTGCATATTTTATCACATTGGTGTGTTTATATCATTGAAACTTGCCAGGCATTCAGGCATGAGTGTACATTGACTGGTTACATAAATATAGAAATATACACATTTCAGCTTCATTTTTTACAAAACCTAAACGAAATATGGATAAATACTGATAAAATTAGCAAACAATTAAATCTGGATAAATACAGACAGAAAAAAAAGAAAAAAAAACTTTAAAACTGTGAGCCCTACAGTTGTATACGGAAAGGTGGTGACCAGAGGTGTAGCAACCCGTGGTGCAGTCGGTACAGTGGCACCGAGGTCCAGAAGGGTCAGGAGTCATCCGGCCCCCCACCAGGTGCAGTTATTTATAAGAGAAGGCAATTTCCAGTTTTCTGTTTATGTCCCAGTATCAGACTGTGGGCTGGTTCTATGTGTAATTTTGGGTGGCTGGGAGGGATGTAAGAGTGTCCCAGACCGTGAAATGTGGCATCCACGGGCCCCGTATTCCAGCAGAGACGGCTCCTGTTTGCCATGGGCCGGGCTGCTGTATTGCAGGGTGATTGCACAGTCCGTCCTCCAGTTTAAAAGCAGCTCTGCTCTACCACACAGGAAGCTGAGACAGAGCAGTGTGTCTGCTGCAGGGCCACTGGAATTATGCGGCAGTGGAGGGCCAAATTGTGCGGCAGGTATGATTAAATTATGCGGCAAGAAAAGACAAATTATGCAGCGTAATGCGGTATATAATGTGATGATAATACATTTTTTTCTGATTTTTACACGTTAAAAATGTCTGGGCTTAGATTGCACCTCACTTGTACTGGTTTAACACCCAAATATAGTAATTAGCAAGAGAGCAGTGACCAGTCAACCTTTGCAAAGGGAGTTCCAGTGCGCAGCAACGCATGTCACTGCATGTATAATAGCTTTTGAACCGTTTGAGCTACAACAATTTTTTGGGGGTTAAAATCTGCAGACTGTGCAACAGATGATGGATTATGTGGCTACGGCAGCGAATGCATAATTATGCGAAAATCGCTGCAGCCATAAAATTCCAGAATTCCTTTGGCCCTGGTCTGCTGCACGTGTTTTGCTGTTAAATCAAAAACTCCCCTTAGAAATTCAATACTCGGCACTCTAGGGCAACCGCGACAAATCACTCACCTCGCTCATTAAACTTTCACACACTTTCACTCCTTAGAGCAGACAGAATTTAGTACCACAAAAATGTCAAAATGGGAAGAGGTTTGTTAACATACATATTAAAAACGTCCAGTTATGTCCTATCCTCCATCCCTTGGCCTCTCTGCAAACCACCCAGGGAAATGGTCACTTATGTGCCAGTTCTAATCTGAGTAAAGGAGGAATACACAGCTGACAGTCACAAGAAAAGACAATGCTGTGCTCAAAGGCGAGGAGAGAGAGTGTGTGCCTGTGTGTATGGCAGAGTGGGAGATGGAGGAGGGGAGGTGACTTAAGGGAAGTACCTGGAGAAGGACAGAGTGAACAACAGTAAGAAGAGAAAGTCTGAGGCATGCAGATGGGGGCTTCAGAAACAGAAATGTGGAGAGAAAAAGCCTGTAACTGGCTCATGTAGAATGAGAGATTGCAGAAGGGACATTTTAAGGATTTTTGGGGCCATGGGCCAAACTTATTTTGGGGGCCCCTGTCGGAACACCTTTGAATTCATGATCCAATTTCAGCTCTTTCTTGCACTCTTTGGCCAGGCGAATGACAGTGCACAGGGACACTGGTACACATTCTAAATGTGTATACATCTAACATTCTGTGATAGTGACGTGTGACTTCAATAGGGTAACACAGCATCAGCTCACTAATATAACTGCAAATAACCTCTGTGACCCCCTCCCATTTCTCATATGTTGCATGAAACACAAACACAACATTTAGCTGCAAAATGTCTGTAATAGGCTCATACATCACCCACATTAAAAATACCTTAAAGGAAAACATATTTAAAACAATCTGTTTAAGAATTACTCAAGGTCATCAGGGCGAGACTCTCTGCAGAACAGACCTGGCTCTGTTGGGGGGCATGAAAGGCTGGAGCCCTGGGCCAGAGCCCACTTTGCCCATCCTTAAAACCTCCCTGGATTGCAGAGTAAAGTCAGAGTGATTCAAACACTGAGAAGACCTCTCCACTCCCCTTCCACACACCTTTGTAATGTTTAATTCACAGACTCGTATGTTCTGAATTGAAGTAGTTCTGCGCCGCAGCATTCTAGCTGTTACTGAATGAGTAACACAAGTCTGATGACTCCGCGCCACAAGCATCGACAAAACACGCTAGCTGGCTTGGGGAGCGGGTTCTGCCTTTGCTTGATAGGTCTGGATGAACTAACAAAAACCCCACAGAGAAGCCCTGAGTACTGGTCGCTTGGCACACTGCCTCAGGCTCATGGTTCTGACTCACGTGTCCTTAATGACATAGGCCAGGCCTGGTGTCAAGGTTTGCTAGTTACACTTCTTGCCACTCACCTTTTAGCGGGCTCCCCCACTTTTTCAATCCATTTTAAATACGCCCCAGTGGGGCAGTAGCGTTGGCACATGAACCTATTAAGCTATGATATACCTTAATTTCTGTTTTTAAAATCTATTGTATTGTTTTCAGTTTTAATGAAACATAAGTTGTGCTTTGTGTTTCATCCAAAAATAGTATTTATTTTGATACAAAATGTTCTTCTTGGAGTTTACTGTAGTATTTATCACACTCTGAGGACAATGCGAACAGAGGGAGCCCAGGATGTGCAACCATTAACCAGTCAGATAACTCAGTGGGATATGCACCTGAGGTGGAGCTTTGTGTGTACACGTTTGAATCTGGACGCTGAACAGTTTGATAAAATGAGCATCAATGAATTGTAGAATAACCAAACCTGGTATTTAAGCGCCAAGAGGCCCTTTGGGGTATGCACATGGTCACTGTTATTGCTCTGGAAAACTGCTCTGAGCCCTACAGAGTGAGACTAAGAGAATCTGAACATATCCTAATATCGAAAGAGACATTAAAACACAGGGCAGAGTTATGAAATAAAGGTTGGGGATTATTCATTAACCTTGATTAACAGTCCCTGTGCAAAAACCTGTTGGTGCAGGGATCGCAGTTATGGTGCGATAAACTTCCAGTTAGTTTGAACTTCTGATTTAACTACAAGTGCCGCAATGTTTATCACATCCGGTATTTTTTCTGGTTATAATAAAGACCACATCTTTACATTTTTTTGTGATAATTTGAACAAGTCAGACCTGCCAAATTTTAACAGAGGAAAATGGCGTGAAAAATTGCAGAATTTTGGCGCATAAAGTAGAGAAATCTGCAACTAGCCATTTTTGAGGGCTCGACGGCTGAGTGCTATTTATCAATCAATCAATCAACCAGGAATTTGTAAAGCGCACTACTCACCCATGAGGGTCTCAAGGCACTGAGGAGAGGTGGGGGAGAAGGGGAGCGGGGAGGTGCTGCTATTGCTCGAACATCCAGGTCTTGAGAAGTTTCCTGAAGGTAAGGAGGTCTTTGGTCTGGCGCAGGTGGGTGGGAAGAGTGTTCCACGTTTTGGCAGCGAGATGCGAGAATGCTCTACCGCCGGTTGTAGTTCTGCAAACGTGTGGGACAGTTGCGAGGGCGAGGTCAGCGAAGCGGAGATGCCGGGTCGGGGTGTAGAGTGAGAGTCGTCTGTTGTATTCTGGTCCGGTGTTGTGCAGTGCTTTATGAGCGTGGGTGAGGAGTCTGAAGGTGATTCTCTTGTTGACTGGGAGCCAGTGCAGATTTTTCAGGTGGTCTATGATGTGGCAGTGGCGGGGGATGTCCAGGATGAGGCGTGCAGAGGCGTTCTGGATGCGTTGCAGCCTCTTCTGGAGCTTGGCCATGGTTCCTGCGTAGAGGTCATTGCTGTAGTCCAGCTTGCTGCTTACAAGGGCTTGTGTGATTGTTCTTCTGGTTTTGGTGAGTATCCATTTGTAGAAATTTCGGAGCATGTGGAAGGTGTTGAAGCAGGAGGAGGAGATGGCGTTGACTTGCTGGGCATGGATAGTGTGGGGTCCAAGATGAATCCTTGGTTGCGTGCGTGGTCGGTGGGAGTCGGTGTGGTTCTGAGACTGGCAGGCCACCATGAGTCATCCCATGCGGAGTGGGTGGAGCCGAAGAGGAGGACTTCCGTCTTGTCGGAATTGAGTTTGAGGCAGCTGCTCTTCATCCATTCGGCGATGGCCTTCATTCCTTTATGGAGGTAGGTCTTGGCGGAATCCTTGGTGAGGGAGAGGATCAGCTGGGTGTCGTCAGCGTAAGAGATAATCTTGAGGTTGTGGGATCAGGTGATGTTAGCGAGTGGGTCATGTAGACGTTGAAGAGGGTCGGGCTGAGGGACGAACCCTGTGGTACACCGCAGATGAATTCGGTGGCCTCCGAGCAGAATGGGGGGAGGTGGACTCTCTGGGTTCCTCCAGTGAGAAAGGAGGTGACCCAGTCCAGGGCTCTGTCGCAGATTCCAGCATTGCTGAGTCATGAGCGTAGGGTGTGGTGGCAGACGGTGTTGAACGCGGCCGAGAGGTCCAGGAGGATGAGGGGCGCGGTTTCGCCTCTGTCCAGTATGGTTCTGATGTCGTCGGTGGCGGCGATGAGGGCAGTTTCTGTGCTGTGGTTGCTGCGAAATCCAGATTGGGAAGGGTCCAGGGTGCGGTTCTCCTTGAGGAAGCGGGTTAGTTGTTTGTTGACAGCCTTCTCAATTACTTTTGCCGGGAAGGGGAGCAGGGAGATAGGCCGGAAGTTCTTGAGATCCTTTGGGTCTGCCTTGGGTTTTTTGAGGAGGGCGTTGACCTCAGCGTGTTTCCAGCTCTCCGGGAAGGTGGCGGACTCGAAGGAGCTGTTGATGATCTTCCGTAGTTGGGGTGCGATGACGGAGCGTGCTTTGTTGAGGATGTGGTGAGGGCAGGGGTCAGATGGAGAGCTGGAGTGGATGGTGTTCATGATTCCGATGGTGTCGTTGTTGTTGACAGGGGTCCAGAAGAGCCGGAGGTTGGTCGGAGGTGAATCTGTGGTGTTGGTGGTTGCTGGGGGTTCTGGGTGTTGAAGCTGTTGTGGATTTCTGCAATCTTGCAGTGGAAGTAGGAGGCTAGGGAGTCGCAGAGGTCTTGGGATGGTGGGATGTCGTTGGTGTTGGAGCTGGGGTTGGAGAGTTCCTTCACGACGTTGAAGAGCTCCTTGTGGCTGCGTGCGTTGTTGTTGATTCAGTCTTTGAAGGCGGTTCTCTTGGCAGCTCGGATGAGTTGGTGGTGTCTGCAGATGGTGTTTTTGAAGGCTGTGAGGTTGTCCAGAGTCTGATCTTGGCACCAATTTCTTTTGAGTCTTTGGCAGCTTTGCTTAGATTTGTGGAGGTCGGTGGTAAACCAGAAGGCCTTTTTGTCGGTGCTTCTGTTGGAGGGATTCCCGATTGGGACGAGAGTATTGGCACAGGTGTTAACCCATTGCCTGAAGTTGCAGCAGCTGCATCAGTGTCGGTGGTGTTGATGGGTGGATTCTGGGAGAGGGTTGCGATAAGTTGGTCTTCGGTGACCTTGTTCCAACTGCGGTGGGGGATCCGTTGTGGGTGGTGGTGTGTTGTGGGTTTCTTGAAGGAGAAGTGGATGCAGCGGTGGTCTGTCCACTGGAGTTCAGTGGTGTGGCTGAAAGAGACGTGATTGTTGGCAGAGAAAATAGGGTTGAGTGTGTGTCCTGCGGAGTGGGTTGGTGTTGTGACGAGCTGTTTGAGGATGAGGTTGGAGAGGTTGTCAAGCATGGTGGCGGTGTTGTTGTCATTGGTATTCTCGAGGTGGAAGTTTAAGTCTCCGAGGAGTATGAAGTCAGTGGATGTGAGAGCATGCGTGTTGATGATGTCGGTAATGGAGTCGCTGAACTGCTATTGTTGGCCGTGGGGCCTGTTGGCGAGGGTCACTCCGAGGGTGGTGTTTGGGTCAGTGTGGATTTGGAAGTGCAGGTGTTCGGTGGTGCTGTGGGTGCCTTCGGTGTTGGTCGTGATCCTGAGGGTGTTCTTGTGGATGATGGCGATGTCTCCTCCTGGTTTGTTGGAGCGGTCCCTGCGGGTGTTCTTGTAGCAGTCCGGGATGGCTATGGCGATGTCAGGCGCTAAGGAGGGTTTCATCCAGGTCTCAGTCAGGAAGGCGACATCTGGGGAGGCTGAGTCGAGTAGATTCCATAGCTCTTCTGCGTGCTTGTGGACGGAGCGGGTGTTGAGGAGGATACATCTGAGATGGTTGCGTCCTGCCTTAGTGGGTGGGTCATTGGCGTGGAGGCTGGTGAAGGCTGGTGAAGGCTGGTGAAGGTGCAGTTCTGGCAGCAGAAGGGTCCACGGGTGGTCTGCGGGGAGGTGTGAAGGCAGGCGGGAGAGAGGCCCATGTTGATGGTGCGGAGGGTGGCGGCGTCGTAGTGGAGACGTGCGTGGCGGCTGTGAGGAGACAGAAGCCAGGGGTTCTGGCACTGGGCGCGGTCCAGATCCGGACGGGCGCAGATAGGCGCAGACGGGCTTGCCTTTGGTGCGACTTCGGTGCGCCAGCTGCACGTCTGTGGCACACGGCTGCCATTAAGTAGCGAGGTGGAAGGGAGGAGAGGACAGCTGAGAGGCGGGAGGAGGATGAAAACTGTGCAAAAAAGGGGGCGGAGCCAAAAATGGGACGGGCCGCGGGGACAGCAGCAGCGGGGGAGAGCGAAAGTGAGAGAGAGACGAGGAAAAGGAACACTAAGGGACAGTAGTGAAGCAGAGCAGAGAGCAAAGCAAAGCAAAAGGAGGAGAGAGGCAGAAGGTAGCCCAGTAGGAAAGCAGAGCTCTCCCACTAGACACCAGGGATGAGGTGCAGGCAGAAGCCTGCGGGTGGAGGAGGGCCTTGAACTCCTGACAGGGGTCAGGAGTTCAGAGGAGCCAGGGAAAGGGCTCTACTTACAGCTCTACTTACAGGGTGGAGCCCGGGAGGCAGAGCAATGCACTGACAAGGTATTTATTGCATCAGTTAAATCCCACACCCCAGGTTGTCGGGTTTGGTACGATAAACATCGCCCCCTACCTTGTGAAATGCACGTTACACTTGGTTTGTTATGGTAGGCACATTAACTTGCTGAGCTACCCTCCCATTTTAAAGCCTGGCCCTGGAATTATGAAGGTTTAAATAGCAATGGAGTTTCCAACATAGGTCCAGGAGGGCCAGAGCCAAGCCTGATTTTCACAGTAAACACTGACTCCGTCAAACTATTTTATGTAAATCTATTATGTGTAAATTTTGTGTGTAGGTTTCCTTAAAATCCAGCAGAGATCTGGCCCTGCAGGACCAATGCTAGACACCCTTACCAAAGATCATAAGACTGGGGGGCGTGACTGAAGCAGCCAAGATGATGGACGCATCTTAGAGACGCTCCGCGGACCTCCTCCACCATCCATCCTCATCAGGCGCCCACAGCCCATTACACCCCTTCACAGCCTAATCTCTGATCCGCCACTCCTGCAACACCCACATGCCTTTTGAGAGCTTTCCCTTCCTCTATACCGGCTACCCAGGCAGCAGACATGGAGGCATTGCTGACCTGCAACAGTGCTAAGATGGCGCCTGCCTGTGAGCAGGGACAGAATCCTGCATACTGCTGTGATAATTGAAGGGGTTCACCTCTGCTTCTCTCAAAACCATGTTGCAATCAATGACTTACTCCTTCCAGCTATAGATGTACCCTTCACCTTGGCTGCAAACATATTGCCCGGGTGTATTTCGCGTCACTCTCTCCTACTGCTCCGACTTGGAGTACCTATGCAACATCGAAGACCCATGTGGTATCTTAATGCTTGATGCTTGGTTCCCTTTCTCAACCACTCATCGGAAGAGCTATGGTCCTATTTTGACTCTAATGATGGTACAGTTCGAAAGTGAGTACCTTGTGGGCAGCAAGCAAGGCCACACTCCAAAGGGTCGCCAAAACTTACCTCAAACATACAGACAGAGACCAATACGGACATAACAGAGCTTGAACCTTGCATTCTCCGTCTGGACACAGTGGTCCAGTTGTCGAAGGTGACTGAATCCCTGGGCCGCCAACTGGAGCTCAGTTGCACTTCCCTGCATCAGCTCATCTTTCAGAAAGCCCGTCAATGCTGGCGTGCCTCCATTCAACATGTTTGTGAACATAGAGACAAGAGCAGTGCACTCCTCAACAGACTTGTACAGATAGTAGCTCTCGGTACATTCCCTCTATTGACAATTCAACCAGATCCATGAACACTGCCGCAGGAGAAAACACAAATGTATTTGCAGACTACTATCCATATGTCCAAGGCCTCCCCTTGAGCTTATTCATCCTCTTCTGCCTGATGTCCCTTCTCCCACTCTCACACATACCCAGCCGGTGACGTTGGACTCACCTATTGCTGAAGATGAAGTTCTTGCTGCAATTTGGGACCTGAAGCCTGGTGGGACTCCGGGTCGGGATATTGTCGCTTCACATCTACTCTGACTATATAAAGATAAAGAGGCTGGGTCAACGGGTTCCTTTATCCCGGAGCTGTACCTTGCCACCATTGTAGTTATCCCCAAGATGGATCCATCGACGTCCCAGTGCACCTCGTAACGTCCTACTTCCCTAATTAACACAGCTATTAAGAGTTATGCTAAGATTTTGGTCAATAGTCTGCAACTGATACTTACCACACTGATCCATCCGGATCAATGTGGCTTTATGCCGAACCGCAGCATGAGACACTGCATCTGCCAGGTCCATGAAGCAATGCAGCCCCAGCCAGTGTCCATGGTGTTGAGGACGCGGTAGCCCTCAGTCTTGTAGACTTTGAAAAAGCCTTCACCACTGTGGACTTGGGCTATCTTGGTACTGTACTGCAATAAATGGGTTTTGGTTCCATCAGCTGGTTAACCTCCTCTACTTACGATCTTCAACACAGGTCCTCGTCAATGGAGTTGTATCCCTTGGATTAACGGTAAGGCGTGGGACTAGACATGGCTGCCCCCTCTCCGACAGAATTGAACAGTGCGATGTGAAGCTCAGCTGCGAGGATGGAGGTGGAGGGAATCAATGGAAGACAGAATCGCCCTGTATGTGGATGATGTCCTCCTTGTTCTAGCTGACCCTTTGAATTCAGGCCCTTGCATACTTGAAACCCTGCGCCTCTTCGAAGGTGCCTCAGGACCCCAGATGAACCGAAGTATATCACTCCTAGTGCCCTTGCGCGGAGATAACGCCATGTTTAGCTGGCAACAGATATCCGAGTCATTGTCTGAGGTGTTCATATAGCGACTGTGCCCGAGCTTACACACGCTCTCATTCTCGCATCCCACCTCCAGGCAACTGAAGCCAGACTCCCACCCTTGTACTTGCTCCCCCTCAACCTTCTTGGCTGAGTAGCCCTTATAAAAATGATGATACTCCTACACTTCCTGTACACCCTGCAGAACTTTCTGCTTCATATCCCGAATACCTGGTGTGCTGACATTGCAGTAAGATTCTGTTCCTCCCTATGGAGAGGTAGGCCTCGCGTATCGCTCTTGCTAAACGTCACCGCTCTGGCTATAATGGTGGCATGAGAGCGGTTGACATCCTTCTGTACTTCTGGGTGTCCCAACACTTGGTCTTCAATGATTGGTTGACGGAGTGTTGTAGCAAGCCGCCATACCAACTGGAGCTGGCTCGTCTCAGCTTGGATGGAGTGATGCTGTGCCTTTATGGCATACCAGTTCCTCTCTATATTCCAGAACTTACTAAACCATTTTCTTAGTGTGGTGGGCTGCCAATAGATTTCTTGTTTGGGACAAGACATTGGCCTAACAAATCCCCCTTTGGCGAGGACGCAGGCTGGAACACACAGCACGCTTGGAGGAATTTCAGCACTGGGTTTGGGTGTGAATTGTGGTGTTGGGGAATGTGCCAGCTTTAGGGTCGTGCAAGCGGTGCAGCCGCACCGGGTGCTGACCTGAATTAGGGGGCGCTGACCTCAGGAGGGCCCTGTGTTTAGTAATAACTTAGAAGCTTGCGATTTAAAAGCACCTGCTGAAAAGTTCCTTTTGCGTCCAGCCTTCAGGAAGCAATTAAAATGTCAAGATACCTCTTGTGATTAATGTTCCTGCTAGGGAGAGAGACATGAGTTTTGTCTAGTGGCAGCTTCGACTCGCTATAAAGTAGCGCAAAGGGTTAATATGCCTGCTGCGAAGAACAGAATTATATTTTATGTGGACAGCTGAGTAGATTAGTAAAGCAAGCCTTTACAAGCGCTTTAAAACAAATGTGTGTGAAAGTGGTGCTATGGACAGATGGGGGGCACATTTGCCAGGTGGTACTGAGGGAATCCTAGGAGGTGGTCTTGGGGTGTGGGGCGCCAAAAAAGTCTGTTGCACAGGGTGCGCCACCAGCGCTAAAGCCGGCCCTGCCACAGGGTTCTCACATATGCACCTTTGCAGGCCTACAGACCCTCTCTACCCCACCCAGTTCCATCAATACTTGCAATAGCGGCACACACTTGGATACTATCAACCTAAATTAAGGGACTTGCTAGAATTTATCCCCCTGGAAGCTAGACTACTGATTGCCAGCTTGGGCCGAGAAGGGGATCTCCCAGCTTTATCGCACCTTGGTTTGCAACTCCCCAACGGGGCTCGATCATCTCTGGCAGAGGTGGGAGATGTAGAGAGCCACCTTGCCCTTCCTTTACCTTGTTACCCACTCTGTGATGCTCTACGGTGTCCGGAGTGGAGGATATAAAATAAAGTGGTGTGGGACCTTCGCGATCCTCCAAGTGTGTTACTGTCCATTTATGCCATGGCGATAGGCCCTGCTGCTAGCGCAATCACAGCAGACTTCGCCCCGCTACATCGGCGACAAGCGGGAGCGGCGCCCACGTCATCCTCTACACTCGGGTGCTGCCTCGCACCAACGGTGCCCGTCGAAACGCTGCTGCCACTCACCTGCAGCAATGACCACTTTCCTCCGCTGCCTCCGCGTCGGCAGATCGTGGCGCCAGACAGCGCACCCTCTCCCTGGCCCAGCCAAGATGGCCAGCACAGGCCACAGCACGCCTGTGCTCATACTCTGAGACGCGATGGAGCGGGAAGACCTGGAGCTGCCCTGCCACTGCCTGCAGGTACGCACAACATCGGCAGGACAGGCAGCCTTCTGCACGCGCCTGGTGGTCTGACAACAAGGGGGCGTCACCCCCCTCCCCCGCCGAGGCCTTGCACTTCCACGGGAAGCTTCCAAACCTGGCGGACACCGGATATCCCACGTGGTCACCGTGTCCACACCAGGTACCTGGGCTGCACACCCCAATTCACCTGCAGTGGTGCTACAGACGCTCCCTGAAGAGAAAAAATAAAACATTCAGTAAGCCACTTCCACCAATGGGTTGATGGCACAACAGTAGCTGGGACCATGCCTAGCGCAGTACGCCGCCAACCACCAACGCCTGGTGCACAATCCAGGAACTCACTCATCTGTCACTGCACTACCTCCGTTCAGCCAGCTGGCGGACCCTGCCACAGCCGCGCCAAGATGGCGCCACTGGCTCAGCAGACTGCAACACTATTTCAGGACCACACAAGAGACCGACGGAGCGTGCAAAGATCCCCCATGCTGCACTTCGGGGGCGACGAGCTCTACGAGCTGTTCGAGACATTGCCAAACACAGGTGCTGATGACGACTTCGACACAGCAGTTGATGCCCTGAACAGGTACTTCGACCCGCAGCTTAATCCGGAGTATGAAAGGTTCAAGCTGTGGCAGGCCCAGTAAACCGACGCGGAGTCGGTGGACATTTTCTACGCGTGCCTGCGCAAGCTGGCGAGCACATGCACAGGCATCAACCAACACAAGGAGATAAGAGCGCAGATAATACAAGGATGCCGTTCCGAGGTATTGCACAAGCTGATTCTACGATAGCCAGGCATATCGCTTGATGATATTCTTATTCTTGCAAGATCACATGAACTGTCCGATAGTCGTGCAGAAAACATGGCTGCCACCCAGGCGCGGTCATCCCTGGTGCCAGGGACAGCCAAACTAGGCCCCGAAAAGGAATAACAGATCGACGCCGTCCAAGGATGCCAAAATCACCATGTACGACACACCCGCTGAGAACGAGGGAATATGAGTGAGGAAACTGTGTCCAAGAACACAGAACACCGGGAGGATGCCCAGCGAAGGGGAAGCGCTGCTCCAAATGTGGTAAGCCCAACCACTTTGCCAAAGTCTGCCGAGGTGGGCGGCCCAAAACAGGGACCACATCGAGCAGGAGAGCGGCGGTGAAGCAAGTGACACCAGCAGACGACAAAGGGGCCCCAATGGTGGATACGCACCCATGCACAACCCCATTCGAGGACGAAAATGAGGAGATATTCTTTGTTTCTTTTGCCGACAAGTTAGACCAGAAGCGGCAGCCACTGCCCAAAAGCACCATAACCGTGGACGGCACCCCGGTGACAACACTTATAGGTACAGGGGCGTCAGTGAACGTCATGGACGTATAACAGTACAGCCAGATATCTACCCTGCCAGAACTTAAACCGTGCCGCACCAAGATATATGCCTACAGGGGCGTGGACCCGCTACCCTGTGAGGGGTGATAGAAGTTCTTGTAGGCAGTGACCACCGCTCGACAAACGTAAAGTTCCATTTGGTGGAAGGCAAGAAGGGAACCCTCTTAGGATGTTACACAGCGGAAGATCTGGAGCTGGTGTTCGTCGCTTGACAAATTCATGACTCCCACGCTGAAGAGATGCTGACGCACTTCCCAGAACTTTTCCGAGGGCTAGGGAAGTTGAAAGGAAAGCAATTCCATGTGCATATCAACCCGGTGTTGCGACCCACGGCGTTAAGACACCAGCGGGTGCTCTTCCACCTACTTCCCCAGGTGGAGCGAGAACTACAAACTCTTGAGGAGCAGGGGGTCATAGAGAAGGTGACCGGCCCGACACCCTGGGTGTCGCCTCTCGTAATCGCCCCAACACCAAAGCAATGGGGCGCATTCCGCCTGTGCGTGGATATGCACCTTCCCAATGGCACCATAAAGAGGGAACGCCACATCACACCCACGATGGGCTACATTATTGCAGACCTCAACGTGGCCCAGTGGTTCTCTAAATTGTACTTAAACTCGTAGTACCACCAGCTGGACCTAACCCCTGAAAGCCGCAACATTACCACATTCTCAACCCATGTTGGACTGCTCCGCTACAAGCGCCTCAGCTTTGGGGTCTCATTGGCTGCGGAGATCTTCCAGAATGCCATTAGAGAGACACTGTCAGGAATGGCCAGTGTCATCAACCTGAGTGATGACATCCTAATCTTTTCCTCCGCCTTAGAGGAACATCACAAACATTTAAAAGCCACCCTCCAGAGGTTGTCTGAGGCTGGCCTGACCTTGCACCGGAAGAAGTGCGTTTTTTACCGCAACTCCATTGACTTTTTTGGCTACCTTTTTTTTAAGGAAGGACTGAAGGGTGACTCCAGGAAAGTCGAAGCCATCAGGGGAACATCCATGCCTCACAATGCCACCAAAGTCAGGAGCTTCCTTGGTATGGCAACATACTGTGGGAGGTTCATCCCCAATCTGGCCACCCTTGGCGAACCTCTTCAGCGCCTCACGAAAACCAATACCCCATAGGAGTGGGGCCCAGAGGCGGACAAGGCATTCCAAGTAGTGAAAGGAAGGCTCCTATACACTGTGGTCATGGCATACTTCCACGGGCGGAAAAGGTCCGAAGTAGTAGTGGACGCCAGCTCTGTTGGGCTAGGGGCCGTGCTGCTACAGAAACAGAGTTATCAGCAATGGTTGCCAGTGGCCTATGCGAACAGGGCCCTCTCAGCGACTGAGGCCCTGTATGCACAGATTGAGCGGGAGGCACTGGCCATCAGGTGGGCATGCCGGCATTCCCACTTGTACCTGTGCAGACACGAATTCTGGGTGGTCACCGACCACAAACCGCTGGTCTCCCTCTTTGCGTGCACGGCCAGACTTGCCCCGCCAAAAATCGAATGGTGGGTGATGCTCCTTCAGCCCTATCAGTTTGAGGTCATCTACAGGCCAAGAGTCAACAATCCTGCGGATTATTTATCGTGCCATCCCCTGCGGCCGCACTCGTTTGAAAAGGAAGAGGACCAATGAATTGAGAGTTTCGTGAGCATGATAGTAAACATGGCCTGCCCCACAGCTCTGACGGTGCCGGAAATCGCTGACGCAGTCATTGGCCGAGCCAAGGAAGCATTGGTCATTCGGTCATGGAAGTGCTTCCTCAACAAGACACGGGGGTTCAACTCTGAAGAACGCAGGGCCATGCAGAAGATCTAGAGCTTGAGGGGAGCTCTTAGTGAGTCCCCAAAGTCTCCTTCTCCACAGGCAGTATTTGATGATACCCCACAGTCTACACCGCCGAGTGGTAGAGTTGGCACATCAGGCTCACCAGAGGACAGCGAAGACTAAGGCCCGTTTACGCTGGAAGGTATTGTTCCCAGGGATGGATGCCATGGTTGACGACCTGGTGCAAAGATGCCACCTGTGTGCCATTTCTGCCCAAGATCCTGTATCTGCTCCTGTGTTAACAGAACCACCCAGAAGTTGACCATGGTCCAGGATCAGTCTGGGTTTTGGTAGTTTTCCGGATGGCTGGGTGACGGCCGTGATCATCGACTCCTGTATGACATTCATGATGGTGGAATTGGTGACATCCATGGCGTTTGAGCATGTCTGTGCCGCTCTAGAGAAAACCTTCACCCTCCTTGGTCTGCCTGAGGAGATAAAGACAGACAATGGTCCTCCCTTCCACGGCCAGGTGTTTCAAGACTATCTTCGCTGGATGGCCATATCACACCAGCAGATCACCCCCTCCAGGCAAACAGAGACGTTGAACGCTTTATGTGAACTGTGAACCGAGCTCTCTGAATTGGGGTGAGCCAACATTAGGACACCAAGTTATGCCTGCATGCGTTCCTGAGGGCCTATCGGCAGACACCCCACAGTACTACGGGGTGTCTCTCTGCAGCGTTGCTGTTCAGGTCAGCACCCAGAGACTGCATGCCTGCGGACGACCACTGGCAACCCGCTGCGTCGGATGTGCCAAAGACACAGGAGAAGCGCGAATGGACAAATGCCAAAGCCAGCGAGAGGAGACGAGCACGACAGCCCGATTTGCGAGTAGGGGAGTCAGTCATGGTAAAGGATCGCCATACAAAGGTGGAAGTTCCGGACCCCCTACGAGCCCGACGGTTGGGAGGTGGAAAGGGTCGATGGGACCATGGTCACTGCCAGCAGAGAGAGCCGGAAGGTGACTCGAAATGTGTTGTGGCTCCGGAAAGTGGAGCCCACAGAAGACCGTCCAGGGGCTGGGTGCGTAGATGAGAACAAGAGCTCAGGGGAAGCTGCGCCTCGCAGCCAAGGTCCCCAGGGTGTCCCCCGTGGAGATGGGGAGAGGCACCAGACCCCGGACCCAGGATCGGTGGAAGGGGAGGGGCCGAGTGAGAGAAGTGGAAGGTACAATCTCGGACCCTCGCCCAGGCAAGGGATGAGAGACTGCATGTGCTAGAAGTGACTGTCATCCCAGGCCATCGAGGATTCCTGTTTTCTTCTTTTCCCCCTCTTTTGGTTTGGTTTTGTCTTCTCTGTTGTTGGTAGGCCAGGAAAGGTGATGATGTTTTGGGGTGGCCTACTAAAACCAAGGGGGGTGTAGAGAGCCACCCGGCCTCTCCTTTACTTAGTTACCCACTCCGTGACGCTCTGCGTGTCCGCAGTGGAGGATATAAAATAAAGTGGTGCGGGACCCTCGCGGTCTTCAAGCGCTATGCCACTCACAACTGCTGAGAGCGCAGGCACCCCACACTTCGCCCCGCTACAGGAGAGATGGGTTGGGGACCTAGAGGACGGGGGGTGGCGGGGGGCTTGTATGGCCCCCATTAGGCTGTCCAGGACCGGCGTTGTCAGTGGTGCAGCAGGTTCAGTGGCACCGTGGCATAGGGACAGTAGGAGCCCACTGAGGCCCAACTGTTTCTTCCCTTAACCACCGTACTGAAGGGTGTGTGGGGGGAGGGGGGGAGGACATTTTGCCGGCTTGCAGTATGCCCCTGGCACTCTTGCTATGCCCCTGGTGGTGACTGGCACACTGGTTCTCCCTGCCAACCACTTAAAGTCCAGTCAGGCGTCCTCATCAGCTGCGAGGCTGCGTTGCTATTTAGTAATGAAACTTTCTTGTGTGGTTGCGCAGTGACCAGCGGCTGCACTGGGCCCAGGACCTTCTCAAAGAGCAGTTGTGAAGAGTGTCCTGGGGTGTCCCTTGGCAGGGCCGTGGTCTCCAATGGTGCAGCATGTGCCCCCTCTGCCTCCCTCTCTGTCTCTCCCTCTCACTCTCTCTTCGCCCTCTCTCTCCTCTTTCTCTCCTCTCTCTCTTTCTCTCTCTCTCTCCCACCTTCTTTCCCTCTTTCACCCTCTCTTGTCTCCCCTCCTCTTTCTCTTCTCTCTCCTCCCTCCATCTTTCCCAGCTTCCCTCCACCTCTCTCTTCTCCCTTTCCCCTCTCTCTCTCCTCTCCTTTATCTGTCTCTCTCTCTCTTCTCCCTCGCTGTCCCTCTCTCTTTGCCCTCTCTCTGTGCGCCCTTCTCTCTTCTCTCCCTTTCTCTCACTACGTAAGCTCTCCGTTCACCTCACTCTTAGTACAAACTTCCCCTCCTCCCTTGCTCTTGTTCTATCTCTGTCCCCTTCCCCTCACTTCTCTGACTACTTTACCCCTTTCTGTCTGTCCCTAATTCTGAAAATCACCCCCTTTTTTATAATCAGCTCTCTCTCCCCCCCCCCCCCCCACACCATGTTTTGCTAAGTCTCTCAACCACCCCGTTTGTTTCAGGGTTCAGTATTGTTGAAAACGTGTAGGGTCGCACACATCTGCCACTTGAGGGCCACATCACCCCTAAAAGAAGCCGGGTCCTTCCTAGAGCTGCCTCCGGCTCTATGGTGAATGCTTCCCTTTCCAGGCAGACCTGTGCCCTGAGGAGTGCCCTCTCCCACCCTTCCTAAAGTCTATGCCCACTCCTGGCAGCGGGTCACTTGGTACCTCTGTCTTGCCAAGAACATGCCAGGCCCAAGGAGAACACATAGCCTCGGTACCATTCACCTGCCTGCTGCCCACCAGGGAACACTAAAGGTGTCCTGCCCCTGTATGTTCTGTATTTTGTATCCCCTCACAATCAACCATAGGGGTTTGTGTGCCGAGTACCTCCGGGTACTGGCCTCAGCCCAGAGCCGGCCATCGTCCCTGTATCACTTGCTCTGGTATGTAACCTCTACCAGGCTCGGCCTCTGTCTGCTCCTGCATGGCACCAGGATGGCACACGGATGCTGTGTCATGCATGAGGGATCCATCTCAACACCCCCTTCTGCCCTCTCACTGGACAAACCATCGCCAACCTCTCTGCACTGTCCCCTTCTACTTAGGAACCCTTTGGGGAACTCTTTCCCTGTTCCCGTTAGCAGTGCTTGGGGGGCGGTCTTATGCTCTAAACAAACTTCAAAAGAAAAAGAATAGAAACAAAGGAAAGACATGGGAACTATTAACAGAGAAAATGGAAAACTAAAGAACTAGCCAACCAACTCCAACACTGAAGTGCACTCATTTTCAGGTGGGTTTGCTCATGAGATCAGAAAAGGCAGTCATTCAGTGGGTGAGAGAGCCTAAGACTGATGTGGCCTTGAGCCATCAACCCTGGCTGAAAGCTGCCCTGGGTGCAAGCAGACTGTAAATGGCACTCAGACCAGTGGCAGACAAGGACTGACCTACATTCCTTGTTTGTATCTGTGTGGATACATATTTCCATTTATGGATGCATGTATTATTAATTGATTTGTCTTCATTACATAAGCCCGTCAGGCCATCTGGGGAGATTCTAGAAGGACTGCTACAGCGCTAATCTTCTATACCCACAGTTTGTCAGAGGGGGGGGCATCAGCACCGAAACCCTTGCCCACTACAGTAACCTGTGAGATGTTATGGAACAAAATACCTTTTATGGGGTTGAAACAGTCATTACATTACAGTCCACCTTTAATGACTTTAACATATGCTTTTCACAATCAACATGTCAGACCTACTGCCTATAACTTTGATCATTGTCCTGTCACCGTAACCAACACAGACGTACTGCATTGGTTATAAGAGTTCCACAAGGCAAACACCAGCAACACCATAGCAAAGTTACAAATATGTACACAATTACAGTTGTCAAAACAATATCAAATCCCCAATAACAGAGTGTAGTAAGAATTATGGCAATCTAAATGTGCTATTCCCGCAGTTTGTTCAGGCGGTTCACCAACACCAAAGCCCTTGCCTATTGCAGGAATATGTGAAATTCTGTGTAACAAAGTACCTGCCTACTGGCTTTAGCACGGTATAATAACAATACACTCTTAAAGCATATTGCCTTTAATACATGTTTTTCAAAATATGCACATTCGGCCAAATACCCTGGAAGTGTTTCCTGCAAAACGCGGCCCAACTGATCCAATATAAGCAATCACATAAAGCTGACATGTCCCCGTGTACGCTCAATAAATAACCAGCATAATACCGGGGGGCGGCCCCCGCTGCCATGCTGATGCGGCAGATGTCTTCCTCTCGGTGTGGGGTTGCTCCATCATCCGCCTCGCTTTGAAGTTAGGTTGGACGGTTAATAGCAAAGGTAGTGTTAGAAAAATTACACCACACTTGACGCTCGTCTCCCGGGTCTTCCCCTCGTTCTAAACGAGGCACAGCCGGGCCTACATTTGCTGACTTAATGCTGACCATGGCAAAGAGAGCCTTAACGATGCAGTGAAAATCCATAGCTGGTCCACAGAGAATGAGGGAAAGAGACAAGTACAAGGAGGAGAGACCGACAGAGGAAGATGCTCTGGAACCAAGCATGACCGGTGTGCACCAGAATCAGTCCAACCAGAGGAGAGACCCCAGTCCAACCAGAGGAGAGACCCCAGTCCAACCAGAGGCGAGACCAACAGAGGGAGATACTCTAGAACCAAGCATGACCGGTGTGCACCAGAACCAGTCCAACCAGAGGAGAGACCCCAGTCCAACCAGAGGCGAGACCAGCAGAGGAAGATGCTCTGGAACCAAGCATGACCGGTGTGTGCCAGAACCAGCCCAACCAGAGGAGAGACCAGCAGAGGAAGATGCTCTGGAACCAAGCATGAGCGGTGTGCACCAGAGACCAGCGGAGGGAGATGCTCTGGAACCAAGCATGACCGGTGTGCACCAGAACCAGTCCAACCAGAGGAGAGACCGGCAGAGGGAGATGCTCTGGAACCAAGCATGAGCGGTGTGCACCAGAACCAGTCCAACCAGAGGAGAGACCGACAGAGGGAGATACTCTGGAACCAAGCATGAGCGGTGTGCACCACAACCAGTCCAGACAGAAGGAGATACTCTGGAACCAAGCAAGACCGGTGTGCACCACAACCAGTCCAGACAGAAGGAGATACTCTGGAACCAAGCACGACCGGTGTGCACCACAACCAGTCCAGACAGAAGGAGATACTCTGGAACCAAGCATGACCGGTGTGCACCAGAACCAGTCCAACCAGAGGAGAGACCGACAGAGGGAGATACTCTGGAACCAAGCACGAGCGGTGTGCACCAGAACCAGTCCAACCAGAGGAGAGGCCGACAGAGGGAGATACTCTGGAACCAAGCATGACCGGTGTGCACCACAACCAGTCCAGACAGAAGTAGATACTCTGGAACCAAGCATGACCGTTGTGCACCAGAACCAGTCCAACCAGAGGAGAGACCGACAGAGGGAGATACTCTGGAACCAAGCGCAAGCGGTGTGCACCAGAACCAGTCCAACCAGAGGAGAGGCCGACAGAGGGAGATACTCTGGAACCAAGCACGAGCGGTGTGCACCAGAACCAGTCCAACCAGAGGAGAGACGGACAGAGGGAGATACTCTGAAACCAAGCACGACCGGTGTGCACCACAACCAGTCCAGACAGAAGGAGATACGATGGAACCAAGCATGACCGGTGTGCACCAGAACCAGTCCAACCAGAGGAGAGGCCGACAGAGGGAGATACTCTGGAACCAAGCACGAGCGGTGTGCACCAGAACCAGTCCAACCAGAGGAGAGACCGACAGAGGGAGATACAGTTCAACCAGAGGAGAGACCGACAGAGGGAGATACTCTGGAACCAAGCACGACCGGTGTGCACCAGAACCAGTCCAACCAGAGGAGAGGCCGACAGAGGGAGATACTCTGGAACCAAGCACGAGCGGTGTGCACCAGAACCAGTCCAACCAGAGGAGAGACCGACAGAGGGAGATACAGTTCAACCAGAGGAGAGACCGACAGAGGGAGATACTCTGGAACCAAGCATGACCGGTGTGCACCAGAACCAGTCCAACCAGAGGAGAGACGGACAGAGGGAGATACTCTGAAACCAAGCACGACCGGTGTGCACCACAACCAGTCCAGACAGAAGGAGATACGATGGAACCAAGCATGACCGGTGTGCACCAGAACCAGTCCAACCAGAGGAGAGACCGACAGAGGGAGATACTCTGGAACCAAGCACGAGCGGTGTGCACCAGAACCAGTCCAACCAGAGGAGAGGCCGACAGAGGGAGATACTCTGGAACCAAGCACGACCGGTGTGCACAACAACCAGTCCAGACAGAAGGAGATACTCTGGAACCAAGCATGACCAGTGTGCACCAGAACCAGTCCAACCAGAGGAGAGACCGACAGAGGGAGATACTCTGGAACCAAGCACGAGCGGTGTGCACCAGAACCAGTCCAACCAGAGGAGAGACCGACAGAGGGAGATACTCTGGAACCAAGCGCAAGCGGTGTGCACCAGAACCAGTCCAACCAGAGGAGAGGCCGACAGAGGGAGATACTCTGGAACCAAGCACGAGCGGTGTGCACCAGAACGAGTCCAACCAGAGGAGAGACGGACAGAGGGAGATACTCTGAAACCAAGCACGACCGGTGTGCACAACAACCAGTCCAGACAGAAGGAGATACTCTGGAACCAAGCATGACCAGTGTGCACCAGAACCAGTCCAACCAGAGGAGAGACCGACAGAGGGAGATACTCTGGAACCAAGCACGAGCGGTGTGCACCAGAACCAGTCCAACCAGAGGAGAGACCGACAGAGGGAGATACTCTGGAACCAAGCGCAAGCGGTGTGCACCAGAACCAGTCCAACCAGAGGAGAGGCCGACAGAGGGAGATACTCTGGAACCAAGCACGAGCGGTGTGCACCAGAACGAGTCCAACCAGAGGAGAGACGGACAGAGGGAGATACTCTGAAACCAAGCACGACCGGTGTGCACCACAACCAGTCCAGACAGAAGGAGATACGATGGAACCAAGCATGACCGGTGTGCACCAGAACCAGTCCAACCAGAGGAGAGACCGACAGAGGGAGATACTCTGGAACCAAGCACGAGCGGTGTGCACCAGAACCAGTCCAACCAGAGGAGAGACCGACAGAGGGAGATACTCTGGAACCAAGCACGACCGGTTTGCACCAGAACCAGTCCAACCAGAGGAGAGGCCGACAGAGGGAGATACTCTGGAACCAAGCACGACCGGTGTGCACCAGAACCAGTCCAACCAGAGGAGAGACCGACAGAGGGAGATGCTCTGGAACCAAGCATGACCGGTGTGCACCAGAACCAGTCCAACCAGAGGAGAGACCGACAGAGGGAGATGCTCTGGAACCAAGCATGACCGGTGTGCACCAGAACCAGTCCAACCAGAGGAGAGACCGACAGAGGTAGATACTCTGGAACCAAGCGCAAGCGGTGTGCACCAGAGACCAGCAGAGGGAGATACACTGGAACCAAGCACGACCGGTGTGCACCAGAACCAGTCCAACCAGAGGAGAGGCCGACAGACGGAGATACTCTGGAACCAAGCATGACCGGTGTGCACCAGAACCAGTCCAACCAGAGGAGAGACCGACAGAGGGAGATACTCTGGAACCAAGCATGACCGGTGTGCACCAGAACCAGTCCAACCAGAGGAGAGACCGACAGAGGGAGATCCAGTTCAACCAGAGGAGAGACCGACAGAGAGAGATACTCTAGAACCAAGCATGACCGGTGTGCACCAGAACCAGTCCAATCAGTGACACTCAGTTTGAGAGAATCTCTCATCAGCCTCTTCTCCTTATACCATTCTCTTTCCCTCATTCTCTTTCTGTCTATGTTAATCTACCCCTTTTACTCTTCCTGTCTCATTGTCTCTTTCTTTCCCTCACTCTGTTCACTTCTAATCTGTTTTCTTCTGCATTTCTCTTTCTTTTTCTGTAACTCTCGCCTCCTTCTCACTTTGTATATCTTTCTCCTTCTCTTGAAATTCACTTCTACTCTTTGCCTTCATCTCTTTTTTCATTGTTTTCATGTTCTGTCTTTTTATTTCTCCTACTCCACTTTCTCCCTTTTTGCAGTGTTCACCTCTTTCAGTCTGTTAGTAGCTTTGTTTGTTCTCTTGCTCTCTGCCCGCTGTGTCATTTCTCTGTATCTCTGCGTTGCTCTCAGTTACTCTCTCTATTTGTCCTCGTTTTTCTCTCTCTCTCACTCCTTCCTGCAGAACGTACAGTGTGACTATGACCAGGGCCACTGGAATTATGCAGCAGGGAATGGCCAAATTATGCGGCAGGGTTTGGTAAATTATGCTGCAAGAAAAGACAAAATATGCAGGATTATCCAACACATTTTGAGATAATGTTACTTAATTATTTTGTCACTTTTAGGTAGAGCGCAAGCGCTCTGACCTGTTGTAAGTATTGTGGGCTTGTAACCACGCCCACCTCACACCCATTACTTTCACTCGTTTGTGGGCTTGCCTTTCACAAATCCTTTGTTATCATTGGTAAATGCTTTACATTTGTTCCTCCTTGGGAAGGTTTTGTCACCGCCTTGGCCATCGGCCCTGTTACATGGATAATTGCACATTTGTTGGTATGTTTGACTGTGAGTGAACTTCTTTTTCCTTTTGTGTCTCTCCTTCGGGCTCATGCTCATGGCAGCCATGGCGCTTTGAATCGGCTTGCTTATGTCAACTAAATGGACTATGTGGCAAATGCTACAAATCTACAACTAAGGGAACATCCCTGCGGCCACACAATCGCATAATTCCAGTGGCATTCATTTCAATCTCAGAAGTGGATTTTATCTGTGTGGTGCATGAGCACTGACCAGGCTTCGGTGACATCTCACCTGCGCCTACAGGATGTGGCCGCCATAGCCCTTGGTGTGCATCTTGCACTCTAGATAGCCTAGAAAACAGAAAAGGAAAGTTCAGCAGCCACATCAGTAGTGACCCCTTCATGCTGTATGTGTCTTTTTAGGGGCGAGCGGAAAACGCTCCATCCCTCTTCTAATCTCTCATTAGGGGGATTTTAACCACGCCCATGATACGTCAGTCACTTTCATTGGTTTGTGGGCCTGCCTTTTAAAATCCACTTGTTTTCATTCATTAAAGGCATGCATACGTCATGCCTTTTCCAGTGTTTAGTCCTCCTCGAGAGCACCGGTAAACTACTGGAAACATATGAGGCTCGATGTTTTCCGTATGGTTCCTAGACTACTTTCTCTCTTTATTTCACTTGTTTTTTTTCATTTAATGTGGCAAGAAAATTCCAGTTAGGAGTTTACAACGCTAACAGCTCTAACTCGCTGTAATGGGAGACGCGTTGTATTGCAAATGCTTGTTTTTATTTCTTTTGTCTTTTCTGAAATACAGATGAGAGGGGTGAGTGACCCGCTCTTCACAAGCAGGGTGCATGTGGAGACTCAAGGCACACGTTGGCCTTGGATCTGGTGGTAATAGGAGCCTACGAACGCCAGAATCTGTAAATGCCTGTGTGACCCTAGCTTCCTATCATGAGCCAGTGGTAAATTGCAGGACTCAAATGCAAATACCCGGCCTCCGAACCTGAAACAAAAGGGGAACAGATTAGGGGTTTTGAAAGCATTGCTGGGCTCGAAGGGAGATGCGCACTGATGTCAGCTGCATGGAGCACGATGCCCTGTTTCACTCCCGGTTTTAGCTGCCGTACAACTCAAGAACGAGTCGCTGACTGGCGCGGGTTTGTTTGACTGTGTAAGGGTGTGACGAGAGAGAGCATGTGGGCCTGCTCCCTCTTCTAAATATGATTTGTTTTAAAACATGAATTTGGAAACACTCCTGTGTTTACACACCCTAATGAAGTCAGTTGCCACGTGCACCACATTTCAGAGCCATTTTAAGGTATGGGCAAAGTGGGCTCTTGCCCAGGGCCCCAGCCTTTCAAGGGGGTGGGGGCATTTGCCCAGCCAGCTCTGTTCTGCAGAAAAACTGGCCCTGATGACCTTGAGTAATTATTAAAAGGATTGTTTGAACTACTGTTTTCCTTTAATCTCTGTTTAATGTGGGTGATCCGGGAGAGTCTATTGTAGTCATTTTGCCAAGAAATGTTGGGTTTATGTTTCATGCAGCATCCATTAATTTTTTTTCTTTTAGATCAAAACGGGACCTCACATATGAGAAATGAGAGGGTGTCACACAGATTATTTGCAGTAATATTAGTGAACTGCTGCTGTGTTACAATATTGGAACAAACCCCACTATCCATGTAAACCATTTAGAATACACATGAGTGCGCCTGTGCACTGTCAGTGACCTGGCCAAAGAGTTGAACTTGGATCATAAGTTCAAAACTTTTGCTAATTGGGGCCACAAAATACATTTGGCCCAAGGCCCCAAAAATCCTTCAGATGTCCCTGCGGGGTACGTGGCCCCGTTTCTTATGATACATGAAGCAACATTAACATGCAGCAACGTTATTTTCTATTAAATCAAACATAACATGTCTTTTTACAGAGCATCTGCTTCTGAACTTGTGTATTTTAAGCTGCACTCATATGTGATAACGAAGGAAAGGGAGGTTTGGTGAAGTAAAATATTTGGTCAAGCTGGGAAGCTGGAATTGTTCTTAGGATTTCTGCTTTTACTTTGTGCAGTTCCAACCGTGGGACTGTCTAGCTGCCTCCTCTTGCTGTGAAAGTTGTAAAGAACTTTACACCCCACCACTTTCAAAGGTCACCAGCTGCCACTGTTATCCTTTTGCATGTTTGATTGCCAGAAGTACGCCTTAAAACCTGAGGCTGGTGAAGCTTTCCAAGCCTACTACTGCCAATGTTTGTGATTTCTAAAAATAGTAATTTGGTTCCATTCAAGGAGTACTTCTATGGGTGAGGATTTGTTCTCTTTTTAATAAACCAGTCACTAAGGGTCATATTTAAGAAGTGGCACAACGCAGTACAGCAAGCAAAGTTGCCACATTTTTTGCAATACCTGAAGAGAGCAGAACTGCACCATCTCTTCAAAGAAATGGCACAGTTTTGCTCTCTACATGCATTAACTGGATAGAGGCAATGCAGGCATCCTTGTGCAATAGTGCAAAGGTGCCTGTGTTATGGTCAGCATAGTTATTGTGCAGGAAGGGTTACCTTCCTTGGAGGATTTTCCCTTCCTGCATGTGTGCTGCAAAAAGCAGCACATAGGCAGAGAGGAAAAAACAAGCTAAAAAAGAGATATTTGTACTTGCTATTCCCACCTAAGCCAGGTGCACTATTTTGGTACAAACCAATGTCTTCAAATCTTTATGGGTTTGCGTCAAAATCCATGGTGGGTGCACAGGAATGCCCATGCACCATCCATGGAATGCCTACCTGGCACGAAGTAATGTAAGGAACCGCAATGTGTTGCATTCCGTTGCGTTTCCCTACAAAGCAACGCAAATCGACATTGTAATGTAAGGTGGATTTGTAGAGTGCTGCTTGTCACCCATGAGGGTATCCAGGCACTGAGTACGTGAGTGGAGGCATGTGCTTAGGCTAGGCCTGAGTACAGGCAGTCTTGATGGTCCTGCAGGAAGACTAATTGAAAAGCCAGGTCTTCAACTTTTGCGAAAATTAAGAAATGGGGAGGGAGCCTTGATGTTTTGATAGAGGTTGTTCCAGGGTTTGGAGGCTTGTTAGGAGAATAACCAACCTCCTTTTCTGCTTCCGTGGATGTGGGGTGTGTGTGTGAGTGCGAGTGATGCTGAGGGAAGTTGTCTGGTGGGTTGGTGGAAGTGAAGCCAGTAATGGAGGTATGCGGGTCCAGTGTTGTGTAGTGACCTGAATGCGTCTGGGAGAAGTTTGAACTGGCAGTGCTTCTGAATGGGGAGAAAGTGGAGCTCTCTGCGGAGTGGTTGGTGTGGATTTGGAGTGCAAGGTCAGGAACAAGTCTGGTGACAGCGTTTTGAATAGTTTGAAGTCTGTGAAGAAAATGGTTTGGAATGCTGCTGTAAAGTGTGTTGCTGTAGTGCGATCTATTTGTGATTTGGGCCTGTGTGTTAGTACGTCTAGTATCCAGTGGGAAGATTTTACGTAGAATGCAGAGGATGTAGAAGCATTCAGAAGTGATGGCATTCACCTGGGACTTCATGTTGAGGTAAGTGTTGAGGATGAGGCCTGGTTCTAAGCCTGGTTGGTTAGGGTGGGTGTGAGTCCGTGATCAGCAGGCCACTACGTGGAGTCCTAAGGTGAGCTCTTGTTCCCGAAGATCCGCAGATCAGGTTTCTTGATGTTGGGCTTGAGGCAGTTCTCTTTCATTTAATTGTCCATGCTGGTTATGCATTGTTTGAAGTTTGTCTTGGTGGTGGCAGTATTGTTTGAGAGGGAAGAAAACAAGCTGTGTGTCATCAGCATAGGAGATGATGTTGATTCAGTGGGATCTTAGCCCCAGGCTAGCCAGAGAAGTAATATACATGTTTAAAAGTATAGGGCTGTGTGATGATCCTTGCCGGACTCCACAGATGTGGTCCTTGTGTTCTAATGTGAATGTCATGAGTCTGGCTTGTTGTATTCTTCCATGGCGGAAGGAAGCTATCCATTTGAATTTTGGCCCTGGTAGGCACGCCATGTATACGCTGGCAAAGAATGTGTGGCGAGAGACGGTGTAGAAAACTGTGGAGAGATTGAGGCGGATGTGTGCTGTCCACGATCAAGGATACGTATGTCATCTGTGGCAGCGATGTGGGCTGTTTCGGTGCTATTGTTTCTGAATCCTGATTGCGAGTCGTCCAGGAGTTTGTGGCATTCTAGTGCTCAGAGAGTTGTCTGTTGATAGTTTTCTTGATGATTTTGACTGGGAAGGGGAGCAGCGAGATGGGTTGGTAGTTACTGCGTATTTTGGGATCAGATGAGAGTTTTTTGAGGAGGGCGGTGACTTTGGCAGGTTTCCTTCCAGGGTGGCTGTCTTTAGAGGGTTCTTGATGGTGGAAGTGATTACAGCACTGCTCTTGGCTCTTCCCATGTTGTAGATATTGAGAGTGCAGGGGTCAGTGGGAGCCCTGAGTGGACTCTCTTCATTATTGCTGCATTGTCCTTAATGGATAGAGGGTTCCATGCTGTCAGATGGTAGTCTTTTGGATGATGAGGTTAGCAGGCTGGGAACGCCGATGGGGAGATGGTTGGCATTCGAAGTTGCTGTAGATCTTGGTGATTTGTTTGTGGGAGAAGTCGGAGAGGTTGTTGCAGAAGTCTTGTGTAGTGATTATGGTGTTGGTTGTGGCTGTTTGGTTGGTGAATTCCTTGTGGTGGCTGAATTTCCTTGCAGTTATTGGAGCTAGATGTGATTCTCAGGGTCAGGGCCTTTTTCTTGGTCTCTTTCACTTGATGGTGGTAGTGCCTAAGAGCGGCCTTGCAGGTGTTTCTTGCGGTGGTTCCTCAGATGGTTCTCCATTTCCTTTCAAGTTGCTTGCTGACTCTCTTGGATTCTCTGAGGTCAGCTTTGTACCAGCTATCTTACTTGTAGGATCATTTGTGTTTTGCGTTTTTCAGGGGCGCCAGGGTATTGGTGCAGGTGGTGTTCCAGTTGTTGGAGTTGTCTGTGTCATAGGTGAGTTAGTTGGTGCGGTCTGGGTAGTTAGGTTTGAGAGCACTGAGCCATTCTTTTGCTGTAACTTTCTTCCAGCAGCGGCTTGGTGTGCTGCTAGTCTCCACAGGGGTGGTTGGTGGCCCTGCTATGTGGAAGTGTATGATGGATTGGTCCATTGAGGTGAATGGAGTGATGTAGCTGACTTTAACCTTGTCACTGGAGAAGTTGGGGTTCAGGGTGTGCCCGGCTATGTGGATAGGGCCTTGAACGGGTTGGTTGAGGCTGATGTTCTGTAGACTTCTGAGCAAGTCCATGGAGTTGGAGTCTGTGGAGTCGTAGAGCTGAAAGTTGAAATCGCCTAGGAGTATGGAGTGTTTGGTGCCCATGGCGAGGAGTGCGGTGAGGTCGGTGAGGAGGTCGCTGAAGTGGGTGCGAGGTCCTGGGGGCTGTTAGGTGAGGGTATCTTTGATAGTGGTTTTACTGTCTGTATGAAGTGTATGTGTTCCATAAAAGTGGCTTCTGGGTCAGTGTAAGAGGTACACCTGATTATATCTCTGTGGATAATGGTGAGTCCTCCTCCCGATATATGGGTTTGATCCAGGTGCAGGATTTTGCAACCAGTAGGGATGACTGCAGCGGTGTGCAGCACTGATATGGGGTTGAGCCAGGTTCGGGGAGGAAGAGGAGGTCTGGTGCTGTAGAGTCGATGCGTGGCTTTGTAAATACCAAAAAGGATTTTGCATCAAAAACATGACAGAACCCAAAAGCAAAATCTTTGTATATCTGGACCTAAATATATTTAAGGTTATGGTTTAAAAAACAAAGAAGGTAAAAACACTTAGGGCCAGATGTAGGAAGCCTTTTGCGCCTCGCAAACGGTGAAAAACGCAGTTTGCGAGGTGCAAAAGGCTGAACACGATGCAGAGTCACATTTTGCGAGTCGGTACCGACTCGCAGAATGTGATTCTGACTCGCAAATAGGAAGGGGTGTTCCCTTCCTATTTGCGACCGCATCGCAATGCTGAGTTGCTTTGTGACCGCAAAAGCGATTGCAAACCAACTCGCAGTTACCATCTACTTGAAGTGGATGGTAACCCATTCGCAAAAGGGAAGGGGTCCCCATGGGACCCCTTCCCCTTTGTGAATGCCCCCAAAAATATTTTTTCAGAGCAGGCAGTGGTACTATGGACCACTGCTTACTCTGAAAAAACCGAAACCAAATGGTTTCGGAATTTTTTCTTTTTGCAGCTCGTTTCCCTTTAAGCAAAACGGGCTGCAAAAAGAAAAAAAAACTGCTTTATTAAAAAAGCAGTCACGGACATGGTGGTCTGCTGTCTCCAGCAGGCCACCATCCCTGTGAGTGCCTAGACTCGCTATGGGGTCGCAAGCTGCAACCCACCTCAGTAATATTCATGAGGTGGGTCTTTGCGACCCCATAGCGAGTCGCAGAAGGTGTCTGAGACACCTTTCTGCATTTCGGATTGCGAGTTGCAATTTGCGAGTCGCTATGACTCGCAAATTGCAAGTCGCAATCTGATACCTACCTACATCTGGCCCTTAGTGAAATTAGGATGACACAGACATTATAGACCTGACTCAGGACCCCCAGACCCAACCACCAAGCCAAGAATGTATTTATTTGTGGTATCACATCCCAAACAACCCCCCCACCCCAAGCTACATGCCTGCACACATGCATACACTATACCGAAATTCCTATCTACATATAGAGCAGCACATCTTCACCATAAAGCCGAGCGAATATACTACAAAATCGCCGGACAGAAGACATATCAGAAAGTAAAATACAGATACTTGACAATAGCATCTTAATCATTAAATATGTAATAGACACAGAGTTTGTGCAACAGTTTTTGAGAGTGGGCAATGAAGTCCTGCTTGACACAACTATGGACATTCAAACTGACACTTGGGTCTTAACACGTTTTTCAACACTAATTTAGCAAACTGTGTCCTAATCCATTTGCCTCATTCACATCAAGGTCTATCCAAATCCTCAACATAAAAGTTTACTCTGTCCTACAACCTAGCGCCAGCAGATGAACTAGCGCCTTCAGAAGAGTAAAGCAGCACTACTTTACTGATCACTCGTCCCATAACCACCCTCCACCCACAGAACCCTAGCTCTTCTTCTAGAAGGGAACATTTTGCACAGTTTAAGAGATTTAGGGGGTCATTCCGACGGGGCCGGGGTCGGCGGGAGCACCGCCAACAGGCTGGCGGTGCCCCGCAGGGCATTCTGACCGCGGCGGTTTGGCCGCGGTCAGAAGAGGAAAACCGGCGGTCTCCCACCGGTTTTCCGCTGCCCGACGGAATCCTCCATGGCGGCGCAGCTTGCTGCGCCGCCATGGGGATTCCGACACCCCATACCGCCATCCTGTTCCTGGCGGTTCGCCCGCCAGGAACAGGATGGCGGTATGGGGTGTCGTGGGGCCCCTGGGGGCCCCTGCAGTGCCCATGCCAATGGCATGGGCACTGCAGGGGCCCCCGTAAGAGGGCCCCACAAAGAATTTCAGTGTCTGCTGTGCAGACACTGAAATTCGCGACGGGTGCAACTGCACCCGTCGCACCTTCCCACTCCGCCGGCTCCTTTCGGAGCCGGCTTCCTCGTGGGAAGGGGTTTCCCGCTGGGCTAGCGGGCGGCCTTCTGGTGGTCGCCCGCCAGCCCAGCGGGAAAACCAGAATGGCCTCCGCGGTCTTTCGACCGCGGAGCGGCCATTGGGCGGTTCCCGCCAGGCGGGCAGCTACCGCCGCCCGCTAGCCTCAGAATGAGGCCCATAATCATGCACACACGTTATAATACACAAACTGTCACTCGCTTCACCCCCTTCCTTTCATCACAGTACGCTTTAATGATACAGTATGTTTAGTTTCCGTTAATTCTTACACGTTTCACAAACACCCATGTTCACAGTGAAATGCCTATTCCTTTTCTAATCTGACTCAGATGCCAAATTCGTGTCTCTTTTGAAAGACGTAATTCTTTGCGCTTCAATGACTCTATCTTGATTTAGTAAAAATACTTCTGCTTACGGTTTTCCAATTCATATACAGCTGCTTTTTTAATGAACTATTTCAGTCTTCATATAGATGTAGTATATCCATGAATAAGTTTTTCATAACATTCACAAATTTCCAAAAAAAGACTTCAACTGAATATTGTTTGTGTGTGTTACAATCCCTTTTAATATTGTCTCTCAACTAGACCAGGTTAGAACATCTTCAGAAATAAGAACATGCACCAAGAGCTCTACCTGACAAATATCTTTCAGTTTCCACACTCATTCCTTTAAAAAAAGTCTAATAGTTTATCATCATCCAGCCTTATATGAGCAAACAGCAAAACATAGGGCCTGGCTGAGATCCTGGTAGATGAATTACTCCGTCACGATGATGGATATCAAGTCTGCCAAAATATAAATCCCATTATGTCGTATGGGATTTAACTTTGGTGGATGGGTTATTTGTCACGGCTGTGATAGAGTAGCTTGTCCGTCAAGATCTCAATCAGCTCCTTGAGCCCCTAACGGGTGAGTAGCTGCGCTTTATAAACACTGATTGATTGATTAAATCAGGTGTATAGTTCTTAAATGCTAACACCCAAGATAATTCCTTCAGTTAGGCACGCAACATGAATCCAAACACAAAAGCACGATTCCCTATGCTTCTTCTTTGCAAGGAATATGAACGAAAGCCAGAAACCAAAAGGATGTCGTACTGTCATCTTCAGATATATTGGTAATATAGTCTGCAAACTGGTGCTCATTGGCACACTTCTTAGCTTCCTACCAGTAGGGTTTGCTCCTTGCTTAACTTTAATCTCATGCATACATTCGAACCTCATTAACAAATTGATAAAGTAATGAGGTCTGGTAGGTGTACAGTATATTAAACTATTGATTCTACAATTAGCAGATTACATCTTGTTCCTAATTGCAGCCATAGAATCAGCAGGCAATCTAGAACCCATCAACCCACACCTAAATTCCACACACCAAGATCAAGGCCATCGCTTCACATTCAATGAAGAACGCCTTTTACCATAGTCTGCTCAGTTAGTCTAAGACTTTGTCTATGATGTGCAAATATTGATTTCTTCTCACTGTACCCATAAATTTGTTTCCTTTGCTTGTGCTGGTTCTTGACAGCTCCTATTTCTCGCCCCCTGCAGCAGGGCTTCTTGAGTCGGCGGTTGAAAAGTTCCATCAAAAGGACGAAAAGTCAGCCGAAGCTTGATCGAGCCAGCAGCTTTCAAAAGATCCTGCCTCGGTTCCGGAGTGCAGACCATGACAGGTGAGCACGCCCTCACAGCTCTTCCTCATTCTGAAGCACGAACCTTGAGTGGTGAGTAGCTTTCAACAGCATGGTAGAGTCTGAGAGACCCTCCTGATCACGTCTGAGGGACAGCAACAGCCTCCCTGTGGCCCTACAGTTGAGTCCCTACAACAGGTGAGGCTCTACCCTCCTTACGTGGTTACTTCGAGGTGCCTGTTGAGCACAGGTTTGCTCTAGAACAGCGGTGCTTAACCTGTGGTCCGTGACCCCTGGGGATCTTTAACTGCTTATCAGCTTAAATTAGACTAACACATTAATAAAGTGGATAAAAATAATAAAAGCAAAATGTAAAATTTAAAAACATTCTTTAAATGTGAAGGGGTTTGACACTAGAGGCCTGGGAGTGGTGCAGATGTCTCAAAGAGAGTACAGCATGAACAATGGACGCCTCAAATGACTTTAGAACAGCTCCATTCTTCGCATTAAAATACAACATTGATTTTCGTTTACATTAATTTGGGGATTAAATAAAATATTTTATCATTGCGTGTATAGTGTCTTGTTCTACGTCATTAAAATTGCTTCCGCCAGAGGCCCCGGATTACAATAATGCCTCAGTGGGGGGGAACACTACATTCCAATAATTACTCAGTGAGGGTCCCCAAATGGCACTATTTGAGTCAGTGGGGGCCCATATTCCAGTAATGACTCAGTACTGGGGCCCCGGATTCCAATATTGACTCAGTGGGGGTCCCTGGATTCCAATAATGACTCAGTGGGGGGCCCCGGATTCCAATAATGACTCAGTGGGGATCCCTGGTGTCCAGTAACGACTCAGTGGGGGTCCACAGATTCCAATAATGACTCCGGGGGTGGTGGTGTTAGATTCCAATAATGACTCAGCTGAGGTCCCAGATTCCAGTAATGACGCAGTGGGGATCTCTGGATTCCAGTAATGACTCAGTGGGATCTCTGGATTCCAGTAATGACTCAGTGGGGATCTCTGGATTCCAGTAATGACTCAGCTGAGGTCCCAGATTCCAGTAATGACTCAGCTGAGGTCCCACATTCCAGTAATGACTCAGCTGAGGTCCCAGATTCCAGTAATGACGCAGTGGGGATCTCTGGATTCCAGTAATGACTCAGTGGACATCCACAGATTCCAATAATGACTCCCAGGGCTCAGATTCCAATAATAACTCAGCGGAGGTCCCCAGATTCCAATAATGAGCCAGTTGGGGTCCCCAGATTCCAGTAATGACTCAGTGTGGATCCCTGGATTCCAATAATGACTCAGCGCTGCTCCCAGATTCCAATAATGACTCAATGGGGGTCCTCAGATTCCAGTAATGACTCAGTGTGGATCCCTGGATTCCAATAATGACTCAGCGCTGCTCCCAGATTCCAATAATGACTCAATGGGGATCCTCAGATTCCAGCAATGACTTAGTGGGGGCCCCTGGATCCCAATACTGGCTCGGTCAGGAGTCCCTGGATTCCAACACTGGCTCAGTGGAGGGTCCCCAGATTCCAAAAATGACTCAGCAGTGCTCCCCAGATTCCAGTAATGACTCATGGGAGTCCCCAGATTCCAAAAATGACTCAATGGGGGTCCCCGTTTTCCAAAAATGACTCAGCGGGAGTCCCTGGGTTCATTAATGACTCAGTCGAGGTCCACAGAAGTCAGAAGGAGCTGCTGACTGGAGCAAACACTTTGCTTTCCTCTGCCTCCTCTTTCCATCCCTTCTGGATCGAGCCCACCTGCTCACTCCACTTCTCCATTAATGGAGCTCCCTCTCCTGTGAGCAGTATCAATAGCTTGTTCCCAATTCTCTTTGAAGTTCCTCTGCTGCTCACCAGCTCGGTCTTCAAAGGCTACCCCTGGGGGGAGGAGTAGTGAATCCAGAGATCTGGGGTGGAGCCAGATTATGTTGTGTGACTGGGTCTCTATTTGTGGTTTTGATAACCACTGTCCTCAGGATGTGTCCCTAGCTCCCTCTCTAGTGATACCTGATAGTTCATGGCACCCCCTATAGCAACACATGGTAGTGCCCGGCTGCCTCTGTAGTGACATCTGGCAGTGCCTTGTGTTCTGCATCCTCTATCGTGAAACCTAACCTCAGCCCTCACTGTGCCCAGTTCCCTCTGTAGCAACACCTGGCAGTGCCCTGTGCCCTGCTCCCTCTATCTTCAAACCTAACCTCAGCCCTCACTGTGCCCAGTTCGCTCTGTAGCAACACCTGGCAGTGCCCTGTGCCCTGCTCCCTCTATCTTCAAACCTAACCTCCGCCTGCACTGTGCCTTCTCCCACTGTACACCTGGCAGTGCCCTGTGCCCTGCTCCATCTATCGTGAAACTTAACCTCCGCCTGCACTGTGCCCAGCTCCCTCTGTACGCGTGGTAGTGCCCTCTGCTCCTTCTATCACGAAACCTAACCCCAGCCTGCCCTGTGCCCAGCTCCCTCTGTATTGACACCTGGCAGTGCCCTGTGTACTGCTCCGTCTATCGTGAAACCTAACCTCTGCCTGCACTGTGCCCAGCTCACTCTGTAGCGACACCTGGCAGTGCCCTGTGTCCTGCTCTGTCTATTGTGAAACTTGACCTCCGCCTGCCCTGTGCCCAGCTCCCTCTGTATGCGTTGAAGTGCCCTCTGCTTCTTCTATTGTGAAACCTAACCCCAGGCGTGCCCTGTGCCCAGCTCCCTCTGTAGCGACACCTGGCAGTGCCCTGTGCCCTGCTCCGTCTATCGTGAAACCTAACCTCTGCCTACACTGTGCCCAGCTCCCTCTGTACGCGTGGTAGTGCCCTCTGCTTCTTCTATTGTGAAACCTAACCCCAGCCTGCCCTGTGCCCAGCTCCCTCTGTAGCGACACCTGGCAGTGCCCTGTGCCCTGCTCTGTCTGTCGTGAAACCTAACCTCGGCCTGCACTGTACCCAGCTCCCTCTGTAGCGACACCTGGCAGTGCCCTGTGCCCTTCTCCCTCTATCATGAAACTTAACCTCAGCCTGCACTGTGCCCAGCTCCCTCTGTACGCGTGGTAGTGCCCTCTGCTCCTTCTATCATGAAACCTAACCCCAGCCAGCCCTGTGCCCAGCTCCCTCTGTAGCGACACCTGGCAGTGCCCTGTGCCCTGCTCCGTCTGTCGTGAAACCTAACCTCCGCCTGTACTGTGCTCAGCTCCCTCTGCACGCGTGGAAGTGCCCTCTGCTTCTTCTATTGTGAAACCTAACCCCAGCCTCCCCTGTGCCCAGCTCCCTCTATAGCGACACCTGGCAGTGCCCTGTGTCCTGCTCCGTCTATCGTGAAACCTAACCTCCGCCTGCCCAGCTCCCTCTGTACGCGTTGAAGTGCCCTCTTCTTCTTCCATTGTGAAACCTAACCCCAGCCAGCCCTGTACCCAGCTCCCTCTGTAGCGACACCTGGCAGTGCCCTGTGCCCTGCTCCGTCTATCGTGAAACCTAACCTCCGCCTACACTGTGCCCAGCTCCCTCTGTACGCGTGGTAGTGCCCTCTGCTTCTTCTATTGTGAAACCTAACCCCAGCCTGCCCTGTGCCCAGCTCCCTCTGTAGCGACACCTGGTAGTGCCCTGTGCCCTGCTCCGTCTATCGTGAAACTAACCTCCGCCTACACTGTGCCCAGCTCCCTCTGTACACGTGGTAGTGCCCTCTTCTTCTTCTTTTGTGAAACCTAACCCCAGCCTGCCCTATGCCCAGCTCCCTCTGTAGCGACACCTGGCAGTGCCCTGTGCCCTGTTCCGTCTGTCGTGAAACCTAACCTCCGCCTGCACTGTGGACAGCTCCCTCTGTAGCGACACCTGGCAGTGCCCTGTGCCCTTCTCCCTCTATCATGAAACTTAACCTCAGCCTGCACTGTGCCCAGCTCCCTCTGTACGCGTGGTAGTGCCCTCTGCTCTTTCTATCATGAAACCTAACCCCAGCCTGCCCTGTGCCCAGCTTCCTCTGTAGCGACACCTGGCAGTGCCCTGTGCCTTGCTCCGTCTGTCGTGAAACCTAACCTCCGCCTGCACTGTGCCCAGCTCCCTCTGTACGCGTGGTAGTGCCCTCTGCTCCTTCTATCACGAAACCTAACCCCAGCCTGCCCTGTGCTCAGTCCCTCTGCAGTGACACCTGGCAGTGCCCTGTGTCCTGCTCCGTATATCGTGAAACCTAACCTCTGCCTGCACTGTGCCCAGCTCCCTCTGTAGCGACACCTGGCAGTGCCCTGTGTCCTGCTCTGTCTATTGTGAAACTTGACCTCCGCCTACCCTGTGCCCAGCTCCCTCTGTATGCGTTGAAGTGCCCTCTGCTTCTTCTATTGTGAAACCTAACCCCAGCCTGCCCTGTACCCAGCTCCCTCTGTAGCGTCACCTGTCAGTGCCCTGTGCCCTGCTCCGTCTATCGTGAAACCTAACCTCTGCCTACACTGTGCCCAGCTCCCTCTGTACGCGTGGTAGTGCCCTCTGCTTCTTCTATTGTGAAACCTAACCCCAGCCTGCCCTGTGCCCAGCTCCCTCTGTAGCGACACCTGGCAGTGCCCTGTGCCCTGCTCTGTCTGTCGTGAAACCTAACCTAGGCCTGCACTTTGCCCAGCTCACTCTGTAGCGACACCTGGCAGTGCCCTGTGCCCTTCTCCCTCTATCATGAAACTTAACCTCAGCCTGCACTGTGCCTAGCTCCCTCTGTTCGCGTGGTAGTGCCCTCTGCTCCTCCTATCATGAAACCTAACCCCAGCCTGCCCTGTGCCCAGCTCCCTCTGTAGCGACACATGGCAGTGCCCTGTGCCCTGCTCCGTCTGTCGTGAAACCTAACCTCCGCCTGGACTGTGCTCAGCTCCCTCTGCACGCGTGGAAGTGCCCTCTGCTTCTTCTATTGTGAAACCTAACCCCAGCCTGCCCTGTGCCCAGCTCCCTCTGTAGCGACACCTGGCAATGCCCTGTGTCCTGCTCCGTCTATCGTGAAACCTAACCTCCGCCTGCCCAGCTCCCTCTGTACGCGTTGAAGTGCCCTCTTCTTCTTCTATTGTGAAACCTAACCCCAGCCTGCCCTGTGCCCAGCTCCCTCTGTAGCGACACCTGGCAGTGCCCTGTGCCCTGTTCCGTCTATTGTGAAACCTAACCTCCGCCTGCACTGTGGACAGCTCCCTCTGGACGCGTGGTAGTGCCCTCTTCTTCTTCTTTTGTGAAACCTAACCCCAGCCTGCCCTGTGCCCAGCTCCCTCTGTAGTGACACCTGGCAGTGCCCTGTGCCCTGTTCTGTCTGTCGTGAAACCTAACCTCCGCCTGCACTGTGGACAGCTCCCTCTGTAGCGACACCTGGCAGTGCCCTGTGCCCTTCTCCCTCTATCATGAAACTTAACCTCAGCCTGCACTGTGCCCAGCTCCCTCTGTACGTGTGGTAGTGCCCTCTGCTCTTTCTATCATGAAACCTTACACCAGCCTGCCCTGTGCCCAGCTTCCTCTGTAGCGACACCTGGCAGTGCCCTGTGCCTTGCTCCGTCTGTCGTGAAACCTAACCTCCGCCTGCACTGTGCCCAGCTCCCTCTGTACGCGTGGTAGTGCCCTCTGCTCCTTCTATCACGAAACCTAACCCCAGCCTGCCCTGTGCCCATCTCCCTCTGTAGTGACACCTGGCAGTGCCCTGTGTCCTGCTCTGTCTATCGTGAAACCTAACCCCTGCCTGCACTGTGCCCAGCTCCCTCTGTAGCGACACCTGGCAGTGCCCTGTGTCCTGCTCTGTCTATCGTGAAACTTGACCTCCGCCTGCCCTGTGCCCAGCTCCCTCTGCATGCGTTGAAGTGCCCTCTGCTTCTTCTATTGTGAAACCTAAGCCCAGCCTGCCCTGTGCCCAGCTCCCTCTGTAGCGACACCTGGCAGTGCCCTGTGCCCTGCTCCGTCTGTCTTGAAACCTAACCTCTGCCTACACTGTGCCCAGCTCCCTCTGTACGCGTGGTAGTACCCTCTGCTTCTTCTATTGTGAAACCTAACCCCAGCCTGCCCTGTGCCCAGCTCCCTCTGTAGCGACACCTGGCAGTGCCCTGTGCCCTGCTCCGTCTATTGTGAAACTAACCTCCGCCTACACTGTGCCCAGCTCCCTCTGTACACGTGGTAGTGCCCTCTTCTTCTTCTTTTGTGAAACCTAACCCAAGCCTGCCCTATGCCCAGCTCCCTCTGTAGCGACACCTGGCAGTGCCCTGTGCCCTGTTCCGTCTGTCGTGAAACCTAACCTCCGCCTGCACTGTGGACAGCTCCCTCTGTAGCGACACCTGGCAGTGCCCTGTGCCCTTCTCCCTCTATCATGAAACTTAACCTCAGCCTGCACTGTGCCCAGCTCCCTCTGTACGCGTGGTAGTGCCCTCTGCTCTTTCTATCATGAAACCTAACCCCAGCCTGCCCTGTGCCCAGCTTCCTCTGTAGCGACACCTGGCAGTGCCCTGTGCCTTGCTCCGTCTGTCGTGAAACCTAACCTCCGCCTGCACTGTGCCCAGCTCCCTCTGTACGCGTGGTAGTGCCCTCTGCTCCTTCTATCACGAAACCTAACCCCAGCCTGCCCTGTGCTCAGCTCCCTCTGCAGTGACACCTGGCAGTGCCCTGTGTCCTGCTCCGTATATCGTGAAACCTAACCTCTGCCTGCACTGTGCCCAGCTCCCTCTGTAGCGACACCTGGCAGTGCCCTGTGTCCTGCTCTGTCTATTGTGAAACTTGACCTCCGCCTACCCTGTGCCCAGCTCCCTCTGTATGCGTTGAAGTGCCCTCTGCTTCTTCTATTGTGAAACCTAACCCCAGCCTGCCCTGTGCCCAGCTCCCTCTGTAGCGTCACCTGTCAGTGCCCTGTGCCCTGCTCCGTCTATCGTGAAACCTAACCTCTGCCTACACTGTGCCCAGCTCCCTCTGTACGCGTGGTAGTGCCCTCTGCTTCTTCTATTGTGAAACCTAACCCCAGCCTGCCCTGTGCCCAGCTCCCTCTGTAGCGACACCTGGCAGTGCCCTGTGCCCTGCTCTGTCTGTCGTGAAACCTAACCTAGGCCTGCACTTTGCCCAGCTCACTCTGTAGCGACACCTGGCAGTGCCCTGTGCCCTTCTCCCTCTATCATGAAACTTAACCTCAGCCTGCACTGTGCCTAGCTCCCTCTGTTCGCGTGGTAGTGCCCTCTGCTCCTCCTATCATGAAACCTAACCCCAGCCTGCCCTGTGCCCAGCTCCCTCTGTAGCGACACATGGCAGTGCCCTGTGCCCTGCTCCGTCTGTCGTGAAACCTAACCTCCGCCTGGACTGTGCTCAGCTCCCTCTGCACGCGTGGAAGTGCCCTCTGCTTCTTCTATTGTGAAACCTAACCCCAGCCTGCCCTGTGCCCAGCTCCCTCTGTAGCGACACCTGGCAATGCCCTGTGTCCTGCTCCGTCTATCGTGAAACCTAACCTCCGCCTGCCCAGCTCCCTCTGTACGCGTTGAAGTGCCCTCTTCTTCTTCTATTGTGAAACCTAACCCCAGCCTGCCCTGTGCCCAGCTCCCTCTGTAGCGACACCTGGCAGTGCCCTGTGCCCTGTTCCGTCTATTGTGAAACCTAACCTCCGCCTGCACTGTGGACAGCTCCCTCTGGACGCGTGGTAGTGCCCTCTTCTTCTTCTTTTGTGAAACCTAACCCCAGCCTGCCCTGTGCCCAGCTCCCTCTGTAGTGACACCTGGCAGTGCCCTGTGCCCTGTTCTGTCTGTCGTGAAACCTAACCTCCGCCTGCACTGTGGACAGCTCCCTCTGTAGCGACACCTGGCAGTGCCCTGTGCCCTTCTCCCTCTATCATGAAACTTAACCTCAGCCTGCACTGTGCCCAGCTCCCTCTGTACGTGTGGTAGTGCCCTCTGCTCTTTCTATCATGAAACCTTACACCAGCCTGCCCTGTGCCCAGCTTCCTCTGTAGCGACACCTGGCAGTGCCCTGTGCCTTGCTCCGTCTGTCGTGAAACCTAACCTCCGCCTGCACTGTGCCCAGCTCCCTCTGTACGCGTGGTAGTGCCCTCTGCTCCTTCTATCACGAAACCTAACCCCAGCCTGCCCTGTGCCCATCTCCCTCTGTAGTGACACCTGGCAGTGCCCTGTGTCCTGCTCTGTCTATCGTGAAACCTAACCCCTGCCTGCACTGTGCCCAGCTCCCTCTGTAGCGACACCTGGCAGTGCCCTGTGTCCTGCTCTGTCTATCGTGAAACTTGACCTCCGCCTGCCCTGTGCCCAGCTCCCTCTGCATGCGTTGAAGTGCCCTCTGCTTCTTCTATTGTGAAACCTAAGCCCAGCCTGCCCTGTGCCCAGCTCCCTCTGTAGCGACACCTGGCAGTGCCCTGTGCCCTGCTCCGTCTGTCTTGAAACCTAACCTCTGCCTACACTGTGCCCAGCTCCCTCTGTACGCGTGGTAGTACCCTCTGCTTGTTCTCTTGTGAAACCTAACCCCAGCCTGCCCTGTGCCCAGCTCCCTCTGTAGCGACACCTGGCAGTGCCCTGTGCCCTGCTCCGTCTATCGTGAAACCTAACCTCCGCCTGCACTGTGCCCAGCTCCCTCTGTACGCGTGGAAGTGCCCTCTGCTTCTTCTATTGTGAAACCTAACCCCAGCCTGCCCTGTGCACAGCTCCCTCTGTAGCGACACCTGGTAGTGCCCTGTGCCCTGCTCTGTCTATCGTGAAACCTAACCTCCGCCTACACTGTGCCCAGCTCCCTCTGTACGCGTGGTAGTGCCCTCTTCTTCTTCTATTGTGAAACCTAACCCCAGCCTGCCCTGTGCCCAGCTCCCTCTGTAGTGACACCTGGCAGTGCCCTGTGCCCTGCTCCGTATGTCGTGAAAGCTAACCTCCGCCTGCACTGTGCCCAGCTCCCTCTGTAGCGACACCTGGCAGTGCCCTGTGCCCTTCTCCCTCTATCATGAAAATTAACCTCAGCCTGCAATGTGCCCATCTCCCTCTGTACGCGTGGTAGTGCCCTCTACTCCTTCTATCATGAAACCTAACCCCAGCCTGCCCTGTGCCCAGCTCCCTCTGTAGCGACACCTGGCAGTTCCCTGTGCCCTGCTCTGTCTGTCGTGAAACCTAACCTCCGCCTGCACTGTGCTTAGCTCCCTCTGCACGCATGGAAGTGCCCTCTGCTTCTTCTATTGTGAAACCTAACCCCAGCCTGCCCTGTGCCCAGCTCCCTCTGTAGCGACACCTGGCAGTGCCCTGTGTCCTGCTCCGTCGATCGTGAAACCTGACCTCCGCCTGCCCTGTGCCCAGCTCCCTCTGTAGCGACACCTGGCAGTGCCCTGTGCCCTTCTCCCTCTATCATGAAACTTAACCTCAGGCTGCACTGTGCCCAGCTCCCTCTGCACGCGTGGTAGTGCCCTCTACTCCTTCTATCATGAAACCTAACCCCAGCCTGCCCTGTGCCCAGCTCCCTCTGTAGCAACACCTGGCAGTGCCCTGTGCCCTGCTCCGTGTGTCGTGAAACCTAACCTCCGCCTGCACTGTGCACAGCTCCCTCTGCACGCGTGGAAGTGCCCTCTGCTTCTTCTATTGTGAAACCTAACCCCAGCCTGCCCTGTGCCCAGCTCCCTCTATAGCGACACCTGGCAGTGCCCTGTCTCCTGCTCCGTCTATCGTGAAACCTAACCTCCGCCTGCCCAGCTCCCTCTGTTGGCGTTGAAGTGCCCTCTTCTTCTTCCATTGTGAAACCTAACCCCAGCCAGCCCTGTACCCAGCTCCCTCTGTAGCGACACCTGGCAGTGCCCTGTGCCCTGCTCCGTCTATCGTGAAACCTAACCTCCGCCTACACTGTGCCCAGCTCCCTCTGTACGTGTGGTAGTGCCCTCTGCTTCTTCTATTGTGAAACCTAACCCCAGCCTGCCCTGTGCCCAGCTCCCTCTGTAGCGACACCTGGTAGTGCCCTGTGCCCTGCTCCGTCTATCGTGAAACTAACCTCCGCCTACACTGTGCCCAGCTCCCTCTGTACGCGTGGTAGTGCCTTCTTCTTCTTCTTTTGTGAAACCTAACCCCAGCCTGCCCTATGCCCAGCTCCCTCTGTAGCGACACCTGGCAGTGCCCTGTGCCCTGTTCCGTCTGTCGTGAAACCTAACCTCCGCCTGCACTGTGGACAGCTCCCTCTGTAGCGACACCTGGCAGTGCCATGTGCCCTTCTCCCTCTATCATGAAACTTAACCTCAGCCTGCACTGTGCCCAGCTCCCTCTGTACGCGTGGTAGTGCCCTCTGCTCTTTCTATCATGAAACCTAACCCCAGCCTGCCCTGTGCCCAGCTTCCTCTGTAGCGACACCTGGCAGTGCCCTGTGCCTTGCTCCGTCTGTCGTGAAACCTAACCTCCGCCTGCACTGTGCCCAGCTCCCTCTGTACGCGTGGTAGTGCCCTCTGCTCCTTCTATCACGAAACCTAACCCCAGCCTGCCCTGTGCTCAGCTCCCTCTGTAGTGACACCTGGCAGTGCCCTGTGTCCTGCTCCGTATATCGTGAAACCTAACCTCTGCCTGCACTGTGCCCAGCTCCCTCTGTAGCGACACCTGGCAGTGCCCTGTGTCCTGCTCTGTCTATCGTGAAACTTGACCTCCGCCTGCCCTGTGCCCAGCTCCCTCTGTATGCGTTGAAGTGCCCTCTGCTTCTTCTATTGTGAAACCTAACCCCAGCCTGCCCTGTGCCCAGCTCGCTCTGTAGCGACACCTGGCAGTGCCCTGTGCCCTGCTCCGTCTATCGTGAAACCTAACCTCTGCCTACACTGTGCCCAGCTCCCTCTGTACGCGTGGTAGTGCCCCCTGCTTCTTCTATTGTGAAACCTAATCCCAGCCTACCCTGTGCCCAACTCCCTCTGTAGCGACACCTGGCAGTGCCCTGTGCCCTGCTCTGTCTGTCGTGAAACCTAACCTCTGCCTGCACTTTGCCCAGCTCCCTCTGTAGCGACACCTGGCAGTGCCCTGTGCCCTTCTCCCTCTATCATGTAACTTAACCTCAGCCTGCACTGTGCCCAGCTCACTCTGCACGCGTGGAAGTGCCCTCTGCTTCTTCTATTGTGAAACCTAACCCCAGCCTACCATGTGCCCAGCTCCCTCTGTAGCGACACCTGGCAATGCCCTGTGTCCTGCTCCGTCTATCGTGAAACCTAACCTCCGCCTGCCCAGCTCCCTCTGTACGCGTTGAAGTGCCCTCTTCTTCTATTATGAAACCTAACCCCAGCCTGCCCTGTGCCCAGCTCCCTCTGTAGCAACACCTGGCAGTGCCCTGTGCCCTGTTCCGTCTATTGTGAAACCTAACCTCCGCCTACACTGTGCCCAGCTCCCTCTGTATGCGTTGAAGTGCCCTCTGCTTCTTCTATTGTGAAACCTAACCCCAGCCTGCCCTGTGCCCAGCTCCCTCTGGAGCGACACCTGGTAGTGCCCTGTGCCCTGCTCCGTCTATCGTGAAACTAACCTCCACGTACACTGTGCCCAGCTCCCTCTGTACGCGTGGTAGTGCCCTCTTCTTCTTCTATTGTGAAACCTAACCCCAGCCTGCCCTGTGCCCAGATCCCTCTGTAGCGACACCTGGCAGTGCCCTGTGCCCTGCTCCTTCTGTCATGAAACCTAACCTCCGCCTGCCCTGTGTCCAGCTCCCTCTGTACGCGTTGAAGTGCCCTCTTCTTCTTTTGTGAAACCTAACCCCAGGCCTGCCCTGTGCCCAGATCCCTCTGTAGCGACACCTGGCAGTGCCCTGTGCCCTGCTCCTTCTGTCATGAAACCTAACCTCCGCCTGCACTGTGGACAGCTCCCTCTGTAGCGACACCTGGCAGTGCCCTGTGCCCTTCTCCCTCTATCATGAAACTTAACCTCAGCCTGCACTGTGCCCAGCTCCCTCTGTACGTGTGGTAGTGCCCTCTGCTCTTTCTATCATGAAACCTTACACCAGCCTGCCCTGTGCCCAGCTTCCTCTGTAGCGACACCTGGCAGTGCCCTGTGCCTTGCTCCGTCTGTCGTGAAACCTAACCTCCGCCTGCACTGTGCCCAGCTCCCTCTGTACGCGTGGTAGTGCCCTCTGCTCCTTCTATCACGAAACCTAACCCCAGCCTGCCCTGTGCCCATCTCCCTCTGTAGTGACACCTGGCAGTGCCCTGTGTCCTGCTCTGTCTATCGTGAAACCTAACCCCTGCCTGCACTGTGCCCAGCTCCCTCTGTAGCGACACCTGGCAGTGCCCTGTGTCCTGCTCTGTCTATCGTGAAACTTGACCTCCGCCTGCCCTGTGCCCAGCTCCCTCTGCATGCGTTAAAGTGCCCTCTGCTTCTTCTATTGTGAAACCTAAGCCCAGCCTGCCCTGTGCCCAGCTCCCTCTGTAGCGACACCTGGCAGTGCCCTGTGCCCTGCTCCGTCTGTCTTGAAACCTAACCTCTGCCTACACTGTGCCCAGCTCCCTCTGTACGCGTGGTAGTACCCTCTGCTTCTTCTATTGTGAAACCTAACCCCAGCCTGCCCTGTGCCCAGCTCCCTCTGTAGCGACACCTGGCAGTGCCCTGTGCCCTGCTCCGTCTATCGTGAAACCTAACCTCCGCCTGCACTGTGCCCAGCTCCCTCTGTACGCGTGGAAGTGCCCTCTGCTTCTTCTATTGTGAAACCTAACCCCAGCCTGCCCTGTGCACAGCTCCCTCTGTAGCGACACCTGGTAGTGCCCTGTGCCCTGCTCTGTCTATCGTGAAACCTAACCTCCGCCTACACTGTGCCCAGCTCCCTCTGTACGCGTGGTAGTGCCCTCTTCTTCTTCTATTGTGAAACCTAACCCCAGCCTGCCCTGTGCCCAGCTCCCTCTGTAGTGACACCTGGCAGTGCCCTGTGCCCTGCTCCGTATGTCGTGAAAGCTAACCTCCGCCTGCACTGTGCCCAGCTCCCTCTGTAGCGACACCTGGCAGTGCCCTGTGCCCTTCTCCCTCTATCATGAAAATTAACCTCAGCCTGCAATGTGCCCAGCTCCCTCTGTACGCGTGGTAGTGCCCTCTACTCCTTCTATCATGAAACCTAACCCCAGCCTGCCCTGTGCCCAGCTCCCTCTGTAGCGACACCTGGCAGTTCCCTGTGCCCTGCTCTGTCTGTCGTGAAACCTAACCTCCGCCTGCACTGTGCTTAGCTCCCTCTGCACGCATGGAAGTGCCCTCTGCTTCTTCTATTGTGAAACCTAACCCCAGCCTGCCCTGTGCCCAGCTCCCTCTGTAGCGACACCTGGCAGTGCCCTGTGTCCTGCTCCGTCGATCGTGAAACCTAACCTCCGCCTGCCCTGTGCCCAGCTCCCTCTCTAGCGACACCTGGCAGTGCCCTGTGCCCTTCTCCCTCTATCATGAAACTTAACCTCAGGCTGCACTGTGCCCAGCTCCCTCTGCACGCGTGGTAGTGCCCTCTACTCCTTCTATCATGAAACCTAACCCCAGCCTGCCCTGTGCCCAGCTCCCTCTGTAGCAACACCTGGCAGTGCCCTGTGCCCTGCTCCGTGTGTCGTGAAACCTAACCTCCGCCTGCACTGTGCACAGCTCCCTCTGCACGCGTGGAAGTGCCCTCTGCTTCTTCTATTGTGAAACCTAACCCCAGCCTGCCCTGTGCCCAGCTCCCTCTATAGCGACACCTGGCAGTGCCCTGTCTCCTGCTCCGTCTATCGTGAAACCTAACCTCCGCCTGCCCAGCTCCCTCTGTTGGCGTTGAAGTGCCCTCTTCTTCTTCCATTGTGAAACCTAACCCCAGCCAGCCCTGTACCCAGCTCCCTCTGTAGCGACACCTGGCAGTGCCCTGTGCCCTGCTCCGTCTATCGTGAAACCTAACCTCCGCCTACACTGTGCCCAGCTCCCTCTGTACGTGTGGTAGTGCCCTCTGCTTCTTCTATTGTGAAACCTAACCCCAGCCTGCCCTGTGCCCAGCTCCCTCTGTAGCGACACCTGGTAGTGCCCTGTGCCCTGCTCCGTCTATCGTGAAACTAACCTCCGCCTACACTGTGCCCAGCTCCCTCTGTACGCGTGGTAGTGCCTTCTTCTTCTTCTTTTGTGAAACCTAACCCCAGCCTGCCCTATGCCCAGCTCCCTCTGTAGCGACACCTGGCAGTGCCCTGTGCCCTGTTCCGTCTGTCGTGAAACCTAACCTCCGCCTGCACTGTGGACAGCTCCCTCTGTAGCGACACCTGGCAGTGCCCTGTGCCCTTCTCCCTCTATCATGAAACTTAACCTCAGCCTGCACTGTGCCCAGCTCCCTCTGTACGCGTGGTAGTGCCCTCTGCTCTTTCTATCATGAAACCTAACCCCAGCCTGCCCTGTGCCCAGCTTCCTCTGTAGCGACACCTGGCAGTGCCCTGTGCCTTGCTCCGTCTGTCGTGAAACCTAACCTCCGCCTGCACTGTGCCCAGCTCCCTCTGTACGCGTGGTAGTGCCCTGTGTCCTGCTCTGTCTATCGTGAAACTTGACCTCCGCCTGCCCTGTGCCCAGCTCCCTCTGTATGCGTTGAAGTGCCCTCTGCTTCTTCTATTGTGAAACCTAACCCCAGCCTGCCCTGTGCCCAGCTCGCTCTGTAGCGACACCTGGCAGTGCCCTGTGCCCTGCTCCGTCTATCGTGAAACCTAACCTCTGCCTACACTGTGCCCAGCTCCCTCTGTACGCGTGGTAGTGCCCCCTGCTTCTTCTATTGTGAAACCTAATCCCAGCCTACCCTGTGCCCAACTCCCTCTGTAGCGACACCTGGCAGTGCCCTGTGCCCTGCTCTGTCTGTCGTGAAACCTAACCTCGGCCTGCACTTTGCCCAGCTCCCTCTGTAGCGACACCTGGCAGTGCCCTGTGCCCTTCTCCCTCTATCATGTAACTTAACCTCAGCCTGCACTGTGCCCAGCTCACTCTGCACGCGTGGAAGTGCCCTCTGCTTCTTCTATTGTGAAACCTAACCCCAGCCTACCATGTGCCCAGCTCCCTCTGTAGCGACACCTGGCAATGCCCTGTGTCCTGCTCCGTCTATCGTGAAACCTAACCTCCGCCTGCCCAGCTCCCTCTGTACGCGTTGAAGTGCCCTCTTCTTCTATTGTGAAACCTAACCCCAGCCTGCCCTGTGCCCAGCTCCCTCTGTAGCAACACCTGGCAGTGCCCTGTGCCCTGTTCCGTCTATTGTGAAACCTAACCTCCGCCTACACTGTGCCCAGCTCCCTCTGTATGCGTTGAAGTGCCCTCTGCTTCTTCTATTGTGAAACCTAACCCCAGCCTGCCCTGTGCCCAGCTCCCTCTGGAGCGACACCTGGTAGTGCCCTGTGCCCTGCTCCGTCTATCGTGAAACTAACCTCCACGTACACTGTGCCCAGCTCCCTCTGTACGCGTGGTAGTGCCCTCTTCTTCTTCTATTGTGAAACCTAACCCCAGCCTGCCCTGTGCCCAGATCCCTCTGTAGCGACACCTGGCAGTGCCCTGTGCCCTGCTCCTTCTGTCATGAAACCTAACCTCCGCCTGCCCTGTGTCCAGCTCCCTCTGTACGCGTTGAAGTGCCCTCTTCTTCTTTTGTGAAACCTAACCCCAGGCCTGCCCTGTGCCCAGCTCCCTCTGTAGCGACACCTGGCAGTGCCCTGCTCCGTCTATCGTGAAACCTAACCTCTGCCTACACTGTGCCCAGCTCCCTCTGTCCGTGTGGTAATGCCCTCTTCTTCTTCTTTTGTGAAACCTAACCCCAGCCTGCCCTGTGCCCAGCTCCCTCTGTAGCGACACCTGGCAGTGCCCTGTGCCCTGTTCCGTCTGTCGTGAAACCTAACCTCCGCCTGCACTGTAGACAGCTCCCTCTGCACGCGTGGAAGTGCCCTCTGCTTCTTCTATTGTGAAACCTAACCCCAGCCTGCCCTGTGCCCAGCTCCCTCTGCACGCGTGGAAGTGCCCTCTGCTTCTTCTATTGTGAAACCTAACCCCAGCCTGCCCTGTGCCCAGCTCCCTCTGTAGCGACACCTGGCAATGCCCTGCTCTGTCTATCGCGAAACCTAACCTCCGCCGGCCCTGTGCCCAGCTCCCTCTGCACGCGTGGAAGTGCCCTCTGCTTCTTCTATTGTGAAACCTAACCCCAGCCTGCCCTGTGCCCAGCTCCCTCTGTAGCGACACCTGGCAGTGCCCTGTGTCCTGCTCCGTCTATAGTGAAACCTAACCTCCGCCTGCCCTGTGCCCAGCTCCCTCTGTAGCGACACCTGGCAGTGCCCTGCTCTGTCTATCGTGAAACCTAACCTCCGCCTGCCCTGTGCCCAGCTCCCTCTGCACGTGTGGAAGTGCCCTCTGCTTCTTCTATTGTGAAACCTAACCCCAGCCTGCCCTGTGCCCAGCTCCCTCTGTAGCGACACCTGGCAGTGCCCTGTGTCCTGCTCCGTCTATCGTGAAACCTAACCTCCACCTACACTGTGCCCAGCTCCCTCTGTCCGCGTGGTAGTGCCCTCTTCTTCTTCTTTTGTGAAACCTAACCCCAGCCTGCCCTGTGCCCAGCTCCCTCTGTAGCGACACCTAGCAGTACCCTGGGCCCTACTCCGTCTGTCGTGAAACCTAACCTCCGCCTGCACTGTGCTCAGCTCCCTCTGCACGCGTGGAAGTGCCCTCTGCTTCTTCTATTGTGAAACCTAACCCCAGCCTGCCCTGTGCCCAGCTCCCTCTGTAACGACACCTGGCAGTGCCCTGTGCCCTACTCCGTCTATCGTGAAACCTAACCTCTGCCTACACTGTGCCCAGCTCCCTCTGTACGCGTGGTAGTGCCCTCTGCTTCTTCTATTGTGAAACCTAACCCCAGCCTGCTCTGTGCCCAGCTCCCTCTGTAGCGACACCTGGCAGTGCCCTGTGCCCTGTTCCGTCTATCGTGAAACCTAACCTCCGCCTGCACTGTGCCCAGCTCCCTCTGTACGCGTGGAAGTGCCCTCTGCTTCTTCTATTGTGAAACCTAACCCCAGCCTGCCCTGTGCACAGCTCCCTCTGTAGCGACACCTGGTAGTGCCCTGTGCCCTGCTCTGTCTATCGTGAAACCTAACCTCCGCCTACACTGTGTCCAGCTCCCTCTGCACGCGTGGAAGTGCCCTCTTCTTCTTCTATTTTGAAACCTAATCCCAGCCTGCCCTGTGCCCCGCTCCCTCTGTAGCAACACCTGGCAGTGCCCTGTGCCCTGCTCCGTCTGTCGTGAAACCTAACCTCCGCCTGCACTGTGCCCAGCTCCCTCTGTAGCGACACCTGGCAGTGCCCTGTGCCCTTCTCCCTCTATCATGAAACTTAACCTCAGCCTGCACTGTGCCCAGCTCCCTCTGTACGCGTGGTAGTGCCCTCTGCTCCTTCTATCATGAAACCTAACCCCAGCCTGCCCTGTGCCCAGCTCCCTCTGTAGCGACACCTAGCAGTACCCTGTGCCCTACTCCGTCTGTCGTGAAACCTAACCTCCGCCTGCACTGTGCTCAGCTCCCTCTGCACGCGTGGAAGTGCCCTCTGCTTCTTCTATTGTGAAACCTAACGCCAGCCTGCCCTGTGCCCAGCTCCCTCTGTAGCGACACCTGGCAGTGCCCTGTGTCCTGCTCCGTCTATCGTGAAACCTAACCTCCGCCTCCCTGTGCCCAGCTCCCTCTGTACGCGTGGAAGTGCCCTCTGCTTCTTCTATTGTGAAACCTAACCCCAGCCTGCCCTGTGCCCAGCTCCCTCTGTAGTGACACCTGGCAGTGCCCTGTGTCCTGCTCCGTCTATCGTGAAACCTAACCTCCGCCTGCCCTGTGCCCAGCTCCATCTGTACGCGTTGAAGTGCCCTCTTCTTTTTCTGTTGTGAAACCTAACCCCAGGCCTGCTCTGTGCCCAGCTCCCTCTGTAGCGACACCTGGCAGTGCCCTGCTCCGTCTATCTTGAAACCTAACCTCTGCCTACACTGTGCCCAGCTCCCTCTGTACGCGTGGTAGTGCCCTCTGCTTCTTCTATTGTGAAACCTAACCCCAGCCTGCCCTGTGCCCAGCTCCCTCTGGAGCGACACCTGGCAGTGCCCTGTGCCCTGCTCCGTCTATCGTGAAACTAACCTCCACCTACACTGTGCCCAGCTCCCTCTGTACGCGTGGTATTGCCCTCTTCTTCTTCTTTTGTGAAACCTAACCCCAGCCTGCCCTGTGCCCAGCTCCCTCTGTAGCGACACCTGGCAGTGCCCTGTGCCCTGTTCCGTCTGTCGTGAAACCTAACCTCCGCCTGCACTGTGGACAGCTCCCTCTGTAGCGACACCTGGCAGTGCCCTGTGCCATTCTCCCTCTATCATGAAACTTAACCTCAGCCTGCACTGTGCCCAGCTCCCTCTGTACGCATGGTAGTGCCCTCTGCTCTTTCTATCATGAAACCTAACCCCAGCCTGCCCTGTGCCCAGCTTCCTCTGTAGCGACACCTGGCAGTGCCCTGTGCCTTGCTCCGTCTGTCGTGAAACCTAACCTCCGCTTGCACTGTGCCCAGCTCTCTCTGTACGTGTGGAAGTGCCCTCTGCTTCTTCTATTGTGAAACCTAACCCCAGGCCTGCCCTGTGCCCAGCTCCCTCTGTAGCGACACCTGGCAGTGCCCTGCTCCGTCTATCGTGAAACCTAACCTCTGCCTACACTGTGCCCAGCTCCCTCTGTCCGCGTGGTAGTGCCCTCTTCTTCTTCTTTTGTGAAACCTAACCCCAGCCTGCCCTGTGCCCAGCTCCCTCTGTAGCAACACCTGGCAGTGCCCTGTGCCCTGTTCCGTCTGTCGTGAAACCTAACCTCCGCCTGCACTGTAGACAGCTCCCTCTGCACGCGTGGAAGTGCCCTCTGCTTCTTCTATTGTGAAACCTAACCCCAGCCTGCCCTGTGCCCAGCTCCCTCTGCACGCGTGGAAGTGCCCTCTGCTTCTTCTATTGTGAAACCTAACCCCAGCCTGCCCTGTGCCCAGCTCCCTCTGCACGCGTTGAAGTGCCCTCTTCTTCTTCTATTGTGAAACCTAACCCCAGGCCTGCCCTGTGCCCAGCTCCCTCTGTAGCGACACCTGGCAGTGCCCTGCTCTGTCTATCGCGAAACCTAACCTCCGCCTGCCCTGTGCCCAGCTCCCTCTGCACGCGTGGAAGTGCCCTCTGCTTCTTCTATTGTGAAACCTAACCCCAGCCTGCCCTGTGCCCAGCTCCCTCTGTAGCGACACCTGGCAGTGCCCTGTGTCCTGCTCCGTCTATCGTGAAACCTAACCTCCGCCTGCCCTGTGCCCAGCTCCCTCTGTAGCGACACCTGGCAGTGCCCTGCTCTGTCTATCGTGAAACCTAACCTCCGCCTGCCCTGTGCCCAGCTCCCTCTGCACGTGTGGAAGTGCCCTCTGCTTCTTCTATTGTGAAACCTAACCCCAGCCTGCCCTGTGCCCAGCTCCCTCTGTAGCGACACCTGGCAGTGCCCTGTGTCCTGCTCCGTCTATCGTGAAACCTAACCTCCACCTACACTGTGCCCAGCTCCCTCTGTCCGCGTGGTAGTGCCCTCTTCTTCTTCTTTTGTGAAACCTAACCCCAGCCTGCCCTGTGCCCAGCTCCCTCTGTAGCGACACCTGGCAGTGCCCTGCTCCGTCTATCGTGAAACCTAACCTCCGCCTACACTGTGCCCAGCTCCCTCTGTCCGCGTGGTAGTGCCCTCTTCTTCTTCTTTTGTGAAACCTAACCCCAGCCTGCCCTGTGCCCAGCTCCCTCTGTAGCGACACATGGCAGTGCCCTGTGCCCTGTTCCGTCTGTCGTGAAACCTAACCTCTGCCTGCACAGTGGACAGCTCCCTCTGTAGCAACACCTGGCAGTGCCCTGTTTCCTGCTCCGTCTATCGTGAAACCTAACCTCCGCCTGCCCTGTGCCCAGCTCCCTCTGTACGCGTTGAAGTGCCCTCTTCTTCTTATATTGTGAAACCTAACCCCAGGCCTGCCCTGTGCCCAGCTCCCTCTGTTGCGACACCTGGCAGTGCCCTGCTCCGTCTATTGTGAAACCTAACCTCCACCTACACTGTGCCCAGCTCCCTCTGTACGCGTGGTAGTGCCCTCTTCTTCTTCTTTTGTGAAACCTAACCCCAGCCTGCCCTGTGCCCAGCTCCCTCTGTAGCGACACCTGGCAGTGCCCTGTGCCTTGCTCCGTCTGTCATGAAATCTAACCTCCGCCTGCACTCTGCCCAGCTCCCTCTCTGCGTGTGGAAGTGCCCTCTGCTTCTTCTATTGTGAAACCTAACCCCAGCCTGCCCTGTGCCCATCTCCCACTGTAGCGACACCTGGCAGTGCCCTGTGCCCTGCTCCTTCTGTCGTGAAACCTATCCTCCGCCTGCACTGTGCTCAGCTCCCTCTGCACGCATGGAAGTGCCCTCTGCTTCTTCTATTGTGAAACCTAACCCCAGCCTGCCCTGTGCCCAGCTCCCTCTGTAGCGACACCTGGCAGTGCCCTGTGTCCTGCTCCGTCTATCGTGAAACCTAACCTCCGCCTGCCCTGTGCCCAGCTCCCTCTGTACGCGTTGAAGTGCCCTCTTCTTCTTGTATTGTGAAACCTAACCCCAGCCTGCCCTGTGCCCAGCTCCCTCTGTAGCGACACCTGGCATTGCCCTGCTCCATCTATCGTGAAACCTAACCTCCGCCTACACTGTGCCCAGCTCCCTCTGTACGCGTGGTAGCGCCCTCTTCTTCTTCTTTTGTGAAACCTAACCCCAGCCTGCCCTGTGCCCAGCTCCCTCTGTAGCGACACCTGGCAGTGCCCTGTGCCCTGTTCGGTCTGTCGTGAAACCTAACCTCCGCCTGCACTGTGGAAAGCTCCCTCTGTAGCGACACCTGGCAGTGCCCTGTGCCCTTCTCCCTCTATCATGAAACTTAACCTCAGCCGGCACTGTGCCCAGCTCCCTCTGTACGCGTGGTAGTGCCCTCTGCTCTTTCTATCATGAAACCTAACCCCAGCCTGCCCTGTGCCCAACTTCCTCTGTAGCGACACCTGGCAGTGCCCTGTGCCTTACTCCGTCTGTCGTGAAACCTAACCTCCGCCTGCACTGTGCCCAGCTCCCTCTGTACGCGTGGAAGTGCCCTCTGCTTCTTCTATTGTGAAACCTAACCCCAGCCTGCCCTGTGACCAGCTCCCTCTGTAACGACACCTGGCAGTGCCCTGTGCCCTGCTCCGTGTATCGTGAAACCTAACCTCTGCCTACACTCTGCCCAGCTCCCTCTGTACGCGTGGTAGTGCCCTCTGCTTCTTCTATTGTGAAACCTAACCCCAGCCTGCCCTGTGCCCAGCTCCCTCTGTAGCGACACCTGTCAGTGCCCTGTGCCCTGTTCCGTCTATCGTGAAACCTAACCTCCGCCTGCACTGTGCCCAGCTCCCTCTGTACGCGTGGAAGTGCCCTCTGCTTCTTCTATTGTGAAACCTAACCCCAGCCTGCCCTGTGCACAGCTCCCTCTGTAGCGACACCTGGTAGTGCCCTGTGCCCTGCTCTGTCTATCGTGAAACCTAACCTCCGCCTACACTGTGCCCAGCTCCCTCTGTACGCATGGTAGTGCCCTCTTCTTCTTCTATTTTGAAACCTAATCCCAGCCTGCCCTGTGCCCAGCTCCCTCTGTAGCGACACGTGGCAGTGCCCTGTGCCCTGCTCCGTCTGTCGTGAAACCTAAGCTCCGCCTGCACTGTGGCCAGCTCCCTCTGTAGCGACACCTGGCAGTGCCCGGTGCCCTTCTCCCTCTATCATGAAACTTAACCTCAGCCTGCACTGTGCCCAGCTCCCTCTGTACGCGTGGTAGTGCCCTCTGCTCCTTCTATCATGAAACCTAACCCCAGCCTGCCCTGTGCCCAGCTCCCTCTGTAGCGACACCTAGCAGAACCCTGTGCCCTACTCCGTCTGTCGTGAAACCTAACCTCCGCCTGCACTGTGCTCAGCTCCCTCTGCACGCGTGGAAGTGCCCTCTGCTTCTTCTATTGTGAAACCTAACCCCAGCCTGCCCTGTGCCCAGCTCCCTCTGTAGCGACACCTGGCAGTGCCCTGTGTCCTGCTCCGTCTATCGTGAAACCTAACCTCCGCCTGCCCTGTGCCCAGCTCCCTCTGTACGCGTTGAAGTGCCCTCTTCTTCTTCTATTGTGAAACCTAACCCCAGCCTGCCCTGTGCCCAGCTCCCTCTGTAGCGACACCTGGCAGTGCCCTGTGCCCTGCTCCGTCTATCGTGACACCTAACCTCCGCCTACACTGTGCCCAGCTCCCTCTGTACGCGTGGTAGTGCCCTCTGCTTCTTCTATTGTGAAACCTAACCCCAGCCTGCCCTGTGCCCAGCTCTCTCTGTAGCGACACCTGGTAGTGCCCTGTGCCCTGCTCCGTCTATCGTGAAACTAACCTCCGCCTACACTGTGCCCAGCTCCCTCTGTACGCGTGGTAGTGCCCTCTTCTTCTTTTGTGAAACCTAACCCCAGCCTGCCCTGTGCCCAGCTCCCTCTGTAGCGACACCTGGCAGTGCCCTGTGCCCTGTTCCGTCTGTCGTGAAACCTAACCTCCGCCTGCACTGTGGACAGCTCCCTCTGTACGTGTGGAAGTGCCCTCTGCTTCTTCTATTGTGAAACCTAACCCCAGCCTGCCCTGTGCCCAGCTCCCACTGTAGCGACACCTGGAAGTGCCCTGTGCCCTGCTCCTTCTGTCGTGAAACCTAACCTCCGCCTGCCCTGTGCCCAGCTCCCTCTGTACGCGTTGAAGTGCCCTCTTCTTCTTCTATTGTGAAACCTAACCCCAGCCTGCCCTGTGCCCAGCTCCCTCTCTAGCGACACCTGGCAGTGCCCTGTGCCCTGCTCCGTCTATCGTGACACCTAACCTCCGCCTACACTGTGCCCAGCTCCCTCTGTACGCGTGGTAGTGCCCTCTGCTTCTTCTATTGTGAAACCTAACCCCAGCCTGCCCTGTGCCCAGCTCCCTCTGTACCGACACCTGGCAGTGCCCTGCTCCATCTATCGTGAAACCTAACCTCCGCCTACACTGTGCCCAGCTCCCTCTGTACGCGTGGTAGTGCCCTCTTCTTCTTCTTTTGTGAAACCTAACCCCAGCCTGCCCTGTGCCCAGCTCCCACTGTAGCGACACCTGGCAGTGCCCTGTGCCCTGCTCCGTCTGTCTTGAAACCTAACCTCTGCCTACACTGTGCCCAGCTCCCTCTGTACGCGTGGTAGTGCCCTCTGCTCCTTCTATCATGAAACCTAACCCCAGCCTGCCCTGTGCCCAGCTCCCTCTGTAGCGACACCTAGCAGAACCCTGTGCCCTACTCCGTCTGTCGTGAAACCTAACCTCCGCCTGCACTGTGCTCAGCTCCCTCTGCACGCGTGGAAGTGCCCTCTGCTTCTTCTATTGTGAAACCTAACCCCAGCCTGCCCTGTGCCCAGCTCCCTCTGTAGCGACACCTGGCAGGGCCCTGTGTCCTGCTCCGTCTATCGTGAAACCTAACCTCCGGCTGCCCTGTGCTCAGCTTCCTCTGCACGCGTGGAAGTGCCCTCTGCTTCTTCTATTGTGAAACCTAACCCCAGCCTGCCCTGTGCCCAACTTCCTCTGTAGCGACACCTGGCAGTGCCCTGTGCCTTACTCCGTCTGTCGTGAAACCTAACCTCCGCCTGCACTGTGCCCAGCTCCCTCTGTACGCGTGGAAGTGCCCTCTGCTTCTTCTATTGTGAAACCTAACCCCAGCCTGCCCTGTGCCCAGCTCCCTCTGTAACGACACCTGGCAGTGCCCTGTGCCCTGCTCCGTCTATCGTGAAACCTAACCTCTGCCTACACTGTGCCCAGCTCCCTCTGTACGCGTGGTAGTGCCCTCTGCTTCTTCTATTGTGAAACCTAACCCCAGCCTGCCCTGTGCCCAGCTTCTCTGTAGCGACACCTGGCAGTGCCCTGTGCCCTGTTCCGTCTATCGTGAAACCTAACCTCCGCCTGCACTGTGCCCAGCTCCCTCTGTACGCGTGGAAGTGCCCTCTGCTTCTTCTATTGTGAAACCTAACCGCAGCCTGCCCTGTGCACAGCTCCCTCTGTAGCGACACCTGGTAGTGCCCTGTGCCCTGCTCTGTCTATCGTGAAACCTAACCTCCGCCTACACTGTGTCCAGCTCCCTCTGTACGCATGGTAGTGCCCTCTTCTTCTTCTATTTTGAAACCTAATCCCAGCCTGCCCTGTGCCCAGCTCCCTCTGTAGCGACACCTGGCAGTGCCCTGTGCCCTGCTCCGTCTGTCGTGAAACCTAACCTCCGCCTTCACTGTGCCCAGCTCCCTCTGTAGCGACACCTGGCAGTGCCCTGTGCCCTTCTCCCTCTATCATGAAACTTAACCTCAGCCTGCACTGTGCCCAGCTCCCTCTGTACGCGTGGTAGTGCCCTCTGCTCCTTCTATCATGAAACCTAACCCCAGCCTGCCCTGTGCCCAGCTCCCTCTGTAGCGACACCTAGCAGTACCCTGTGCCCTACTCCGTCTGTCGTGAAACCTAACCTCCGACTGCACTGTGCTCAGCTCCCTCTGCACGCGTGGAAGTGCCCTCTGCTTCTTCTATTGTGAAACCTAACCCCAGCCTGCCCTGTGCCCAGCTCCCTCTGTAGCGACACCTGGCAGTGCCCTGTGTCCTGCTCCGTCTATCGTGATACCTAACCTCCGCCTGCCCTGTGCCCAGCTCCCTCTGTACGCGTGGAAGTGCCCTCTGCTTCTTCTATTGTGAAACCTAACCCCAGCCTGCCCTGTGCCCAGCTCCCTCTGTAGTGACACCTGGCAGTGCCCTGTGTCCTGCTCCGTCTATCGTGAAACCTAACCTCCGCCTGCCCTGTGCCCAGCTCCATCTGTACGCGTTGAAGTGCCCTCTTCTTTTTCTGTTGTGAAACCTAACCCCAGGCCTGCTCTGTGCCCAGCTCCCTCTGTAGCGACACCTGGCAGTGCCCTGCTCCGTCTATCTTGAAACCTAACCTCTGCCTACACTGTGCCCAGCTCCCTCTGTACGCGTGGTAGTGCCCTCTGCTTCTTCTATTGTGAAACCTAACCCCAGCCTGCCCTGTGCCCAGCTCCCTCTGGAGCGACACCTGGTAGTGCCCTGTGCCCTGCTCCGTCTATCGTGAAACTAACCTCCACCTACACTGTGCCCAGCTCCCTCTGTACGCGTGATAGTGCCCTCTTCTTCTTCTTTTGTGAAACCTAACCCCAGCATGCCCTGTGCCCAGCTCCCTCTGTAGCGACACCTGGCAGTGCCCTTTGCCCTGTTCCGTCTGTCGTGAAACCTAACCTCCGCCTGCACTGTGGACAGCTCCCTCTGTAGAGACACCTGGCAGTGCCCTGTGCCATTCTCCCTCTATCATGAAACCTAACCCCAGCCTGCCCTGTGCCCAGCTTCCTCTGTAGCGACACCTGGCAGTGCCCTGTGCCTTGCTCCGTCTGTCGTGAAACCTAACCTCCGCCTGCACTGTGCCCAGCTCTCTCTGTACGTGTGGAAGTGCCCTCTGCTTCTTCTATTGTGAAACCTAACCCCAGCCTGCCCTGTGCCCAGATCCCTCTGTGGCGACACCTGGCAGTGCCCTGTGCCCTGCTCCTTCTGTCATGAAACCTAACCTCCGCCTGCCCTGTGCCCAGCTCCCTCTGTACGCATTGAAGTGCCCTCTTCTTCTTTTGTGAAACCTAACCCCAGGCCTGCCCTGTGCCCAGCTCCCTCTGTAGCGACACCTGGCAGTGCCCTGCTCCGTCTATCGTGAAACCTAACCTCTGCCTACACTGTGCCCAGCTCCCTCTGTCCGCGTGGTAGTGCCCTCTTCTTCTTCTTTTGTGAAACCTAACCCCAGCCTGCCCTGTGCCCAGCTCCCTCTGTAGCAACACCTGGCAGTGCCCTGTGCCCTGTTCCGTCTGTCGTGAAACCTAACCTCCGCCTGCACTGTAGACAGCTCCCTCTGCACGCGTGGAAGTGCCCTCTGCTTCTTCTATTGTGAAACCTAACCCCAGCCTGCCCTGTGCCCAGCTACCTCTGCACGCGTGGAAGTGCCCTCTGCTTCTTCTATTGTGAAACCTAACCCCAGCCTGCCCTGTGCCCAGCTCCCTCTGCACGCGTTGAAGTGCCCTCTTCTTCTTCTATTGTGAAACCTAACCCCAGGCCTGCCCTGTGCCCAGCTCCCTCTGTAGCGACACCTGGCAGTGCCCTGCTCTGTCTATCGCGAAACCTAACCTCCGCCTGCCCTGTGCCCAGCTCCCTCTGCACGCGTGGAAGTGCCCTCTGCTTCTTCTATTGTGAAACCTAACCCCAGCCTGCCCTGTGCCCAGCTCCCTCTGTAGCAACACCTGGCAGTGCCCTGTGTCCTGCTCCGTCTATCGTGAAACCTAACCCCAGCCTGCCCTGTGCCCAGCTCCCTCTGTAGCGACACCTAGCAGAACCCTGTGCCCTACTCCGTCTGTCGTGAAACCTAACCTCCGCCTGCACTGTGCTCAGCTCCCTCTGCACGCGTGGAAGTGCCCTCTGCTTCTTCTATTGTGAAACCTAACCCCAGCCTGCCCTGTGCCCAGCTCCCTCTGTAGCGACACCTGGCAGGGCCCTGTGTCCTGCTCCGTCTATCGTGAAACCTAACCTCCGGCTGCCCTGTGCTCAGCTTCCTCTGCACGCGTGGAAGTGCCCTCTGCTTCTTCTATTGTGAAACCTAACCCCAGCCTGCCCTGTGCCCAACTTCCTCTGTAGCGACACCTGGCAGTGCCCTGTGCCTTACTCCGTCTGTCGTGAAACCTAACCTCCGCCTGCACTGTGCCCAGCTCCCTCTGTACGCGTGGAAGTGCCCTCTGCTTCTTCTATTGTGAAACCTAACCCCAGCCTGCCCTGTGCCCAGCTCCCTCTGTAACGACACCTGGCAGTGCCCTGTGCCCTGCTCCGTCTATCGTGAAACCTAACCTCTGCCTACACTGTGCCCAGCTCCCTCTGTATGCGTGGTAGTGCCCTCTGCTTCTTCTATTGTGAAACCTAACCCCAGCCTGCCCTGTGCCCAGCTTCTCTGTAGCGACACCTGGCAGTGCCCTGTGCCCTGTTCCGTCTATCGTGAAACCTAACCTCCGCCTGCACTGTGCCCAGCTCCCTCTGTACGCGTGGAAGTGCCCTCTGCTTCTTCTATTGTGAAACCTAACCGCAGCCTGCCCTGTGCACAGCTCCCTCTGTAGCGACACCTGGTAGTGCCCTGTGCCCTGCTCTGTCTATCGTGAAACCTAACCTCCGCCTACACTGTGTCCAGCTCCCTCTGTACGCATGGTAGTGCCCTCTTCTTCTTCTATTTTGAAACCTAATCCCAGCCTGCCCTGTGCCCAGCTCCCTCTGTAGCGACACCTGGCAGTGCCCTGTGCCCTGCTCCGTCTGTCGTGAAACCTAACCTCCGCCTTCACTGTGCCCAGCTCCCTCTGTAGCGACACCTGGCAGTGCCCTGTGCCCTTCTCCCTCTATCATGAAACTTAACCTCAGCCTGCACTGTGCCCAGCTCCCTCTGTACGCGTGGTAGTGCCCTCTGCTCCTTCTATCATGAAACCTAACCCCAGCCTGCCCTGTGCCCAGCTCCCTCTGTAGCGACACCTAGCAGTACCCTGTGCCCTACTCCGTCTGTCGTGAAACCTAACCTCCGACTGCACTGTGCTCAGCTCCCTCTGCACGCGTGGAAGTGCCCTCTGCTTCTTCTATTGTGAAACCTAACCCCAGCCTGCCCTGTGCCCAGCTCCCTCTGTAGCGACACCTGGCAGTGCCCTGTGTCCTGCTCCGTCTATCGTGATACCTAACCTCCGCCTGCCCTGTGCCCAGCTCCCTCTGTACGCGTGGAAGTGCCCTCTGCTTCTTCTATTGTGAAACCTAACCCCAGCCTGCCCTGTGCCCAGCTCCCTCTGTAGTGACACCTGGCAGTGCCCTGTGTCCTGCTCCGTCTATCGTGAAACCTAACCTCCGCCTGCCCTGTGCCCAGCTCCATCTGTACGCGTTGAAGTGCCCTCTTCTTTTTCTGTTGTGAAACCTAACCCCAGGCCTGCTCTGTGCCCAGCTCCCTCTGTAGCGACACCTGGCAGTGCCCTGCTCCGTCTATCTTGAAACCTAACCTCTGCCTACACTGTGCCCAGCTCCCTCTGTACGCGTGGTAGTGCCCTCTGCTTCTTCTATTGTGAAACCTAACCCCAGCCTGCCCTGTGCCCAGCTCCCTCTGGAGCGACACCTGGTAGTGCCCTGTGCCCTGCTCCGTCTATCGTGAAACTAACCTCCACCTACACTGTGCCCAGCTCCCTCTGTACGCGTGGTAGTGCCCTCTTCTTCTTCTTTTGTGAAACCTAACCCCAGCATGCCCTGTGCCCAGCTCCCTCTGTAGCGACACCTGGCAGTGCCCTTTGCCCTGTTCCGTCTGTCGTGAAACCTAACCTCCGCCTGCACTGTGGACAGCTCCCTCTGTAGAGACACCTGGCAGTGCCCTGTGCCATTCTCCCTCTATCATGAAACCTAACCCCAGCCTGCCCTGTGCCCAGCTTCCTCTGTAGCGACACCTGGCAGTGCCCTGTGCCTTGCTCCGTCTGTCGTGAAACCTAACCTCCGCCTGCACTGTGCCCAGCTCTCTCTGTACGTGTGGAAGTGCCCTCTGCTTCTTCTATTGTGAAACCTAACCCCAGCCTGCCCTGTGCCCAGATCCCTCTGTGGCGACACCTGGCAGTGCCCTGTGCCCTGCTCCTTCTGTCATGAAACCTAACCTCCGCCTGCCCTGTGCCCAGCTCCCTCTGTACGCATTGAAGTGCCCTCTTCTTCTTTTGTGAAACCTAACCCCAGGCCTGCCCTGTGCCCAGCTCCCTCTGTAGCGACACCTGGCAGTGCCCTGCTCCGTCTATCGTGAAACCTAACCTCTGCCTACACTGTGCCCAGCTCCCTCTGTCCGCGTGGTAGTGCCCTCTTCTTCTTCTTTTGTGAAACCTAACCCCAGCCTGCCCTGTGCCCAGCTCCCTCTGTAGCAACACCTGGCAGTGCCCTGTGCCCTGTTCCGTCTGTCGTGAAACCTAACCTCCGCCTGCACTGTAGACAGCTCCCTCTGCACGCGTGGAAGTGCCCTCTGCTTCTTCTATTGTGAAACCTAACCCCAGCCTGCCCTGTGCCCAGCTACCTCTGCACGCGTGGAAGTGCCCTCTGCTTCTTCTATTGTGAAACCTAACCCCAGCCTGCCCTGTGCCCAGCTCCCTCTGCACGCGTTGAAGTGCCCTCTTCTTCTTCTATTGTGAAACCTAACCCCAGGCCTGCCCTGTGCCCAGCTCCCTCTGTAGCGACACCTGGCAGTGCCCTGCTCTGTCTATCGCGAAACCTAACCTCCGCCTGCCCTGTGCCCAGCTCCCTCTGCACGCGTGGAAGTGCCCTCTGCTTCTTCTATTGTGAAACCTAACCCCAGCCTGCCCTGTGCCCAGCTCCCTCTGTAGCAACACCTGGCAGTGCCCTGTGTCCTGCTCCGTCTATCGTGAAACCTAACCTCCGCCTGCCCTGTGCCCAGCTCCCTCTGTAGCGACACCTGGCAGTGCCCTGCTCTGTCTATCGTGAAACCTAACCTCCGCCTGCCCTGTGCCCAGCTCCCTCTGCACGTGTGGAAGTGCCCTCTGCTTCTTCTATTGTGAAACCTAACCCCAGCCTGCCCTGTGCCCAGCTCCCTCTGTAGCGACACCTGGCAGTGCCCTGTGTCCTGCTCCGTCTATCGTGAAACCTAACCTCCGCCTGCCCTGTGCCCAGCTCCCTCTGTAGCGACACCTGGCAGTGCCCTGCTCTGTCTATCGTGAAACCTAACCTCCGCCTGCCCTGTGCCCAGCTCCCTCTGCACGTGTGGAAGTGCCCTCTGCTTCTTCTATTGTGAAACCTAACCCCAGCCTGCCCTGTGCCCAGCTCCCTCTGTAGCGACACCTGGCAGTGCCCTGTGTCCTGCTCCGTCTATCGTGAAACCTAACCTCCACCTACACTGTGCCCAGCTCCCTCTGTCCGCGTGGTAGTGCCCTCTTCTTCTTCTTTTGTGAAACCTAACCCCAGCCTGCCCTGTGCCCAGCTCCCTCTGAAGCGACACCTGGCAGTGCCCTGCTCCGTCTATCGTGAAACCTAACCTCCGCCTACACTGTGCCCAGCTCCCTCTGTCCGCGTGGTAGTGCCCTCTTCTTCTTCTTTTGTGAAACCTAACCCCAGCCTGCCCTGTGCCCAGCTCCCTCTGTAGCGACACCTGGCAGTGCCCTGTGCCCTGTTCCGTCTGTCGTGAAACCTAACCTCTGCCTGCACAGTGGACAGCTCCCTCTGTAGCAACACCTGGCAGTGCCCTGTTTCCTGCTCCGTCTATCGTGAAACCTAACCTCCGCCTGCCCTGTGCCCAGCTCCCTCTGTACGCGTTGAAGTGCCCTCTTCTTCTTATATTGTGAAACCTAACCCCAGGCCTGCCCTGTGCCCAGCTCCCTCTGTTGCGACACCTGGCAGTGCCCTGCTCCGTCTATTGTGAAACCTAACCTCCACCTACACTGTGCCCAGCTCCCTCTGTACGCGTGGTAGTGCCCTCTTCTTCTTCTTTTGTGAAACCTAACCCCAGCCTGCCCTGTGCCCAGCTCCCTCTGTAGCGACACCTGGCAGTGCCCTGTGCCTTGCTCCGTCTGTCATGAAATCTAACCTCCGCCTGCACTCTGCCCAGCTCCCTCTCTGCGTGTGGAAGTGCCCTCTGCTTCTTCTATTGTGAAACCTAACCCCAGCCTGCCCTGTGCCCATCTCCCACTGTAGCGACACCTGGCAGTGCCCTGTGCCCTGCTCCTTCTGTCGTGAAACCTATCCTCCGCCTGCACTGTGCTCAGCTCCCTCTGCACGCGTGGAAGTGCCCTCTGCTTCTTCTATTGTGAAACCTAACCCCAGCCTGCCCTGTGCCCAGCTCCCTCTGTAGCGACACCTGGCAGTGCCCTGTGTCCTGCTCCGTCTATCGTGAAACCTAACCTCCGCCTGCCCTGTGCCCAGCTCCCTCTGTACGCGTTGAAGTGCCCTCTTCTTCTTGTATTGTGAAACCTTACCCCAGGCCTGCCCTGTGCCCAGCTCCCTCTGTAGCGACACCTGGCAGTGCCCTGCTCCATCTATCGTGAAACCTAACCTCCGCCTACACTGTGCCCAGCTCCCTCTGTACGCGTGGTAGCGCCCTCTTCTTCTTCTTTTGTGAAACCTAACCCCAGCCTGCCCTGTGCCCAGCTCCCTCTGTAGCGACACCTGGCAGTGCCCTGTGCCCTGTTCGGTCTGTCGTGAAACCTAACCTCCGCCTGCACTGTGGAAAGCTCCCTCTGTAGCGACACCTGGCAGTGCCCTGTGCCCTTCTCCCTCTATCATGAAACTTAACCTCAGCCGGCACTGTGCCCAGCTCCCTCTGTACGCGTGGTAGTGCCCTCTGCTCTTTCTATCATGAAACCTAACCCCAGCCTGCCCTGTGCCCAACTTCCTCTGTAGCGACACCTGGCAGTGCCCTGTGCCTTACTCCGTCTGTCGTGAAACCTAACCTCCGCCTGCACTGTGCCCAGCTCCCTCTGTACGCGTGGAAGTGCCCTCTGCTTCTTCTATTGTGAAACCTAACCCCAGCCTGCCCTGTGCCCAGCTCCCTCTGTAACGACACCTGGCAGTGCCCTGTGCCCTGCTCCGTCTATCGTGAAACCTAACCTCTGCCTACACTCTGCCCAGCTCCCTCTGTACGCGTGGTAGTGCCCTCTGCTTCTTCTATTGTGAAACCTAACCCCAGCCTGCCCTGTGCCCAGCTCCCTCTGTAGCGACACCTGTCAGTGCCCTGTGCCCTGTTCCGTCTATCGTGAAACCTAACCTCCGCCTGCACTGTGCCCAGCTCCCTCTGTACGCGTGGAAGTGCCCTCTGCTTCTTCTATTGTGAAACCTAACCCCAGCCTGCCCTGTGCACAGCTCCCTCTGTAGCGACACCTGGTAGTGCCCTGTGCCCTGCTCTGTCTATCGTGAAACCTAACCTCCGCCTACACTGTGCCCAGCTCCCTCTGTACGCATGGTAGTGCCCTCTTCTTCTTCTATTTTGAAACCTAATCCCAGCCTGCCCTGTGCCCAGCTCCCTCTGTAGCGACACGTGGCAGTGCCCTGTGCCGTGCTCCGTCTGTCGTGAAACCTAAGCTCCGCCTGCACTGTGCCCAGCTCCCTCTGTAGCGACACCTGGCAGTGCCCGGTGCCCTTCTCCCTCTATCATGAAACTTAACCTCAGCCTGCACTGTGCCCAGCTCCCTCTGTACGCGTGGTAGTGCCCTCTGCTCCTTCTATCATGAAACCTAACCCCAGCCTGCCCTGTGCCCAGCTCCCTCTGTAGCGACACCTAGCAGAACCCTGTGCCCTACTCCGTCTGTCGTGAAACCTAACCTCCGCCTGCACTGTGCTCAGCTCCCTCTGCACGCGTGGAAGTGCCCTCTGCTTCTTCTATTGTGAAACCTAACCCCAGCCTGCCCTGTGCCCAGCTCCCTCTGTAGCGACACCTGGCAGTGCCCTGTGTCCTGCTCCGTCTATCGTGAAACCTAACCTCCGCCTGCCCTGTGCCCAGCTCCCTCTGTACGCGTTGAAGTGCCCTCTTCTTCTTCTATTGTGAAACCTAACCCCAGCCTGCCCTGTGCCCAGCTCCCTCTGTAGCGACACCTGGCAGTGCCCTGTGCCCTGCTCCGTCTATCGTGACACCTAACCTCCGCCTACACTGTGCCCAGCTCCCTCTGTACGCGTGGTAGTGCCCTCTGCTTCTTCTATTGTGAAACCTAACCCCAGCCTGCCCTGTGCCCAGCTCTCTCTGTAGCGACACCTGGTAGTGCCCTGTGCCCTGCTCCGTCTATCGTGAAACTAACCTCCGCCTACACTGTGCCCAGCTCCCTCTGTACGCGTGGTAGTGCCCTCTTCTTCTTTTGTGAAACCTAACCCCAGCCTGCCCTGTGCCCAGCTCCCTCTGTAGCGACACCTGGCAGTGCCCTGTGCCCTGTTCCGTCTGTCGTGAAACCTAACCTCCGCCTGCACTGTGGACAGCTCCCTCTCTACGTGTGGAAGTGCCCTCTGCTTCTTCTATTGTGAAACCTAACCCCAGCCTGCCCTGTGCCCAGCTCCCACTGTAGCGACACCTGGAAGTGCCCTGTGCCCTGCTCCTTCTGTCGTGAAACCTAACCTCCGCCTGCCCTGTGCCCAGCTCCCTCTGTACGCGTTGAAGTGCCCTCTTCTTCTTCTATTGTGAAACCTAACCCCAGCCTGCCCTGTGCCCAGCTCCCTCTCTAGCGACACCTGGCAGTGCCCTGTGCCCTGCTCCGTCTATCGTGACACCTAACCTCCGCCTACACTGTGCCCAGCTCCCTCTGTACGCGTGGTAGTGCCCTCTGCTTCTTCTATTGTGAAACCTAACCCCAGCCTGCCCTGTGCCCAGCTCCCTCTGTACCGACACCTGGCAGTGCCCTGCTCCATCTATCGTGAAACCTAACCTCCGCCTACACTGTGCCCAGCTCCCTCTGTACGCGTGGTAGTGCCCTCTTCTTCTTCTTTTGTGAAACCTAACCCCAGCCTGCCCTGTGCCCAGCTCCCACTGTAGCGACACCTGGCAGTGCCCTGTGCCCTGCTCCGTCTGTCTTGAAACCTAACCTCTGCCTACACTGTGCCCAGCTCCCTCTGTACGCGTGGTAGTGCCCTCTGCTCCTTCTATCATGAAACCTAACCCCAGCCTGCCCTGTGCCCAGCTCCCTCTGTAGCGACACCTAGCAGAACCCTGTGCCCTACTCCGTCTGTCGTGAAACCTAACCTCCGCCTGCACTGTGCTCAGCTCCCTCTGCACGCGTGGAAGTGCCCTCTGCTTCTTCTATTGTGAAACCTAACCCCAGCCTGCCCTGTGCCCAGCTCCCTCTGTAGCGACACCTGGCAGGGCCCTGTGTCCTGCTCCGTCTATCGTGAAACCTAACCTCCGGCTGCCCTGTGCTCAGCTTCCTCTGCACGCGTGGAAGTGCCCTCTGCTTCTTCTATTGTGAAACCTAACCCCAGCCTGCCCTGTGCCCAACTTCCTCTGTAGCGACACCTGGCAGTGCCCTGTGCCTTACTCCGTCTGTCGTGAAACCTAACCTCCGCCTGCACTGTGCCCAGCTCCCTCTGTACGCGTGGAAGTGCCCTCTGCTTCTTCTATTGTGAAACCTAACCCCAGCCTGCCCTGTGCCCAGCTCCCTCTGTAACGACACCTGGCAGTGCCCTGTGCCCTGCTCCGTCTATCGTGAAACCTAACCTCTGCCTACACTGTGCCCAGCTCCCTCTGTACGCGTGGTAGTGCCCTCTGCTTCTTCTATTGTGAAACCTAACCCCAGCCTGCCCTGTGCCCAGCTTCTCTGTAGCGACACCTGGCAGTGCCCTGTGCCCTGTTCCGTCTATCGTGAAACCTAACCTCCGCCTGCACTGTGCCCAGCTCCCTCTGTACGCGTGGAAGTGCCCTCTGCTTCTTCTATTGTGAAACCTAACCGCAGCCTGCCCTGTGCACAGCTCCCTCTGTAGCGACACCTGGTAGTGCCCTGTGCCCTGCTCTGTCTATCGTGAAACCTAACCTCCGCCTACACTGTGTCCAGCTCCCTCTGTACGCATGGTAGTGCCCTCTTCTTCTTCTATTTTGAAACCTAATCCCAGCCTGCCCTGTGCCCAGCTCCCTCTGTAGCGACACCTGGCAGTGCCCTGTGCCCTGCTCCGTCTGTCGTGAAACCTAACCTCCGCCTTCACTGTGCCCAGCTCCCTCTGTAGCGACACCTGGCAGTGCCCTGTGCCCTTCTCCCTCTATCATGAAACTTAACCTCAGCCTGCACTGTGCCCAGCTCCCTATGTACGCGTGGTAGTGCCCTCTGCTCCTTCTATCATGAAACCTAACCCCAGCCTGCCCTGTGCCCAGCTCCCTCTGTAGCGACACCTAGCAGTACCCTGTGCCCTACTCCGTCTGTCGTGAAACCTAACCTCCGCCTGCACTGTGCTCAGCTCCCTCTGCACGCGTGGAAGTGCCCTCTGCTTCTTCTATTGTGAAACCTAACCCCAGCCTGCCCTGTGCCCAGCTCCCTCTGTAGCGACACCTGGCAGTGCCCTGTGTCCTGCTCCGTCTATCGTGATACCTAACCTCCGCCTGCCCTGTGCCCAGCTCCCTCTGTACGCGTGGAAGTGCCCTCTGCTTCTTCTATTGTGAAACCTAACCCCAGCCTGCCCTGTGCCCAGCTCCCTCTGTAGTGACACCTGGCAGTGCCCTGTGTCCTGCTCCGTCTATCGTGAAACCTAACCTCCGCCTGCCCTGTGCCCAGCTCCATCTGTACGCGTTGAAGTGCCCTCTTCTTTTTCTGTTGTGAAACCTAACCCCAGGCCTGCTCTGTGCCCAGCTCCCTCTGTAGCGACACCTGGCAGTGCCCTGCTCCGTCTATCTTGAAACCTAACCTCTGCCTACACTGTGCCCAGCTCCCTCTGTACGCGTGGTAGTGCCCTCTGCTTCTTCTATTGTGAAACCTAACCCCAGCCTGCCCTGTGCCCAGCTCCCTCTGGAGCGACACCTGGTAGTGCCCTGTGCCCTGCTCCGTCTATCGTGAAACTAACCTCCACCTACACTGTGCCCAGCTCCCTCTGTACGCGTGGTAGTGCCCTCTTCTTCTTCTTTTGTGAAACCTAACCCCAGCATGCCCTGTGCCCAGCTCCCTCTGTAGCGACACCTGGCAGTGCCCTGCTCCGTCTATCGTGAAACCTAACCTCTGCCTACACTGTGCCCAGCTCCCTCTGTCCGCGTGGTAGTGCCCTCTTCTTCTTCTTTTGTGAAACCTAACCCCAGCCTGCCCTGTGCCCAGCTCCCTCTGTAGCAACACCTGGCAGTGCCCTGTGCCCTGTTCCGTCTGTCGTGAAACCTAACCTCCGCCTGCACTGTAGACAGCTCCCTCTGCACGCGTGGAAGTGCCCTCTGCTTCTTCTATTGTGAAACCTAACCCCAGCCTGCCCTGTGCCCAGCTACCTCTGCACGCGTGGAAGTGCCCTCTGCTTCTTCTATTGTGAAACCTAACCCCAGCCTGCCCTGTGCCCAGCTCCCTCTGCACGCGTTGAAGTGCCCTCTTCTTCTTCTATTGTGAAACCTAACCCCAGGCCTGCCCTGTGCCCAGCTCCCTCTGTAGCGACAAGTGGCAGTGCCCTGCTCTGTCTATCGCGAAACCTAACCTCCGCCTGCCCTGTGCCCAGCTCCCTCTGCACGCGTGGAAGTGCCCTCTGCTTCTTCTATTGTGAAACCTAACCCCAGCCTGCCCTGTGCCCAGCTCCCTCTGTAGCAACACCTGGCAGTGCCCTGTGTCCTGCTCCGTCTATCGTGAAACCTAACCTCCGCCTGCCCTGTGCCCAGCTCCCTCTGTAGCGACACCTGGCAGTGCCCTGCTCTGTCTATCGTGAAACCTAACCTCCGCCTGCCCTGTGCCCAGCTCCCTCTGCACGTGTGGAAGTGCCCTCTGCTTCTTCTATTGTGAAACCTAACCCCAGCCTGCCCTGTGCCCAGCTCCCTCTGTAGCGACACCTGGCAGTGCCCTGTGTCCTGCTCCGTCTATCGTGAAACCTAACCTCCACCTACACTGTGCCCAGCTCCCTCTGTCCGCGTGGTAGTGCCCTCTTCTTCTTCTTTTGTGAAACCTAACCCCAGCCTGCCCTGTGCCCAGCTCCCTCTGTAGCGACACCTGGCAGTGCCCTGCTCCGTTTATCGTGAAACCTAACCTCCGCCTACACTGTGCCCAGCTCCCTCTGTCCGCGTGGTAGTGCCCTCTTCTTCTTCTTTTGTGAAACCTAACCCCAGCCTGCCCTGTGCCCAGCTCCCTCTGTAGCGACACCTGGCAGTGCCCTGTGCCCTGTTCCGTCTGTCGTGAAACCTAACCTCTGCCTGCACAGTGGACAGCTCCCTCTGTAGCGACACCTGGCAGTGCCCTGTTTCCTGCTCCGTCTATCGTGAAACCTAACCTCCGCCTGCCCTGTGCCCAGCTCCCTCTGTACGCGTTGAAGTGCCCTCTTCTTCTTATATTGTGAAACCTAACCCCAGGCCTGCCCTGTGCCCAGCTCCCTATGTTGCGACACCTGGCAGTGCCCTGCTCCGTCTATTGTGAAACCTAACCTCCGCCCACACTGTGCCCAGCTCCCTCTGTACGCGTGGTAGTGCCCTCTTCTTCTTCTTTTGTGAAACCTAACCCCAGCCTGCCCTGTGCCCAGCTCCCTCTGTAGCGACACCTGGCAGTGCCCTGTGCCTTGCTCCGTCTGTCGTGAAATCTAACCTCCGCCTGCACTCTGCCCAGCTCCCTCTCTGCGTGTGGAAGTGCCCTCTGCTTCTTCTATTGTGAAACCTAACCCCAGCCTGCCCTGTGCCCATCTCCCACTGTAGCGACACCTGGCAGTGCCCTGTGCCCTGCTCCTTCTGTTGTGAAACCTAACCTCCGCCTGCACTGTGCTCAGCTCCCTCTGCACGCGTGGAAGTGCCCTCTGCTTCTTCTATTGTGAAACCTAACCCCAGCGTGCCCTGTGCCCAGCTCCCTCTGTAGCGACACCGGGCAGTGCCCTGTGTCCTGCTCCGTCTATCGTGAAACCTAACCTCCGCCTGCCCTGTGCCCAGCTCCATCTGTACACGTTGAAGTGCCCTCTTCTTCTTGTATTGTGAAACCTAACCCCAGGCCTGCCCTGTGCCCAGCTCCCTCTGTTGCGACACCTGGCAGTGCCCTGCTCCATCTATCGTGAAACCTAACCTCCGCCTACACTGTGCCCAGCTCCCTCTGTACGCGTGGTAGCGCCCTCTTCTTCTTCTTTTGTGAAACCTAACCCCAGCCTGCCCTGTGCCCAGCTCCCTCTGTAGCGACACCTGGCAGTGCCCTCTGCCCTGTTCGGTCTGTCGTGAAACCTAACCTCCGCCTGCACTGTGGACAGCTCCCTCTGTAGCGACACCTGGCAGTGTCCTGTGCCCTTCTCCCTCTATCATGAAACTTAACCTCAGCCTGCACTGTGCCCAGCTCCCTCTGTACGCGTGGTAGTGCCCTCTTCTTCTTCTTTTGTGAAACCTAACCCCAGCCTGCCCTGTGCCCAGCTCCCTCTGTAGCGACACCTGGCAGTGCCCTGTTCCGTCTGTCGTGAAACCTAACCTCTGCCTGCACAGTGGACAGCTCCCTCTGTAGCGACACCTGGCAGTGCCCTGTTTCCTGCTCCGTCTATCGTGAAACCTAACCTCCGCCTGCCCTGTGCCCAGCTCCCTCTGTACGCGTTGAAGTGCCCTCTTCTTCTTATATTGTGAAACCTAACCCCAGGCCTGCCCTGTGCCCAGCTCCCTCTGTTGCGACACCTGGCAGTGCCCTGCTCCGTCTATTGTGAAACCTAACCTCCGCCCACACTGTGCCCAGCTCCCTCTGTACGCGTGGTAGTGCCCTCTTCTTCTTCTTTTGTGAAACCTAACCCCAGCCTGCCCTGTGCCCAGCTCCCTCTGTAGCGACACCTGGCAGTGCCCTGTGCCTTGCTCAGTCTGTCGTGAAATCTAACCTCCGCCTGCACTCTGCCCAGCTCCCTCTCTGCGTGTGGAAGTGCCCTCTGCTTCTTCTATTGTGAAACCTAACCCCAGCCTGCCCCGTGCCCATCTCCCACTGTAGCGACACCTGGCAGTGCCCTGTGCCCTGCTCCTTCTGTCGTGAAACCTAACCTCCGCCTGCACTGTGCTCAGCTCCCTCTGCACGTGTGGAAGTGCCCTCTGCTTCTTCTATTGTGAAACCTAACCCCAGCGTGCCCTGTGCCCAGCTCCCTCTGTAGCGACACCTGGCAGTGCCCTGTGTCCTGCTCCGTCTATCGTGAAACCTAACCTCCGCCTGCCCTGTGCCCAGCTCCCTCTGTACGCGTTGAAGTGCCCTCTTCTTCTTGTATTGTGAAACCTAACCCCAGGCCTGCCCTGTGCCCAGCTCCCTCTGTAGCGACACCTGGCAGTGCCCTGCTCCATCTATCGTGAAACCTAACCTCCGCCTACACTGTGCCCAGCTCCCTCTGTACGCGTGGTAGCGCCCTCTTCTTCTTCTTTTGTGAAACCTAACCCCAGCCTGCCCTGTGCCCAGCTCCCTCTGTAGCGACACCTGGCAGTGCCCTGTGCCCTGTTCGGTCTGTCGTGAAACCTAACCTCCGCCCGCACTGTGGACAGCTCCCTCTGTAGCGACACTTGGCAGTGCCCTGTGCCCTTCTCCCTCTATCATGAAACTTAACCTCAGCCTGCACTGTGCCCAGCTCCCTCTGTACGCGTGGTAGTGCCCTCTGCTCTTTCTATCATGAAACCTAACCCCAGCCTGCCCTGTGCCCAACTTCCTCTGTAGCGACACCTGGCAGTGCCCTGTGCCTTACTCCGTCTGTCGTGAAACCTAACCTCCGCCTGCACTGTGCCCAGCTCCCTCTGTACGCGTGGAAGTGCCCTCTCCTTCTTCTATTGTGAAACCTAACCCCACCCTGCCCTGTGCCCAGCTCCCTCTGTAACGACACCTGGCAGTGCCCTGTGCTCTGCTCCGTCTATCGTGAAACCTAACCTCTGCCTACACTGTGCCCAGCTCCCTCTGTACGCGTGGTAGTGCCCTCTGCTTCTTCTATTGTGAAACCTAACCCCAGCCTGCCCTGTGCCCAGCTCCCTCTGTAGCGACACCTGGCAGTGCCCTGTGCCCTGTTCCGTCTATCGTGAAACCTAATCTCCGCCTGCACTGTGCCCAGCTCCCTCTGTACGCGTGGAAGTGCCCTCTGCTTCTTCTATTGTGAAACCTAACCCCAGCCTGCCCTGTGCACAGCTCCCTCTGTAGCAACACCTGGTAGTGCCCTGTGCCCTGCTCTGTCTATCGTGAAACCAAACCTCCGCCTACACTGTGCCCAGCTCCCTCTGTACGCATGGTAGTGCCCTCTTCTTCTTCTATTTTGAAACCTAATCCCAGCCTGCCCTGTGCCCAGCTCCCTCTGTAGCGACACGTGGCAGTGCCCTGTGCCCTGCTCCGTCTGTCGTGAAACCTAACCTCCGCCTGCACTGTGCCCAGCTCCCTCTGTAGCGACACCTGGCAGTGCCCTGTGCCCTTCTCCCTCTATCATGAAACTTAACCTCAGCCTGCACTGTGCCCAGCTCCCTCTGTACGCGTGGTAGTGCCCTCTGCTCCTTCTATCATGAAACCTAACCCCAGCCTGCCCTGTGCCCAGCTCCCTCTGTAGCGACACCTAGCAGTACCCTGTGCCCTACTCCGTCTGTCGTGAAACCTAACCTCCGCCTGCACTGTGCTCAACTCCCTCTGCACGCGTGGAAGTGCCCTCTGCTTCTTCTATTGTGAAACCTAACCCCAGCCTGCCCTGTGCCCAGCTCCCTCTGTAGCGACACCTGGCAGTGCCCTGTGTCCTGCTCCGTCTATCGTGAAACCTAACCTCCGCCTGCCCTGTGCCCAGCTCCCTCTGTACGCGTTGAAGTGCCCTCTTCTTCTTCTATTGTGAAACCTAACCCCAGCCTGCCCTGTGCCCAGCTCCCTCTGTAGCGACACCTGGCAGTGCCCTGTGCCCTGCTCCGTCTATCGTGACACCTAACCTCCGCCTACACTGTGCCCAGCTCCCTCTGTACGTGTGGTAGTGCCCTCTGCTTCTTCTATTGTGAAACCTAACCCCAGCCTGCCCTGTGCCCAGCTCTCTCTGTAGCGACACCTGGTAGTGCCCTGTGCCCTGCTCCGTCTATCGTGAAACTAACCTCTGCCTACACTGTGCCCAGCTCCCTCTGTACGCGTGGTAGTGCCCTCTTCTTCTTCTTTTGTGAAACCTAACCCCAGCCTGCCCTGTGCCCAGCTCCCTCTGTAGCGACACCTGGCAGTGCCCTGTGCCCTGTTCCGTCTGTCGTGAAACCTAACCTCCGCCTGCACTGTGGACAGCTCCCTCTGTACGTGTGGAAGTGCCCTCTGCTTCTTCTATTGTGAAACCTAACCCCAGCCGGCCCTGTGCCCAGCTCCCACTGTAGCGACACCTGGCAGTGCCCTGTGCCCTGCTCCTTCTGTCGTGAAACCTAACCTCCGCCTGCCCTGTGCCCAGCTCCCTCTGTACGCGTTGAAGTGCCCTCTTCTTCTTCTTCTATTGTGAAACCTAACCCCAGCCTGCCCTGTGCCCAGCTCCCTCTGTAGCGACACCTGGCAGTGCCCTGTGCCCTGCTCCGTCTATCGTGACACCTAACCTCCGCCTACACTGTGCCCAGCTCCCTCTGTACGCGTGGTAGTGCCCTCTGCTTCTTCTATTGTGAAACCTAACCCCAGCCTGCCCTGTGCCCAGCTCCCTCTGTAGCGACACCTGGCAGTGCCCTGCTCCATCTATCGTGAAACCTAACCTCCGCCTACACTGTGCCCAGCTCCCTCTGTACGCGTGGTAGTGCCCTCTTCTTCTTCTTTTGTGAAACCTAACCCCAGCCTGCCCTGTGCCCAGCTCCCACTGTAGCGACACCTGGCAGTGCCCTGTGCCCTGCTCCTTCTGTCGTGAAACCTAACCTCCGCCTGCACTGTGCTCAGCTCCCTCTGCACGCGTGGAAGTGCCCTCTGCTTCTTCTATTGTGAAACCTAACCCCAGCCTGCCCTGTGCCCAGCTCCCTCTGTAGCGACACCTGGCAGGGCCCTGTGTCCTGCTCCGTCTATCGTGAAACCTAACCTCCGGCTGCCCTGTGCCCAGCTCCCTCTGTACGCGTTGAAGTGCCCTCTTCTTCTTCTATTGTGAAACCTAACCCCAGGCCTGCCCTGTGCCCAGTTCCCTCTGTAGCGACACCTGGCAGTGCCCTGCTCCATCTATCGTGAAACCTAACCTCCGCCTACACTGTGCCCAGCTCCCTCTGTACGTGTGGTAGTGCCCTCTTCTTCTTCTTTTGTGAAACCTAACCCCAGCCTGCCCTGTGCCCAGCTCCCTCTGTAGCGACACCTGGCAGTGCCCTGTGCCCTGTTCGGTCTGTCGTGAAACCTAACCTCCGCCTGCACTGTGGACAGCTCCCTCTGTAGCGACACCTGGCAGTGCCCTGTGCCCTTCTCCCTCTATCATGAAACTTAACCTCAGCCTGCACTGTGCCCAGCTCCCTCTGTACGCGTGGTAGTGTCCTGTGCTCTTTCTATCATGAAACCTAACCCCAGCCTGCCCTATGCCCAACTTCCTCTGTAGCGACACCTGGCAGTGCCCTGTGCCTTGCTCCGTCTGTCGTGAAACCTAACCTCCGCCTGCACTGTGCTCAGCTCCCTCTGCACGCGTGGAAGTGCCCTCTGCTTCTTCTATTGTGAAACCTAACCCCAGCCTGCCCTGTGCCCAGCTCCCTCTGTAGCGACACCTGGCAGGGCCCTGTGTCCTGCTCCGTCTATCGTGAAACCTAACCTCCGGCTGCCCTGTGCCCAGCTCCCTCTGTACGCGTTGAAGTGCCCTCTTTTTCTTCTATTGTGAAACCTAACCCCAGGCCTGCCCTGTGCCCAGTTCCCTCTGTAGCGACACCTGGCAGTGCCCTGCTCCATCTATCGTGAAACCTAACCTCCGCCTACACTGTGCCCAGCTCCCTCTGTACGTGTGGTAGTGCCCTCTTCTTCTTCTTTTGTGAAACCTAACCCCAGCCTGCCCTGTGCCCAGCTCCCTCTGTAGCGACACCTGGCAGTGCCCTGTGCCCTGTTCGGTCTGTCGTGAAACCTAACCTCCGCCTGCACTGTGGACAGCTCCCTCTGTAGCGACACCTGGCAGTGCCCTGTGCCCTTCTCCCTCTATCATGAAACTTAACCTCAGCCTGCACTGTGCCCAGCTCCCTCTGTACGCGTGGTAGTGTCCTGTGCTCTTTCTATCATGAAACCTAACCCCAGCCTGCCCTGTGCCCAACTTCCTCTGAAGCGACACCTGGCAGTGCCCTGTGCCTTGCTCCGTCTGTCGTGAAACCTAACCTCCGCCTGCACTGTGCCCAGCTCCCTCTGTACGCGTGGAAATGCCCTCTGCTTCTTCTATTGTGAAACCTAACCCCAGCCTGCCCTGTGCCCAGCTCCCTCTGTGGCGACACCTGGCAGTGCCCTGTGCCCTGCTCCGTCTGTTGTGAAACCTAACCTCCACCTGCACTGTGCCCAGCTCCTTCTGTACGCGTGGAAGTGCCCTCTGCTTCTTCTATTGTGAAACCTAACCCCAGCCTGCCCTGTGCCCAGCTCCCTCTGTAGCGACACCTGGCAGGGCCCTGTGTCCTGCTCCGTCTATCGTGAAACCTAACCTCCGGCTGCCCTGTGCCCAGCTCCCTCTGTACGCGTTGAAGTGCCCTCTTTTTCTTTTATTGTGAAACCTAACCCCAGGCCTGCCCTGTGCCCAGTTCCCTCTGTAGCGACACCTGGCAGTGCCCTGCTCCATCTATCGTGAAACCTAACCTCCGCCTACACTGTGCCCAGCTCCCTCTGTACGTGTGGTAGTGCCCTCTTCTTCTTCTTTTGTGAAACCTAACCCCAGCCTGCCCTGTGCCCAGCTCCCTCTGTAGCGACACCTGGCAGTGCCCTGTGCCCTGTTCGGTCTGTCGTGAAACCTAACCTCCGCCTGCACTGTGGACAGCTCCCTCTGTAGCGACACCTGGCAGTGCCCTGTGCCCTTCTCCCTCTATCATGAAACTTAACCTCAGCCTGCACTGTGCCCAGCTCCCTCTGTACGCGTGGTAGTGCCCACTGCTCTTTCCATCATAAAACCTAACCCCAGACTGCCCTGTGCCCAGCTTCCTCTGTAGCGACACCTGGCAGTGCCCTGTGCCTTGCTCCGTCTGTCGTGAAACCTAACCCCAGCCTGCCCTGTGCCCAGCTCCTTCTGTAGCGACACCTGGCAGTGCCCTGTGCCCTTCTCCCTCTATCATGAAACTTAACCTCAGCCTGCACTGTGCCCAGCTCCCTCTGTTTGCGTTGAAGTACCCTCTGCTTCTTCTATTGTGAAACCTAACCCCAGCCTGCCCTGTGCCCAGCTCCCTCTATAAAGACACCTGGCAGTGCCCTGTGCCCTGCGCCCTGCTCCGTCTATCGTGAAACCTAACCTTTGCCTACACTGTGCCCAGCTCCCTCTGTACGCGTGGTAGTGCCCTCTGCTTCTTCTATTGTGAAACCTAACCCCAGCCTGGCCTGTGCCCAGCTCCCTCTGTAGCGACACCTGGCAGTGCCCTGTGCCCTGCTCTGTCTGTCGTGAAACCTAACCTCGGCCTGCACTTTGCCCAGCTCCCTCTGTAGCGACACCTGGCAGTGCCCTGTGGCCTTCTCCCTCTATCATGAAACTTAACCTCAGCCTGCACTGTTCCCAGCTCCCTCTGTACGCGTGGTAGTGCCCTCTGCTCCTTCTATCATGAAACCTAACCCCAGCCTGCCCTGTGCCCAGCTCCCTCTGTAGCGACACCTGGCAGTGCCCTGCTCCGTCTGTCGTGAAACCTAACCTCCGCCTGGACTGTGCTCAGCTCCCTCTGCACGCGTGGAAGTGCCCTCTGCTTCTTCTATTGTGAAACCTAATCCCAGCCTGCCCTGTGCCCAGCTCCCTCTGTAGCCACACCTGGCAGTGCCCTGTGCCCTGCTCTGTCTGTCGTGAAACCTAACCTTGGCCTTCACTTTGCCCAGCTCCCTCTGTAGCGACACCTGGCAGTGCCCTGTGCCCTTCTCCCTCTATCATGAAACTTAACCTCAGCCTGCAATATGCCCAGCTCCCTCTGTATGCGTGGTAGTGCCCTCTGCTCCTTCTATCATGAAACCTAACCCCAGCCTGCCCTGTGCGCAGCTCCCTCTGTAGCGACACCTGGCAGTGCCCTGTGCCTTGTTCCGTCTGTCGTGAAACCTAACCTCCGCCTGCACTGTGCCCAGCTCCCTCTGTACGCGTGGAAGTGCCCTCTGCTTCTTCTATTGTGAAACCTAACCCCAGCCTGCCCTGTGCCCATCTCCCTCTGTGGCGACACCTGGCAGTGCCCTGTGCCCTGCTCCGTCTGTTGTGAAACCTAACCTCCACCTGCACTGTGCCCAGCTCCTTCTGTACGCGTGGAAGTGCCCTCTGCTTCTTCTATTGTGAAACCTAACCCCAGCCTACCCTGTGCCCAGCTCCCTCTGTAGCGACACCTGGCAGGGCCCTGTGTCCTGCTCCGTCTATCGTGAAACCTAACCTCCGGCTGCCCTGTGCCCAGCTCCCTCTGTACGCGTTGAAGTGCCCTCTTTTTCTTCTATTGTGAAACCTAACCCCAGGCCTGCCCTGTGCCCAGTTCCCTCTGTAGCGACACCTGGCAGTGCCCTGCTCCATCTATCGTGAAACCTAACCTCCGCCTACACTGTGCCCAGCTCCCTCTGTACGTGTGGTAGTGCCCTCTTCTTCTTCTTTTGTGAAACCTAACCCCAGCCTGCCCTGTGCCCAGCTCCCTCTGTAGCGACACCTGGCAGTGCCCTGTGCCCTGTTCGGTCTGTCGTGAAACCTAACCTCCGCCTGCACTGTGGACAGCTCCCTCTGTAGCGACACCTGGCAGTGCCCTGTGCCCTTCTCCCTCTATCATGAAACTTAACCTCAGCCTGCACTGTGCCCAGCTCCCTCTGTACGCGTGGTAGTGCCCTCTGCTCTTTCCATCATAAAACCTAACCCCAGACTGCCCTGTGCCCAGCTTCCTCTGTAGCGACACCTGGCAGTGCCCTGTGCCTTGCTCCGTCTGTCGTGAAACCTAACCCCAGCCTGCCCTGTGCCCAGCTCCTTCTGTAGCGACACCTGGCAGTGCCCTGTGCCCTTCTCCCTCTATCATGAAACTTAACCTCAGCCTGCACTGTGCCCAGCTCCCTCTGTTTGCGTTGAAGTACCCTCTGCTTCTTCTATTGTGAAACCTAACCCCAGCCTGCCCTGTGCCCAGCTCCCTCTGTAGCGACACCTGGCAGTGCCCTGTGCCCTGCGCCCTGCTCCGTCTATCGTGAAACCTAACCTTTGCCTACACTGTGCCCAGCTCCCTCTGTACGCGTGGTAGTGCCCTCTGCTTCTTCTATTGTGAAACCTAACCCCAGCCTGGCCTGTGCCCAGCTCCCTCTGTAGCGACACCTGGCAGTGCCCTGTGCCCTGCTCTGTCTGTCGTGAAACCTAACCTCGGCCTGCACTTTGCCCAGCTCCCTCTGTAGCGACACCTGGCAGTGCCCTGTGCCCTTCTCCCTCTATCATGAAACTTAACCTCAGCCTGCACTGTTCCCAGCTCCCTCTGTACGCGTGGTAGTGCCCTCTGCTCCTTCTATCATGAAACCTAACCCCAGCCTGCCCTGTGCCCAGCTCCCTCTGTAGCGACACCTGGCAGTGCCCTGCTCCGTCTGTCGTGAAACCTAACCTCCGCCTGGACTGTGCTCAGCTCCCTCTGCACGCGTGGAAGTGCCCTCTGCTTCTTCTATTGTGAAACCTAATCCCAGCCTGCCCTGTGCCCAGCTCCCTCTGTAGCCACACCTGGCAGTGCCCTGTGCCCTGCTCTGTCTGTCGTGAAACCTAACCTCGGCCTGCACTTTGCCCAGCTCCCTCTGTAGCGACACCTGGCAGTGCCCTGTGCCCTTCTCCCTCTATCATGAAACTTAACCTCAGCCTGCAATATGCCCAGCTCCCTCTGTATGCGTGGTAGTGCCCTCTGCTCCTTCTATCATGAAACCTAACCCCAGCCTGCCCTGTGCCCAGCTCCCTCTGTAGCGACACCTGGCAGTGCCCTGTGCCCTGCTCCGTACGTCGTGAAACCTAACCTCCGCCTGGATTGTGCCCAGCTCCCTCTGTAGCGACACCTGGCAGTGCCCTGTGCCCTTCTCCCTCTATCATGAAACTTAACCTCAGCCTGCAATGTGCCCAGCTCCCTCTGTACGCGTGGTAGTGCCCTCTGCTCCTTCTATCATGAAACCTAACCCTAGCCTGCCATGTGCCCAGCTCCCTCTGTAGCGACACCTGGCAGTGCCCTGTGCCCTGCTCTGTCTGTCGTGAAACCTAACCTCCGCCTGCACTGTGCTTAGCTCCCTCTGCACGCATGAAAGTGCCCTCTGCTTCTTCTATTGTGAAACCTAACCCCAGCCTGCCCTGTGTCCAGCTCCCTCTGTAGCGACACCTGGCAGTGCCCTGTGTCCTGCTCCGTCTATCGTGAAACCTAACCTCCGCCTGCCCTGTGCCCAGCTCCCTCTGTAGCGACACCTGGCAGTGCCCTGTGCCCTTCTCCCTCTATCATGAAACTTAACCTCAGCCTGCACTGTGCCCAGCTCCCTCTGCACGCGTGGTAGTGCCCTCTGCTCCTTCTATCATGAAACCTAACCCCAGCCTGCCCTGTGCCCAGCTCCCTCTGTAGCAACACCTGGCAGTGCCCTGTGCCCTGCTCCGTCTGTCGTGAAACCTAACCTCCGCCTGCACTGTGCTCAGCTCCCTCTGCACGCGTGGAAGTGCCCTCTGCTTCTTCTATTGTGAAACCTAACCCCAGCCTGCCCTGTGCCCAGCTCTCTCTGTAGCGACACCTGGCAGTGCCCTGTGTCCTGCTCTGTCTATCGTGAAACCTAACCTCCGCCTGCCCTGTGCCCAGCTCCCTCTGTACGCGTTGAAGTGCCCTCTTCTTCTTCTATTGTGAAACCTAACCCCAGCCTGCCCTGTGCCAGGTCCCTCTGTAGCGACACCTGGCAGTGCCCTGTGCCCTGCTCCGTCTATCGTGAAACCTAACCTCTTCCTACACTGTGCCCAGCTCCCTCTGTACGCGTGGTAGTGCCCTCTTCTTCTTCTATTGTGAAACCTAACCCCATCCTGCCCTGTGCCCAGCTCCCTCTGTAGCGACACCTGGCAGTGCCCTGCTCCGTCTATCGTGAAACCTAACCTCCGCCTACACTGTGCCCAGGTCCCTCTGTCCGCGTGGTAGTGCCCTCTTCTTCTTCTTTTGTGAAACCTAACCCCAGCCTGCCCTGTGCCCAGCTCCCTCTGTAGCGACACCTGGCAGTGCCCTGTGCCCTGTTCCGTCTGTCGTGAAACCTAACCTCCGCCTGCACTGTGGACAGCTCCCTCTGTAGTGACACCTGGCAGTGCCCTATTTCCTGCTCCGTCTATCGTGAAACCTAACCCCAGCCTGCCCTGTGCCCAGCTCCCTCTGTAGCGACACCTGGCAGTGCCCTGTGCCTTGCTCCGTCTGTCGTGAAACCTAACCTCCGCCTGCACTCTGCCCAGCTCCCTCTGTGCGTGTGGAAGTGCCCTCTGCTTCTTCTATTGTGAAACCTAACCCCAGCCTGCCCTGTGCCCAGCTCCCACTGTAGCGACACCTGCCAGTGCCCTGTGCCCTGCTCCTTCTGTCGTGAAACCTAACCTCCGCCTGCACTGTGCTCAGCTCCCTCTGCACGCTTGGAAGTGCCCTCTGCTTCTTCTATTGTGAAACCTAACCCCAGCCTGCCCTGTGCCCAGCTCCCTCTGTAGCGACACCTGGCAGTGCCCTGTGTCCTGCTCCGTCTATCGTGAAACCTAACCTCCGCCTGCCCTGTGCCCAGCTCCCTCTGTACGCGTTGAAGTGCCCTCTTCTTCTTCTATTGTGAAACCTAACCCCAGGCCTGCCCTGTGCCCAGCTCCCTCTGTAGCGACACCTGGCAGTGCCCTGATCCATCTATCGTGAAACCTAACCTCCGCCTACACTGTGCCCAGCTCCCTCTGTACGCGTGGTAGTGCCCTCTTCTTCTTCTTTTGTGAAACCTAACCCCAGCCTGCCCTGTGCCCAGCTCCCTCTGTAGCGACACCTGGCAGTGCCCTGTGCCCTGTTCAGTCTGTCGTGAAACCTAACCTCCGCCTGCACTGTGGACAGCTCCCTCTGTAGCGACACCTGGCAGTGCCCTGTGCCCTTCTCCCTCTATCATGAAACTTAACCTCAGCCTGCACTGTGCCCAGCTCCCTCTGTACGCGTGGTAGTGCCCTCCGCTCTTTCTATCATGAAACCTAACCCCAGCCTGCCCTGTGCCCAACTTCCTCTGTAGCGACACCTGGCAGTGCCCTGTGCCTTGCTCCGTTTGTCGTGAAACCTAACCTCCGCCTGCACTGTGCCCAGCTCCCTCTGTACGCGTGGGAGTGCCCTCTGCTTCTTCTATTGTGAAACCTAACCCCAGCCTGCCCTGTGCCCAGCTCCCTCTGTAACGACACCTAGCAGTGCCCTGTGCCCTGCTCCGTCTATCGTGAAACCTAACCTCTCCCTACACTGTGCCCAGCTCCCTCTGTACGCGTGGTAGTGCCCTCTGCTTCTTCTATTGTGAAACCTAACCCCAGCCTGCCCTGTGCCCGGCTCCCTCTGTAGCGACACCTGGCAGTGCCCTGTGCCCTGTTCCGTCTATCGTGAAACCTAACCTCCGCCTGCACTGTGCCCAGCTCCCTCTGGACGTGTGGAAGTGCTCTCTGCTTCTTCTATTGTGAAACCTAACCCCAGCCTGCCCTGTGCACAGCTCCCTCTGTAGCGACACCTGGCAGTGCCCTGTGCCCTGCTCTGTCTATCGTGAAACCTAACCTCCGCCTACACTGTGCCCAGCTCCCTCTGTACGCATGGTAGTGCCCTCTTCTTCTTCTATTGTGAAACCTAACCCCAGCCTGCCCTGTGCCCAGCTCCCTCTGTAGCGACACCTGGCAGTGCCCTGTGCCCTGCTCCGTCTGTCGTGAAACCTAACCTCCGCCTGCACTGTGCCCAGCTCCCTCTGTAGCGACACCTGGCAGTGCCCTGTGCCCTTCTCCCTCTATCATGAAACTTAACCTCAGCCTGCACTGTGCCCAGCTCCCTCTGTACGCGTGGTAGTGCCCTCTGCTCCTTCTATCATGAAACCTAACCCCAGCCTGCCCTGTGCCCAGCTCCCTCTGTAGCGACACCTGGCAGTGCCCTGTGCCCTACTCCGTCTGTCGTGAAACCTAACCTCCGCCTGCACTGTGCTCAGCTCCCTCTGCACGCGTGGATGTGCCCTCTGCTTCTTCTATTGTGAAACCTAACCCCAGCCTGCCCTGTGCCCAGCTCCCTCTGTAGCGACACCTGGCAGTGCCCTGTGTCCTGCTCCGTCTATCGTGAAACCTGACCTCCGCCTGCCCTGTGCCCAGGTCCCTCTGTACGCGTTGAAGTGCCCTCTTCTTCTTCTATTGTGAAACCTAACCCCAGCCTGCCCTGTGCCCAGCTCTCTCTGTAGCGACACCTGGCAGTGCCCTGTGCCCTGTGCCCTGCTCCGTCTATCGTGACACCTAACCTCCGCCTACACTGTGCCCAGCTCCCTCTGTACGCGTGGTAGTGCCCTCTGCTTCTTCTATTGTGAAACCTAACCCCAGCCTGCCCTGTGCCCAGCTCTCTCTGTAGCGACACCTGGTAGTGCCCTGTGCCTTGCTCCGTCTATCGTGAAACTAACCTCCGCCTACACTGTGCCCAGCTCCCTCTGTACGCGTGGTAGTGCCCTCTTCTTCTTCTTTTGTGAAACCTAACCCCAGCCTTCCCTGTGCCCAGCTCACCCTGTAGCGACAAATGGCAGTGCCCTGTGCCCTGTTCCGTCTGTCGTGAAACCTAACCTCCGCCTGCACTGTGGACAGCTCCCTCTGTAGCGACACCTGGCAGTGCCCTGTGCCCTTCTCCCTCTATCATAAAACTTAACCTCAGCCTGCACTGTCCCCAGCTCCCTCTGTACGCGTGGTAGTGCCCTCTGCTCTTTCTATCATGAAACCTAACCCCAGCCTGCCCTGTGCCCAGCTTCCTCTGTAGCGACACCTGGCAGTGCCCTGTGCCTTGATCCGTCTGTCGTGAAACCTAACCCCCGTCTGCACTGTGCCCAGCTCCCTCTGTACGTGTGGAAGTGCCCTCTTCTTCTTCTATTGTGAAACCTAACCCCAGCCTGCCCTGTGCCCAGCTCCCTCTGTGGCGACACCTGGCAGTGCCCTGTGCCCTGCTCCGTCTGTTGTGAAACCTAACCTCCACCTGCACTGTGCCCAGCTCCTTCTGTACGCGTGGAAGTGCCCTCTGCTTCTTCTATTGTGAAACCTAACCTCCGCCTGCCCTGTGAGCAGCTCCCTCTGTAGCAACACCTGGCAGTGCCCTGTGCCCTTCTCCTTTTATTGTAAAACCTAACCTCTGCCTGCACTGTGCTCAGCTCCCTCTGTACTTGTGGTAGTGCCCTCTGCTCCTTCTATCATGAAACCCAACCCCAGCCTGCCCTGTGCCCAGCTCCCTCTGTAGTGACACCTGGCAGTGCCCTGTGTCCTGCTCTGTCTCTCGTGAAACCTAACCTCCGCCTGCCCTGTGCCCAGCTCCCTCTGTACGCGTTGAAGTGCCCTCTTCTTCTTCTATTGTGAAACCTAACCCCAGACCGCCCTGTGCCCAGCTCCCTCTGTAGCGACACCTGGCAGTGCCCTGTGCCCTGCTCCGTCTATTGTGACACCTAACCTCCGCCTACACTGTGCCCAGCTCCCTCTGTACACGTGGTAGTGCCCTCTGCTTCTTCTATTGTGAAACCTAACCCCAGCCTGCCCTGTGCCCAGCTCTCTCTGTAGCGACACCTGGTAGTGCCCTGTGCCCTGCTCCGTCTATCGTGAAACTAACCTCCGCCTATGCTGTGCCCAGCTCCCTCTGTATGCGTGGTAGTGCCCTCTTCTTCTTCTTTTGTGAAACCTAACCCCAGCCTGCCCTGTGCCCAGCTCCCGCTGTAGTGACACCTGGCAGTGCCCTGTGCCCTGTTCCGTCTGTTGTGAAACCTAACCTCCGCCTGCACTGTGGACAGCTCCCTCTGTAGCGACACCTGGCAATGCCCTGTGCCCTTCTCCCTCTATCATGAAACTTAACCTCAGCCTGCACTGTGCCCAGCTCCTTCTGTACGCGTGGTAGTGTCCTCTGCTCTTTCCATCATGAAACCTAACCCCAGACTGCCCTGTGCCCAGCTTCCTCTGTAGCGACACCTGGCAGTGCCCTGTGCCTTGCTCCGTCTGTCGTGAAACCTAACCCCAGCCTGCCCTGTGCCCAGCTCCCTCTGTAGCGACACCTGGCAGTGCCCTGTGCCCTTCTCCCTCTATCATGAAACTTAACCTCAGCCTGCACTGTGCCCAGCTCCCTCTGTATGCGTGGTAGTGCCCTCTGCTCTTTCTATCATGAAACCTAACCCCAGCCTGCCCTGTGCCCAACTTCCTCTGTAGCGACACCTGGCAGTGCCCTGTGCCTTGCTCCGTCTGTTGTGAAACCTAACCTCCGCCTGCACTGTGCCCAGCTCCCTCTGTACGCGTGGAAGTGCCCTCTGCTTGTTCTATTGTGAAACCTAACCCCAGCCTGCCCTGTGCCCAGCTCCCTCTGTAACGACACCTGGCAGTGCCCTGTGCCCTGCTCCGTCTATCGTGAAACCTAACCTCTGCCTACACTGTGCCCAGCTCCCTCTGTACGTGTGGTAGTGCCCTCTGCTTCTTCTATTGTGAAACCTAACCCCGGCCTGCCCTGTGCCCAGCTCCCTCTGTAGTGACACCTGGCAGTGCCCTGTGCCCTGCTCCGTCTATCGTGAAACCTAACCTTCGCCTGCACTGTGCCCAGCTCCCTCTGTACGCGTGGAAGTGCCCTCTGCTTCTTCTATTGTGAAACCTAACCCCAGCCTGCCCTGTGCACAGCTCCCTCTGTAGCGACACCTGGTAGTGCCCTGTGCCCTGCTCTGTCTATCGTGAAACCTAACCTCTGCCTACACTGTGCCCAGCTCCCTCTGTACGCATGGTAGTGCCCTCTTCTTCTTCTATTTTGAAACCTAACCCCAGCCTGCCCTGTGCCCAGCTCCCTCTGTAGCGACACCTGGCAGTGCCCTGTGCCCTGCTCCGTCTGTCGTGAAACCTAACCTCCGCCTGCACTGTGCCCAGCTCCCTCTGTAGCGACACCTGGCAGTGCCCTGTGCCCTGCTCCCTCTATCATGAAACTTAACCTCAGCCTGCACTGTGCCCAGCTCCCTCTGTACGCGTGGTAGTGCCCTCTGCTCTTTCTATCATGAAACCTAACCCCAGCCTGCCCTGTGCCCAGCTCCCTCTGTAGCGACACCTGGCAGTGCCCTGTGCCCTACCCCATCTGTCGTGAAACCTAACCTCCGCCTGCACTGTGCTCAGCTCCCTCTGCACGCGTGGAAGTGCCCTCTGCTTCTTCTACTGTGAAACCTAACCCCAGCCTGCCCTGTGCCCAACTCCCTCTGTAGCGACACCTGGCAGTGCCCTGTGCCCTACTCCATCTGTCGTGAAACCTAACCTCCGCCTGCACTGTGCTCAGCTCCCTCTGCACGCGTGGAAGTGCCCTCTTCTTCTTCTATTGTGAAACCTAACCCCAGCCTGCCCTGTGCCCAGCTCCCTCTGTAGCGACACCTGGCAGCGCCCTGTGCCCTCCTCCGTCTATCGTGACACCTAACTTCCGCCTACACTGTGCCCAGCTCCCTCTGTACGCGTGGTAGTGCCCTCTGCTTCTTCTATTGTGAAACCTAACCCCAGCCTGCCCTGTGCCCAGCTCCCTCTGTAGCGACACCTGGTAGTGCCCAGTGCCCTGCTCCGTCTATCGTGAAACTAACCTCCGCCTACACTGTGCCCAGCTCCCTCTGTACGCGTGGTAGTGCCCTCTTCTTCTTCTTTTGTGAAACCTAACCCCAGCCTGCCCTGTGCCCAGCTCCCTCTGTAGCGACACCTGGCAGTGCCCTGTGCCCTGTTCCGTCTGTCGTGAAACCTAACCTCCGCCTGCACTGTGGACAGCTCCCTCTGTAGCGACACCTGGCAGTGCCCTGTGCCCTTCTCCCTCTATCATAAAACTTAACCTCAGCCTGCACTGTGCCCAGCTCCCTCTGTACGCGTGGTAGTGCCCTCTGCTCTTTCTATCATGAAACCTAACCCCAGCCTGCCCTGTGCCCAGCTTCCTCTGTAGCGACACCTGGCAGTGCCCTGTGCCTTGATCCGTCTGTCGTGAAACCTAACCTCCGTCTGCACTGTGCCCAGCTCCCTCTGTACGTGTGGAAGTGCCCTCTGCTTCTTCTATTGTGAAACCTAACCTTCGCCTGCCCTGTGCCCAGCTCCCTCTGTAGCAACACCTGGCAGTGCCCTGTGCCCTTCTCCTTTTATCGTAAAACCTAACCTCTGCCTGCACTGTGCTCAGCTCCCTCTGTACGTGTGGTAGTGCCCTCTGCTCCTTCTATCATGAAACCCAACCCCAGCCTGCCCTGTGCCCAGCTCCCTCTGTAGTGACACCTGGCAGTGCCCTGTGTCTTGCTCCGTCTCTCGTGAAACCTAACCTCCGCCTGCCCTGTGCCCAGCTCCCTCTGTACGCGTTGAAGTGCCCTCTTCTTCTTCTATTGTGAAACCTAACCCCAGCCTGCCCTGTGCCCAGCTCCCTCTGTAACGACACCTGGCAGTGCCCTGTGCCCTGCTCCGTCTATCGTGAAACCTAACCTCTGCCTACACTGTGCCCAGCTCCCTCTGTACGCGTGGTAGTGCCCTCTGCTTCTTCTATTGTGAAACCTAACCCCAGCCTGCCCTGTGCCCAGCTCCCTCTGTAGCGACACCTGGCAGTGCTCTGTGCCCTGCTCCGTCTGTCGTGAAACCTAACCTCCGCCTGCACTGTGCCCTGCTCCCTCTGTACGCGTGGGAGTGCCCTCTGCTTCTTCTATTGTGAAACCTAACCCCAGCCTGCCCTGTGCCCAGCTCCCTCTGTAATGACACCTGGCAGTGCCCTGTGCCCTGCTCCGTCTATCGTGAAACCTAACCTCTGCCTACACTGTGCCCAGCTCCCTCTGTACGCGTGGTAGTGCCCTCTGCTTCTTCTATTGTGAAACCTAACCCCAGCCTGCCCTGTGCCCAGCTCCCTCTGTAGTGACACCTGGCAGTGCCCTGTGTCCTGCTCCGTCTCTCGTGAAACCTAACCTCCGCCTGCCCTGTGACCAGCTCCCTCTGTACGCGTTCAAGTGCCCTCTTCTTCTTCTATTGTGAAACCTAACCCCAGCCTGCCCTGTGCCCAGCTCCCTCTGTAGCGACACCTGGCAGTGCCCTGTGCCCTGCTCCGTCTATCGTGACACCTAACCTCCGCCTACACTGTGCCCAGCTCCCTCTGTAAACGTGGTAGTGCCCTCTGCTTCTTCTATTGTGAAACCTAACCCCAGCCTGCCCTGTGCCCAGCTCTCTCTGTAGCCACACCTGGTAGTGCCCTGTGCCCTGCTCCGTCTATCGTGAAACTAACCTCCGCCTACGCTGTGCCCAGCTCCCTCTGTACGCGTGGTAGTGCCCTCTTCTTCTTCTTTTGTGAAACCTAACCCCAGCCTGCCCTGTGCCCAGCTCCCGCTGTAGCGACACCTGGCAGTGCCCTGTGCCCTGTTCCGTCTGTCGTGAAACCTAACCTCCGCCTGCACTGTGGACAGCTTCCTCTGTAGCGACACCTGGCAGTGCCCTGTGCCCTTCTCCCTCTATCATGAAACTTAACCTCAGCCTGCACTGTGCCCAGCTCCCTCTGTACGCGTGGTAGTGCCCTCTGCTCTTTCCATCATGAAACCTAACCCCAGACTGCCCTGTGCCCAGCTTCCTCTGTAGCGACACCTGGCAGTGCCCTGTGCCTTGCTCCGTCTGTCGTGAAACCTAACCCCAGCCTGCCCTGTGCCCAGCTCCCTCTGTAGCGACACCTGGCAGTGCCCTGTGCCCTTCTCCCTCTATCATGAAACTTAACCTCAGCCTGCACTGTGCCCAGCTCCCTCTGTACGCGTGGTAGTGCCCTCTGCTCTTTCTATCATGAAACCTAACCCCAGCCTGCCCTGTGCCCAACTTCCTCTGTAGCGACACCTGGCAATGCCCTGTGCCTTGCTCCGTCTGTCGTGAAACCTAACCTCCGCCTGCACTGTGCCCAGCTCCCTCTGTACGCGTGGAAGTGCCCTCTGCTTCTTCTATTGTGAAACCTAACCCCAGCCTGCCCTGTGCCCAGCTCCCTCTGTAACGACACCTGGCAGTGCCCTGTGCCCTGCTCCGTCTATCGTGAAACCTAACCTCCGCCTGCACTGTGCCCAGCTCCCTCTGTACGCGTGGAAGTGCCCTCTGCTTCTTCTATTGTGAAACCTAACCCCAGCCTGCCCTGTGCACAGCTCCCTCTGTAGCGACACCTGGTAGTGCCCTGTGCCCTGCTCTGTCTATCGTGAAACCTAACCTCCGCCTACACTGTGCCCAGCTCCCTCTGTACGCATGGTAGTGCCCTCTTCTTCTATTTTGAAACCTAACCCCAGCCTGCCCTGTGCCCAGCTCCCTCTGTAGCGACACCTGGCAGTGCCCTGTGCCCTGCTCCGTCTGTCGTGAAACCTAACCTCCGCCTGCACTGTGCCCAGCTCCCTCTGTAGCGACACCAGGCAGTGCCCTGTGCCCTTCTCCCTCTATCATGAAACTTAACCTCAGCCTGCACTGTGCCCAGCTCCCTCTGTACGCGTGGTAGTGCCCTCTGCTCCTTCTATCATGAAACCTAACCCCAGCCTGCCCTGTGCCCAGCTCCCTCTGTAGCGACACCTGGCAGTGCCCTGTGCCCTACTCCGTCTGTCGTGAAACCTAACCTCCGCCTGCACTGTGCTCAGCTCCCTCTGCACACGTGGAAGTGCCCTCTGCTTCTTCTATTGTGAAACCTAACCCCAGCCTGCCCTGTGCCCAACTCCCTCTGTAGCGACACCTGGCAGTGCCCTGTGTCCTGCTCCGTCTATCGTGAAACCTGACCTCCGCCTGCCCTGTGCCCAGCTCCCTCTGTACGCGTTGAAGTGCCCTCTTCTTCTTCTATTGTGAAACCTAACCCCAGCCTGCCCTGTGCCCAGCTCCCTCTGTAGCGACACCTGCCAGTGCCCTGTGCCCTGCTCCGTCTATCGTGACACCTAACCTCCGCCTACACTGTGCCCAGCTCCCTCTGTACGCGTGGTAGTGCCCTCTGCTTCTTCTATTGTGAAACCTAACCCCAGCCTGCCCTGTGCCCAGCTCTCTCTGTAGCGACACCTGGTAGTGCCCTGTGCCCTGCTCCGTCTATCGTGAAACTAACCTCCGCCTACACTGTGCCCAGCTCCCTCTGTACGCGTGGTAGTGCCCTCTTCTTCTTCTTTTGTGAAACCTAACCCCAGCCTGCCCTGTGCCCAGCTCCCTCTGTAGCGACACCTGGCAGTGCCCTGTGCCCTGTTCCGTCTGTCGTGAAACCTAACCTCCGCCTGCACGGTGGACAGCTCCCTCTGTAGCGACACCTGGCAGTGCCCTGTGCCCTTCTCCCTCTATCATGAAACTTAACCTCAGCCTGCACTGTGCCCAGCTCCCTCTGTACGCGTGGTAGTGCCCTCTGCTCTTTCCATCATGAAACCTAACCCCAGCCTGCCCTGTGCCCAGCTTCCTCTGTAGCGACACCTGGCAGTGCCCTGTGCCTTGCTCCGTCTGTCGTAAAACCTAACCTCCGCCTGCACTGTGCCCAGCTCCCTCTGTACGCGTGGAAGTGCCCTTTGCTTCTTCTATTGTGAAACCTAACCCCAGCCTGCCCTGTGCCCAGCTCCCTCTGTAGCGACACCTGGCAGTGCCCTGTGCCCTGCTCCGTCTGTTGTGAAACCTAACCTCCACCTGCACTGTGCCCAGCTCCTTCTGTACGCGTGGAAGTGCCCTCTGCTTCTTCTATTGTGAAACCTAACCTCCGCCTGCCCTGTGCCCAGCTCCCTCTGTAGCAACACCTGGCAGTGCCCTGTGCCCTTCTCCTTTTATTGTGAAACCTAACCTCTGCCTGCACTGTGCCCAGCTCCCTCTGTACGTGTGGTAGTGCCCTCTGCTCCTTCTTTCATGAAACCTAACCTCAGCCTGCACTGTGCCCTGCTCCCTCTGTAGCGACACCTGGCAGTGGCCTGTGCCCTTCTTCTTTTATCGTGAAACCTAACCCCATCCTGCCCTGTGCCCAGCTCCCTCTGTAGCGACACCTGGCAGTGCCCTGTCCCCTTCTCCTTTTATCGTGAAACCTAACCTCCACCTGCACTGTGCACAGCTCCCTCTGTAGTGACACCTGGCAGTGCCATGTGGCCTGTGCTCTCTATTGTGAAACCTAACCTGAGCCTGCACTGTGCCCGGCTCCCTCTGTACACCTGGCAGTGCCCTGTGCCCTGCTTCCTCTATCGTGAAACCTAACCTGAGTCTGCACTGTGTCCGGCTCCCTCTGTACACCTGGCAGTGCCCTGTGCCCTGCTTCCTCTATCGTGAAACCTAACCTGAGCCTGCACTGTGCCCGGCTCCCTCTGTACACCTGGTAGTGCCCTGTGCTCAGCTTTTTCTGGAGTGAATCTTGGTAGTACCCTCCTCCTTCTGTAGGGACACCTGGCAGTGCCCAATTTCTTCTGCAGTGCCACCTTGTAGTGCCCGATTCGCTCTGTAGTGACACTTGGCTCTTGGTAGTACTCTGCTCCCTTTGTAGTGGCACCTCCTCTGCCCCTTCAGTAGCTCTTAGTAGTCACACCTGGTCTTTCTCTGGTTACTGTGTGGTACCGCCTCTGAGCACTGTGCCCAGCCTCCTCTGTAGTGTGTGGTCTGCCCAGCTGCTTTTATAGTGACACCGAGCCTGCATGGTGCTAGCTTCCTCTGTAGTGACCCGCAAGAGTGCCCACTCCCTCTGTAGTCACTTATTCACCTCGCTTCCTCTGTAGTGACACATGGTCTTTCCTGTTCCCACTTCCCTCTACAGTGACACCTGCTCTGTCCTCTGAATGGCTTCCTTTGCAGTGACACCTGTTAATGTGCAGCATATTCTCTAGTGCTACAGGCTGTGCCTTGTGCCCAGTTCCCTCTCTACTAACAACTGGTCTGTGCCCAGCTCTCTTTGTGGTGAAACCTAGCCTGCACTCTGCCCAGCTCCCTCTGTAATGGCACCGGCAGTGCCCTGCTCCTTCTGTGATGAATCTTAGCCTGCACTGTGCCAGGCTTACTCTGTTGTGACGCCTGGTAGTTCCCAGGTCCTCTATTGTAAAATGTAGTCTGCACTGTGCCCAGCTCCCTCTGTAGATACATTTGGCAGTGCCCAGCTCACTCTATTGTGCAACTTAACCTGCACTGTGCCCCACTCCTTCTGTCAATCAATCAATCAGTTTTTATAAAGCGCAACTACTCACCCATGAGGGTCTCAAGGCGCTATAGTGATACCTAGCAGTGGTCAGCTCCCTCTATCGCGAAACCTAGGCTGTGCTGTGCCTAGCTCCCTCTGTAATGGTACCTGGCAGTGCCCAGGTCCCTCAATTTTGAAACCTAGCCTGCTCTATGCCCTGCTCTCTCTTAGTAACACCTGGCAGTGCTGTGCCCAGCTGCCTCTGTAGTGAAACCTAGCCTGCAATAGTGCCCAGCTTCTCTATAGTGAAATCTAGCCTGCACTGTGCCCTGCTTCCTCTGGAGTGACACCTGTTATTGCCTAGCTCCCTCTATAGTGAAACTAGCTTGCACTGTGCCCCGCTGTCTCTGTAGTGATGCCTGGTAATGCCCAGTTCCCAATGTAGTGATGCCTGGGAGTGCCCAGCACCCAATGTAGTGATACCTGGTTTTGCCAGCTCCCTCTATATTGAAACTCACCCTTCAGTGCGCGCAGCTCTCTCTTTATTGAAACTCAGCCTGCACTGCACCCGCTTCCTCTGGAGTGATGCCTGGTAATACTGCCTCCGTATATATATTGTAACTAGCCTGCAAAGCTGTCGGCTTCCCTTGTAGGGACACCTAACCTGTCACATACCTGCTGGTAGTGACACTCATAATGTCACTTGAAACCTCCCCTGCGCCTTGTCTGGACTAATTCATTCCCTGTGTCTGAAAAAAAGGGAACTCATGCTTGGGTGTTCAGTCCCCTTTCTTTGGTGTATGTAAAGAGTTTCTCATTTTGATTTGTTCCTGTATAATTTCTGTGATTTGTTTCTCTTTTTCTTTCTGTTTCACTTCAATCAGGCCCTGACATCATGGTAAGTGTGATGTGCCGGGCATAGTCAGTACAGCTTCTTTTTCTTACAGCTCCTTACATTTCACACACCTACAGATAGTACAGTCAATCCCCTGGACTCCTATAGTGCATTCACTTCCTTGCTCCCCTGTGTACCTACATTGCACTCTACCCGTCTGTCCACCTCCTAACCTGTAACCAAAGAGAATGTGTGCTGGCCTCACACCTTCAAGCCAGGAGGCGGCTGAGATGCTTTGTAAATATCCATATTATTACATAAGGAACTTTATTGACCCTTGTAGTATTTCTTCACGCTGGATCTTGTATCACTTTTTCGCCTCTTCTCCCACTCCCTCTAGCCTGTTGTCTCTCATTCTTGTCGGTTTCAGATATTCTTATTGCATAGTTCCTTTCAACATTATACTGAATGTTCAAGCTGCACCGTATTGTCAGTGTTCCGAACTGTACTTGCTGCTGAATCATTCAGTGACCCTCTGCTGCTCACCCTTACCACTGCAGACCTTACCTGCGTAGTGGGATTGAGACTGTTGCCAGCTATGAACCCTCAGCTCCTTCTGGGATGCACAAATCCATGCATTAGTGCATCCCTGCTTATCCTCTAGATCTGTGTTTATTTCTGCACTCAGTGTTTTTTTCATTTTTTTTCTTATTTTGGACTGAGATTTTCCACCAGACGAATGTGAGGTTTCTTTGCCACCATTTTTAAGAACTTTCTTATGTTAATTCCTAGACCTCAGACCTTACAAACCATACTGAACGGCATCACTGACAGCATGAATGCTCATTACACAACCACAGGTCCCTTTCTATAATAACATGTCCTTAATACCATCTGGCAGAAATAGCATTTCCTTAATATTGTTTAAAACATTGCTGCCCCAATGGAGTTTATAATAGAAAATCTACACCCATCGGGATGGTAGTTTTGAAAACAAGATATTATGTCTGATTATATTTTTGTCAGCAGTACTCTGACATACAACCAGACCCTCGGTATCACAACATATAGCAAAGCAATGGATAAGCGGCAAGAGAAGCAGCCAGCTTTCTCCTCAAACAAGAAGCCACCATCTCAGCAAAGATATGAACCCCACTGCAGAGCAAAGGTCTGCCCAAACCTGTTCCTTCTTCTATGGCTCAACAGGAATACAAAGACAAAAGGAGCATCCCATCCAGGTCCTTGTACAGACCTCTGCATCAAGCCCTGAACATGCCCCAGATAAAGAAATGCTCCTCTGCACAGCCTCAGACAAACATCCCTAGGTTTAGTCAGTTGAAAGTTTCCTCAGTTCTCCATTGCCGCCTTCTCTTTGTGTGCAGTGAGACATCTGTGCACTACTTTTCCAAACTTCTTAAATCTTGGTGACCTGGGACACACTTGTTAAGTGTAACACCCTTACTAAAACCGCCGTGCAGAAGCCTAGTGCCATCCCTCATTCAAGTCCCACTCATCAGTCCTAGTCCCTCAAGGATGCTGTGTGTTCATGCTCTAGTTACGGGCACTTATGTTCCTCAAGTGTGTTGGATTAGTTTCATAATCCAGAGTTGAGTGTTTTATTCTTGGACCTGCCACAGGCCTCCAGATGTGGCAGGTCTGTCTTTCTAGCAGTTTTTTCCTGTTGTCCCCCAGGATTGATGTGTGTTTCTTTGTTCCTGCCTCTACCTGCGTCCCATAGTGTGCTAGATGTGTTGTAATACTGCCTGTCCAATGGTCCTCCATGGATACTAGGTGTGTTTTGTCTCCAGACTCTCCCTGTGGTTCCCTAGGGTGCTAGATGTGTAGTAATACTGCCTCATCCGATGGTCCTCCACGGACGCTAGGTGTGTTTTTCTCCCGACTCCACCTGTGGTCCCATAGGGTGCTAGATGTGTCGTAATACTGCCTTGTCTGATGGTCCTCCACAGATACTAGGTGTGTTTTTCTCAAGCCTCTCCCTGTGGTCCCATTGGGTGCTAGATGTGCGTCGTCCAGTGGTCCTCCATGGACACTAGGTGTGTTTTTCTCCTGACTCCACCTGTGGTCCCATAGGGTGCTAGATGTGTAGTAATACTGCCTCGTCCGATGGTCCTCCACGGATGCTAGGTGTGTTTTTCTCCTGACTCCCCCTGTGGTCCCATAGGGTGCTAGATGTGTAGTAATACTGCCTCGTCTGATGGTCCTCCACGGATACTAGGTGTGTTTTTCTCAAGCCTCTCCCTGTGGTCCCATAGGGTGCTAGATGTGCCTCGTCCGATGCTCCTCCACGGATACTAGGTGTGTTTTTCTCAAGCCTCTCCCTGTGGTCCCATTGGGTGCTAGATGTGCGTCGTCCAGTGGTCCTCCATGGACACTAGGTGTGTTTTTCTCTTGCTTCTCTCTGTGGTTCCCTGTAGAATGTGTCCTTCCTTTGCCTGTCCTTCTGAACCTCCATAAGTATCTGCTCTGGCCTCACATCCCCTCACCATTCCTCTTTTCTCTCAAGGGCCCGGCTGATGCAGAGCTTCAAGGAGTCCCACTCCCACGAGTCGTTGCTCAGCCCGAGCAGTGCGGCCGAGGCTTTGGAGCTCAATCTAGATGAGGACTCCATTGTGAAGCCAGTGCACAGCAGCATCCTCGGCCAGGAGTTCTGCTTTGAGGTGAGTTGTGCTATTTTCAGATGAAGGACGGCCTCTTATGAATTTCCAACAAAGGGATGTCCTAGCAAGCATGACATGAAGCCTTGAGTGTTGTGGGAAGCTATGTCTCTGCACGTGCAAACTGATTTAATACAGTGTGTGCCTGCCATTACCGACAGTCACTGGTTGCCAGTTGTTGTGTTTGCCTTATTCTCGAGTGTATAGCGTCCTGAGAGGCCTGCAAAGCACTTTTCGCCCTCTGATTAGCATCTATCGCAGTCCACTCTGTAACAAAAACATTAGCATATATTTAGAGTGGACTTTGGATCTGCCCCTTTCTCATGACTGGATGGACTTTTTGTCTCGTTTAATCCCATTTTCATATTTGATGGCTTTTCCTCATGTGATTGTTTGTCCTACCCCTGCAGCATCATTCGCGTCAACAGACCCAATTCAGGCGGGAGACACCTGATTTTTTAAGCAACAAAAATATTTTATTTTATGTGTATCTTGAATGAAAATGCCTCTGCTTTGACATTAGTCAATGGGAAAATATATTTCAAAATCTTCCACTTGCCAGTTGTAAAATCTTAGCATGTATGCAGCATTTGGGTTCTATTCCTCATTTTGATAGGTTCAGTGTATCCTTTCACTGCAGTTAAGGGACTATTTTTTTCTTTTTCTACTTTTCTGTGCCATTTGAGGTTTAGCACTCACCGAGAGTGCATGTCCTGCTCCTTCATCTCTCCTCCCACCTTCCTACTGCCTTCCCTCCCCACACCCCAATGCGTCTGTATTGCTTTCTCCCTCCCTCGGCCTCCTACAATGAGCTCTGCTGCAGGTCGACGTCTCTCTCATCCCATCCAGTCTCTCTACCCTCTGCTAGCTTTGCCAAAGCTTTTAGAATTTCTCCTTCTCGAAATGTGTTTTTCCACTCTCCCAAGATGGCCGCCACTTGTTGCATGTGCAACTGTTGTTTTGAAGGGTATAACAATAAGTGTACAAAAACAACATTCCAAGATGGTCATCGTAGAAAATGTGGTCCCAAAAGGAGCGCCATTTTGGGAGTATTCAGAATGACATATTCAGATGAGCAGCATCCGCTATTAGCTTTGCCAGTGCTTGACCCACATGGACAAAGCCAATACAGTCAACCATCAAGCATTGGCAAAGGAGCAATGCTTATTACTGGCTTATATAAACACCACACCGACGAACGAATTTGAGGGAAAGGGGAGTGGTAGCACACGGTAACAGCTCGAAGTTCATAGGGAAAGCCAGAGGCAAGTCAGCATTTCACGACGGTAACACTGCACTGGTTTCAGGTAAGATCACAGAAAAATAAACCAATACATATTAAGAGCAGAACAAACTAGTTTTAAAATAGCTATTTATAAGAGAAAATAAATGTTAATAGGAAACATGGATGACACTAGTGCCATCTACTGGGAAAACATTACAAAATTAATACCAACCAATACCGAGGGAAATATTAAAGTTCTTGAGAGGACTCTGAAAGGAAAAAAAAAGCAACAGAAACAAGGAAAACAAATACCACTGCAATGCTCCATCTCAGATGTTTCGTAAGCACGTGGACCAACTCTAACAACTGGTACCCCAGCAATATTAAAACTCAGGGGACCAACCAAAACGAAAATACCACAAGTACAAAATAAATTAAAGAAAACATGCAAATCAAGGCAAGAAGCAGACAGGTTTAAAAAAGGACGACTATGAACCGAGAGAGTGACACACTGTTTACATGGCATTCAAACCTGGTGGCTAAGTGCTCTCGTACAACCATGGAAGGAGTCTGGAAGTGACGCTGCCGCCCACCAATCACCATAGGTGGTACAAAAAGTCAAGGTCATGGTTATTGACTGCCTTAAGGGGAAACATAACCAGAAGGTTGAACCGCATTCGAAAACTGGGTGGTGGCATAGCATTTATCTATAAATTCTCGATTTTTTCCTCAGGTGCCTGTTGACATCATGTCCCTGTATGTTTTTAAAGCTGCCAACTTCATGATTCTAGGTGATACTAATGTTCATCTTGACAATACTCAGTGTCCATGTGCGCTGAACCTTATTGAGAACTTGGAAGCTATCCAGCCTTCATTGTATGTTAAATCTTCTGCGCGTATGGAAAGTCATATTTTGGACCCCGTTTTCTCCAAACTACCAGCCCTACCGATTGGTTGTCCTCGTCCCCTTAGTTGATGGGATCACTTCGCTGTACCCTTAAGGATCTCCATTCATGCCTCTGGCCTTCTGCGTCCTCCATGTCCTTTGAGTCGCGACAGTGGCCCAAGTTGAATATAGTCTGCTTGATTACTCCAGGCAGAGTCTTTCTGCCTCTGTGGAGGATGCTGACAGAGCCGTAAGGTGCTGTCTCGAAGCTCACCTTGAAAAACGTATTCCTAAGTGTGATGTTCACCTGAAACCTCCCAAGCATACGGGGCTGTGGTTTGATGCAAGCTTTCTGGCTGAAAGACTGTAAAAGGCTGGAATGGGATTGGAGAAAGTCTTATGGATCTTCACTGAAGGAACTCTACAGGGAAGCGATTCAGGAGCACCAGAAAGCCATAGAGGCTCCACCTGCTTTATTTGTTGCTGCTATAATTGAAGTGGCATCCATCCAACTGAGGAGATCATCTCTATTAAATGGTCTTTCTTAGACCCATAGTCCAAAGCTTCTCTGTTAATCCCACTAGATGTGATGAACTAGTTCATTTCTTCTCCAACAAATTTAGAGCGCTATACACAGGCTTCCCTGAGGCGGCAATCAACTCTTCAGCTCCCACCAGTGTGCTGCCCATCCTGGCTCTAACATCTCTTCTTTCAACCTTTCTCACTAACGGATCGGCCCGCTCTGGCCACTACGATTAAGTCAGGCTTCCCGCTGGATCCTGCTCAGCTCGTCAACATCAACCTGGTTTGGCTATTCCTAAACCAGCGCTGGTGGATCTCTTCAACCTTGCCATCTCTTCCTCTGCGGTGCCCTCGACTAGCACTGCTTCAAAAACCAGCGCTGTGCGTCGAAACCAGAGGACGTTTAGCCTATCTCCTTGTTGGCTTTCCCTTCAAAGCTGTTAGAAAAACATATTAATCATTACGTTCCTTTTACCTTGAGGCTCAAAACCTTTTCCAGCAACCCCAGAGATAAGCCTGCTGCTCTCTGCTGATGAAGGGCTGAACCCAGAAACACGTGTCCAGAGATATTCAGAAATTTACAGCATTAGCTGCACCTATTAAGGTGAAAAATGACAGACTATTTAATGAAGAATGAACTTGAACTACATTTACCACGATGCAACGGGGCTCGCTGCATGCTGGAGTGTGAGGCAGGGCGCTTCCAACTGCTTCCTGTTGAAACCCCTTTTCATGCCTCGGAGTGGGACTAGCATCCGGTCCATTTGCACAGAATCTGCTTTACCTGCGGTATTGGGAGAACTCAGGTGGGTGCTCGACAGGTGGATCCATGGCTGTCATTCTGTTAGACCTGGGCGTGGCGTGAGACACGGTTTCACATATAACACAAGGGTCAAGGCACTGGCCTGGTGTTTCTCCTTTCTTCAATCTCAGACCTTCCAGGTATGGGATAAACCTCATTCTTCCCAGACCTTAACGATCCAGGGGAATAAAGTAGTGCAAGGTCACCATTCACCGCAGTTTGAGACATTACTTGATTCTGCCACCAAATCTTCACTGGAACAAACAGATTTTAATCTAGATTCTCCAGTTCACTGGGGCATGCCTCTGTACAACCTACCTCTTTTTCTACATCTCACGTGTGTGCCTTTTTCAATCCCCATGCTTACAGTACAGACAGGCGAGGTACAGAAGGCGGCAGGTGTCAGTGTTCTGGTACAAAAACGATGTGCTGTTGTTTGCACATTAAATTCAGATCTATTGGCTTTGTCAATGCTTGTTTTAAACAAATTTAGAAAACCACACGTTTTATTTATTGTTGTGTGTTCCTATAGCTCTTGTCTCAGGTTTGTGTCTGTTACATCGGATGTGTGTTGTGAGTTCCTGTAGCTCATTTCTCACTCTGATGTGTGCGCCTGTTACATCAGATGTGTGCATAGGTTCTGCAAGTAGGTGTGCAAATCGGAGATTGGTGTTTCAGCACCCCCAAAATAATCATGCTGGAGTTCAGAAAATGAATGAGTAATTAATAAAGAATATAATGACATTTTGTTTTTAGCTTGCCACATTTGCTGCACGATCAACGACTGAGGTCACATTTCAGGCTGTATTTTCAGACAAACTGCTGCTTATTCTTTTAACATGGAGATTGTGTTTACTTTTCTTTCTCTGACTGCAAAGTGAGAGGGTTTCTTAAAGTGGGTTATGTGACAATCTTGCTGCAGTACCTGGAGTGTGAAAGGAAAGGCTGTAAATGTTTTTTTTAACACAGAGAATTCCAATGACTGTAAATGAACTGTTCAAAGATATCAGTTAGGAAATCAAAATATAAGCATTTTTTTGTAATTCTGATGTGTGATGCAAAAAAAGATGTTAATAGGATCAGCATAAATCAAGACACTTGGTGATGTGTTAATGACAATTTTTTTCTCTGACACCCAATTTCCAAACAAAAATATATATCTGATAGAGACTTCTAGCTGCCTTACTTCAGATTTATCCCCAGATTGGATCTGGAAATTCTTGAGCAGTACCCCTGTGCGACAGTAGGTGGTGTAGTTTGGCTCTGCATTGGCATTGTTTGTGCTGGAAGTGACATGTGCGGTGCCACCCAAATGTGCTGACATCAGATCTTTTCTTCCTGCGTCAATTAGCGAAGATCCAGAGAGCTAACCCCCCCCCAGTCAATTTTGACTGACATTTTTAGGAGTTTGGTTGAAGATATTTCCTCAGGGTGTGCTAGGGATATCCCCAGCATGTTTAAAACCTGGTGCTGCCTGGCACAAGCACATGTCTGTGACAGACACACTCTTGGTATATCTGTGAGCTTGGAGTGGGGTTATAACTCCAAGACCTGCAAGGACTACCGCTCCCTGAAACCTAAGACACTCTCTGAAGCTTATGGACATCCTGCATGGGGCCTGGTCCGAGCCCTGCACAGGGGCACCTGTGCACAGGACAGTTTCCCAATGCCATTGTGCTACTCATGGGCAGCACAGTTTCCTCACTAGTTTTAGCACCCCACCCCAGAGAGCTTGGCGGTCCAAGCCTCCATCTGCCCAAATAATCCTGGTGTGTTCCCTACCACTCCACCAGAAAGGGATTCCAAAAGGCTAGACACCTTTGGCAAGAGGATGTTCTGTTCGATGGCATGTGTAGCCGTAGATACATATGCTCTGCATACTCCTGCCACCTAGTGTTGGGTCTGGAATGTTGCAAGTTGTTCTTCTTTGAAGAAGCATTTTCAAGGCACGGGATAGAGTGACTCTTCCTTCACGGTGACACTGCACATGGGCATCGACTCCTTTGTTAGATTGTTTTTTCTCCACCGTCGGGTTCAGACCTGTGTGTCTTTGCTCCGTTTCTCGACTCGCTCCAGTTTGAAAGCTTTCCTTCCATCTTCTCTTTATCAACAGCATTGTTTCTCGATCGCATATTCCCATCTTCGTGTTCATCTCCACACGTTAGTTCGGGCCCCAATCACGTGCCGCCCAGGGTTACCTTGCCCGTTTCGGGCCTACTTCACCATGCAGCACCGAAAAGTATGCTGAGCTGATGGAAAGGACGCTGTTTTGTTTCTGTCCTTGGTGCCACTTGAAATTACCCCACACAGGCCAACATCTGGCGTGTAACCTGTGCCTCTCCCCCGATGTTATATTATGTTAAGTTCATTTGTAATTGCACACAAATCACCCCGAGTACTTCGGTACCGACCCGAACAGCTACCACCTCCACCTCAGTGCAGAGCAGATTGCACCAACTGAAAGTTTTGGTGCCAAAAACCACAGAAACAAGATCTTTGAAGCTGAAGGACTCTAGCCAGTCTTCAGTTAGGCCTTCACCTGTGGAACCCATTTTGGAGACCATGGACGCCCAACAGCACTGCCTCCATATCCAGGAGGGTACAGGGCACATTATTTATTCCACCCTGTACTTTTCAAGGGGGAAATAGTCTTCCAATAGGCTTTGGGCACTTCTCCACCTCTAAAGAGGGTTACCAAGGACAAGGCTTCCTTCACACCTACCAAGCCTTCTCCACCTCTATCTCCTCCACATTCTACATCTCCTCCACTCCCTGCTTCACCTCCACCTCATACGCCTCCTTGTTCACCTCCCACACCTACTGCAGGAGATTTTACACCTCAGGGATCCCTGGAATACACTGGGGAAGGTTTGGGTGGGACACAGCAGGCCCCAGATCTATCAAACACATATGACCCTCATCCCATGTTGGCCAAAGACCCAGATTTGTACCCCCCCCCATGCCCCTCCCCACCAGAGCATAGCACATCCTATCAACAGGAAGTAGCTCGTGCAGCTGCCTTCCATAACGTTGAGCTGCATGGGGGCACAATTGAACAGGACTTCCGGTTTGATGCCCTTACAACCACACACCAGGATATACTGGCATCCTTTGTCACGCAGACACATTTTTTAAAGAACCTGTCCGCTCTAGGGTTATAACGCCTTGAGTAAATAAGAAATATAAGTCTGCTCCCACTGACCAGCTATATATCACGTCCCAGGTCCCTTCAGACGTCATAGTGGCCACCACTGCATTGAAAAGGGTCAATAGTCAGGCCACAGGGAACTCTCCTCCTCCAGATAGGGAGAGTAAAAAGCTGGATGCTGCCGGCAAAAGGGTGGCTGCCCAGGCAGCCAATCATTGACATATCACCAGTTAACAGGCCTTGCTAGCGAGATACGACTGGGCTCACTGGCATAAGATGGAGTCACAAATGATTCCATCCGCTGTGCTCTAGATACTGCAAACCCAGTTGCACGCGGTATGAACACTAGTGTGTTAATAAGGAGGCACGTGTGGCTTCGATCCTCTGGGTTCAAACCAGAGGTCCAGCAGGCGGTGATTAATATGCCCATTGACATGGAGCAGCTTTTCAGCCCTCAAGTGGACTCTACCCTTGAGAAGCTGAAGAAAGATACGCACACGCAAAAGCTATGGGTGCTCCTCTGTCCCCCTCAGAAAGGGGCACTTTTCGTCCCCCCACATTCAGAAGTGGTTACAAATTTACAACCTCAGAGGCGCCTTCAGCCTCATATTTTAGGGGTTACTTCAAGGGAGCCCATAGAGGCAATAACAGCTGAGGCAGAGGTAAGAGCACCGCCACTTGAGGCTCGACCTCCACTACAAATCAGTGACTACCTCCATCTTCCCCTGCCCACGTCACACTTGTCAGGGGACGACTTCAAAATTTTCATCCAAAATGGGTCAACATCACCACAGACCAATGGGTCCTTTCCATTATCCAACATGGTTATTGTCTGGAGCTCATACCCACTCTTCCAAACATTCCCCCTCACCTTCACAGACTATCCCAAGAGCATCCCACACTTCTCAGTTCAGTCTCTTCTTCTCAAAGGGGCCATCAAGCCTGTCCTCTAACAACAACTATACTTTCTCATTCCCAAAAAAGGCGCCTCTCTCAGACCTATTTTGGACCTCAGTCCTTAAACCACTACATTCTCTCAGAACACTTTCATATGGTTACTCTTCAAGACATTATTCTGCTTCTGCAACAAGGCAACTTTATGACGGCCCTAGATCTAAAACACGGCTACTTCCATATCCCCATACACCCTGCACACTGACAAATACCTACGTCTTGCGGTGGCAGGCACACATTACCAGTTCAAAGCCCTGCCTTTCGGAGTCACGACTTCTTACAGAGTCTTCACAAAGTGCTTAGCAGTAGTTTGCCGCACACCTCAGAAGACATAAAATACATGTGTTCCATTATCTAGATGGCTGGCTCATCAAAGCCAGTACCCTACAACACTGCCAACATCACACTCAGATGACAGTCAACTTACTTCACACATTGAGATTCACAATCAATTTTGACAAATCCCATCTACAACTTCTTCAGATACAGCCCTATCTAGGAGCTGTTCTCAAAGCAGAGTTGGGGTTAGCATACCACAACCCAGCTCATGTTCAAAGTTTTCAGTCTCTGCTCCCACAGTTTCAAGAGAATCGTACATACACAGTCAGGGCTATCATGCGCCTGTTAGGGATAGGGCCTCCTGTCTTGCCATCGTTCAACATGCCAAACTCCACATGGGTCTCCTACAGCAGTATCTGTCTCGTCAGTGGTCTCAGTCACAGGGTCACCTGGAGGATCTAGTGTTGTTAGACCACCATACTTAGCGCTCTCTGCAATGGTGGAACACCACCAACCTGTCGAAAGGGCGGCCTTTTTATGGACCCTTTGTCTCAGGTCCTTCTGACCATGGACGCATCACTGATGTGTTGGGGTGCTCGCCTTCAAGACGTCACGGTACAGGGCCTCTGGATCTCAGTCATCAATCCCTGCTTATCAACTTCCTTGAGCTTCAGGCAGTCTTTTTAGCCCTGAAAGCAGTTCTTCATCACCTTTCTCACAAGGTTGTCTTAGTCCGCACGAACAATATGACATGTACTACCTACAGAAACAGGGGGGGGGGGGGGGGGGGGGGGGGCACGGTAGTTCCAATTGTCACAACTCTCTCATACAATTTAGAAGTGGGTTTCTCCACAATCACCTGGTGAAAGAGTATCTCCCAGGAACAGATGACGACTTTTCAGACCTGCTCAGCAGGTTGCAGCAACAAGTCCACGAATGGGAACTCCACTCACAAGTCCTTCAAAAATACTTCCTAAGGTAGGAAATTCCTCGGATAGACCTTTTCACCACAGCAGAAAACATAAAATGCCCAAGCTTTGCCTCCAGGTATCCACATCCTGTCTCCAAGAGCAACGCTTTATGGATGAACTGGTCAAGGATATTTGCTTACACTTTTCCACCTCTCCCTCTCATTCCGTTTCTGGTTCGAAAGATCAATCAGGCATCTCTCACTAGGATCCTTGTAGCTCCCACTTGGGCGCGTCAACCATGGTTCACCACACTTCTAGACCGCTCAGTAGTTACCCACGAGAAGCTCCCCAACAGGCCGGACCTTCTCACTCAAAATCAAGGACAGATCGACATCCCAACCCCAAGTCACTGAACCTTGCGATATGGCTCCTGAAGTCATAGAGTTTGGTTACTTAGGATTGTCTGCTGAATGTATGGACATTCTCAGGGAAGCTCGTAGACCCACAATCAGAGCATGTTATGCTGCAGAACGGAGACCACTAAGTTAGCTCATGGAGTCCTTGTCCTGGACATTTGTCAGGCAGCTATGCGGACATCTCTGCACACGTTTAATAAGCATTATTTTCTGGACAGTCAGGTCCATAGTGACTGACATTTTGCCTGTTCAGTCCTTTAGGATTTTTTAATCTATTGTGTTCACAGACCCACCTCCGGAGAGGTATTGCTTGAGTATCTGTTCAAAGGTAAGGAATCTGCAGCTAGAAGTCTCTGTCAGATGAACAAGTTACTTACCTTCGGTAACACCTTATCTGGTAGAGACTCTATCTAGCCACAGATTCCTTACCGACAGTCCTATACCCCTGCTCTGCGAACCAATTTCTGCAAAGGTTCACCCCTCTGAGGCCCTTACTGCTGCACACAGGTACATCAGCATTCTTTATGGCTCTGCGCTTCTGGCGTGGAAAGGTTGCGATAAGAAACTGGTCAGTGTGTTGGGGCATTGCCTACATAGGCACTTTGCATTTAACTTCCCGTCCTAGCAGAGCCGAAGGACCCACTTACCGGCGCACAGGGGTACTACTCAAGAATTTCCAGATTCAAGGTGATGCCTGGGGATAATCCTAAGGTTAGACATCTGCAGCTAGATAGAGTCTGCACCTGATAAGGTGTTATGCAGGTTTAGTGGCCATGTGAATGGAAAATGTGCTGTCTGTAAATGACAGTGCACGACCACACCATTTTTTTGTAATATATTTGTGACGTGTGCTCTAAAATGTACCACCTGCTACACACTGCACACCCATATCACTCCTACTGAGTGGGTGTGTCTCAGTCACTACACCTTTTCTTTGCGTGAGGCCTGGAGTTTTCACAATCCCTATGACTTCAGTGATGTAACATTGATGTCAGCACCCCTACTCTCAAAAATTGTTCCAGCATCACTGGATGTGGGTTCCTCTCAGGTGTGTGTCTTTTACATCAGATTTGTGTTGTGTGTTCCTGTAGCTCATGTCTCAGGTGTGTGTCTGTTACATGGGATCTGTGTTGTTTGTTCCTGTAATTCATGTCTCAGATGTGTTTATTCTTACGTCGGATGACGTTGTGCATTGCTGTAGCTCATGTTTCAGGTGTGTGTCTGTTACATCTGATGTGTGTTGTATGTTCCTGCAGCTCAAGTTCTAGGTGTATGTCTATCTTTTCTTTCAGTCCCAGGTATGTATTACACCAGAGCTCATGTCCCATGTCTGACATGTGTCCTCCTTTACTTCAAATCTCACTTGTGTCGATAATCTCAGATTTCAGTTTCTATCCTGTACCTCTAGGATCAGATGGGGTGTGTGTGTGTGTGTGAGAGAGACTTGTGCCTGGTGTGCATTTGTTTTTGTCAGTGTGTGTGTGTGTGTGTGTGTTGGTGGCCTACCTTTGTGTATGGTGTGTGGCGTCTGTGACACATGCTTGTGTGTGGTGGTGGTATGTGGGTGGTATATGTTTCTATATGTGATAGTGTGCTCTGGGTCCATGAGGTTCGCACACCATGGCTTTTTCAAACACTGTGTATTTCTCTCTCCTCAGGTCACCACTGCTTCAGGGACTAAATGTTTTGCGTGTCGCTCCGCTGCGGAACGAGACAAGTGGATTGAGAATCTGAACAGAGCGGTGAAACCAAACAAGGTAAATAAAAAGCAATGCGGTGAACAGCAGAACAACTAGGAGGAGCCCTCCAGTGAAGACTCTATTAGCTGGTTACTCTGCTAGATTGTCCAATCCACAAAAAGGAAGAACAGAAGCAGTAATCCCACCCAGAACCAGTTTAATACACACAGGAAGACCAGGAGCAGTAATCCCACCCAGACCATGGTTAATACACACAGGAAGAGTAGGAGCAGTAATCCCACCCAGACCATGGTTAATACACAAAGAAAGGCCCAGTAATCTCACCCAGACCATGATTAATACACACAGGAGGACTAGGAGCAGTAATCCCACCCAGACCAAGTTTACCACAGGGAGAAAGACCACAGGCAGTAATCCCACTCAGAATGTGTTTAATACAGGCAGGAAAACCAGGAGGAGTAATCTCACCCAGATCCAGTTGACACAGGGAGAATGACCCGCAGCAGTAATCCCACTCAGATCCAGTTGAGACATGTGGCAAGACCAGAAGCAGTAATCCCACCAGAACACGTTTAATACACACAGGAAGACCAGGAGCAGTAATCCCACCCAGACCATGGTTAATACACACAGGAAGAGTAGGAGCAGTAATCCCACCCAGACCATGGTTAATACACAAAGAAAGGCCCAGTAATCTCACCCAGACCATGATTAATACACACAGGAGGACTAGGAGCAGTAATCCCATCTAGAACAGGTTTAATGCACACAGGAAGACCAGGAGTAGTAGTCTCACCCAGATCACTTGTACACAATGAGAAAGACCAGGAGCAGTAATCCCACTCAGAACAAGGTTAATATACACAGGAAAAACAGAAGCAGTAATCCCACAGAGGCCAGGTTTAATACACACAGGAAGACCAGGAGCAGTACTCCCACCCAGAACAAGTCTAATACACACAGGAACAGCAGGAGCAGTAATCACACCCAGACCAGGTTTAATAAACACAGGAAGACAAGGAGCAGTAATCCCTCCCAGGACAAATTTAATACACACAGGAAGACCAGGAGAAGTAGTCCCACCCAGATCAAGTTTACACAGGGAGAAAGACCAGGTTCAGTAGTCCCACCCAGATCAAGTTTACACAGGGAGAAAGACCAGGAGCGGTAATCCCACCCAGATCAAGTTTACACAGGGAGAAAGACCAGGAGCGGTAATCCCACCCAGATCAAGTTTACACAGGGAGAAAGACCAGGAGTAGTAATTCCACCCAGATCAGGTTTACACAGGAAGAAAGACCAGGAGCAGTACTCCAACCCAGGATGAGTTTAAAATACACACAGGATGTGGTGCCTATTGGGCCTTTTATGGCTGGGCGGCAGGGCTAGTTTTCTAGATTGAAACCCCAAGCGCCTGAACACCCCCTCCCGCCTGGAGCTCTGTCACTTCCACAACACCAGAAAAGTCAGTCAGGAGGGAATGCTGTTTCTGTTTTGGTACACAGTTCATGGAATTGGCTAGGGATCCTTCAACAGTCCACTGAGAGTTACAGCACTTTTGAAAGGTCCGCTAGACCCTTCCTCCTTTGTTTACTTTGCCCCTCAATGTATGGATGAGGATGATCCAGTCCGGTGATAAGGCCTGCAGGTGGATGTGTGCTTCAATATCTCCCAGCCATCAGTTCCTTAATACTGCAAGCCCAACACTGCTGCAATGCCTATGCTGGTGCCTGTTCATGCCAGACAGTGTTTTGCACAATTTTTACTGAATGTCTGGCTTTCTGTATCTCATTAAACCTTCCTGCTCTCAGGCCCTCTGGGTAGGTCCCATCAAGACTTGGGAACTGCACTTCAGCTTTTTTTCCACGAAAAAAGACAGTGGCCTCTATGAACAGGACAGAAGTGTTTTTTATGGACAAAGTGTGCTTTGTACATACATGCTGCCCTGTGACAATGCTGCTTCTCTGTTACCCTTGACACTACTCCTTCTCAGTACAGTGGAAAGAGCCCATCACCTGTGACACTGCTGCTTCTCGGTACAGTGGAAAAAGCCCATCACCTGTGACACTGCTGCTTCTCAGTACAGTGGAAAGAGCCCCCGTCACCTGTGACACTACAGTTTCTCAGTACAGTGGAAAGAGCCCATCACCTGTGACACTGCTGCTTCTCAGTACAGTGGAAAGAGCCCATCACCTGTGACACTGCTGCTTCTCGGTACAGAAGGGAGAGTCCATCACCTGTGACACTGCTGCTTCTCGGTACAGTGGAAAGAGCCCATCACCTGTCACACTGCTGCTTCTTGGTACAGAAGGGAGAGTCCATCACCTGTGACACTGCTGCTTCTCAGTACAGTGGAAAGAGCCCATCACCTGTGACACTGCTGCTTCTCAGTACAGTGGAAAGAGACCATCACCTGTGACACTGCTGCTTCTCGGTACAGTGGAAAGAGTCCATCACCTGTGACACTGCTGCTTCTCGGTACAGTGGAAAGAGCCCATCACCTGTGACACTGCTGCTTCTCGGTACAGTGGAAAGAGCCCATCACCTGTGACACTGCTGCTTCTCAGTACAGTGGAAAGAGCCCATCACCTGTGACATTGCTGCTTCTCAGTACAGTGGAAAGAGCCCCCTTTACCTGTGACACTGCTGCCTCTCAGTACAGTGGAAAGAGCCCATCACCTGTGACACTGCTGCTTCTCGGTACAGTGGAAAGAGCCCATCACCTGTGACACTGCTGCTTCTCAGTACAGTGGAAAGAGCCCATCACCTGTGACACTGCTGCTGTGACACTGCTGCTTCTCAGTACAGTGGAAAGAGCCCATCACCTGTGACACTGCTGCTTCTCAGTACAGTGGAAAGAGCCCATCACCTGTGACATTGCTGCTTCTCAGTACAGTGGAAAGAGCCCCCTTTACCTGTGACACTGCTGCCTCTCAGTACAGTGGAAAGAGCCCATCACCTGTGACACTGCTGCTTCTCGGTACAGTGGAAAGAGCCCATCACCTGTGACACTGCTGCTTCTCAGTACAGTGGAAAGAGCCCATCACCTGTGACACTGCTGCTGTGACACTGCTGCTTCTCAGTACAGTGGAAAGAGCCCATCACCTGTGACACTGCTGCTTCTCAGTACAGTGGAAAGAGCCCATCACCTGTGACACTGCTGCTTCTCAGTACAGAGGGGAGAGCCCATCACCTGTCACACTGCTGCTTCTCGGTACAGTGGAAAGAGCCCATCACCTGTGACACTGCTGCTTCTCAGTACAGTGGAAAGAGCCCATCACCTGTGACATTGCCACTTCTCAGTACAGTGGAAAGAGACCCCACCTGTGACACTGCCGCCTCTCAGTACAGTGGAAAGAGCCCATCACCTGTGACACTGCTGCTTCTCAGTACAGTGGAAAGAGCCCATCACCTGTGACACTGCTGCTTCTCAGTACAGTGGAAAGAGCCCATCACCTGTGACACTGCTGCTTCTCAGTACAGTGGAAAGAGCCCATCACCTGTGACATTGCCACTTCTCAGTACAGTGGAAAGAGACCCCACCTGTGACACTGCTGCCTCTCAGTACAGTGGAAAGAGCCCATCACCTGTGACACTGCTGCTTCTCAGTACAGTGGAAAGAGCCCATCATCTGTGACACTGCTGCCTCTCAGTACAGTGGAAAGAGCCCATCACCTGTGACACTGCTGCTTCTCAGTACAGTGGAAAGAGCCCATCACCTGTGACACTGCTGCTTCTCAGTACAGTGGAAAGAGCCCATCACCTGTGACACTGCTGCTTCTCAGTACAGTGGAAAGAGCCCATCACCTGTGACACTGCTGCTTCTCAGTACAGAGGGGAGAGCCCATCACCTGTCACACTGCTGCTTCTCGGTACAGTGGAAAGAGCCCATCACCTGTGACACTGCTGCTTCTCAGTACAGTGGAAAGAGCCCATCACCTGTGACACTGCTGCTTCTCAGTACAGTGGAAAGAGCCCATCACCTGTGACACTGCTGCTTCTCGGTACAGTGGATAGAGCCCATCACCTGTGACACTGCTGCTTCTCAGTACAGTGGAAAGAGCCCATCACCTGTGACACTGCTGCTTCTCGGTACAGTGGAAAGAGCCCATCACCTGTGAAACTGCTGCTTCTCAGTACCGAGGGAAGAGCCCATTGCTGGTATCATCCAATATAGATTACAAATAGATGAATATGTATCAAGAAAGATAGGCACATAATTAGGCAAATCCATACTTCTGAGGGAGAGATGTGCAGACACTGAGATAGATGGAAACAAAAAAAGATAGGCACATATTAGATGTATCCACAGTGAGACAAGCAGGTACATATCTAGCTAGATAGGCACATAGCAGGATGAACAAGAACATATTGAGGGACATGCTTGTTTACAGAGGTGTATTTATTTATGTGGAGCTTTGTATAGTGCTGTGTGTTGCCTTTGGTACCTTCAGAACATTGTCAGCTAGGACAGATAGAAACGTACATTCCACAACAGACAGGCACGTAATGTGAGATCAGCATACGAGAAAAAGAGATGGGCGCTTGGTGTGATACATGGGAGCTTAAGGAGCTAGACAGAGCAATAGCAGATAGTCAAATCAGTGGATGAGTAGTGAGATGTAGGAATGGACATACCCCTTGCTCCTATCTCTTGTTTCCCATCTTTTTCTCACTTTTTTTTATATTTCCTCTTTCTCACAAACATGAAATCCATATATGCACTCACCCTCCCACAGTCTTCTGTCATTCTCTCTTTTGCTCTCCTGTCTCAGTTAGTTCCCCAGTTTATTTCCTTTAGTTTCTCACCTGGATTTTTGATTTTTACTCTGTGTGTTTAACCTGTTGCCCAAGTGGGCAGCACACCAGTCCTTAGAAACATGTGCAGAGTGGTAACCTTTCTGATTTTCAGCACAGACCTTGTAACAAGGGTCTGACTTTCTACATTTTGACAGGCCAGATGGCTGGCACTGAACTGTAACACAATGCTCATCCTGAAACCACACGAGTGGGAGGTCTCAGAGCTAATGGATAAGTTAGACAAGTTGAAAAGTAAAAAAGAAAGCTGTGCCATTCATGGAAACTGTCACATATCCAGGCTTCTCTGTGGCAAGGCTTGGTATTTAATTTGCTCTTCTCTCTGTGAATGCAGTTAATGTGTTTAAGTGCAGAGAATTATTCTTTCAAGACATTCTCTCTCTCCCACAATCAGTCCCTATCTATCCCAGTCTTTCTCTCAGCACTTCCTTCCTTACCGCTTATGTTCTTTGTTTCTTTCTCTCCTCACACCCACTCTTTTCTTCTCTCACTACCCTCACTACCTCTTTCCCTCTCTGTTTCTTCTGCTCCTTTCTTCCTCACTTCCTCATCTTCTTTTTGCTTGCGATGGCAGGACAACAGCCGCAGAGTGGACAATGTCCTCAAGCTCTGGATCATCGAGGCCAGGGACCTGCCCCCCAAGAAGAGGTACTACTGCGAACTCTGCCTGGATGACATGCTCTATGCCCGCACCACCAGCAAGGTCAAGACGGACAATGTCTTCTGGGGGGAACACTTTGAGTTCAACAACCTGCCGCTGGTGCGCAATGTCCGGCTGCACCTTTACAAGGACACGGACAAGAAGCGGAAAAAAGACAAGAGCAACTACGTGGGCATGGTGAACATCCCCATCACCAGCATTAGCGGGCGGCAATTTGTAGAACAGTGGTACCCGGTGAGCCAGCCCAGCTCCAGCAAGAGCAAGTCCAGCTGCCCATCCATCCGGGTGAAGTCCCGCTTCCAGACCATGAGCATCCTGCCCATGGAGCTGTACAAGGAGTTCGCAGAGTATGTCACCAACAACTACCGGATGCTCTGCGCGGTGCTAGAGCCGGTGCTGAGCGTCAAGAGCAAGGAGGAGGTGGCTTGTGCGCTGGTGCACATCCTGCAGAGCACGGGCAAGGCCAAGGTAAGCACAGATGGGAGGGACATGACTAAAAAGGCCAAGGTGAGTAAGCAAGGATGGGATGGGGGAGAATGAAGGAGAGGCTAGCTGAGCTAGTGCATACATTACAGGAACTACGAATCTATGGGTGTATGGAAGTAAAGGAAGGGCGTTCTGTCAGATCTGGCTCAGATCTCAAAGAAATGAGAAGTCCAAAGTAAGAAGTGCTGAGATGAGAGGGCCGGTCTACCACCCATATAATGATAGGTTAGGATAAGCAAGGTAGGCACAGAGAGGGTAGAAGGGAAGAATGTTCACTATGGTTTGTATACAAGGCAAGGAAGCCCAGGGTAAACATGGACAGGACAGAAGGAGAGTGTCTACTCTGGTTTGTTTACAGACAGGCAAGGAAGTACAAGGAAACAAGGCTAGGAGGAAAGGGGATTTCTGGTTTGTTTACAGAGAGGCAAGGAAGTACAAGGAAGCAAAGCTAGGAGGGAAGGGAATCTCTGGTTTATATACAGAGAGGCAAGGAGGTGCAAGGAAGCAAGGCTAGGAGGGAAGGGAATCTCTGGTTTATATACGGAGAGGCAAGGAAGTACAGGGAAGCAAGGCTAGGAGGGAAGGGAATCTCTGGTTTATATACAGAGAGGCAAGGAAGTACAAGGAAGGAAGGCTAGGAGGTAAGGGAATCTCTGGTTTATATAAGGAGAGGCATGGGAGTACAAGGAAGCAAGTCTAGGAGGGAAGGGGATCTCTGGTTTATATACAGAGAGGCAAGGAAGTACAAGGAAGCAAGGCTAGGAGGAAAAGGAATCTCTGGTTTATATAAGAGAGGCAAGGAAGTACAAGAAAGCAAGGCTAGGAGGGAAGGGAATCTCTGGTTTATATACAGAGAGGCACGGAAGTGCAAGGAAGTAAAGCTAGGAGGGAAGGGAATCTCTGGTTTACATAAGGAGAGTTAAGAAAGTACAAGGAAGCAAGGCTAGGAGGGAAGGGAATCTCTGGTTTACATAAGGAGAGGCAAGGAAATACAAGGAAGCAAGGGTTATATGTCAGAACAACGAATGCTCCAACAACCCATGTCGGAACAACGACCTTGTTGTTTCCACTAATGCCTTTACCACGAATGCCTTAACAACGATTTTTCGTTGTAAACGCATTCCTGGTAGAGGCATTAGTGAGCAGCATGCATGGTTCCAGCATGCGTCCCCCCTTGCCCCCACCCCCCCCTAAAAATTACCACGATCCCCCCACCCCCACAACCACCCAAACTCCCCACCCCCAAAATTACTGCAACCCCAACCCCCCTCTCCTAAAATCTAAAGCACCCCAAACCCCCACCCCACCCCTAAAACCTAAACCCTGCCCCACCCCCCCCCCGGCCCCTAAACCTTAATCACCCGAGTCCCCCACCCCCAAAAACTAAAAATACCCTGACTCCCCACCCCTAAAAACTAAAGCACCCCAAACCCCCACCCCACCCCTAAAACCTAAACCCTGACCCCCTCCCCTACCCATAAACCTTAATCACCCTGAGCTCCCCACCCCACCCCGCCCCAAAAACCAAAAATACCCCGACCCCCCTGCCCTTAAAACAGCCCCAGTCCCAGCCCAACTTACCTCCTCCTTGATCGTGTCGTCCTCCTCAGCCGACTCCCATCTTCTGTGCCTTAACCACCATGTACGTGGTTCACCACATGCGTGGTTAAGGCCCTGAACAAGGAAGCCATGGAAAACTAAAGCGTTGTTCCGCTTTCGTTTTCCACTACTTTGTTGTTCAGGACTCGTTGTTCGGCCGGAAGCAGGCTAGGAGGGAAGGGAATCTCTGGTTTATATACAGAGAGGAAAGGAAGTAGAAGGAAGCAAGGCTAGGGGGGAAGGGAATGGCCGGTTTACATAAGGAGAAACAAGGAAGCAAGGCTTGGAGGGAAGGGAATCTCTGGTTTATATACAGAGAGGCAGGAAGTACAAGGAAGCAAGGCTAGGAGGGAAGGGAATTTCTGGTTTACATAATGAGAGGCAAGGAAGTACAGGGAAGCAAGGCTAGGAGGGAAGGGGATCTCTGGTTTATATACAGAGAGGCAGGAAGTACAAGGAAGCAAGGCTAGGAGGGAAGAGAATCTCTGGTTTACATAAGGAGAGGCAAGGAAGTACAGGGAAGCAAGGCTAGGAGGGAAGGGAATCTCTGGTTTACATAAGGAGAGGCAAGGAAGTACAGGGAAGCAAGGCTAGGAGGGAAGGGAATCTCTGGTTTACATAAGGAGAGGCAAGGAAGTACAGGGACGCAAGGCTAGGAGGGAAGGGAATCTCTGGTTTACATAAGGAGAGGCAAGGAAGTACAGGGAAGCAAGGCTAGGATGGAAGGGAATCTCTGGTTTATATAAGGAGAGAGGCAGGAAGTACAAGGAAGCAAAGCTAGGAGGGAAGGGAATCTCTGGTTTATATACAGAGAGGAAAGGAAGTGCAAGGAAGCAAGGCTAGGAGGGAAGGGAATCTCTGGTTTACATAAGGAGAGGCAAGGAAGTACAGGGAAGCAAGGCTAGGATGGAAGGGAATCTCTGGTTTATATAAGGAGAGAGGCAGGAAGTACAAGGAAGCAAAGCTAGGAGGGAAGGGAATCTCTGGTTTATATACAGAGAGGAAAGGAAGTGCAAGGGAGCAAGGCTAGGAGGGAAGGGAATCTCTGGTTTACATAAGGAGAGGCAAGGAAGTACAAGGAAGCAAAGCTAGGAGGGAAGGGAATCTCTGGTTTACATAAGGAGAGGCAAGGACGTACAAGGAAGCAAGGCTAGGAGGGAAGGGAATGTCTGGTTTATATACAGAGAGGAAAGGAAGTGCAAGGGAGCAAGGCTAGGAGGGAAGGGAATCTCTGGTTTACATAAGGAGAGGCAAGGAAGTACAAGGAAGCAAGGCTAGAAGGGAATCTCTGGTTTATATAAGAAGAGACAAGGAAGTACAAGGAAGCAAGGCTAGGAGGGAAGGGAATCTCTGGTTTATATAAGGAGATGCAAGGAAGGCCATGGTAGACATGGATAGGATGGAAGGGCAGAGGACCTGGTTTATGTACCACACTAGGCAGTCTATGCTAAACACGGATAGGAGAAAAGAGAAGTGTGTCTACTCTTTTTGATGTACAAGACTAGGCAGTCTATTCTAAACATGGATAGGACAAAAGAGAAGAGTGTCAGGCTGAACATGGATAGAGCAGGTTAAGCCACAGGAGATATCTGGTATGTGATTCGCCTCTTGACTCCCAGCTGCTAGCCAGTTTTCCTGCCACCCAGGCTGCACCTTTAGCAGGAGCTCAGCAACAAGTGGGGCTTTTTAGGTCTCAGCTTCCACCTTTGGCCTGTGCAATCCATCCCACCCCATCATGTGTAATCGTTTATAGTTTTCTGTATGATCTGATGATGTTGTCTGAACGACCTTCTCCGGGCATTCCTTTATTCTGTCATGCAGACTCTCCATATGAAATGCAATCTCTGGTTTGTAGATCCTTCCCTCCAGAGTGGGGAAAACTTTGTTTATTCACCCCACACCAGACCCGACCCCCCCTTTTAAATTGATTCAGGTAGCAGCCGCTCAGAAATGTCCCTACTGTCCTTAAGACTTGTTTTAGGGATGCAGTCTTTGAAATATTCCACACTGTGCCACTGTCTGTCCTCTAGCTGAAACTTTGATCTGTTCCTTGGTACTACTACTTTGAAATTATTGAGATTGGTTTCAGGACCCTGATCTGTCAACTCTGCATCAATGGCCCCTCCTTGTGCAGTGATTTGCTCTGTTCTTTTTTCATTCAGAATATTTTTTAGCTTTTAGAGTTTAACATGGCATACAAAAAATAAAGGACACAACATCAATTAATAATATCCATCTTAAACTATCATCCTTAATACGTGAATAGGAGAGGGTTCACAGTCATCATTAACATATTTGTCAGTAGGAGTCAACCAGCATAAATTAGTTTTTTTTTAACCAAAACTGCAGTTGACATGTAACATTCATTTTCTTTTCTTGTTTAATTTAAGTACTGCCAACATGCATAAAAGAACAATCCTTTAAACAGTTCAATTTGTAAATTCCAATCCCTGTGCAAACGCGCAGGGATCGGGATTACAACTACTCTCACAGTTTTCCCTTGATAGATTCCTGCAGTTGAAACCTGCCAACATCTATCAGAGGAAAATGCCAGCTTGTGCTTGTTATGCTTCATTTTCATAATAATAATTTGGAATAGGATTTATTCACCACAAAGTGTTAAATACATCACCTTAAGCTCATGGTTTTAGTGTGTCTGGCAAATACCCCAACCTATTCTGCCTAATTACTAACGAGCCACAGACTCACTATCTAAGACATTCATATATTAAATAACACACATGTATCCTTGTATAATTGAAACATTGAGCATGTGGAAGTTTTGTTTAAGGTGAATACAAGACAGACCTTTGTTAAACAGAATTCTCCACATTGTATCCCAAATGTCATTAAAAAACCGAACAACCATTTTCAGTAAAAACTCACTAAGGACAAAGTACTGCCTTGATCATTACATCACCAACAACATAGTAATTTCATGTAAACATTTTACTTCTTGTGCATCATGCTCTAAGCAACAGCCTGATAAATCATATGAGAAAGAATGGTCTAGAACTATGTTTGTAAATTATGGTCCATTCATCTTTAGAAGTAGGCAGGTAAACTAAGTCAGCTCACCTTTGGCATAATGGCTTAATATCTTTAAGGTATTGATTTTGAAGCAGTTTATATACTTTCGGTGAAGTACCTAGAAAATAATTGAATTTAGATATTAGAGTAGGAAGCTTGAAAAAGGTTTAAGAAAGAACATTTAACAATAATACACTTCAAATATAAATAAGGTGTATATTTGCCTGGGGATATAAGAGAACTTCCGTTAGATAAATAAAATACACAAATTCATTTTTATGGACTAAATCATATATATATATTTTTTTAAATCTGTTTATTGAACACAAATTCCACACAACAGTACCAGCTGTACATTCTTTTGCGATATATTTGCATACTTGTATAAATTTACACAGCATTGCCACACCAAGTGGTGTAAGATGAAAGGAGGAGGAGGGAGGATTGGAAGGGTAAAACAAGGGTAGCTGGAAGGGGAGATTTGACAACTAAACCTAATAATACATAAGAGTTTAGGGCATAATAAAAGGAGAGCGCGACAACATTTAGCATGCAAGCTATTGTGGTGAACAATTACAACTTAATAAGATTGGCCAATCATTGACGATATCCATGATTATTATAGAAAACATTACCAGACTGTAAAGGGTATCTGTGGAATTGACAGGTTCAGGGGCAAGAGCGTTTTACCTATTATGGTTGTATGTTTCAGGCTTGTATGAACGTGTGGGGAGTAGTTAGGCGCAACTGAGAAATGTCTTTTGAAGAGGAAGAGGGATATTAGCAATGAGTGTATGTGAGGACAGTCAGAGTGAGTGTCGTGCGGCTAAAGTATTAGCAGTATCAGCACAGGTTGTAATGTTCGTGAGTTGAGACCCGTTCATGGGGGATACATGTCGTCTCTGGCCTCCATTGCCACCACAAGTGTATCCCAGACCTCCGGGCCATCTAGGATGAGGCCTCTGTGTTGTAGCAGGTGAAGTGTCTGGGCTTCAGCTTGGGATCGGTTATGTAAGTCACGTAGCCATGTCGCGTGAGAGGGAGCATGTGGGGCTTTCCAATGTATTGCTATCAAGCGTTTATACACTACGAATGCCAGGTCGATGAATCTTTGCGTATGTTTGTCTGCTTTAGTGCGGCGTCTTATACCAAGTAAGCAGGAGTCAGGAGTGGGCACTAGGGTGTGAGAGGAGATCTCTGATGTGACCTCCGTCACTCGTTGCCAGGCCGAGTGTATTGAATGGCAACTCCAGACCATATGGTAGAAGTCAGCTGCTGGTGTAGCGCATCTAGGGCAGGTTGGTGTTGTATTGGGATAGATTTTTTGAATGCGGGCTGGCGATAGGTATGATTGGTGGAGGTAATTAAATTGAGTGTACCGCAAACGAGGATTGCGAGATATTGATTTGATTGTTGCAAGAGCAGTAATCCAAGTCTTCTGTGGTAGTGGGGTAGGAAGGACAGCATCCCATCGAGCCTTTGCGTATGCCAATGTTGTGCATATTGTTCCGAGCAATGCTTTATATAATATGGTAATAATGCTCTTTGAGCTGCCAATGGTTAATATAGTGGTGAGCAGCGAGGACTCAGGAGGTTCCGAGTCTCCTACACCCCAAATATTATTGAGCAGCAGCTTTATGGCATTGAATGTTAGGAAAGCCCCTTTCTGCATAATGCCTTCTGACACCAGTTCGGTAAAAGTGCGCAACTCAGAGCTAGAATATAAGTCGCCCAGTTGGAGCGTGTTCATTTCGCGTGTATCATGGTGCATCGACAGGGCTTGAATGCCCGGCAATTGGAGTAGTGGAAACAGAGGTGAGTAAAGGGAAGATGTGGACTTTGTTTGGACATATCTACGCCAGCAAAATCGGGCTACCTCTAGCAATATTAGTCTAGGAGATGTGTGGGGGGTGCTGGTTAATATCGAAAGTAACAACTTCTGTGGTGCTATATGTGACTGTAGCATCCTGCCTTCAGCTGACGGAGTGTCGCATAACCATTTAGACAGCCATGATAATTGGGCTGCCGCATAGTATCTTTCGAAGTTAGGCATACCTAATCCGCCCAGCTCCAACGGATGTTGTGTTATTGACAGCGCTACTCTGCGTCTATCTTTACCCCAGAGCAAATCCGTTAGTACTGATTGCAGCTTATGAAAAAAGGAACGTGGTAAGCACAACGGAAGTGCTGTAAAGTAATACAGAAACCTTGGAAGGATGAGCATTTTGGCTATTGCCACTCGGCCCATTGGAGATAGGGGAAGTGAACTCCAGAAGGGTATTGAGCCACGGACGGACCCAAGGACCCTGTCTATGTTTCCTTCTTTTAGATCCGTGATGGAGTGATAAATCTGCACCCCCAGGTATTTAAAAGTTATGTGTGACCATGGTATTTTGTATTGCGGCATTAACATATGGTGTGCTACTGGGGACGGAGAAATCGGGAATACACTTGATTTGGACCAATTGACGTGTAGACCAGAGGCGACAGCGAAGGAGTCCAGTAGTTGCAAGACCTCAGCCATATAGGCCGAGTGGTCGCGCAGATATATTAAGGCGTCATCCGCATACATAGATATAATGTGGTGGGTGTTAACTTCCGGGATACCCCATATGTGTGCGTAACTCCTAAGTTTAATCGCTAGTGGCTCCATAGCAATAGCGAACAGCAATGGAGATAGTGGGCAACCTTGTCTAGTGCCTCTGCCTATAGGAAATGCTTCAGAGATAATGCGTCCATTTTTAAACCGAGCAGTGGGCCTTGAATAAAGCGTTTTAATCCAGTTAGTGAAGCCGGCACCAAAGCCGAATGCTTTGAGTGTGTGTAGAAGATAATTCCAGCTGAGTGTGTCGAATGCCTTTTCTATGTCTAGAGATAGGGCCACTGCTTCCGAGTTTGTGTTACTGTGTATTATGTGTAATAGTCTCCTAATATTCAGGAAAGTACTTCTGCCAGGAATGAAGCCTGATTGGTCATGGTGTATTAAAGCTGGTAAGTATGGGAGAAGACGGTTTGCGAGTATTTTCCCTAATAATTTACAGTCTGTATTCAGCAAGGAGAGCGGTCTATATGATTTGACATCTAAAGGGTCGCGGCCCATTTTTGGGAGGACGACTATCAGTGCTTCACGCATAGAGTCCGGCAATTGTAGTTTATTGTGTGCTTCGTTGAATACTTCTGTGAGTGGGTATAATAATTGGGCAGCGTGAGAGTTGTAATATTCTATCGGCAGGCCGTCAGAGCCGGGTGTTTTATTGCGTGCCATTTGTGATAATGCAAGACGCAATTCTTCGATAGTGATGGGACCGTCTAGTGCAGCAATATTATCAAGGATAAGTTGACACTTAGGGACCAGGCTTAGAATATTGATAATATGTTGTTCTGAAGGTTGTGGATGGGACGTATAGAGGGTCCGATAATATGTGGAGAAGGCGTCATTTATGCCTGCCTGGGTGTTAACGATCATATCAGGGTTTAAGCGTATTGCACCGATGGGTGTTGATTGTGGTGTTTGTCGAGTCAGCCAAGCTAATAATCTGCCAGATCTGTCGCCTTCAGCGTGTTGTCTGGTCATATAGTGTCTGTAATCGTGTTTGCTCAGTCTATTATCTACCTCCTTATGAGAGGCTCTAAGCAAGTGTAGTGTTGCTAATGCAGGTTCACTATTATCATTTGCATTTTCTGCGTTACGAAGCTTTATTTCTAAGTCTTGTAGTTCCTTAGTGAGTACCTTTCTGACCCCAACCGTGGCCGAGAGGCAGTGACCTCTTATCACTACTTTATGAGCATCGAATTCTATGGCACGGGATGATGTTGTATTTTTATTTGATAGAAAATAATCGGTTATACTTTTGAGATATCTTTTTGAAAAGGAGGATCTAGGAGGACCTCTGGTTGCAGCCGCCATGTTGGTATACGAGTGTGTATGTGACCCCATGCCAATGTCAAACATAATGGATTGTGAACTGAGATCACGCGTGCTAAATATTCAGATAAGCATATTTTGTGATTAACAGTGGCGGATACAAAGAATATATCTATCCTGGTATGCAGTTTATGAACTGGGGAGAAGTAAGAGTATTCGCGGTGAGTGGGGTGATGCACCCTCCATATATCACTCAGGCCATTGTTTGATGCCCATTGCGCCAAAAATTCTGACGCGCGATTGGCGGGGGCTGCTATGAGTGGGGGAATGAACGATCCATTTGAGTGTCCGGAACGCAATTAAAGTCGCCTCCCCATATGCATTCCAATGTGGGGTCGCTAAGATTACCAGTAGTTAACGTGGATAAGAAGTCACGCTGGTTCGTGTTTGGGGAGTATAATGCAACCAGGGCTAATGAGGTTCCGTCTAAAGCACCTTCCAATATTACATATCTACCGCTCGGGTCGCATTGCGTGCGGGAAGGTACAAACGGAACATTGGGTGCTATCCAGATGGCCACTCCACGAGCAAAGGACGAAAAAGTGGTGCCGTATAGTTGCCCCTTCCATTTTAAACGTGTGGTGTTCAGGATAGATTTGGTGAAATGTGTCTCTTGTAGCAGAGCTATGTTTATTTGATGTCTTGTGAGAAAGGCGTGAACCCTTTGACGCTTCCAAGAATTTGCCATACCCTTAACGTTCCATGTAAGTATTTGATATTTTAGGGTACCTGGGTACTTATGATTTGCCATAATTGTTGTTTATGTGCATTACATAATTGGAACCATAATTATCTGGTGACCCTATGTTAACATTTTTGTGGGACTCAGTCGTTGCAATTTGCCAGCTATCAAAAGATAGGCTGCAAGTTGTGTTATTGTTGCTGCATTTGGCGTCGCTTGTGTGTCTGCTACTGCTTTTATGCTCGTCGTGCCTACCATAGATCCCTACTCCTAATGGGGAGATGCACATTAAAGCGACACAAAACAAATAAACTATTAACATATAGAAAAACAATACCGAAAAATTCCAGTGTGAGGTAATTGTCCATATGGAGCTGGGGGGTGCCAGATAGCGTTGATGCCAAGGTCCGGTCTTACCCTGCCCGGGTTACACATGGTATAAAAGGCATAGCGCTGCGGACGGGGGGGCAGCTGTTGACTGCAGGACAGCGTGTAGAAGCCACGATAAACTGTAATGAGGTTTTTAAGGAGTGAGTGAGCCAGTTTGTGCATACATCAGATGTCGTCCGCTGTGCGTGGTGTAAGAAGCGGACCACATGTGGACTCAGTTGAGTCAGAGTTTAGGTCTTGTTCCTGTTCAGTTTCCGTTTGCAGAGGTAGAACGGCAGAGGGAGCATTGACAAAGTTGGATGTCGTTCGAAGAAGCCGAGAGCGCTCAGATTTTGCCTGCTCAGGTGAGGGTCTGGCTCCCTGTCTCTTGCGTTGTTTACGGTGCGGCGTGGAGCGGGATCTATTGTCGTCTTGAGTGCTTGCGTCTAACGGGTCCGCCAGGCCCTTGGCGTGTAGCCAGGTCCAGGCATCTTCCGGGGTAATGAAGAAGAGAGAGCGGGAGTCATCCTGTATCCGAAGTCTGGCTGGGAACATCAGTGCATATTTGATATCATGTTTGTGAAGGCATATTTTAACTCGGTAAAAGGAGTTGCGGTTTTTTTGCACTTCTGCTGTAAAGTCTGGATAAGCTGTTATCGTAGCATTTTCGTAGCACACTGGGCCTGATTTACGGAATAACTGAAGGATAAGATCTCTGTCGCGGTAGTTAAGGAGTCTTATTATCAGGGGACGTGGTTGCGAACCAGGTGTTGGAGGTCTGCCTGGGATTCTGTGTGCACGTTCAACCGGGAAGAACTTAGGGATTTTGTTTTTAAGGATTGTATCTATGAGCCATTGTTCAATAAACAGTTCCGCACTTAAGCCCTCTGCGCGTTCAGGGAATCCCACTAGGCGTATGTTGTTGCGGCGGGATCTCCCTTCTGCATCTTCTGTTCTACGTTTTAAGAGATCAACTTCTGTTGACAGCTGCGTTAGCTGTATTTGCATGTCTTTCATGGAGCTGGGTAAGGGCGCTGTGTCTTTTTCAAGTTCAGATACTCTATCAGCTAGAGCGTGTTGGTCAGTGCAAAGGATATTGAGTTCTTCTGTTACAGAGCCTATTTTGGCTTCCAAGGTGGACTTAGTGTCTAGAATAGCTTGTAGGATTTTCTCAAATTGTGAAGTATGTGATTGCAAGGTTAGTTCCAACTTCTGTAATGTTGATTGTGCATTGGGATGATTTTCCGGAGGAGGTGTTGTAGTGTGGTCCATTTTGGTAGGAGGTGCTCGGGTGGTCTTTGGTTTCACCATTTGAGGGATGCGGCAGTGTCTGTAAGTTAGTATAACATTGGAAGACGCTACGATGAAAGCTACCGAGTCTAATGGTGTGACAAACCGGTCGAGCAGAACTTGCGTCTGACGATTAACTGGGGTAGGAGCAGCTAGAAGTGTTAGCCAGCTGTTTAAAGAAGTTGCAGTTAGCGGTGTCAGATGGATATAGCGGTGCTGAGGAGGCGTATATTTGGCGCTTTCAAGTCATGCACGGGCTGTGTTGTGCGTATTATAAAGCACCAGCCCGGGAAGTATCGCCAGGAGACTCTGCTATTGTTTTTATCTGCACTACTTGCGACCCAGAAGAACGAGTTACTTACCTTCGGTAACGACCTTTCTGGTGGATACATTAGCTACCTGTGGATTCCTCACCTCATGAATACTCCCATGGCGCCAGCATTCTACGGAAATCTTCTTACTAGTCTCTGCACGTCGACGAGGACGTCACTGTCTCGCACGCGACGCCGTCTGACGTCATACAGGCAATAAGAGGTCCTCGACGACGTGCGGACGTCAGTACCAATCATTTTTTACGTGCATGAGAACAACCAGGCAATGCAATGAAAGAACAAAGCAACATCCATTATATTGTAAAAATACACCACATTGTATGAATAACTGTAAATCCTTTTATGTACATATATATATATATATATATAAAACTCTCTCTTTTTAAAATATATACACACACCAAGTATATACATAAAGATATATACACATATACATATATATATATATATAAATATATTATATATACATCTATTGCACCCTCAAAGACCAAGAGGAGCGCACTCAAGGATTACTTGGCAAGACCATAAAGGCAACGGGGAGGCGGGTGGAACCGTGAGGAATCCACAGGTAGCTAATGTATCCACCAGAAAGGTCGTTACCGAAGGTAAGTAACTCGTTCTTCTGATGGATACAACTACCTGTGGATTCCTCACCTCATGAATAGAGTCCCAAAGCAGTACCACGCCCGGCGGTGGGTGCCTAAATGGTCAAACCAAGAAATCCTGCAGCACTGACCGTGCAAAATGGCCGTCCCTTCTAACCTCAGAATCTAAACAGTAATGTTTTGCAAAAGTGTGAAGGGACGACCAAGTTGCGGCCTTGCAGATGTCGACCACAGGAACACCTCTGGCTAAGGCCGAAGTGGCCGACTTAGCTCTGGTGGAATGAGCTCTAATGCCCTCAGGAGGATCCTTCTTTGCCAAAGAGTAACATATTTTAATGCAAAGAACAACCCACCTGGATAGTGTTCTCTTGTGGACTGCCTTTCCTCTCCTCTTGCCCACGTATCCAATAAACAGCTGATCCTCCAGCCTGAAATCCTTTGTTCTATCGATAAAGAAGCTCAACGCTCTCTTTGGGTCCAGACGGTGCAGTCTTTCTTCCTCTTTGGAAGGATGAGGCGGAGGATAGAACGTGGACAAAGTAATTGCCTGAGCCAAATGGAAGGGTGAAACAACCTTCGGGAGGAAAGCAGCCTTGGTCCTCAACACCATCTTATCCCCATAAAAAGTTGTATAAGGGGGTTTTACTGATAAGGCCTGCAACTCACTCACTCTCCTTGCTGATGTTATAGCTATCAGGAAGACTGTTTTTAAAACCAAATACCTCAAGGGGCAAGAATGCATAGGTTCAAAAGGGGACCCCATAAGGAAAGTCAGGACTAAGGACAAATCCCATTGCGGCATAACGAATGGCTTTGGAGGATATTGATTTAGAAGACCTTTCAAGAATCTGATAACAATAGGGGATTTAAATAAAGATGGTTGGTCTGGAAGACATATGAAGGCTGACAAGGCCGATAAATAACCTTTAATGGTAGCCACTGCACAACCTTTCTGCGCCAGAGATAGAGCAAAAGACAAAACGTCCGATAGATGAGCATGCAAAGGATCAATCTGCCTCTCTCCACACCACGCAACAAATTTAGACCACCTATTAGCGTAGATAGATTTAGTGGAGTGTCGCCTGGCCGCTAATATAACATCCACTACCTCAGGCGGGAGAGAGAAGGAACTCAGGTTGCCCCGTTCAATCTCCAGGCATGTAGGTGCAGACTCTGGAGGTTGGGGTGTAGAACCTGCCCCTGCGACTGTGAGAGGAGGTCTGCCCTGAAAGGGAGACGGAGCGGCGGGCACGTTGAGAGTTGGAGAAGGTCGGAGTACCACACCCTCCTTGGCCAATCCGGAGCTATTAAGATTACTAGAGCCCGGTCTTGGCGAATCTTCCTCAATACTCGAGGAATCAAGGGTATGGGAGGAAACGCGTAAAGCAACTGGCCGCACCAGGTCATTTGAAACGCGTCCCCCAACGCTTCCTGCATCGGATACTGAAGGCTGCAGAACAACGGACAATGCGCGTTCTCTCGAGTGGCGAACAGATCTACCCGAGGAAACCCCCACTTCTGGAAGATTAAACGGACTTGATCTGGATGGAGACGCCACTCGTGGTCTGCCGAGAAGTGGCGACTGAGACTGTCCGCACGCACGTTCAAGACTCCGGCCAGATGGTTTGCTATCAAGCAAATCCGATGGTCCTTTGCCCAGGACCATAGTCGAAGAGCTTCTCTGCAGAGAAGGTACGACCCCACTCCTCCCTGCTTGTTTATGTACCACATCGTGGTAGTATTGTCCGTTAGGACCTGTACCGACTGACCACGAAGGGAAGGGAGGAAGGCCTTGAGAGCCAGACGTACAGCCCGTAACTCTAACAGATTGATGTGAAAAATCTGTTCCTCTGGAGACCAAAGACCTTTGATCTCCAGATCCCCCAGATGAGCTCCCCACCCTAGAGTGGAAGCATCCGTTATGACTGTGGCCACTGGTGGCGACTGCTGGAACGGCTTTCCTTGTGAAAGATTGTTGCTTGCAATCCACCACTTCAAATCCACAGCAGCATCTCTGGAGATGTTGACAGTACCCTCTAGATCCCCTCTGTGTTGAGACCACTGCCTTCGGAGGCACCACTGAAGAGCCCTCATGTGCCAGCGAGCATGCGTGACCAACAGAATGCAGGAGGCAAAAAGACCGAGCAGACGAAGGACCTTGAGGACTGGAACTACCGCTCCATTTCGAAACATTGGAACCAAATCCTGAATATCTTGAATCCGCTGAGGCGGAGGAAAGGCCCGACCCAATGTTGTATCCAGTACTGCCCCTATGAACAGGAGGCGCTGAGAGGGCTCCAGGTGAGATTTGGGCTCGTTCACCGAAAAGCCCAGGTCGAACAACAACTGGGTTGTTGACTGCAGATGACGCAACACAAGCTCCGGGGACTTGGCTTTGATCAACCAATCGTCCAAGTAAGGGAATACTGCTATCCCCTTCCTTCTGAGCTCTGCCGCAACCACCGACATCACCTTCGTGAAGACTCGAGGTGCTGAAGTAAGACCAAACGGAAGGACCGCAAACTGGTAGTGTTGCGATCCCACCACAAACCGGAGATACTTCCTGTGTGACTTGAGTATCGGGATATGAAAGTAAGCATCCTGCAAGTCGACAGACACCATCCAGTCTTCCATGTTCAACGCCAAAAGCACCTGTGCTAGGGTCAGCATCTTGAACTTTTCCTGCTTGAGGAACCAATTCAAGATCCTCAGGTCCAGAATTGGTCTCAAACGACCATCCTTCTTGGGAATCAGGAAATACCTTGAGTAAACTCCTTGACCCCTTTCCTGCTCCGGGACCAACTCCACCGCGCCCTTTAAAAGGAGGACTTCTACCTCCTGTTCTAGCAACAGGAGGTGTTCTTGTGAACAATACGAAGGGCGGGGCGGGATGAGGGGCGGAAACTCCCGAAAGGGAAGGGTGTAGCCTTTTCCCACAACACTGAGAACCCAAGTGTCCGACGTAACAGTCTCCCATTTGGTGAGAAAATGCTGTAATCTTCCCCCTACAGGAGAGGAGCGAGTGGGAAATGGTGGAAGCCTAAGGCTGCTTCCCCTGCTGCACCCCGCCAGAGGATGAGGAAGAGGCAGAGTGCTGCTGAGAGGCTCCCCTGGTGCGGACCCTACCCCTCCCCCTAAAAGATCTATAGGGGTGGGAAGAGGCAGGCTGCTGATATCTTCCCCGAAAGGAAGAGGAGGAAGAGCCACGCCCAAATCCACGAAACCTCCTGAAGAATCTGGAAGAGGCCGTGGAAGAAGGAGCTTGGAGTCCCAACGACTTAGCCGTGGCCCTGCTCTCCTTAAAACGTTCCAAGGCCGAATCAGCCTTAGCCCCAAACAGTTTGTCCCCATCAAACGGGAGATCCAACAATGTGGACTGTACATCTGCCGAAAAGCCCGAGTTACGAAGCCAGGCCTGTCTCCTTTCCACCACAGTTGTGCCCATTGCTCTGGCTACCGAGTCAGTGGAATCCAGTCCCGTCTGGATAATTTGGGTCGCAGCAGCCTGGGCATCAGAGACAAGATCCAAAAGACCCTGGGGAAGCTCTGTAAACGAAGAGGAGATGTCATCCATCAGAGCATGAATATACCTCCCCAGGATACAGGTCGCATTAGTGGCCTTTAACGCCAGACTGCAGGACGAAAAAATCTTCTTCGACTGCGCCTCTAGCTTTTTTGAGTCTCTGTCCCCAGGCACCGTCGGGAAAGAACCAGGCGCTGACTTGGACGAACAGGAGGCCTGCACTACCAAGCTTTCCGGCGTAGGGTGCCTAGATAGGAAACCAGGATCAGTTGGAGCCGTCCGATACCTCCTGGCCACGGCTCTGTGAACTGCTGGGGAAGATGCCGGCCTCTTCCACACCTCTAAAACCGGATCCAGCAGAGCGTCATTAAAAGGTAACAGAGGCTCCGCCGCGGCTGAGGCCGGATGCAACACCTCCGTCAAAAGGTTTTGTTTTGCCTCCACCACCGGCAAAGGCAGGTCCAAAAAACTAGCTGCCTTCCGTACCACTGTATGAAAGGAAGCAGCTTCCTCAGTATATTCCCCCGGGGACGAAAGGTCCCACTCAGGGGAAGTGTCCAGCCCACTGGCCGACTCCAGTCCACGCAGCCCATCACCCGAGTCCTCTAGCTCTCCTTCCTCTAGGGCTCGTTGGTACTCCTGCTCTTCTAGTACCCGGAGAGCACGCCTCCTTGAATGCAGTCGTTGCTCAATCCGCGGAGTCGACAATGCCTCCGCCAAAGTCGGAGATCGGCGCCGATCTTCCGAAGCCACCGACGCCGCATCCGGCGCCACGGGTAACTTCGGCGCCGACTGAAGAGCAGCTGAAACAGATGGACCCACCGGAGTCACAGGCCGAAATCTCGACGTCGACGGGATGGAAATCCCTGGGGCCAATCCCTCCGAAGCCACCGGAGCGGCCACCGGCGCCGAGCCCACGTTCCCAAACGGGAGAAAGGGCATAAAGGGTGCCGGCCGAAGAGGCGCAGGATCACCCAAAGAAAAGGCCAAAGGCCCAGCCGGAGCACCCCCTGGAGCCATCTGTTGGAAGATGGCATACATCGCATTCAAGAATGCGGAACTATCGGCTCCAGGGGTGGGAAAAGCCGGATACTGGGGTGCCTGTCTCGGAGGCGACCCCGACTCCGGCCTCGGCGTCTGCGCCGGAGAAAACACTTGAGGCTCCAATACCTCAATCACCGACGCCTGTCCAGGCGAAGTTGGTGACGCCGGAGAGGGCAACGGCGTCGAAGGATGCAGCGTCACCGTGGGGCTGACCTCCCATGTCTTTCGGCGCCGATCCGGAGACCTGGAACGAGCCTCCCTTGAATGACGCCGAGATTCTCTACGGCGCCGGGAGTCTCGATGACGCCGATGTTTTGGAGAAGACTTCTTGTGATGCTTCTCCTTTGACTTGGCCATAAACAGCTTCGCCTCACGTTCTTTAAGGGCCTTCGGATTCATGTGCTGACATGAATCACAAGTCGAGACGTCGTGGTCGGAGCTCAAACACCAAAGGCAATCGGAATGAGGATCCGTCACCGACATCTTGCCTCCACACTCACGACAAGGCTTAAATCCAGACTTTCTCTGCGACATTATTTCCACAGAGAAAGAGTACGCAGCAAGATATACACTGTAACCGTAAGAGTAACAGTTGCTCCCTCGAAGATAACCGTTTCGAATGCACGGAAAAAAGGGAACTGACGTCCGCACGTCGTCGAGGACCTCTTATTGCCTGTATGACGTCAGACGGCGTCGCGTGCGAGACAGTGACGTCCTCGTCGACGTGCAGAGACTAGTAAGAAGATTTCCGTAGAATGCTGGCGCCATGGGAGTATTCATGAGGTGAGGAATCCACAGGTAGTTGTATCCATCAGAAATGCGTGCACGATTTGCATTGCCACTGGCGTAACGCCGCTGCATCAGCTATATTGGTTTCCTTCAGATTGGCTTTCCTAATGCTCTATGGAGGTGCAGTGGGGTTTAAAGTAATATCGTTGGGTAAAAGTAGTATTCCTGGGCTACAAGAACACAATCCCAGCTAGGGCTGAGGCTCTCAAAATGGCGGCTTCCGTTTTTTCAAGTGTGCAGTTATATCCTTTATCCAGACTGCCTCACGGGCCAACAGCAGCGCCTATATTGTATTTTACAGGTCCCAGTTGTGGGGCAGCACTGCAGGACGGAGCGCGGGAGCTCAGTAATTGCCAGCGGGCAAAAGGTAAAAACCATCCAATTAGGCGCGCTACGGCGCACCGTGCAGTGAAGCAGGGCTGTGCGCGAGAGGACTCGGCCGGCCCGTGTGCGCCAGGCGACCCCCCGCGGACTAGCGGATGGCTCCAACTCCCGCAGCGGGGTCGCGGGGTCGCGGCGTCGAGCCCTCACCCCGTTACTGATGACGGGGTCCGGGTATCGGCTTCGGCACGTCCAGGACACTGCTCCGTTCAGCTGGGCTAGGCAGTCATCGAGGACAGCACGGTAAGCACGGACCTCAGCGACGTTTTGCGTGCTGCTTCAGGACCGCGGCATTCCCGGTCACGATTATTGATGCCGCCCTGCGGGGCCCCTCGAACGGTCTCTCCACCCTGCCCCAGGGGGGGGCAAGGAACGCGATGGCAGGATTATTGTGCGGGCTGGGCGACGGAGCTGTGATTTACACAACTGCTCCGGTCGCCATCTTGGCCACGCCCCCTTTATGGACTAAATCATAACTGTGAAATACCTCTAGTTTCAGATGAATTCAAATTAGAAATTGTAATACTAACTGAGGATGATGTAATTTTCAAATAGTGCTCAAACATTGTCAAAGGTGCAGACAAAGAATAGGGGTAAACATATCCTTTGCTATTATCTGCTGTTTAGGAACTGTTAATCATTTTGAGCTACAAAGTCCCCTGTTAAATAATTCATGGTCTCATAAATCTCCAATTGGAAAGGTCTATGCCACTTTAATTTTAGAAGCTTGTGGAGCGACACAAAGCATCTGATCCTTTTAAATAAACATTTATATAGTAAAGAATTAATCTTTTTCTAGAAGTGAGCCAGAAGTGACTTAGGGGGCACTAAATATTTTTTGGAGCAATAATATTTTAAAGCATTAGTTCTAGCCCCCTCCTCTATTAACTTTGGAATATTTTACATTTAATAGGAATGAAATCCATCATTGCTTTAGCAAAAAACAAAACATTCAGATATTTCATAAAGGATATTATCCATTTAACTTCTTAATCATCCATTTTATATTGGAAACATAAATTGTGTAAAGGGGAAAAACTTGGGCTTAAATGTATTTAGTAAATAGCCAGATACTTACAGTACTGAATACTTGCCATAAGAATACCAAGAATGGCACATAACGGTTAGGGCACATATTAGAATGTCATCAGCGTAAGCTGACAATTTAACCTGGGTATTATTTATTATTATAAAGGGAAATACAATATTATTAAGATAATTACTCAGTAGGTGTCCACTTCAAAAGATGAGTAGCAGAGAGCTCCAACTCTAATGCCTGTTTACCAAGGAACTAAATCAAACACATAAAATAAGTCTTCAATTGCAGTTAGTTAACACCATATCCATATAAAGCATACATTGGCATCTCAACTAGAAGTAAAAAAAGCACTGGAAAAGCCAATAGGTCTGGTGTCGGCCCCCAGTCTTTTGGCAATTCCTGTTTTGTCATAGTTTTGCTAAACTTTATTAATCAGGAAACTGTGGTGCCATTACCAAATCTTTAAAAACAAAATCCCTAAAGGCAAAAATGATTTTTGGTCTCAAAAAGTAATGATTGCCATAGTACTCTCTGGCACTGAACGTGGCTGCTTTGTGTGTGGATGCCCTGTTTGTGAAAGGGCAGCGTGCTGTAAATCATAGTGCAGTCGGTCAGTGGCTAGATGGGCTGATACGTTGCCTCTTGACGCATGCTGGAATGGGTGGAAGAAAGTGTGAATAATACGCTCACAAACTAATAGATGAAGTCTGGCTGAAACCCCTATAAGTAGCTATGTCATACATACTTTCAGTAAAATCAAAAGGTCTTGCCTGACACAGATCTAAAAACAAACAAAAAAACAATCAGTCTAGCTATGGTCTTTGAGAAAGAGGGCGAGAAAGAAAAAAGAGAAGGCGAGAAAGAAAAAAGTGAAGACAAGACAGAAGAAAGGATATTGAAAGGTCTTGGTTAACACAGACCTAAAAAAGCTAGTCGGTCTGGCATTGGCTGCCTGCCTCAGAAGGAAGAAGAGGAAAGTCAAGAAAGAAAAACAGGAGGGCAAGTAAGAAGGAAGGAAGGAAAGAAGGCATGAAGAAAGGCAGAAAAGGTAGGAAGTCAGTCCAAAAAAGAAAGAAGAAGGAGAAAGAAGGGGAAGGCAGTCAAAAAAAGAAGGAAGGTAGGCAAAAAGGAAGAAAGAAGGAATGAAAGAAGGCAAAAAAGAAAGGAAGATGGAAAGAAGAGAAAAAAGAAAGGAAGAAAGAAGAAAAGAAAAAAGGCAAAAAGAAAAAGGAAAGAATGCAAAACAAACATGGAATGAAAGGAAGAAGGCAAAAAAAGCAAAGAAGTCAAAAAAGAAAGAAGGCATAACGAAATAAAGAAGGAAAGAGGGCAAAAGAAAAGAAGGAAAGAAAGAAAAAAAGAAAAACCAAGGACAGAAAAATGAAGGAAGGCAAAAATAAAAATAAATAAAAAGATTGAAAGAAAGCAAAAGGAAGGAAGAGGAAAGAAAAAAGGAAAAAGGAAAGAAGTAAGAAAAGAACAGAAAAAGGACATAAGGTAAAAAAAAGACAAAGAAAAAAGAAAGAAGTAAAAAAAAGAAAGACTGGAGGAAAAAAAGGAAGAAAGGCAAAATAGAAAGCTAAAAAAGTAACAGAAAAAGGAAATAGGAAAGACAGGGCAAAAAGGAAATAAGGCAAAAAGAATCGAAGACAGAAGGAAAAAGAAAGGACAAAAAAGGAAAGATGGCAATAAAGAAAACGATGGAAATAAAAAAGCAAACAAGGAAAAATGAAGGAAATAAAGGGAAAGGAGGCAAAAAGAATAAAAAAGGGAAAGGAAGAAGTCAACAAAGTAAAATAGGAAAAATAGAAGGCTAGAAAGAAGACAGAAAAGAGGGCAGGAAGGAAGGGAAGACCGGCAAAAAAGGACGGAAGACAGTCAAAAAAGAAATGAAGGCAGGCAGAAAGGAAGGGAGGTAGGCACAAAAGGATGGAAAGGTGGAAGGAAAGAGCGTAAAAAAGAAACTAGGAAGAAAGACAAGAAAAACAAAAGGAAAGAAGGAAAAAGGAAAGGAGGCAAAAAAGAAAAGCAAAAGCAGGAAAGAAAAAAGGAAAGCATGCAAAAAAGAATGAAAGAAAAGGCAAAAAGGAAAGAAGGGAAGAAAAAGGAAATAATGCAAAAATAGAAGGAAAGAAAAGAAGAAGGAAAGAAACATTCAAAGAAAAGAGCAAACCATACAAGAAAGGAAAAAGGCAAAGAGAGAAAAAAGGGAAAGAAGGCGAAAAGGAATGAAAGAAAAGTAAAGAAAAAAGTGAAGGCAAGAATGTAGTCAAACAAGGAAGGAAGGTAAAACGAAGGAAGAAAGTAAGGCAAAAAAGGAAAGCAAAAAAAGGGAAGAAAGAAGTAAAAAGGCAAAAAAAGAAGGAAACTCAAAAAAGCAAGAAGAAAAGAAAAGGAAAAGCAAAGAAGAAAGGAGGGATGAAAGGACAGAAAAAGAAAGAAGGCAAAGAAGGAATGGAAAAAGGCAAAAAAGAAAGAAGGCAATAAAGAACAAAGGAAATAAGGCAATAAAGAAAGAAAGGGGAAAAGCAGGACGATACAGAAAAGAAAGAACAAAGTGAAGGCCAGAAGAATGCAAGAAAGAAGGCAAGAATGAAGGCAGGCAAGTAAAGAGGAAGGCAGGCAGTTCAAAAGCGAGGGAGGAAGGCAAAAAAGGAAGGAAAGAATAAAAGAAAGAAGGCAGAAAAGAAATAACGAAGGAAAGAAGGTAAAGACAAACAAAAGTAAATAAGGCAGTAAAGAAAGAAGGAAAGAAAGAATGAATGAAGGATTAAAGAAAGAACCAAATAAAAAGGAAAGGAAAAGAAATAAGATAAAAAGAAAGAATGGAAGAAGAAAAACACGGAAAAAGGAAGAAAGGAAAGAAGGCAAAAAGTAAGTAGAAAAAAGGCTAAAAAGAAAAGACGAAAAGAAGGAAGGCAAAAAGAAGGTAAGAAGAATAGAAAGAAGGCAAAACCAAAAGAAAGAATGAAAAATGGACAAAAGGAAAAATGAAAGAAAGAAAAGTGAAGGCAAGAAGTAGAGAGGTAAGAAAAAGGAAAGAAGCCAAAAAAGAAAGAAAACGAAAGAGAAGGAAGGGAAAGGAAGAAAGAAGATAGAAAGAAGATTCACAGTATAAAATATTGGATACTAAAGCCTTAATTTAACCCTGCCTATGTTTAAATAAAAGTGCTACAGAATGTGCTGCAAATCAAACACAATGAAGTTTGGGTTTCTTCCTGGGAAAGGTTTGTTGAAGAACCATTGGTGAATATGAGTCCAGGATCACAATATGGCAGGTTGTGAAATAGCTGCAGTGAAGTAAACAAAGGCCACTCCAAAAGGAATTTACAACCACAGGACCCAGGAACGGATAAAGCTGGAATTTGCCCTGTGCTCTCGTTAAGGTTGTCCTGCTATCACATCAGGCAACACTAAAGAAATGATAAAGTTAAAAACAAAAACACTGGTGCTAAATGGACCTACCTTGGGTGCAGATGTCCACCTTGTGAAACAGCAAAATACAGCCACTCACAGTGAGGTTAATCCTTGGCTTACCTAGGCTGACTCATTGCCCCATTCTCTATGCTGTAGAGGGCGGAAGCAAAATGTGAATGACACAACAAAAGACCAATGTATGAAAAGAGGTGGCTAAAAGCCTCTCTTAAGTAAGTATATTATACATATCACTTTAGTAAAATCAAAAGGTTTGGCTAATGCCAGGCCTACAAACACTAGCCCCAGTGCTGCATGTTCTCAGTAAGGAATATTTATTGTAGTAATAATGACATTTGCATCACAGCCATGACACAGCGCAAATACCAACCTCTAAGCAGACAATAAAAACAAGTGAATCATGAAGATACTCATCTTCAGTAAGAAAAGGTGCATAATTATGCTAATAGGAATAGTATACTAATAAAAAAAAAAAAAAGTACCAGATTGCCCCCTCCCTAGTGGACTGGAGGGTGGGTGTAGATTGGTGTGCCCAACTGGAGAACCTATATATGCTGCACAGGCTGCCCACAAAAACATGAAAAGATCTGGGGGAAATGGGGTGCTTACTATGGCTCGGCTTTGTGATTCTTAAGTCTGACATCTGTACAATGGAACTTTTATGCGAATGTAGAGGTCCTTATTGGTGGATTGAAAAATTTATAAAGGTAGTTATTTTAAAAAAAAGTACTACACATGAATTCAATTCAATGTCATAACTATATATATATATATATATATATATATATATATATATATATATTTATATAGGATCTAACTACATTCATAAAACACTGTAAGCACCCCTCAAATAAAACGCTATCTTTTACAATTCTTAATACCTTGTCTTTGGGAGGGTGGTGTTAAAAAAGTGTGAGAGTCCACATCCAAGGCTGGACGTGGAACAGACATGTTTTTGTAATAATATTCTTAAAAGCAACGTTTCCCAGTCTTACATGTGTATTTCCAGGATGCAATAACTTCATTGCGATTAAACAAGCCAAATCATCAATACTTAACTCTTTTTTTAACCACCCTAGAATAGCTTCTAGCCTGTAGCTGACCTGGTGCATAAATGTGTGAAATTATGTTACTGGGCATTAATATCTCTAAAAGAGCCAAAACATCAACACAAAAAATGTTCTATGGAATCCATATAAGCATTCAGTTTAATTTTCTCCCATTTCAAAGTGTCGCATTTACACACAGCAAGCATTTTGATCCCAGTGGCTTGTAGACACTGTGTCATATTTATAACTGAAAATACAGACATTTTTTTCATTCATCGATACACATATAGCCGTTCATACACACACTCTGATACCTCCCCAAACACTGCGCTCCCACTGGCACACATGGTAGCCCTATCACAGTGTCTTAGTCAAAGTATTTTGTTCAAACCATAGTTTCTTATGGATACATCTACCTGTGAATTCCTCACTTTTGAATACTCCCATTGCACCAGCATTAGACGGAAATTCTTTCTTTCTATCTCTCCACATATCGAGGACGTCAGAATGCAACAGCTCCGCATGCGACTCCGTCAGACGTCATCTGAGCCATAAGTCCTCGCGGGCGTGTTGACGTAATTTCCCTTTATTCCACACTTTTAACACAAACGGTTTTTCTGCCTCTCTGTGTCGTTACACTGTTTTGAGGGAACTTCATTGTCGAATTTCTGTTTGTGCAACAATATCTCCACTGAAGAAGTCGGGCTTCAAACCCTGTCGAAAGTGTGGAGGTCACATGCCGGTCAATGGCCCGCATGAAAACTGCCTCTGGTGCCTAAGTTTGGATCACGTCGTCGGGGGATGCTCTCCATGTCAGAGCATGAACCCTAAGGCACTAAAAGAAAGGGAGGTGAAGTTGTTCCTGGCGAAACTTTAAAGGAGAAGCGGGCCATCGTAGATCTAGGCCTGGAGAGGAGTCGTCATCCCACAGGTCTTCGAAGTCACACAAGAAGCGCCGTCATCATAGTTCACGGCGTCGTTCATCCTGAGATACCACCCCTATGTCTTTGTCTCTGGCTTTGAAGTCCCAGTGTGCTCGGCTTGGTAAGTGAGTCTCACTCTATCTCCTCCACAACCAAAATCGCCTCAGGCATCACCAGTGCCATCTTTGGTGGAGATCTCGGCGCCACCCAAGAGTACTGTGGCACAGTTCTCTCCTGTAACTTCAGGAGATTGAAGAGCAGGCGACAGGACAGATTCAGTCTCCACAGCAGGAGCAAGAATATCCATCCTTTCTGTCCCAGGGACGGATCCTACAAACTTCTTAAATGCTATGTTTAGCATTTTTTATAGAGCTTTGGCCCCCTCTGGTGCACCTTCGGGCCCCACAGGTCCATTTGGCCTTCTCCTTGGGAGGTTTCCCGGTGCTATGTAGACAGGCTACTTTCCTGCCTTTCATGCCTATGGCCCCATGACCTTGGTTTGTAATGGCGCTGAGAAAAACATCATCACCATTGGAGGAATTATCGGCACTGGTGGCGCCGATTCTGACATCTGATAGATCTTGTGTGGTGTCAAGTCATTCTAACCCTGCCAAGAGTAAGGTCCCGATGCCATCCCCGACTTTGCCGGTACCGCAACAGGTTTCATCGAGGCGCGCATTCTCTTTCGAAGCCACACCTGGAATCCAGGCTGAGGACCAGGACGGAAGCCTTGAGGCTCACGGAGGACCAAAAATATTTGGAGGACCAGCAGTGTCAGGACCTTGAATAAGGGTGGATTCTGATGCCTTCTCAGGACTTTGAAGGCACTAAGGTGACGAGTGGACTGGACACGTCCCCTGAATGGCAATTATGGAAATTAGGAAGGCAATTAGGAAGGCAGCAGGACTTCTGGACTTACCACTGCCCACTACAGAATTAAAATCAAACATTTTTACAGAGGTTCTCCATTCTTCCTCTGCGGCATCAGAACCCATTCTGCCATTCAATGGGGCTTTGTCAAAGCCAGTTCAAGATCTGTAGCAGAAACCTGTTCGACTCCTTCAGTTTCAAAATCTATTGCCAGGTGGTATAGGGCAACACTAGGGGATCCTCAGTTTCTGAGCCAACATCCAACACCTGAAAGCCTAGTGGTACAAGTTTCATGCTCTTCGAGGTCTGCACCTGGTTCCTTTCCCACAACTCCTGCTGACAGGGAGTCGAATCAGATGGAGCAGTCGGCGAAAAATATCTTTTCATCTGGAAGTATGCCATTGAAGTCAGTCAATACCACTTGCCTATTGGACAAGTACATCTATGTGCTAATGGATTCGGCCAAAGAGGTCAACCCCAAACTGCCACAGTATGCACAGAGTCATCTTGCTGAACTTTTTCAGGATAGTCAGGCGGCAGCAAAGCAGGTTATACAATCAGGCCTGGGTGCAGCGGACTCTGTTGCCAGGGCCATGGGGATTTCAATTGCCGACAGAAGGCATGCACGGCTGAAAGGATCGATGTTTTCTCCTGATGTCCAGGTCCACGTTAATGGACCGTCCATTCAATGGATCTAGGTTGTTTGGAGCCAAGGCAGATTTGGTCTTAGAGAGGTTAAAGGAGAGCAAGGCCTCTGCCATGTCCTTAGGTCTTCAGACACTCTCCATGACCTACAGACCTTTGCATCAGTTTAGGGGGTTTGGACGCAGCTCGTCCTTTCGTGGGAGGCAGCACTTCCAACAGCAGCAGCCTACCAACCCCCTCTATAGGTCCTACAGAGGTTGTGGGAGAGTTAAGCAACGTGGTGCAGTCCACAAGGCTTCCCCCTCATCCTCCTCTGCTAACCTCTCAGGAAAGCACCCCTATTTCTCCCACCCTTCCCAAGCATGTGTTACCCGCAGGGGGGAGGTTGATTAATTTCCTTCAAGAGTGGGAGGCCATAGCAATGGATAGTTGGGTGTTAGGCACTGTAGGAAAGGGATATGCCCTTCCCTTCCAGGAGTTCCTCCCTCCTTTCCCTCCCAAGTTTTTGTACAGAAGAACATCTGCTGCTGCTTCAGCAGGAGATACAAATTCTGCTTTTAAAGGGTGCAGTGGAGTTGGTTCCAGAGCAGGAAAGGAGTCAGGGTTGGTATTCAAAGTAATTTCTGATCCCCCAAAAGGATGCTCGTTTACGGCCGATACTAGACCTGAGGATTTTGAATTGGTTCCTCAAACAGGAAAAATTCAAAACGCTGACCCTAGTGCAGGTGCTTCTTGCGCTGGACAAAGAAGATAGGATGGATCCCACAGAAAGTATCTCCGGTACACGGTAGGGTCGCAGCATTACCAGTTTGAAGTCCTTCTGTTTAGTCTTATTTCTGCACCTCAAGTCTTCACAAAGGTGATGGCAGTGGTAGCTGCACACCTCAGGCGGTGGGGAATACCAGTATTCCCTTACCTGGATGACTGGTTGCTCAAAGCCACATGTCCAGAGTTGGTGCAGCAATACTTGCTTTTGACAAAACACCTGTTGTTCAACCTGAGGTTTTCCATCAATGTTTCCAAATCTCACCTGGAGCCCTCCCAAAGCATCCTGTTCATAGGGGCGGTACTGGACACCACCACAAATCGTGCCTTTCCTCCTCCACAGAGGGTTCCAGACATTAAGGCTATGATTCCAATGTTTCAAGATGGGGCGCTCATTCCAGTGCTAAAGGTCTTATGTCTGCTCAGTCTGTTGGTCACTCATACACGTTGGCACATGATAGCTCTCCAGTGGTGCCTCTGCAAGCAGTGGTTTCAACACAACGGAGATCTCAAGGAGTCTATAATGATCTCCAGAAGCACTGCGGCAGATCTTCAATGGTGGTCTGTGCCTGTCACCTAACTCAAGGGGGGCCGTTTTCCCTACCACCTCCGGTGACCACAGTGATAACGGATGCTTCCACTCTAGGGTAGGAAGCTCATTTGGGGATCTGGAGATCAAGGGTCTTTGGTCTCCGGAAGAACAGATGTTTCATATCAATCTGTTGGAGCTGCGGGCAATACGTCTGACTCTCAAGCCTTCCTCCTTTCCATTCGCAGTCAGTCGGTACAGGGCTTGACAGACAACACTTCCCGATGTGGTACATAAACAAATAGGGAGGAGTAGGGTCGGATCTTCTCTGCAGAGCAGCTCTATGTCTCTGGTCCTCGGCTCAGGACAGTCAGATTTGCATAATAGCAAACCATTTGGCCGGAGTTCTCAACGTACATCCGGACAGTCTCAGCCGGCAGTTTTCAGCCAACCACGAGTGGCGACTTCATCCGGAGGTGGTTTTTCATGTCTTCCAGTTATAGGGGATGGCTCAGATATACCTGTTTGCTACTCGCGAGAATGCGCACTGCCCGTTGTTCTGCAGCCTCCAGTATCCAAGCAGGGAACGCTGGGGGACGCGTTTCAGTTGAGCTTGAGCAACCGGCTGCTTTATGCATTTCCCCCCATACCTAGGATTCCTCAACTTCTGAGGAAGATTCATTGATAGCCCCAGATTGGCCAAGAAGGGTGTGGTACACAGAAGCCCTTCAGCTCTCACTGTTCCCTCCGCTCTATCTCCCTCAGAGGACAGACCTCAACTCGCTGTCACAGAGGCAGGTTCTACACTCCTACCTCCGGAGCCTGCGCCTTGGTGCTTGGACATTGAACAGGGCAACCTGAATTCCTTTTCTCTTCCCCCTGAAGTGGTGGATGTTATTTTATCGGCCAACCGACACGCCACCCAAACTCTCTATGCTGGTAGATGGCCCAAGTTAGTCAAATGGAGTGAGGACAGACACGTGGACCCCTTAAAGGCCCTCTTATCCAAGGTTTTGCAGTTTGCTCTTTCCTTCACACAGAATGGTTGTGCAGTTGCAACAGTGAAAGGCTATCTCTCTGCATTGTCTGCATTTATTTGTTTATCCGACCAACCCTCTTTGTTTACATCCCCTATAGTTTTAAGGTTTCTTAAGTGATTGACTAATATGTGTTTTCCTACTCCATTTATAATGCCTCAGTGGGGTTTAAATTTAGTTTTAGCGTACCTGATTGATACATCGTTTGAACCGTTACATAGTAGCCCGTTGAGGCGCCTTACGTTTAAAACTGTTTTTCTCATAGCGGTCACGTCGGCTAGACATGTTAGTGAGCTGCAAGCTCTGAGTGTAAAACCCCCATTTACCACTTTCTATGCCAGCATGGTGGTTTTGAGAACCAGGACGGCTTTCCTGCCAAAGGTAGTGACTCCTTTTCATTTGGGGCAGTCCATCACCCTTCTGTCCTTTTATCCTCCAAGAAGGAGGAAAGGGTGCATCGTCTGGATCCAGAGAGAGCTTCTACATGGGCAGGACGAGAGAATTAAGGATGGGCGATCAGCTGTTCATCGGCTATATGGGCAAAATGAAGGGCAAAGCCGTCCACAAAGGAACTTTGTCAAGGTGGCCCATTCTTAGCATTAAAATATGTTATGCGCTGGCAAAGAAAGATCCTCTTGAGGGCATTAGGGCTCATTCGACCAGAGCTAAGGCTACTACTTCGGCTTTAGCTAGAGGTGTACCAGTCGTAAATATTTGCCAGGCAGCAACCTGGGCTTCCCTCCACACTTTTGCAAAACATTACTGCTTGGACTCAGAAGTGAGGAGGGACGGCCATTTTGCCCGTTCAATACAGGACTCCTTGTTATAGGCAGACAGGCGCCCACCTCCAGGTGTGGGACTGCTTTGGGACTCTATTCAAAACGTGAGGAATCCACAGGTAGATGTATCCATCAGAAGAACAAGTTACAGGTAATGTTATTTCTGGTGAATACAGTTCTTCCTGTGGATTCCTCACTGGCCTCCCCGTTGCCTGTCTAAATATATAACAAGAAGGAAATTGTTGTGTATATTTTGTATATGTTGCATATTGTATATACAGAATGTATGTTTATGTATAAATGTATATAAATTCTTGAGTTGAGTTTGCGTATGCTGTGCTTGTGATGTTGGTGTTCACCCGTTTGCCTCGAAGGCGGGTGAAACTGACGCCAGCGAGGACTTCTTATTGCTCCGTTAATGTAAGACGCAGAGATGTTTCATTTTGACATCCTTGTCGACGTGGAGAGCTAGAAACATTTTTTTGCGGTTGAATGCTGGCACAATGGGAGTATTCAAAAGGTGAGGAATCCGCAGGTAGATACTGTACCCACCAGAAAAAGCGTTAAAGGCGGCAAGTAACTTGTTCATCTAGCTCTTATGGACATTTCGCTTAACGTTAATGAAGCTGGGTATGGGGGCACCTGGTAACAGTGCATGAGCTGCTTAGCCTTCAGTAGCTCAATATGATTTTTACTGATCAGAAGTAGCTCTCACTACAGAAAAGGTTGGAGACCACTAGTTTAGTTTAGATCTACAAGAAATCGAGTCAGCCGCTCTTATCTGACACCAGAACCTTTAAAAGTACCCTTGCAAAATAAGGCATTGTTTCATTGCAGCAAATTCTAGTCGATTTGAGCTTGAGATAGTGGAAGATGAAAAATGGCTCTTAATAGCTTACACTGACCTAAGAGTAGCTAAATCCTGAATTTTTTCAGGAAAAACCTCCAGGCCGTACTTGAGTGATGGAGTATATTGCGCTCTAATAACTTCCATTAATTGCTTGCCTGAGGAGCTTGAAAGACATTTGGAGAAGTGCAACATTGCAGAAGTGATTGACACAGCTTCACGATTTAAGAATGCTTAGTGAGTCATATATGAAGCACTCTTTGAACATTACTCCTGAACACTTCAAGCAGCAATGTGCTGAATCTCATGAGTTTGTAACAGCAAGTGAGCTTGTTTTCTTGGGTCCCTTTTAAAGACTAGTAGATTAGAGGTTGCATGGGGTATCCTCAGGGTATTTGGTATCCACAGCTTTCTGTGTGCGCTGAAGCCTGCATCTTGTTCAACTGAAAAGAATGGTGCGTCAGTATACTGCATGTTAAAAAGGGCAGTTGCCAGGTTTTGGGGGCCTTTTGCCTGACTACTGCTTTACATCTGTATGCCACATACAGATCGGAAAGAAAGGAGCTAAAACACAAGCCAGCTTCAATCCTTTGTTGGTGTACATTTGCTCATTTTTCCAGCATAAGTAAAATGTCTCGATGGTCTAGATATTTTGGAAAGATTTGTGAGTTTTGAGATAGATTGTAGAGAGCAGGCTATGAATAATACATGTAAAGCAGCTTCTCAGATGAGTTGCTTGCCCATAGAAGGAGCAGTCATTGGGAGAATTAACCACATGAACTATGAGGTATGAGCAAATTAAAGAAGCTCTAATCAGATGGTTTGGGCTGGAGCCAGCTCACTACCCTCAGAGATTCAACGAAAGCAAGAGAGCAGATGGTGTTCCGTATGAATCTTGGATTCATGGAGTGTTGCGTGATGGGAATGTGTGGGTGAGAGGGATGAAGTCCAAGGACTTTCATGTCCGTAACCAGTTAATGGTGACAGAACAACTCGAGGAGGAATGCTCTACCCCACTTAAGCAAAATATGTCAGACATATACGAAAAAGATCCAGAGAAGCTTGCAGTGTTGTCGGACAGGTGGTTAGCCATCAGGGCTAACAAAGAGCCAGAGCAGCGTGGCTTTAAGCAAAAGGAATAGAGGAACTCTCAACAGGATAGTTCCACTCCAGAGGGCAAGGGCCGTGACTATTCCTGTGGATCCAAGAGAGGACACAAGTCAAAAGGAAAGTTGGATCCAAGTCAGGAACACGAGGAGAAGGAAGAACGGAAAGGTTCCTCCAAGCTCGTAGCGATTACTTGTTATTGGTGTCACAACGAGGAACTGTCAGGTACTGACTGAGAGTGAAAGAACCTGCGAGAGAGCTGTTGCACTCAACCTAGTAGCAATAGACAGTCGGGTAAGGGGCACAGATGCTCTTAAGCACATCTGAATACCGAGGGTTTGCGAGGGAAGCTTGTATCAATGGTGGGAATGTTCCTGCCCTGTGGGATACAGATGCTTACCCGACTGTGGTTGAGATGAGTTATTTCAACCCCCATGATGATTTTCCATAGTGCCAATGGCACAGGTTTGGTAGTCTGTAGGGATAACTTGGAGTACCAGGTTGCTGAGTTGATAGAAACTATTGGCAAGTTCTTCCATGTTTGATAGAGAGGTATGAGAGATAGAAGGTGCTGGATGTCTCTTGGGATGTGCTTTCATTGCTCTGGATTAATACCAGGACCAAAGACTACATGGCTTGGTTTTGAGCAGAACACAGACTGATGTCATTCTGACGAAGAGAATGGGACCTTTCCAGATTTAAAAGGACCCGAGAAAGCTAGTGACCACATCAGGGCACACTCTGAGAAGGCACAGACTGTGTGGACTCCAAGGTCTCTGCCCCAGACAGAGAGGAAGATGAGACACCCAAAGCAAGCCAGGTGCTGGAGTCTGAGTTACTGCCAGAGCTGCAGGGTTTGTTCAGTGCTGGCGGACCTAACCAGGAGGCATTCCCCAGACACAACCTGCACTTTTGGGGTTTCAGAAGAAAGCTCAGAAGCAGGAAATACCCAGGAAGGGAGTGGTCAGAAGAAACTGGCTTGAAGGGTGGACCGAAATATAGTGAGCCCATACCTCTTGAGTCAGAAGCTAGGAAGAGACTAGTGGTGTCTCTAGTGCACAAGAACTTCCAAGTGTTGCCACCAAACAATGTGCCCTTAACAGGTCACTTGTTTATACCAAAAGACCCTTAATAGCTTTGACTGTTTATTCTGCTGGCCAGGAATGTGCAGAGTCACTCAGAGGTTCTGTAGAACCTCTCCCACTTGCCAATTGAGTGGTAAGTCAGGGGTTAATACCAAGGCACCATTAGTGCCACTGCCAGCAGGTGTTCATTTGAGTGGGTTGTCAGGCAAGTGGTATTTCTTGGGTGTGGTGGACCATGCCACTAGGTATCTAGAGCCAGTACCTCTAAGAAGCATAACTGCAAAGGTAGTCACTCCTAGGGTTCTTTGCAAAGGTTGACTTTTATAAGACAGTTATTTCTAACCGGGGAAGAAACTTTATCTTCACATTTATCACAGAGAGGTGATACACCACACCGTACCACCCACAAACTAGCTCTTTCACCAATCGGTTATTTTTTTCCCTCTAGTCAGACCACCATCTACAGCGTCTTTTATAGCTTTCCAGTAATTTGGGCTTTTGCTCCATCTGCCCTTCTCTCCTGCTCTCACCCACCCAGATGACCCTGTTTACTATATTCCTTTTGGCAGAAGCATTAATGATGCTCAGATGCAAATTATGTTTCCCACAGGTTCAAAAGTGCAATCAGTTTACTTTGTTCTTACTCCAGTTGTTGTAGAGGGCAGAAACAGTCTAGGCTCAAGTTCTCACACTCACTCCAGGCTTTGTTCCAATCACAAGCTGAGGCCTGTGGTACTCACATGCTGTCCTTGTAGCTGTTGCAGGCGAAGTTGGTTGCACTCTAAGGGGGTTATTACAACTTTGGAGGAGGTGTTAATCCGTCCCAAAAGTGACGGATATACCACCAGCCGTATTACGAGTTCCATAGGATATAATGGACTCGTAATACGGCTGGTGGTATATCCGTCACTTTACAGTCACTTTTGGGACAGATTAACACCTCCTCCAAAGTTGTAATAACCCCCTAAGTCTTCGGCACACACTGCCTCCCTGAGGAACCGAAGCATGCTTCTTGATTAGGGCCTTGCTGCATTGATACAAGTGTTTTTTGGCCAGCTTTGTGGTTGGTACAAGCAGGTTGCATGGCAAGGCAGTTGCCACCTCAGTCCGAAGCAGACAGTTGACACTTCAAGGCAACTGCAGCCTTCCTAGGCCAGCCAGTTATCCAACACTGAAATTGCAGCTACTCATGTTGTCAGCAGTGGCAGCACCAAATCGCGCCCCTCAGCAGCGACCTGACGCACGCAGATTTGACGAGTCTTTTGAGTGAGTTTCTCACTGGGAGCTCCGGAGAAATGAGGAGATCCACTGCAGCATGGGTCACTCCTGGCTTTGCTCTCAGGCTGTCTGGGTTGTCTGTGTGCTCTTCAGACCTGGATCATGCTGATGTTCTTGTCATGGACAGTCTCTCCTCCTGCAGAGCAAGACAGACACTCTCCCTTTCTCAGCAAGCGGGTGGGCTTCTTGACACTAGCCCAACCTTCAGCAAAAAAGTGCAAAATTCAGGTGATGTCTACAGAGCACCCTCTTCCTTGGTCGTGAAGAACCAGCAGCTGGAACAAGGGGTTGTTCTGGTGATAGCAGAGCACAGATTTCTCAAGTTACCCTGACCAAAGAGGCAGCCAAACGTCCATTCACTTCCTTGGAAAACTCCAAAGTAGTGTTCTGGAGTACTCCTGGCTGATCCCCAGGCTCTACAGACTTCCACTAACAAAACTACTCCAGTCAGAGGCAGGGTTCAGACCACATAGGTGAGCCAAGTAGAAGTAAGCAAGCGCTTCACAGGCGGTCTTCGATACTGTGACATGCATAGTGGAGAATTACTCATGTTTAAAGTCGGGAAGCAGCCAAGAAAATCCAAGTGGCATTGGACCCCACAGTGCCACCACACAGTATATAGGGTTAAGATAAAGAAGTGTTGGAGAGGTGTAATTAAATAGGCACAATCTCCCACATACACAGCTCTCATAGGGCCAGATGTACGAAAGGATTTAGCACTAAGGGACTTAATTGCAATGTCGGTCCGTTAAGAAATGCTAAATTGCTTTTTCAGATGTCCAAAGGCCAATAGGGAATCGCATTTTGCGATTTCCAAATAGGAAATTGCTAATAGGGATTTCCTATTTGCGATTTCCTAAGCACATGTACAAAGTATTTTCGAAATGCAAAATGGGCATTTAGGAAATGCAATTGCCATTGACTCCAAGTTGATGGCAACCATGTGCAAGTTTAAAAAATGTATTCAAAATGCAGTTTTTAAGTGCCATGTTGGATTTTTTTGGGGGGTGCATCAAATGGGGCCGTAGGCCTGTAGGCACCCTTGCTTTTTCATTTCCTAATTTGCAATTTCCTGTTAGGCCGTTAGGAACGAATGGTGTAGCATCGCTTGAATAGCAAATTCCTAATAGCGATTCCTAGTCTGTAGGGATCGCTATTAGGAATCTTTATTTTAGTACATTCCATTTTGCATTTTCTAAATAGCGATTTCTTAGGATTCACTGTTTAGGAAACGCAAAATAGGAATTTCATACATCTGGCCCTAAAGATCACTATATCGCAAAGCATTAACTGCCCACAACCCAGCTTCCTGTGTTCTTACCCATTGACTTTTTGCTTGGTTTTAACTGTGTACAGCACTCTATTGACTTTTGGCTAGGTTCACTGTATAGAAACACCATATACATATATACATAGATACAGTGGATTTGTCCGCACATTTTATGGTTCCGACAGTCAGTCTTTGAGGCATTGGAGGTCACAGCAAGAGTCAAGTTTCTGAAACCTGCATTGCATATGCAAGAGGTTGGATGCCAGACCCAGCATGTAGCAAGAAGAAAAGAACGTTAACAAACCAGCTTCTCCTGGCTGCCAAGCAGGCACTATTGACGAAAGGCCTGATTTAGAGGTTGGCAGATGGGTTACTCCTTCACAAATGCGACAGATATCCCATCCGCCACCGTATTACGATTTCCAGTGGAAACATAATGTATGTCCAAAAGTGTGGATTGCCCCTTATCCCAGAAACCAACAACAGGAGGCTTTGGTAGTTATTAGAGATGGATACAAATTCTCATGGACAACAAATGTCTGTCACTTTCTTCTGAGAGGAGACTGCTTCTCAGGTACTTTGCATAAAAATACAGAGACCTCCCCTTTCAGATTGCTGCGTCCTATGCAGAGTCTTCCACTGGGCTGGGAGAGCTACAACCTGTGATAATCGAAAAAAACACAAAAAATTGAGAAAATCTCAATAAAACACTATTGAAACCTAAAGGTAATAAATCTTTCTTTAATATCCAAATTCTAGAGCATAAATGTAGAGAAGAAAATGTATTACACCTGTGCTGAGAGCTTCCAAGAGACAGCAAGCGCTCAATAAAAGACGGTGCACTTTTTGTGCAGTCAGACAGCATATTGCTGTACACCTACACCATACTGGTGCTTCCGTGCTAGCCATCACCTGAAGTGGTGTTGGCAAGCCGTATGGAGCATTGGGTGATAAATGTGTTGGCCGGACTGCAGAGTTTAGAGTTGGGCAAAGGATGTCAAACTTGAGCTTCTTCTTCATTCGCCAAACTAACGCCATGAGTTTCAGGAAAGGGATATGGCCAAGTCCTGTAAACTCCCCTCTTTAAGATGGTGGTTTGTCCAGAGAATGTTGAGGTTGAAGTATACAATGAAGTCTTTTCCTATGATGTCAGTTCCTGTTTGAATCATATGTGAGGAGGCATTTATCAATGATGTATATCATACTTGTCTTATTTTTCATCATGTTCTCTCACCCACATGCTCCGGTTTTTGCCCCTGGTTTTTGATTCCTGGAGTTGAAACTTCTACTGGATCTATTTCTGGAAATTCTTGATTGGTTCTTTCCTCTTCCCTGAAGTCTGGGGATTGTTGGTGCCTTGCTATTGACGTCTTCATCTTCTACCGAGAGCTACTAAATTGGCACGAGGATTTTTACCTTTTGTGTTGTTACCCCCAACTGGCTTCCTCTTAAGGAGACACGTGACACCTTTCACATGTATATTAAGAGCAGGGCAGCCTTGTGGCTACTGAGAGGAGCCGCCCTTCACTTGGGCAATCGAGAACAAAATTCAACGGAACTCCTCAATGGCCAGTCTTGAGAAAAGATGAATATCCTCTGGTGATGGAATTTCTGCATTTGTATCTAGCAGAGCAAAACTCTTGAAATTCATGTACAATATCTTTGACAGAAGTCATCAATCCTGCATTCCTATTCTTCTGCTGAATAGTATTTTATTTCTGGTAGATTTATGCTTAAATAATTTGCAAGTAGTCAAGCAGAGCCGACAAACTATTTAGCTTTTCACTTGTTTTGATGTAGCCCGCTATATTGATTAAAATAGAAATATATTCATATCTACAGCTGAAAAGATAACTGTAACAATTGTCTGGTGCCTTTCAGCAGGCTCCCCTTTCAACTGCAGAATGATTATATTAAGGATTTTATTATACTTAGCCATCAACAAGGTATCTTTTTGCATTTATTATTCCATAAATAATTTAGAAGTTCTCTCTGTGTTGTCTCCATTCAAAATAGCATCTGCATTCATGCATCTTCTAAACCTCTGTTTGTTGCTGAAGGAAGGCACGACACTATAATGTTCTTTTTAATTTGAGGCCAGGTTTCTGTCTCACGCCCCCGCCACAGCTGGGCCCACAACTCACCCAGGATTTAAGCAAGCTTTGCAGCTGTACAGCACACGTGAGCTCCTGCACACAGGTGTAAATTGGGTATTTGTGCTGGGATTAAAGTGTGAGGTAAATACTTGAGTGCAGGTGGCAAAAATGGATTACAAAATAGAATTTTCAGTTGTTGTGTAGATGCATCAGCATTTGTGTTGTTTGTGGTATGCAGAGCTGTGTGGCCTGCAGCGGAGTTGATTTTAGAGCTTTTCTTTTTTGCCACAAATGTTTGATTTAGATTTTTTTATGCTGTTGGTGCAAGCAGTCTACTGCATTAGTGGCCACCCTTCCTAATAAATCAGCAATATTTAAAACTTGTTGCATTAACTGAAAGCTAAGCATTGTTGCCATCCATTACAGGGATTTTCAAGTGACAAATGCCCTTTGAACTGTCGGTGACTGTGACTCTTTGCGTGTGTGGTGTAGAGTAGCGACAGAGGAATCTCGCTCTGAAGTTTAAATTGAGCTGCTAGTGTCTTGAATATTCTTCATTCTGGATATGTAGACATTGGGGACACAGCAATGTGAGTTTGTCTCTGCTGATGGGAAGAGGCTTAGAGGTCTTTATAAATACCCTTCTTTGTCTCATCCTTATCCAGCCATCACTGTCTCTCTGATGTTTCTTTCTGTGGTAAATTGCTTTAAGTGTGTCCTGTCTGTATTCCACTGGTGCTTCATTGTGAGTTAAATCAGTTTAATGTTTTTCTCTCTTTTTTGGGCCTTTAACATTGAATGACTCCCGTTGTGATATGGCCAATCACTGCTCAACGTACCAATTTAGCGGAAGGTACTGCCACAACTTTCCCTTGAAGTTCAGCCATTTTCCCATGTTTCTCCCCTTAGACAACTCCTGTCCCACACTGATTGAGATAGTTCTGTGTCCTTTGGTATCACTGCTCAGGGTTGCAAGTTTGACTCCCACTGAGTGAGTCTCAGTCTCGCTGTGATAGCGTGCTCCCCCTGGAATTTTTCTGTGAGTGTTGGCAATGGCTATGCCTCATTTTGTCTGGATTCTGTTGACTCTGACTCAAGCTCTGTTGTTTGCCAGGATTTTTTGTCTGACATGGCCATGACAGAAGTGGACCGGTTCATGGACAGAGAGCACCTCATATTCCGCGAGAACACCCTCGCTACAAAAGCCATAGAGGAATACCTGAAGCTGATTGGACAGAAATACCTCAAGGACGCCATTGGTAAGTCTTTGCCCTAGGACCTCAGGAAACAGCCATATTAAACTGTCGTAGAGTGTGGGGGGGGTGTAATTATGTTCTGGTGAGCATATATCAACCCAGGGGACAATTGGTGAGGCCATCTCAGAGTATGAGATGTGCTGTATATTGAGTCCATCTCAGCCCATTACAATCTGTGGAACCATCTCAGGATACAAGATGTGTGGCTGTGGTATGAGAAGCTTCTCACAGCTTATGACACATGTCAGCCATCTCTTAGTACAATCAGTGCTTAATTTGAGCTGGTGGTTTCCGCTGCTTGGCACAGGCACTTCATTCTCAGCACCAGCTCTTATAACAGCCTGCTACATGGTGGTGCTGTTTGTCTAATTTTGTGAGGAGCACAACCACAGTTGTTTAATAATTGAAAATATATAAATCACTAATACCTGCCACCCGGAGCTAAAAGAATAGGTTGGACGGCATGTATTAGTCATTTTTAATGTATATTGAAAGAATGAATTGTCCCATTAAGGCACTGTCACAGTGTGATGCGTAGGGTACGATGCGACTAATGCATCATTAATGTTCTACGTAAGATCCAGTATTACTAAGGGATTACCATAGTGTCTATTGTTGGCGTGATACACCTTCAGCACAAGTATGTGTAAGATAGGGTGTCCAAGGAAGATCATTAGGAACTGAACAGAGGCCAGCACAGGTGTGGTGTACTATTGGACATACACACACGTGCACATCCACACAATCCTTCCCTACCAGAGTAGGGGTAAAAGTGTAAAAACCCTGCAAGATCCCTAAATGAAGGTAAATGCAAGAGCGTCCATACAGACAAACTCACATATGTGACTGGAAGCTGTTGCATACACAAACCTACAATAACCGGCGAAGATGGAAAAAGCCCAGGAAAAGGGCAATGGCACGCCCCTCTCCCCAGTTAGCATATAGTTTTTTGGATGGAGCTCGTTAATCCAGGATTCTCTGTGCTTACATACGTCCCTCAGTTATTTCTCTGCTTCTTTTAGCCACTGTCTCTACTTATTTTGTGTGGTTTAAAAGACGAACCATCTGAAACCAACAAGAGACAAACAAACACAACCAATCCACATCCTTTGGGGAGGAGCCTATGCCCTAAGGAGTGCAGACTACACTACCATTTGGCCAACAAAAATATCCAGTCTGTATCTTTACAAAGTAACATGCCTTTAGTTTGGGGTCAACTGAAAGTTCGAGCAAGGGACCAGCTACTCACACACACAAACACATCTCTAATCACTGGTGTGGGTGATGTCACAAATACACCACATTTGGGGTAAAAAAAAATTCTGCATACCATCCCCCAATGTTAAACTCTCCCAAGCAGTGGGGTTCTGTCCCTGCAACCTGCTGTAACTAAGTGAGCTTGATAATTTCTACTTTTTTTTTTTTTTAAGGGCAAATAGTATTGAAGGCATTCTTCACTAAATGTTTTGAGTGCTCTATGCCATGTAAAGTATGTCTCTGTGTTTCTCTCTCGCTCTTTCTCTCTCCTCCTCCTTGTTCTGAGGCGAGTTCATCCGAGCCCTGTATGAGTCGGAGGAGAACTGTGAAGTGGACCCCATGCGCTGCTCGTCCTCCACGCTGGGAGACCACCAGGCCAACCTCAGGATGTGCTGTGAGCTGGCACTCTGCAAGATTGTCAACTCTCATTGGTGAGTATAACAAACCATGCGAAGTGAGCTCCCTTCTCAATGGGATTTGTTAGCCGTACCTGTTTCTATCCAGTGTTGCATCTGTCTTGGGGTAGGGTCAAGGATTTTGCTTTCCTCTTTGTGGGGAGAGTTTGCCAGGACACCACTTACCCCAAGGAATGTTTTGGGGGATGGAGGATAGAACAAAACCTATATCAACGACCAGGATCATCAGTGGGTGACACCAACCAAGTGTCACCTTTATGAGTCTATTTCTTTGCATGCCACTAGCAGCACCATTAATCAACACCAAAAACGTAGCTTGGAGTTATCAAGCAGCAAACCATTGGCTCTAAAGTCATTGAAGGTGGGGTGTGCATGATGAGGGAGGCGTGTTTTTCTGGCTGCGGGTCCACCCAAAGGATACTTTGGAATCAGTTTAACAATGTACTCATCTGTCTTTCCATGGCACAGTTACCAATCAATGGTAACAGCACACTACTATATGACACAGTATGCACACAGAAGCCACTCTTGGATATGTCTATTGCAATTTTCTGAAATTCTTGGTCAGCATGTTTGGTATATTGCTTTCTGCAAGGAATCTGTAGTTTACCTTTGGTACCCTGGCAAGAACAGAAACACTTACCTCGAAGAAAGTGTTATATGTGTAATAACTCCCCAAACCAAATTTATAGTACCAGCATATGGTGGACAAAATATTGTGATACAAAAATATTGTGGCCACAGTGAAGATTATGTAACTATAATGAAGGTAAGTTAATACAGGTATGTTTACTATAGTTAATTCTATGTAAATGCAGCTTGATGAAATGCACTGTGTAAGCAGCTCTGGAGTTAAGAACAGTAAATCTATACTCCCCTTCAAAGTATTGTGGTTCTTGATATCGAGACCAAATTATTTTTGCATTATGATATTCCTGGTCTCGGTATTCTGACGTTCAACCCAGGCAGCAACAGTTTGGAAATAATGACCCTAAGTGGTCCAGATCACGGTGTTTAATAAGACTAAGTTTAACTGTCAAAAGGTCCAAAATTATGAAAATCCTATACACAGATCAAAAGTTATAAATTGAAAAAATGCTCTTTGGAAACCATTCAATGCTTCCTGATTGTAAAAGTGAAATAAATGCCTAAGTGTCTTCCATGCAGTTGGCTGGACTGAGGCTTCCTCTGTGACCGAAGCACGTGGTCAAAGACCCTGAGAAGAAGAAGAAGCACAGGAATTGCATCTGGATGGAGTTTGCATGGCCCAGCCCCACTAAGCCACCTATTTGCACACGATACAGAAATCATATTCTCACTCCTTACTTTCTTGTCCCTTGGACTTGTCTTAGATTGGTAAAGTCAATGGGAGTCAATATATTCCTTCATTTGAGGTCCTCTGTTTTCCCGCTTGGTCCTTCTTCTTTCTCGCTTCCTACCTTAATCTTCTTCCCTCCTCATTCCCTGGCTTTAATTTCCTCCACTAGAACCTCTGGCCTTCTCCTAAGCCCCTCCATGCAGATGTAATCATTTATCATGGCAGCAGTCACTGCAGCAAGGTACCAAAGTCTGTAAATCTGAGCAAGATCCACCCATAAGTCCTATTCACTATGGCCAAACTACTGATGAGCAACCTAGCAGTCAGTAATTTAGAGTCCTGAAACAGCTGACTAATTTCACTTCTTCCCCACAGGCCAAAGTTTTAAACTTCACCAGAACCTTATACAATATACTTTATAGCCCTCTGCAGTGAGCTATACCAGTCGTTAAAGGCCTGAGCCGAAGGCGAAAGCCTTTAACAAGGGACCAGTCCTTTAATGACCAGTGTAGCCGTGCTACGGCGGGCTCTAAGGCTATTAGCACATTCCGCCCAAGAGGCAAGAATGTTCTAATTAGTAAAGTAAAGGCCTCATGGAGCCCGAAGGGGGTTGAAATCCCCTTGGCGTCCCCGAGTCCTTTGTTCACAGCTGTTGCTGTGAAGGACAACATTGGAATGTTGATGCTCAGGGCTTTTACCGGCCATTAGAAGCTGAGTCACTCCTTTGTCTCCAATGGAGCTCCCAACATCCCTGTGTTCTCATTTCCCATAGAACACGGCCTGGTTTTCTTTGGGCTAAAGTGTAATCATATTCCCGGTCTACATCTCTGATATCTTAACTGATACACCTATACCTAGAACCCAAAATCTGCCGACAAGCACCTCGTAACTCAGACCGCCCTGTGCGGCTCCTGATAGTGCATCTTCCACCAGCTAGCAACCTCACACTTCCAGCTGCCATTAAAGTCCACCCTTCTCTCAAGGCACTCAAAACACCTCTTGGAAAAGACTTCTGATACTTGAAATCTATTCTTACGCATACCGACACTGTTGCTTGTGTTAATAAAGGAACACAAAGTTCAGTGTAACATTTTTTAAAGTTAGGTAAACAACCAATATAAATTAAAACTTAAAAGGTAAAGTTAAAAATGCAGGGAACTGTTAAAATGTCAGCTCTCCTATATTTAATCCCGTGCTAGGAATTTGGAAATTCTGTACAACAGTTGTTCTTAACCTGTGGTCCGGGCACCCCCAGGTGTCCGCTACATCTACTCAAGGGTCCGCAACTGTTTAGAAAATTAAACATGATTAGCAGATTAATACAAGAAATATGCAAAAAAGAAAAAAAATGGAAAAGTAAGAGTTCTAAAACGCTCTGCTAATGGGAAGGACTTTGAAACTGGAAGCTAAAAACTAACTTGCTACCTTGCCTTGTTCAGAGGGAGCAGCAGAAGTACAAAACCAGAATGGGGGATTGGTGGCCTCAGTTGAAGCTGCAGTGGTGTGTGCCGGCACAGAGGGCACGCATCAAGAGCAAACTGGACGAAGTGGTGCGCTAGAGTCCAGCATGCTGCTTTGTCTTTAAAAAAATAAAACTCAAATTGGAAAGCTTTTCCACTAAAATTTCAATTTCCACTCATTTGTTAGTGAGGTAAATAAAATAATCCATAATTTGTGTTTTTGATGGATGCGTATGTACTTTTGTGTAATGTTTTGAGGTTCAAATCATAGTAATTGCTCCGGCGCGGTTCCAGTAATGATTCAGTGGCATCCGCAGAAGTCAGCAGGTTAAGAACCACTGCTGTATTACACTTAAGAGAGCACTTAGGTTAGCGGTGTGAGATGCTATAGAAGACCACTGGGTCTCTGGACCGCTGCAGGAGTTGAAGCTGAGAACACCCAGGTCTAACACTGTTTATGGATTTGACACCTTGTTGCAATGACAACCATGGTTTCCTCCATTGGGATGACTGTCATGGAGAGTAGAGCCCCTTGACTTTCGGCTGGGTTGAACGTCAAAGTTTCCCCCCGCCACCTTCAGTGCGTAGGAGGTTCCAAGTAAACTTAATTATTTTTGGGATGGTAGTCCTCTTTTCCTGGCTGTCACAAGGTGCATATCCCCTTGTAATGAATGGGATGAGAAAATCTATTCAGTCCTCCTTTCATCAGTGAAACAGAAAGTGATGAAGTTTGTTCCTGGAGTTGTGTAACTGTGATTGTGACTTCCTTTTGTCTTTCACTCTTTCAATTTCTGGAACTTTCTTTCTCTTTTCCCCTCTTCCAGTGTTTTCCCGAGGGAACTCAAGGAGGTGTTTGCCTCTTGGCGGATGCGTTGCACTGAGCGGGGGAGGGAGGACATTGCAGATCGCTTAATCAGCTCCTCGCTCTTCCTCCGTTTTCTTTGTCCGGCCATCATGTCCCCCAGCCTTTTTGGCCTCATGCAAGAGTACCCAGATGAGCAGACGTCACGCACATTAACACTCATCGCAAAAGTCATCCAGAACCTGGCCAACTTTAACAGGTAAGCCACTTTGGAGTCAAGGATGTCTGCAGTTAAGGGCCAGATCTCTCTGGTACCTTACTCTTCAACTCAAACTGTGATTGGTCCACAGCCAAGGGAAAGAAGGGGCTGCATTGGTTGGTATACTCCACTGGCAGGTTACAGCTGGTAGAGCTCCAGCAAAGGACAGTGGGAACACTGGTGTGGTAGGTGGAGTTTACACTGTGCACATGTGAAAGATAGAGGGCATGGGATTCTTAACCTGTCCTAGAATAGATGCCGGATGAATGTACACCGAAAAGACTTTCAGACTCTAAAGGGTATACTGCCTTTAGTGCTGTGAAGGGCATAGTCGGTGAATTAAGGCATTAAGTGAACTTGGTGAATGAAGCCTGGGTGGGTGAACTGTCCCCATCTGAGGACATTGGTTCATGGACATGTTTGCTGGGTGGGAGGCAGGAATGGGTTGGCTGATAACAGAGGTTTGACACCCTCCATACAGGAGAGAATGGTTGGGTTAAAACAGGCCAGAGGTGTGGATGGTAAGCCGTGCTAAAAGGGTTGACTGTACATGATTGACTTATGAGTAGGTAAATTGCTTCAGTACAGTGAGGTTGGATGGATACATTTGATATATCCTGTAAGAGAGGTCCTGGTTGACTATAGCCCACACATGTTCTTAATCAGCTCCTCCGAGCACACGGATGTGCATCGTGGGGGAAATCATTCACAAGGTTTGGGAACCCTCTTTCCCCATGGTACAGGTGGAGGTCCCAACCCTCAGGTGCCCTCATTCAGCCCAGTGAATATCTGTGGATAGATTCAAGGGCCCCTCTTCACAGTATTCATGGGGAGGGTTCAACAAGTTGTGTTATCCCACTGACAGGAATGAAGTGTTTTAAAGTGAATTGTCTCCATGGGCCCCTTTCTTTATCCGCCCTCCCCTTCAGCTCTGTTTTTCCTAACTTCTTCTGCCTGTCTCAGGCCTCAAGCTCACCCCAAGGGGTAGGGAGGTGCTTGCTGTGCAGGACCTCTGCACTCATCCTGCTCCATGTTCTCTCAGTAGGTTTGGCAGTAAAGAAGAGTACATGTCCTTCATGAATGAGTTCCTTGAGTTGGAGTGGGCAAGCATGCAGCAATTCCTCTACGAGATTTCCAACCTGGACACCTCTACGAACAGCAGCAGCTTCGAGGGCTACATCGACTTGGGTCGGGAACTGTCCACACTGCACGCTCTGCTCTGGGAGGTCATGCCGCAACTCAGCAAGGTAAATAGACCATTAGAGACTAAAAGAACCTTGATCAAGAGCCCCAGGTCCTGTCCTAAGAGGCCTTCACAGGTAAGCAAGGCGATGATAATGAAGAGAGCACACCCAGAAGGGGATTTTGGGACTTTGGAGGCAGAAGAGGCAGAATAAAAGAGTGAGAATCCGTTTCCCAAGGCTGAGGTCACTAAGGCTTTATTAGTGTATTCTGTATACCTGGAGGAGTCCTTGCTCAGCCAAGGTCTCGACTTCCCTGCAAACTAATTTCCTGTTCCTGTTTCTTTCTCACAGGAAGCTAAGCTGAAGCAGACCACTCACCTTCTTGTGACCTTTTTTCTGTGATCAAATTACAGGCTTCTTTCTGCCTCTAGAAAAGGAGAAACTTTAAGCTTTCACTCACCTTCTTTGTCACCTATCTTCCTAGTTTTTTGTTTTAGAAATTCAAGATAAAATGTGCTTTCTGTCCAGTGTTCCGTATTTTGTTTCCCTGCACCTGGAAGCCTTGCAGCAGCTGTGTATCTGCCTCACCTTCATATCAGCATATTTACTGTTCCTCACTTTTGGAAAACCAGGAAGAAGCTGTGTCTTTGGCCCATCGTCTTTCATGGCCTAATTTACTACTTCTCTCTCCCAGGAATCCCTGATGATGTTGGGATCTATGCTCACATCCACTACAACGTCATTTCCTGCTTCTCATGTCCCAGGAAACTAGACAGAAGCTAGATCTTTTTCATTCCTTCTGTATAACCTAATTTCCTGTTTCTTTCTCCCAGGAAGCCATGATGAAGCTGGCCCCTTTGCCCCGCCTCCTCAATGACATCAGCGTAGCTCTCAGGAACCCTCACATTCAGCGCCAGCCCAGTCACCAGGGCGAACGGATCCCACCCAAACCCATCATCTTCCGGGGTCCTTCATCAGACATGCAGTCATTCATGGTCCGCGATATGAACAGGTGAGCGACATTTGGGAACAGTTTCACAGGCCATATTTAATGGGCACTGTTTTGTTGGGCTCTATGGGTCAAGCTGTGTGTATTGCTTGTCTGTCTTCTACCTACTCACTGATGACACACTAAAGAGATGAGACTTTAGTTATTTGCTGAACTTCCAGTGGGAGGTTTCATATCTCAGCCCTACTAGCAGTTTGTTCCACAGCTCATGGCCAAGGATGAAAAATTGTGGCTTCCCAAGGAGCTGCACTCTACTCAGGGCCTACCACATGCAGACCTTAGATTTCTGGTGGGCTTCACTGGGCAACCATCTGTTAAGGATAATTTGGGGCTAAACACCAGACCCATTTCTCCCCTTGGGCTGAGTTGCCATTTACCAGTGCTTAGATGCCTTGATTAGGGTTAACTTTAGAGTTTGTGGTACATTTGATTTCATTTAATTGAAATCAGGGTTAGGGTTGGATTTAATTTAATTTACAGTAACCAATAAAGTTGGCATTCTTTTTATGTGCATGATAAATCCATGAATTCAAATTCACGTACGTATCAGGAAATTTCAATACCATAGTCTTTCATTACCCGACTAATGTTATGTTGTGTCATATTTATTTTTAGCACAACACCTTCCCTAAAGGCCCCTTGTGCTTTAGAAGAAAACAACATTTTTTTACTCATAGCGCTACGAACCACTCCTATGAGATTTTTGGAACATTTCATTTAAGTATGAGACGTACACAAGGAAAAAAGTACAAGTAAACAACACATCCAAATTCGAATATATACCCTCGAAATCTCAGCACTAACACACTTCACGTTTTTATTACATAAAAAGACATAATTCGAGTAAAAAATAACTAGTTATCGTAGAAAACAGAAAAATTAAAATAATGCATACAAATCACTGATGGTTACCCTAAAAAATAACAAAAATAAAATTATGCATATAAATCATTGAAAGCTAGCCTTCACCAGAGCAAATCATTGACAGTTTCAATTCCAGGTAGTTTCATCCTGTGATACGTCACCTTCTTGTATTTAGCAAGCATTTGTAAATCCAACATCTGAACTTCCACTCTTAGGATGTGCTTCATCTATACTCTTTCTAACTTCATATTTTAGACATACCTAGACCCATATTTAAAATTGATGTGTTTGTGTGCCGGGTGTCGGCTCAAAGAACAGTGCAGAGGAGGGTGCCCTGCCATTACGGACACCCCAATGTTCCTTCTGACTTCTGCTTCCTGCCATCATTTTAACTACATTACCGAGACCTACTCTACTCCAGAAGTAGCATCTGTACTTAAAATGTTAAAGGTGTGTGTAATTTAGCATTAGAAGTAGATAAAGTCAGTTATTTGTTACTTATTTGAGTATAGTTTAGCTTCACAATATGTTTTAATTTAAGTTAGTGCAGTATAGAATAAGAACAATTTACTGTAAATTACTTTAATTTTAGATTCGGATTAGTAACAGCTCAGTGTATTGTAATGGGTAGGGGTAGCCTTATGATTATAATAATGTTACTTATTAAGTTTATTTAACCTAAATTACTTTATTTTAATTTTAGGTTACGGTTACAGTCGGTATGAAATGTCATTTAGGATAAGAGCTAGGCTAAGCATTTGGGTTAGAATATTGTTTTTATTTATTCATTCAGTGGCCAGATTTAGAGTTAGTATTAGGATTAGGGTTAATTTTAGAGTTTGTGGTACATTTGATTTCATTTAATTGAAATTAGGGTTAGGGTTGGATTTAATTTAATTTACAGTAACCAATAATGTTGGCATTCCTTTTAAAATAGTTACTTTTTTGCTTAATTTAATTTAAGGTTATGTTTAGTGTATTGGTTATGGTTCTGTTTAAATTTTGGTTAGGCTTAACTTAAGGTTGCAGTTGAAGTACGGGCTGTGGGTTGAATAAAAGGTAATGTTAAAACAGTCAAGTAATGGTGAAGAAGTTTTGGTACCCAGAAGTAACATGGTTAATGGCCTACAACCACAGGTGACACCTGGTGCCATTTCTCGCTTCAAAATTGTAGCTATACGCTACCCTTCCATTAAGGTGTAAAGAAAATAAAGGCCTTTATTATAGTTACTTTGTGAGAGAAGGAAAATGTAAAATCCATCTGAGTTGCTTGAAATAAAAGTCATTGCTTTTAGTCACAGCTGCAGGTTGGAGGACAAAGCAATTTCTGGACTGATAGACATTTGAAGATTTCTCACCACTGCAGTGAGCGTCAGAAACACATACCCTTGTAGAAGGTGACAGCCTGCAATAATGAAATGATGCCCCTCCTCCGTCATTAAGATTTCGGATCCAGCGGGGTAGGTCATCTGTCCTCCACCACCTCACTGTAGCAAGACTACATATCTGCTGAACGTGGCCAGCACACTTCAGACCAGGAGTTAGCTCCACTCTTTGGCAGTCAGCCCTGTGAGAAGCCAAGCTGCCCCCTGCACAGGCAGTGCAGTGGTGGAAACACTCTACCTCACAGCAGCAGCACCTGGTCTCACTTTCTCAAGAACAAAGGAGTTGGTCAAGCTAAGGTGTGAAACAAAACCCTACAGCACCCCACACTGCACCATTCAGTCTAGGCAGTTGACTCGAAAGGTGCGGACGGCAAGAGAGGACTTAATCTTCTCGAACGTTATCCTTTCACCAAGCCCAAAGAGATGCTGTAAAGGCAGAGGATGGATCGCAGTATCACAAGACACCAACACCCTTATGGGAGCAGCTCTCTGCCAACTCCACTGTCCATTACTGGTCCTACATGCACAAGCCAGGTAGTAGCACTCACTGTGCAAAATGATTTCTGCAGGATTTTACACATTCAATGTGTTTGTGAAGTTGGTGTAGCTAAAAAAAAACTCTCAAAGTTGTTGAAGTCGACCCTCAACAAGGCTGCACAGCACTAAATCACACTCAGGAAAGAGCGGATCTAGTGTAAGTTACTATCAAGAAAATAATCCCCCACTAAGCAAACTCAATCAATCAAACAGGAGTTATAGAGCGCCGCTATTCACCCATGAGGGTATCCAGGCGCTGAGCGCAAGGCTGCCTGGGTGGAATCAGTTGAACAGCCGAGTCTTGATTCCCTTCCTGAATTCTTGAAGAGAGAGTGAGGTCCGGAGGGGGACGCTGTTCCAGGACCTCCGTAGGAGAAGGAGCATCCTCCACTGTTGCTTCGGCAGATGGAAGGGGGGCGTGATTGGGAGGGGGAGGCGGGGCGCTGGGTCTGGAGGGAAGGTGGAAACTCAGGCAGTGGTTGATGAATGCTGGTCCTTGATTGTGCATGGCTTTGTAACCGAGGGTCAGCTTCTTGAATTGACATCTCTTTTGGACGGGGAGGCAGTGGAGTTTCTTGAAGTGTGGGATGATATAGGTTGGTTTGGGGTAGGTCTTTCACAAAAATCTAACATCATAGAGTCAGTGAAAAACAGGAGTTTCCCCCGATGTACAAAAGTTATGAAGAAAAGGGGGGAAAATTATAGGGATAGGCGCTAACAGAATATCACCAAAACATTTCTTTAACAATAGATAGTAAATATGGTGCTCCCGAACGGAGGGTCCTCCCAGCATCTCCAGTGTTTCTCCAATAGGAAAAACCAAACTGATTCAAAAGCCAGGGCACTCGTATGAAATAAGATAAGAGTCTGTGCAGTTAGTTTCTTAGTCTTCGGAGAATCAATATATAATCCAAACAGAGTTAAAGTTCAGTGTCTTTATTCTTGTGCGAGGTTTTCATACATGTTCATTAATCTCATTGACTTCCTCAGGGCAAAGTATAAGTAAAGTGTTAACATGAATAGATGGCTTATCCTAATCAAGTAAAAGTCTCCAAGATAATGTACGATCAATAGAGAAAGAGTAGTGGGAATCACGTGACGGGGGCAAAACACTATTATCCCCGAGTCTTCGTGAGGGAGTACTCATAAGTCAGCACGTGTAGATCCAAAATCTTTTACTGTGTGATCTATAAACAAAACAGTTCTTTTGGGTAAATTCTTGTGTTTGGGGCACTGTGTCTTGCTCCCCGATAATTAAGCTGGCGTGTATGTAGAGAAAAGGGACGTGTAAGCCCTCTGTCTCATTTAGAAGTATAAGGTATAGAAGAGACACAGAGTAAGGTCTCAGAAGTGTGTGTGAAACTCCTCGGCATGACGGGAAAATACTTTGCCCTGAGGAAGTCAATGAGATTTATTTCTCGGAGACGAAACTCATGTTGGCTGTTGGATGCTGTTGTGATGACCACATATGGAATCTTTCTGATGTGATGAACATGTATGAAAACCTCGCACAAGAATAAAGACACTGAACTTTAACTCTGTTTGGATTATATATTGATTCTCCGGAGACCAAGAACCTAACTGTACAGACTCTTATCTTATTCCCCCGATGTACAGTTGAGCAGGTGTTTGTAATCTGCACATGTGGAGGTGTTTATAGTTTGATACGTTAGGGCACAAGCTTTTCTTTGGGTTCTATGCCACGTTTGAAAAAACCCAACATCCACAACTTTGAATTTAGGAATCATCTACTTGCGGCTTCTCCGCTGGTGACAACCCTTCACTGGTGATCCCTCCTGCCACGAGATCCAAGGCCATAGCCTGACAATTCTAACTAATAGATTCCCCTGAAGAAGTTGAAATCAAGAACTTAGCTCATTCAATATGCAGCTGCTGTTGGCGACCATTGAGACCCAAGTGACTGACTAGGTGAAGGCGCGTCGCAACCCTGGCTAAGCGAGGAGCTGAAACATAAAACAAAATGAGCCTCATTACAACTTCAGCGGTCTTTGCCAAATACTGCTGAAGCTGCGGGGCGCCAGTATACCGCCATTTCTGGTGGTATATCTGGCACCCTATTTCGACTTTTCCGCTGGGCCAGCAGACGGTAACAGTGTTACCGTTCGTTGGCCCAGTAGAAAAGTCACATCAACATTGCAGCCAGCTCGTAATAGAGCCGGTGGCAATGTTGATGTGCAGCAGGTGCAGTAGCACCCGTCGGGCATTTCACAAAGATCAGGCAGTGAAAAGCGCGATAGGGCTGTGTCTGGGGGCCCCTGCACTGCCCATGCACGTGCATGGGCAGTGAAGATGCCCCCCCAGGGGCACCCTGAGTCCCCCTTACTGCCAGCCTTTCCATGGCAGAGTTTACCGCTGTGGCCAGTCTGGCGGTCGGGGACTCATAATCCCAATGGCAGCGGTGCTTGTAGCGCTGTCCTGGGGATTATTACCGCGAGGCAGAAGCCTGGCGGTATAGTGGAGGGACGGGCGGTATGGCCGTGGCTAATGAGCCACAGTCTTAATAGCTGGCTGAACACCACCAGCCTGTTGCCGGTGTTACTGCCAGCTTACCGCCGGCCACCAGGGTCGTAATGAGGCCCTATTTATTTATTGTTTAATCTTTCAGCTGCTGGCTCAGCCAGCAGTGCTGGGAGGGGCGGGGCTAGGCCACGGGAGGTGGTAGGGTGGAGGAGGAGATAGTGCACCTAAGTGCGCATGTGTGTTTGACCGGCCGTCTCAGGCTAAACTCACATGCGCTCTTAGGTTTCTCCAGCCCGGCTGTGCTTAACAGCCGGGCTGGAGATACTGCACAGACCCCAGGGTTGTGTCTAAGCAACAGCCCAAGCCACTCAGACCAATCCTGATGCTGCTTTCATGCTAGGTTTAGCATAGATGCAGCACCAGGATTGCTGGGGAGCCTGTGGATCGAGGCGGCAACGACGGCAGTAGGTAAGCTGCCGTCGCTGGACTGACTTTAAATGTGCTCTACAAATACCATATATTTCACTGCCTATCCTAAGCACGTCCATAAATCACCTCACAGGAGCTCTCAGGTGTTTTAAAAGAACATTTTAGGTCAGTGGAGCATCTCAAATTGTTTAGAGAAGTGTTTAACTTACTGTGGGTCCGGAGCAGATTTTTGGTGGTTGTCCGAGCAGTAAACAAAGATACTTGTGAATTCTGTGTTTACCTTGTCATATTTGCCAGTGCTTCAAAGACAGAGGTCATATGTCAGGCTGTGTCTACTAACAATTTGCTGCAAGATTGGTTTCACTTTTAAAGGGCATTATGTGACAGTATTGCCTAAGTATAGGGAATGTGAAAGGAAAGGCAGCAGCACAAAACGTAAATACCTGTGAATGAACTGTATGCATTCAACAGTTAGGAAAGCAAAAATTGCGCATATTTTGTTTGTAGTTCAGAAATGTGCTGGAAACGCAGATTTTAATAGGATCAGAACAAACCAAGACACTTTACTTGGTGGTACACAAATAATAAATATTCACAGAAATTCAATTTCCATGCATTATCATGTATTTGTCTATTGATAAAACTGTTTTCTGTGCAAAGATTTTGGTCATTTCAAAGGAAATGTTGTCTGTAAATGACAGTGGCCACCACACAGTGCTTTAGTTACATTAAAAAATTGCCCCTCCTCCAGCGGCAGGTCCTCCGCTATAGCGGAGGAGCTTCACCCCCCCCCCTCCCGCCAGCAGCAGGTGAAAACCTTTTGAAGAAAATGATAATAAACTGTGTTTATTATAATTTTCTTGTAAAGGGGTGAGGCCACGGGCTGTGACGAGCACTGAGGGGAAGTGCACAGCACTCCCCCACAGTGCGCATGTATGTTTTGGCTGGCCAAACACACATGTGCACTGTGTTCGCTCCAGCCCGGCACTGTGTTGCCGGGCTGGAGAGAGCAGGCACAGGCTCCCAGTCTGCCTGGGAGCGCCCTGGCTGGGTGCTCCCAGCCAATCCTCACGCTGCTCTGAGCAGCGTCAGGATAGGCCGCAGGGCAGGCTGGGAGCCTGTGCCTGCCTCCAGTGACCAGCAAGAAGGAGCGGCAGAGTCATGGCAAGGCAGGTACATTTTTATTTTATTCTTTTTATTTAAAGTTTATTCTCCCACCCCATCCCTGCAAACTGCCCCGCCGCAACGGCCCTCCTCATCCCCATTAAAGGTAGGGGGATCGCAAAAGTTTGTTGTTATAAAAGAGTCTCATGGTTCTAAAGGTTTCGGCATCCCTGCTTTAGAGGGCACCGGGTCCAGCAGAAACCAAACTACAAAAATTTTTTATATGACAATAATGTGGCAGAGAGCAGCATGTAAACAGTACATTACTAAGATACAGGTCTGAACGCTGGGATTTTCCTAAAGAGAGTATAACGATATATTTGATGGATATGAGCACATTCCCTAACTTCCATCATATTAATACATAAACATACACAAAAATTTGTCACGTATTTTTGTTCCCCAGTAATAGGCAGAGGACCACTGTTATTCTTTCCGCTCAACCTGTCCCCATCTCAGTAAAGATATTTGGCCATTGTGTGTCTGTGAATCTCCCAGAAGCTGATGGAAAAAAGTTGGGGGGAAAAGTGACACAAAAGAAGGAAGGTGGATTTTATTATGCTGAAACCTATTTACTTGTCAGCAATCAAACTCTTAGGGGGTCATTCTGACCCTGGCGGTCATGGACCGCCAGGGCCAACGACCGCGGAAGCACCGCCAACAGGCTGGCGGTGCTTCCAGGGCAATTCTGACTGCGGCGGTAAAGCCGCGGTCAGAAAAGGGTAACTGGCGGTTTCCCAACGGTTTTCCCATGGGGATTCCGACCCCCTTACCGCCATCCTGTTCCTGGCGGTTTTCACCGCCAGGAACAGGATGGCGGTAACGGGTGTCGTGGGGCCCCTGGGGGCCCCTGCACTGCCCATGCCACTGGCATGGGCAGTGCAGGGGCCCCCTATCAGGGCCCCATAAAGATTTTCAGTGTCTGCTTTGCAGACACTGAAAATCGCGACGGGTGCCACTGCACCCGTCGCACCCCTTCGACTCCGCCGGCTCCATTCGGAGCCGGCATCCTCGTAGAAGGGGGTTTCCCGCTGGGCTGGCGGGTGGCCTTCTGTCGGTCGCCCGCCGGCCCAGCGGGAAAGTCAGAATGACCGCTGCGGTCATTTGACCACGGTACGGTCTTCTGGCGGTTCCCTGACCCCCTTAATGTGTGTTAATCGCCCCTTCATTTTCCCGTGCCCAGTTGTGCATGTGTGAAGCGGTCAAGTGGCCGGTCTTGTTTTAATGCACCCCTGAGAAGTAGCTTATGCAACACAAGATATGGTGTAAGAATGTGACATACAAAAGGGTCCCGCTGTTGTTCTCAAGTACAAAATGCCCAGACATGGTCATCTTCACATTTTCCCCATTTGAAGCAAAGTTTCTGCTTGTGGTAGAAATGAACAGAATGTTTTGAAATTGTGCCTTTAGATGTAATGATCTTTTCGTTGATACAGTGATATGCTCTAGATATTTGCTTGATCGGGCTTTTTTTCTTCCCAATGCCTCCGCAGCTCCATCGACATGAACCGCCTCCCCTCACCCACCAAGGACAAGGCCTTCTTCATTCCACGCCCGCCACTGGCTCGCTCCTCGCCGGCCTATTGCACCAGCAGCTCAGACATCACCGAGCCCGACCAGAAGATGCTGAGCGTCAACAAGAGCGTGTCCATGTTGGACCTGCAGGACAGCCGCATGAACAGCATCTCCAACCTGCACGCAGTGGGTGACATGCTGAACAGCAGCCAGGCCTCCATTACCGGTGCCGTGGGTCTACGGCACAGCCGACTATCTCAGGGCAGTGGCTCCAGCATCGCAGCTGGCCTGCGGCTCAGCCAGATGGGGGTCACCACAGACGGACTGTCTGCCCAACAGCTCAGGATCCCCCTCTCCTTCCAGAACCCGCTTTTCCACATGGCGTCAGATGGGCCGGCCAGCCACCGGCCTGATCCCAACATGGACGCCTTTGCGCCATTCCATGGCTACAGTAAAAGTGAGGACCTGTCCTCCAACAAGCACATCCTCCATAGCCACAGCTACAGTGACGAGTTCACGCGGCAAAACTCTGAGTTCACCAAGCGCCAGCTCTCGCTTCAGGACAATCTGCAGCATATGCTATCCCCTCCACAAATAACCATAGGGCCACAGCGGCGGCTGGAACAGCCGCCACCACCCCCACTACAGCGGGGAAAGTCCCAGCAATTGACGGTCAGTGCTGCACAAAAGCCACGGCCTTCCAGTGGAAACCTGCTCCAGTCCCCTGAGCCCACGTATGGGCCACCTCGGCCGCGCCAGCAGTCAGTGACCAAGGAGGCACCGCAGTCCCTGAAGCCATCCATCACCAAACAGGTGGGTACCATGGCATTCAGAGCACCCCTGGCCAAGTGATGAAGGAAAGAACAGAGTGGAAGGCAGAGTTCTCATCACTGAAAAAGGAAGGAAGATCTGGGCAGAGAAATTGGATATCATCAATAGGTGTCAGAACAGAAGCCACAGGAGGGAGGACAGTGCCAAAGTGGTGAAGTCTTTACCAGAGAACTTTTCAAAAATCTGTTGAGTGTTACAAAAAGACATGCACCGTATTTGTAAGTCCACAGTCTTAGGATGAAGTGGTAGGGTGAAGAGGTTAATGCCTCACTAGAGATCTCACACTGCTGGGAAGGTGGGTGGCAAACATAAAAGTGGTAAGCAGGTGGATATCACATTAGAGAACCCCTGGTCATTGAAAGGGAGAATGGTAATTGTCAGAAATCTCAACAGAGCCAGAAGTCCATCTCAGTGGCAAAAGAGTGGGATACACGATCTGGTGTGGAAAAGAGGTTGCAGTTCAGACAAAAGAATAATGACCAATTAGTGAATAACTTACTGGAGAACACTCAGGTGTGAGACAAAGATGTCTCACCTCACCTGAGCACTGGTCTCATCTGGAAGTGGGTATATGCATGCCTGAAAGATGAAGGAGTGATGACCAGGTACATAGTTTCACCACTCATTCGAGAGGAGAGTGTGAGAATAACGCAACACGTTGAACATGACCATTGCGTGTAGGGTGCACGAGTGATGAGGAGTGTCTGTGGTATCAGAAATTTACAGAGGCCAAGCAGCAAGGAAGGCAGGATTAAAAGCATCCAACAGAACACAAGGAGGAGGAGGTTACAGAAAAAGTTTCATACTTTACCAGTCAGAGAGCCAAAGGCGAGGAAAGAGGTGAGGTGGACTGTGCCTCCTCAAAGAAGGTATTGGTGATCAGAATATATTTAATTACTACTGAGCAGTGGAGAGACCAAGTGGCTACTACTTTTTATTACCAAACAATGAAAGAAGAGAGATAGTGAAAGGGTTGTACATGTGGAGACAAGGGTAGGAGAGGCTAGAGGTTACGCTGATGTAGAGGTGAATTTAGAAAGATAGGCATGTGAGAACCAAGAACCAAAGTCAAAGATGTGGGAGAGACAGAGGAGTTAAGTAAGTGGAGGTAAGTAGAAGGAGTGGGGAGGGGCCTTTCAGGTATGTGTAAACGTTACAAATACGTAGTAGCACTGGTAGAGTGGAGGTGGGAGACTCAGTGTAGGAGGAAAATAGAGATATGAAAACCAGAGAAATCAGGCAGGCGATGGACGTGAGTTGAGTCAGAGATGGAACGATGGGGAAGTTTGAGTAGTCAGGTATGCTGCGGTGTTACAGATGTGGGGAAGCCCGGTGCAGTAAATGTGTAAGTGCTAGTGGATGTGCTCTGTCTCACGCTCTCGCTCTAATCATGGTATGTATTTGTCCACAGCAATCACACCAATCCACGCTGAATCCGGTGACCCCCGCCTCAGAGCGTACTGTGGCCTGGGTCACGAACATGCCTCACCTTTCGGCCGACATCGAGAGCTCGCACATAGACCGAGAGGAGTTCAAGCTGAAGGAGTACTCTAAGTCCATGGATGAGAGCCGCCTGGAGCGGGTAAGGCCTAGCATGGTACCCTGTGACAAATGCAGGATGTGGTACAGGCCACTAAGAGGCTTGTCTCGCTCGCAACCGCTGTTTCTTTATGTGCTTTTTCTGTCCCATGCATGTGGCCCTCTTTATTGGTGCCTTATTACTGTCCTCCTACTGTGCCGTCACCAGTGTTTATACACATTAGTTACTTTATAATAATCATAGCAAAAGTATTAAACATCTCGGAAAGCTCAGTGGGACATTTATGGTAGCAATAAGAAAGAGAGAAGTCACAGTTCTGTGGGTGATATTTAGAAAGTTTTGTCCAAACTCCAAATTTGTTTACAGTCCCCCTTTAACATTCAGCAATAGGGTGGAATGTCACTATGCATTTGTGTACTCACGGTTCCTGTGATAAACAAGAATTCTTAATATACATAGGATAACGTGTCAACAGCACATGGAGACATAGTGCAACTTCCAGAAAGTATTTCAGGCGAAGTCAATATTTCAGGATAGTTTCGAGCAGATACAGCAACAACTTCATGCAAATACCATAAATGGTAATGGAGCCATACAAATAATTGAATGGGAGAGAAGATATAACCTCACACACAGCAATAGAAGTGGATGATCTCAACTCACAGATTCACAACTTCCAATCTTATAGGGAGGATTTAGAAACCATTAATGCAGAAATAATCCGAGAATGTTTGGAATCCCAGAAGACAAAGAAAATAATGTCTCTCAGCATTACCTAGCTGATCTCCTTGGTAAGACCTTCCCTTATCTGAAAGAATACAATTTTATCAAGGAGATACTGCAAGTCATTACACTTTGTTGTATAAGATTGTACACCCAGAGATATTCTCTATAGGAAGGCAGGACCTAAAAATCCAGTAATAGTGGACAACACTAGGTTCTTTTTCAGATCAAATTTTTCTCATTCCACACAGAGAAGAAGTGTCATCTGAGTAGTATGATAGATGACTTAAAGAGATGACAACAGAGGCGTTTCTTCACAAACCAAGAGAGCAGGTTGTTAACAAGGCTCAAAGAAAGCTACTCTTCCCTGAAGAATAAGCAGCAGCAGAATTCCAGAATGACTGAAAATGAGCACCAGACAGCACAAGAAGTATGATCAATGTCCCGGATACTACGTGCTTTTCAAAGACACACCATGTTTTAATAAAATGGAGGGCGGTTAAAACAATGGGCTTCATATCTCCATTACTCACGCTTCTGTTTTGAGAACAGCTCTCATAATAAACAACATGCAATGTACAGTAGGGAAAACTAAAACCAACAAAAGAGGAAGAAGGGTAATTGTTCTGGCATGTAGCAGTCGTTCACAGTTTAGCATTTGCTCATTATATAGCACAAAGATTGCTGTTCCTATGTTTTTTGGGAACTCACTGTTTAATTGTCCAGCTGATGAATTGTTATTGGAGAAGTCTTCAAATATACTAGACACAACTATAGAGGCTAAATAATACTAGGTTCACGGAGAGAATGAGGGAAACCAGACACAACATCAAAGACATGATGTCAGGGCCCAGTGTAATTGAAATATCGTGTCAAGGAAACCCAATGATAGAGGAATATACATTTTTTCTCTATTCCTCACCAAAAAGATTCACATAGTGACTTAATTTTAATGTATTGTTCACTAGCAGACACAACCTATTCTACAATTAAACCTACTATAGTCTCTGCCCATGCGTCTGTTTCTGCACACTTTCAAATAATGGATGACTAGACTGTATCTCGAAGTTGGACGTTTCCAAGGCATTTACCATTTAGAGACAATTTTAAAAGCTACATCAAGTCATCCGTAAAACTATTTTCCAATACAATGAAGACTTTGTGACTTACAAAATTGTGGGACTGTACAGAAGCGTATATCAGAGGCCTTGCCAGTGCCTTCTTTATTAAGTTCAGAAGGGACCAAAACTCAACAGAACGTCGTCTGGAAAATTGCACTTTTTTAGGCAAACAACAATCAAGGGCTCTAATTCATGCTACCAACAAGAAAACATGTTATAGCATCAAATAGAGGAGTAGAGGCCAGATTAAAGCTCTACACATTGTTCAAGTAGGACAGCCAGCCTTGAAATACAAGACCAAATCTTCGAGACAAGAAAGTTTCTCATCAACGTTTAGCATATATGCTGAAATAGCAAAGTAGTAAGACTGCTTTGTCCTGTCTAATGATTTTTAATTACCCAGGCATATTTCTTGAGAGTAGTACCAAACGTTTGCATATTCATCACAACTTTTACAATATTTGGAACCATTGCTAAATCCATGGATTATATCATGATAATCTCTATGCTGCAAACCACCAAAAATAATAAAAATCAGCCACTTTCAATGCTCTTCATTTCTGACTTCAATGGATTACCTCTGTAAGGAGGCTTTTTTTTTTTATAAAACTGCGCCCTTGCAGATTCCACAGCTACAGAAATTCTTGATGTTACGGTATACAGTGCTGCTTTCTGGTCTTGGTGGAGCCAGTTTTAAATGGTGCAGCAGCCGAAATGATTGTCAACTTCTTTCTACATTTTGCTGGTTTATTTTCTTTAATTGTTTTAAATCGTTACTAGGATAATGAATGGCCCAAAAACGGGAGAACATTTGGGGCCCACGGAATGATGCTTTTTCATTTGTTTAAAGGAGGAATAGATGACAGTGACACAAATTATAGGATTGAGAAGCACGTTGTATGTGGGGTGGCATGGTGGATCTTGAATGGGGTTCTTTGTGAATTTTGTGGTACGCTACCAGAATACTGAGTCCTATATCTCATGCTACGAAAATGTTGTAGTAAAAATAAGCGTATGGATATTAAGAAGGTAATTTATATGTAGGTTTACTATACTTAACTCCACAATTATGTAACTTGACGATATATTCATATCTTCAAAGTTCATAGGTGTTGTGTTAATCCTCTCATGTTTTTTAAATTACTGTGCACTTATCTCCACAGTAATTCTGTTGTCAATATTTTAGCCACAATATTTGGACCACATTCACAAAGCTAACTTACACTTTTGAGTAATTTATGGTAAGTTTATTAGTTCTTGGCTAGTCACAAAAATCCAAGTGTAAATTTACTACAAAAGTGTAACTTACGTTTCTCATCCAGAGTTTCCTCATCAATAGTTATAAGCACTGAATATTCCCGTCCCCCTTGCAGGGACCCCCAAACACACATTAAAAATATATTACCTAGTGGCAGTCACCACTAGGTAGATAGAATTAGCACCATGTTTCCATAGAAAAAGCATTTTTTGACTTGCCTATATCTTTTGTCCCGTTCGACGAATCTTCACAAAATTTTCCCAAAAAGTGCCCCAGTGATTCTTGTTGCGCACGGAAAGTTTCAGGGTGATCTGTCAAGCGGGGCTGAGAAAAAGGGGAAGAGGTAAAAAAAAGTTGCGTTTCCCATGTTAATTCCTATAGGACCTTTAGACACGACTACAGCCCGAACTATGTGATGAAATTACACCACATTTGCCAGAAAGCTAGCTTTCCGTACACATATTACACTTTTACTTATTTGAGGTAAATCTGTTTAGTAGTTTTTGAGAAATTAAACAAAATCCACATTTGTATATCTGTGATTGTGATGCTTTTGCAAAAAGTGACAAGCTTGTGCAGGGAAAAGCACAGCTTTGATTGTCTGCCAACACTCCAAACCAAGAGGTGTTGGCAGCCATCTTGGGACTCTGTTTCAGCCGAGTCCCACAATAAAAGTGTAAAAAAAACAGTAGGCTAGTCACCCTGACCTCTTAGCTCTGGTGCAGGGCACCCCCAAATAGAAACAAAAAACATTTTTTAAAAAACGTTTACCGCAAAATCGTCACAAATTTGCGGTAAAAAATAAAAATAAAAAAAAAAACAAGCCCACGCTTGTTTTTTATTAAGCCCCTGGGTGGGCCAGGTTCCGGGTCATGGTGTTTTTTAAATGGGGGACCTCCTGGCAACCCCACACCCCGGGAACCACCACCTCCCGGGGCATTTGCTAAAGTTGGTGCCGGCCGCATGGCCACCCTGTGTCCTGGAGACCACCACCTCCCCGGTCAACAAGATTTTTGTGGTGGAGGCCCGACAGCTTCCCCCACATCCCTGGGGACCACCACCTTTATGGTTTTTTTTATGTAATATGGTGTCGGGGGAAGGGTGTGCAGCCCTAGGGACCACCACCTCCATGGGGCATTTATCTAAGAAGGTGTGGGGGCCACGTAGTCCCTCCCTCCCCCGCAGCCCGGGTGGCCATAACCTCCATGGGTCATTGTGGAATTTTGGTGCAGCCCCACGCAGCTCCGGGGACCACCACCTCCTGGGGCAAATAATGAAAAAATCTAAAGGGAGTCCGTTTTGGACACACTATCCCTTGGATTCTCACTTGGGAGGGAGGCCACGCGGCTCCCCTCGAGGAGCCACTGATGGACGTGTGGACTGCCACTCCGCCGGGGCCGGCTTCTGCTATGCCCCAGGGTGCCCACCCCGGGACATAACTGTTTGCTTTGACAGCTGCAGCCAAGTCACAGCAAACATAACTCTGCTTTCTGACAGCGGGATCTGTTAAACAGGTCCCGCTGTCAGAAAGCAGAGTTTTCATCTGTATTCCCTGCACGCAAATATGCATGCAGGGAAGACATATGACAACATTGCTTGCTGAAGTAGGGAGCTGCTATTAAAAGTAGCTCCCTGCTTGCTGGAGCAATGTCAGCCCATGCAGGAGGCTGGAGCCAGCTTGGACTGTAGGGGAGGCCTTGAGGCTCCCCCCACAGACCCAGATAGTTTGTAAAGGGCATAAAAATGTAAACAAAAAAAAATTAGGTAGGCTAACGGTGAAGGTCACAGAAATTCACACTGAGAGTTGAGGGTTCAAGGCCAGGGGTATCCGTGGTCATTTCCCTCCTATAATTTATTTTCAACTGCAAATGTTTTAAGACTCATACTGAAAGGTGATTTTACTCTTTATGGACAAATACATTTGTTTTTTTCAGTTTGTGGAGACTTATCTCATTCTAAGTATATCATCCATCAAAGCCTAAAAACTCTCTCTCTCTCTCTTTCTCCCTCTTTCTCTCACTCTCTTTCAATCGATTTCTCCCACACACACCCACTCAGATCCTTTCACACACACAGACCCAGCCAGACACTCACACACCCACTAAGACCCTTGTGCACCCACTCACAGCCCCAGTCAGACCCTCATGCACCCACTCACAGACCCACAAAGACACTCAATCACTGACTCACTCATACACACACTCACTCACAGACTCACTGACACACTCATTCACCCACTCACAGACCCACGCACACACTGACGCACCCACTAAGACACTGATGCACGTACTCTCACATCCAGACAGAGACTCTCACAGCCACTCTCACCCCCAGATACACCCTCTTACACCCAGAGAGATAGGCTGCCACCAACTCCCACAGAGCATGGCCAAAGGGCCGCTACAACTGTAACTAACTATAACTCGTACCCCCGCTGTGCACCGTTTTTTCATCATAAACATTACTCCAAATATTACATTGATATAATCAATGATGTTATCAAGGATGTCTTGAGTGTTGTAATTTGTGGGGTAATTAGCAGAGCATGGCGAGGGTGCAAGTTATAGTTACCTTAGGGCACAAGTTATAGTTACTTGAGATAACTCTAACAGGTGAATTTCTATGTTTTTGTATGTTTCAAATGTGAGCCTAACTATAACGTCCCTGTAACCTTTGTTTTTTTCAGTGAGTTTCTGTTTTTTTAAATTCTATTTCCTAACTATAACATCCCTGTAACCCTTGATTTTTCCTCAGTATAAATATATATATATATATAGGTTACAGGAACGTTATATTTAGGCACATATTTTAAACATACAAAACCATAGAAATTCAGCACTTATAGTTACCTCACCTAACTATAAGTTGCACCCCCGTAATGCCCTCTTATGACCTCACATACTACATCACTTATGACGTGGTCAGTGACATCACTGATGACAACTCAAATTACATCATTAATGACATCATCCACTGAGTGTAAGTGGTTACATACATGTGTGAGTGGGAGTGGGCGCACAGGTGACTGGTTGCATGTTTGCTTGAATGGGTGAGTTACGGAGTGTGTTTGTCACTGTATCAGTGAGTGGGTGAGCCATTTCTCATATGAGTGAGTGAATATATCAGTAGGTTTTTGCATGAGTGTGTGGATGTGTTAGTGACTTTAGTAGAGAGTGAATGTATGTGTGAGTAGCTATGTCAGTTACTGACTGGGTGTGTCAATGTGTGCATTGCTGAGTGAGTGGGTACATAAGTTGCTGCATGGGTGAGTGAGTGGGTGTGTGAGTGGTTGTATGAAAGAGTTAGTGGATGCGTTAGTGACTGTATAAGCGAGTTAGTTGGTGTGTCAGTAACTGTATGGCTACGTAAGTGGGTGCATGAGTGACTGTACATAAGTGCCATCCTGTATTAGTGTCTGTATGGAAGAGTAAGTGGATGTGTGAGCAGTTCTCAGTAAATGAGTTAGTGTGTTAGTGTTTGCATTGGTGACTGACTTCATGTCAGTGAATGTACGGCTAACCCACTGGTTGTATCACAGAGTATCGCAGAGTCTGTATCACAGAGTGAGTGGCTGTGTCTGTGACTAGATAGCTGAGTGTGTGGGTGTGTGACTGGTAGTATGGGTGGGTGTATGGGTATATTAGTGGCTGTGTGGGTATGTTATTTGTTGTTGTGAGTAGGCCTGTATGAGTTGGTGTCTGAATGGCTCTACGAGTGTGTGTATGGATGTGTGAGTAGTTGTGTAGGTGTATGAACAGCTGATTTAGTTATGCACGATGAGTGAGTTGTGTTAGTGGCTGTGCGAGTGAGTGTGTCTGACAGTATTCTTATGGGTGTATGAATGAGTGTGTGATTGGCTGTGTGTGGATCTATAATAATTTGTATGAGTAGATGTTTGAGTGAGTTTTTTTGTGAATGATGTCATCAGTGATGTCATTTGAGATGTCATCAGTGGTGCCATCACGATGTCACTGACCATGTCATGAGTGATGTAATATTTGAGGTCATAAGCAGTGCATTACGGGGGCACAAGCTATAGTTGGGTGAGGTAACTGTAACTGCGGAACTTCTATGGCTTTGTACGTTTAACATCTGTGCCCAACTATAACGTCCCTGTAACCTTTGGTTTTTCCAGTGAATATTATTATATATATACATGTATAGCATAAAAATTATACTTAGTATTATTATTATATATATTTAAATATATATATATATATATATATATATATATACACACGCACATGTATGTACATACATCTATGCAGCCTAAATTAAAGGTTAAAAATGCTCAAATTACATTGAGTTTTTCTTTAATAAACATCACACCAGACTCGAGGACTTCTGTAAATCAGAGAAGAAACAGCATAAATTGCAAACACAGCCTTTTTTGTCAAACTGCAAGAGAATGCAAAGGCATTGCTAGCCAATAGGCTGTATTAAAAACATAACAAGAGGCTACTGGCACTATGCCTTTAAGACCTCAGGGACCTCCTGTATCCCATCATGCCCCAAAGGTGAAAGGGCAGTTCTTATTTCTGGCTTCTTCAGTGAGGATCCTGGAGCAAAGAGCTAACAATTTCTGACTTTTTTTGTCCAGAAATGACTAGTTACAACTCATTTTATCTACTTTAATGACCATATTTTGCCATCTAGAGTGAAGAGAAATAATTATTTGGCAGAAACATTTAGTTTTTCCTGTCAAAAATGCTCTCTTTTCGTCAAGTACCAAACCTGTGGCAAAAAGAAAGCACAGCCTGACCTCCATTCAGTCTGCATCGTCTGTCTGACACCCATCTGCTTGAGTTCTGCCATCACTGCCAAAACCTCTCTAAAAGAATTTTGAAGGATAGAGAGACGATTCGACTTCATGGCCTGCAAGAGAGAGAAAAAGCTGCATCAGGAGGACTGCCATCTTCCTCCATGACCACCTCTCTTCACAAGGAGGTCTCCAGAGGCAGATCTATAGAAAAACGGTATGCAAGATCCACATCCGTCAAATCAACGTTGAAAGTGCCCACAACCGCGAGGCACTCCTAACCATTGTTGAAGCAACAACGACGACCAATGGTGAGAGACTCCACACCCTAAGGGTCTCCTTTGACGGCAATGCATTACCACAAGAAGCCAAAGGACACAACGTCAAAGAAAGTTCCTCACCATCGATCACGGTTGAACCACCGGTCAGTGTTGAGCCAGTACTGTTGTACTGAGACTCCGCTGATGGCAGTCCAAAGTTCATCGACATTGAGGCAACGTCCGATGACAAAAACTACGTTGACGGTCACACATCCTAATTCGTCGACATCAAGATAGCCTTCACTATCTCCGTTGACGGCAACCAGATGCTGTTCGACGCCAAGACAGGCATCCCCTAGACTATCTCCTTCGGTGACATCCAGAGACCACCCAACATCGAGAGACAGACTACGCTCTTTCAGTTAATGACTATTTGACGTTGTTCGACATTGAGGCAGCACCCACTGGCTAAGACTTCATTGTCCACAAGACCTCTGTCGATGTCAAGGCCATCTTCACCTACAGCCAGGTAAAAGCCAAGGCACCACTTGTTTCCTAGACAAGGGACACAGGAGCGATCTTGAGCTGCGACCTCAGGGGCTTCCTCCCACTCATCTGCAGGGAGACAGATATCTCATAGTCACCTTTCTCCAAGATGGCCGGAAAGTCTTCAACGGGGTCTGGTTCCACAGAGCCTGGACTCTCAAAATTCACAGACCTACTCCTCCACATACTCTCCCCCATGGACACCGTTGCCAACTCCTCAAACTGAAGTCACTATACGTTGATCGGTACATACAAATCCACGTACATCCCCCAAGATCCAGGTTAGCTAGAGAGGCCAGTACTCGGCGAAGAGCAGGACACGGACAAGGAGTAGGTCTACGTGCAGGTCCAGAACACAATCACCCACTCCTGCTTGGAGATCTCAAAATTCTAGGTCATGACTATGTGTAAGCAGATTCTCTACCTGGTCTTCATCAACCAAGTTGCCAACACAAGATTATTCACCTGATCTAACGGACACTCCCCAGTAGACATCAACACTTTTAAAGAGGTATTGGCGAGAGGAGCTGCTAAATTAAACATTGACATTGCAGCACCCACTGTAACTTCATTGGTTATCTTCAAGACTTTACATCATCGTTCCTCTGCAAGACAGTTGCTTCCTTTGGGTCCAGGCCTCCTATAACCAGTAATGGGCACTTTTCATACTCCAGCCTTTTTACAAGCGGCTCCTGCAAGAATCTTTAAGAAATAGAAGGCCCCAGATCAGGATCCTTTATTTCTAAGACTGACCCTCCACCAGACTCAGTCATTGTAGTCGCGATCAAAAAGACGCACTCTATTGCAGTGTCATCGTTCGTACCTCTAGATAAGGAAAGTGAGAAGATGGACTCCTTGGGGAGCCTCATTTATGAAAGGCTCCAGCGCATCAGCATTATTGGGGAGATATATAACAGGTCTCTCTAGGATTCACTCTCCAGATTCACAAACTACCCTGAGAGGTAGACAGGACATCCAGGACATCCTGCAAGAATCCAAATAATTAGCACAGAAGCAGATGGCTCAGACCTGGCAGCTCACGGATACTCCCATGGAATATGTACCAGATGCTTATCATGGCTTGGTCTCACAGGCCTCAAACCAAAGGCACAACAACATATCCTTAACCTTCCACTCACTGGCAACTCCTTATTTGGGTCTTACACAGATGACGAGATGGCCAAAATGAAAACAGAATTAGACACACTCAAGGCTGTGGGTCTAGAGAAACGGAAAGACTTCTGCCGAAGGTATAGAACATATGACAGGCACCCCTACAATCAGAGGGTTCAAACCCCTCACTGGGTCCAACAACAACTACAATGACAAGTCAGACCTCAATACGAGTCCCGCAAGACAACGCGGGAACAAGGAGCTACTCTGCAACCTCCAGCTTCATCCAAAACACCAGGCAAGCAATGAGATGTTGCTTCCTCCGTCTTTGTTACCCACTCCGATAGGGGTAAGTATCACCTATCATCTCAGCCAGTGGCGTTCCTTCACCAGCGACAACTGGGTCTTACATATTGTAGAGAATGGGTACTCACTACACTTGAAGTCCCCTCCACCATCTGTTCCACCATCAAAAGCTTCTTACTATCAGCAGATGCTCCTACAAAACAAAGTCTTCACACTACTCCAAAAAAAAAAGCTATCAAGGAGGTCCCATCCTCTCAAAGGGGACTCGGAATGCACTGTTGTTATTTTCTTTTAAGGAAAAAAGGCCCAAACAAAGAGCTCAGGCCCATTCTAGACTTAAGGCTGCTAAACAAACACATGCGCAAGGAGAAATTCTGAAAGCCTGCTCTCCACCAGATTTACCCCCAGCTTCATCAGGGGGATTGGATGTCTTCCATCGATCTACAGGATGACTACTTCCAGATCCCAATAGCCATGAAACACCTGAAGTTCCTGCGTTTCACATGGCATCCAAATACTACAATACAAGGTGCTGCCTTCCGGACTGAAGTCCGCTCCTCACACATTCTCCAGGTGCATGGCGATATTGGCAACAGCCTTACAAAGGAGAAGGATTTTCGTCTAATCTTACCTGGATGACTAGCTGGTGAAAAGCTCCTTCCAACTTAAACAACTCAACACTACCACATCTGCCTAAAGACCCTCCAATATCTTGGTCTCCAGGCAATATTGACAAACTAATCCAGGCTCCAACCCAGAGGCTCCAGTATAATGCAGGATTTAGAGCCTGAGGATGTCTGATGAGTAATATATGGGCAAAAAAGATTCTATTAATTTCACCGCAAAAAGTATAGGCATCGCTCTAGGATTGACTTCTGGCTGGTGGATAAGAGAGTTTTGGAGCAGGTGATGGAACTTGTTTATTGCCCTCCTTCATCTCAGATCATGCACTAATAGATTTGGAGGTGTAACTGGGTGAGAAGAGGATGAGCAGGAGGTGTGCGATGGAGAGGAGGTTGATTATGAAACCCTCTAAGTCTCATTTTCTGCAGATGGATACACAGTTCTTTTTTAAACAGAATTAAGCTGGTACCTCAATATATGTAGTGTGGGATTCTTATAAGGTGTATATGAGAGGCATGATTACTCCCTGGACTGCACCATTCATTAGGCAAGAGAGGAAGGTTGAATGCGCTCTTCAAAAGGAGATCAGCAGGCTGGAGGAGCAGCTCACCTGCCCAGTAAATGCCCAGTATTATTGCTCCATTAGGGTAGACTTTGAAAAACAAAAGTCTGAAGTAAGAGAGAAGTTGGAGGGGAAGATTTGGGCACAATTGAATTCTAGGAATATCCAGAAGCATGAATATGGGGAAAAGGCAGGAAAGGTACTAGCATGGAAGACAAAATCACAGCACACTAGAAATGTGATCTCCATGGTAGAATGTGTGCCAGAAGGTTCAATGACATCCAGCAAGGAAAGCATAGGGGAGGCGTTCTGGTTCTTTTTTCAAGCACGGTATACAGAAGCTCAGGATCCTACTATCGATGTAATCCGGAGGTGTCTGGATACCGTATGTTTATCCTCCCTTAATCTAGATGGCTAGGCTTTTTTGTGTGAGGAGGTGACGGAGGATGAGACTGTGTCAACTATTTAGGTCATTAAGGGGAAGACTGAAGGGCCGTATGATTGAATGCACACAGAGGTCTACATGTTGGCAGAAGATCTCCTTCCTATTTGGAAGGAGTTGTTCCTTCACATCTTGAAATAGATACAGGACCCACCGGCTTCATGGGGCGAGGCTAATATCGTAGTCATTTATTTTAAAACCAAGCAAAAATCCTCACAAGTGGGACTCTTCAAGGCAGATTTCATTGTTAAATGCCACTATAAGGTCTTTGCTGGGATATTAGCAAGGAGGCTGTCAGTGGTGGTGGAGAAGTTGGTCAGTGGTGATCCGATAGGCACTTGGAGGATCTGACTCATCAGGTTATCGGGACAATTGATACAGCTGTCTCTTAGTCTCTCCCACCGGCAGTTGTGGCAATAGATGCTGCTAAGGCTTTCGATCAAGGGTGTTGGAAATATCTGTGGGTTTGTCTTGGGTATTTTGGAATCCCGACTAGGTTTATCGATACCTAAAGTTTCTATATAACAACCCCACGGCAAGACTTTGGGTAAATAACTGCCTAGCCAAGAGAATATTGATTAGGAGGGGAACACACCAGGGTTGTCGCCTTTGGTCCATAGTTTTCAATTTATATATAAAACCCCTAGTTGTGAGACTCAGAGATGAGGTCACATCTTTACCTCTTGAAGGACTGGGCTTGTCAAAGAAGGTAGCATTGTATGCAGGTGACTTGTTGTTATTTACTAAATGTCCTGAGACTGCGATTCCGAAGCTAGTAGAGATAGCTGGATGTTTTGGGGAGTTTTCTGGCTATTCAATTAACAGGTTTAAAGCAGAGGTAATGGCTTGGAAAATCGAGGAAGGAATAAAGGGTGTTATGATTGTGGAGAAAATGAAAAGCATTCAACTTTATTGTGATCTGAATTTAATCCCAATAGTGAATCTTGCCAGGGTTTTGGAAGAGGTCAGGAAACTCCTTGCAAAATGGAATAATCTGCCCTTGACAATTTTTGGCCGAGTAAATATTGTGAAAATGTATATTGTGCCTAAAATCACCTTTCTGTTCAATAATATACCATGAAGCTTCAACCCGAACGCGCTAGATAGGTGACAATCATGTATACACAGTTTTATATGAACTTCAAAAGCTCCAGTAATTTTGTGAAAGGAATTGAGGTGTCAGTGAAAAAAGGCAGGCATCATTACTGTTGTGCTCATCAGCTAAAGGCTCTCAGAATGTCATTTGGCCAAATGGATCAGTCGGATATGGGAAGGCTATACAAGGCCAGGACCGCTTCCTTAAAGGTGAACGCTGGGTGTTTCCCTAGGCTTAGTTCTCCAAATTAAAAAAAAACAGGGCTGAATTTTTTGGAGGCAGCAGCCAAGGCCTGGGTGGTGATCAGGCAAGGATCCAGGATCTCCTACGATAATGAGCTAGCTCCGATTTGGGACTCACCTGGTCCTCTGGGGTGCCTTTTCGAAGTATTGACCCAGCTGCTGCAAGAGGTCAATATTAACCGTGAGGGGAGGTGATCCACACAGATGGTCTATCTTGGGACACCTTAAATACAGTAGTACAGTACTGTAGCTGTATGTGTTTGTGAGGTTGCAGTCTTTTTCTAGTTATATCTGGATGTTGCTCGTCTCCTCTAAACCTGCTCCATTGTTGACTCTTTATCTTTGTTTTAGTTACATTGAGACAAGGTCACCCCAGAAACTAGCAGCACCTTGTACCAGAAAGGCATCTCACATGCAGAGTCCCTCTCTAGGTGTGGGGGGCCTGAATCAAGGAACTCGAGTTTTAGGGGTCAGGAAGTGATCAGGGAACTCAGAGCCTCAATAACTCATGATCATTTCTGGAAATACTGCAGTCAATACTGATCTTTAGAATTAGTTTTTGTTGTTTCTGCCTGGAAAAGCGAAGAATATGTGTGTGGACAGTTAATCGACAACTACATTTGTAGCAAATTGTTAGCCTAATTAATGCATCTTAGCATTTCCAAGCTAAAACTCAAGGTTTCATGAAGTTCTTATTAGTTGCAATTGTTTAGTGGTTTCTTCCTTTGGTGTTGGGACTGGATCCTGCCAGGTAAGATTCTAGAGCATGCAAAACCAAAAAAAAACTACTGACGCTAACACTGTTCCCCTCAAGAAAAAGTGTGTAACCTGTGTCTTGAGGCAGCTTTAGACTGACAACCCATCCATGGCAATAATCTGGAAGTGTGACCACCATCGATCCACTGAGGCCAGGGATGGTCCCAGGCAAAACAGCCTCTTTAGAAATCTGTAAACGGGTAGGGAAGCCATTTTCAAATGAGTCTCTGTCGAAGAATCCGTGAATGTATCAACTTAGGCTCAACAAGAAGCAAAAATGGAGGCCTCAGCAAATCGATAAACCAAAGTTACAAGGGGTAGTACCTGTCCCGGCTTACCCTCATTCTCTTTTATAGTGCCTGGAAAGGACATAAACTTAGAAACAGGACTTGTGCTTCACGTATATGTACAGTGTGATGTTTAGAGCAGTCGTTCCCAACCTTTTGACTTCTGTGGACCCCTACTTTATCATTACTGAAACCAGGTAACCCCCACTGAATCATAATTCGAATCCCGGACCCCCCCCCACTGAGTCATGATTGAAAGCTGGGGACCTAATATGTTAATATTATTTCATTTTCTAAGCAGTCGCAGACCCCCAGGGGTCCCTGCACCACAGGTTGGGAATCACTGCTTTAGAGGACAGGCTGGTTTTTAAATGCAACCACTAACCACGAGAGCACGTCTGAAGAAAGCGTAAGACATGCGGCCACCTAATGCTGGGACACTACGTCTTCTTTGCTTTTAACTCCAGCCACATACACAGGTGCGCGCATAGGACCAGCATGCAGCTCTCTTCTCTTGTACTCGTCTGCAAACTCCTGGTCTCTTCTACCCAGCCAACACCTCTTTATTATTGATTTAAAGGAAGGAAACTTTCAGATGTCCATGGCTCAGTGCATTATCACTGGCACTTTCACTCTACCGGTCAAGATTCTGTAGGACTTCTTCCCCCATCCTTCCCATATCCTTTTCAGCATCACTTAGGTGATTCTCTCTCTGGAAAGATGGGAGGAGGTAGGAGTTGGACTAATTGTGTCCTTCACTGGGTACAGTCACCAACCTTCAGGAGGCCTGCAGACAGCAGACTGTCCTTCTGCCTTGCAATGAGGTTGCTGAATTTGGAGGTATCTTTGCTTTGTTTCTGTTTGGGTGTGGTATATGTCTCTCCCATGGATGAATCTGCATTTGTAAGTCCTTGTTGTTCTCCTAGCTAAGTCTTGAGATTCTCACTTCCTCTCTCCTGGTTTCTGGTTGAGGCTGTGAATCATTTCTTTGTGAGTAGTTGGCTGCTGTTGCTTGCTCGTCTCTTTCTTCTGAATGTTTGTGTGAGTCCGATATACGAGCATGCTTGTATGGGTTTGTCTTTTCTGTCTCCATATTTTTGGAGTTGTTGGTATGTCATTAAGCCACCTTTGTGTTCCTGTCAAGGGTGTATTTGTCTGTCTTAACTGTTATTCAAGTCCAGTCATGCTGTGGAGCTTCTCTCCTGGGTGTCAGTGCATGGAATGGGATTTAATTGTGTACTTTCAATATTCCTCTGTCTGTCTTAGTCTCTTGGTAAATGATCTCTTTGCCTGCCTTCCTTATGTCTGTGAGTGTACTGCATCGCTGGTTCTGTGTCTACCTTCTCCCCTGCTTGTCTCCAATAGGTCTTTGTCTTCTGTCTCTTGTTGAATGATGTCTTTGCCTGCCTTCTATGTGTCTGTGTGCTTACCTTGTCATTGGCTGTGTGTCGTTCTCCTCTCCATTCTCAGTCTCTTGTTGAATGATGTCTTTGTCTGCCTTCCATGTGTCTGTGGGTTTGCGACCTCACTGGTTTTGTCCTGTGTGTGTGCATCTGTTCCAAGGACATGGCTGAAGTGTCCCTCTACTGCGCCAATGACCATCTCTCCTTTGAGTTTGGCTCGGCTGTATCTCTGCTGTCCTTCTTATACGGATGTCGGATGGATGTCCTTAGGCTTGTGTTGCCCTTGTTCACCTTTCATGTGTTTCTGACCCATGAGCGAACTAGCAACTAGTCCCTCCAAGCAACAGTGGGTCTCTGCCCTCTTTATAGTTTGGTGTTGTCCATGTCCTTTGCTGTCCATGTCTTGATCTCATACATGTGCCTGTAGGTATTATGTTGACTGCCTCGCCTATGTTTCTGCCACGGGTGAGTGTCTGTCGCTCACCTTACTCTCTCCCAAGATGGGTGTTGACCATGTCTCTTGCATATGTCTGTAAAGACACGTCTACTCTCCCTCTGTTGTCTGTCTCTTCTGTCTCACAAATGCAGCTGTAGTTATGTTTTTTGTTGTCTTTCTAGACGGATGCTGTACATTTCTCCTGTCGACCTGTCCAAAGGATGCAACTGTATCTTGGGTGTGGTGGACTTCTCACATTTGTTCCTTCCCCATACATTAGATATCATGTCTTATGTGTCTTTGCCATCCCTGTAGAGCTTTAGTGATGGCCTTGTCTGGGTTTCTGCCCCATTGATCTGCCTTCATGTCTTGTCTCGTTCCCATCCCTCTAGGAGATTACGGACATTCTTGTCTATGTTTCTGCTCCATGAAGTCGTCATGTCTCTTTCCCATCCCTCTAGGAGTTTACGGACAGTATTGTCTATGTTTCTGCTCCATGAAGCCGTCATGTCTCTTTCCCATCCCTCTAGGAGTTTACGGACAGTCTTGTCTATGTTTCTGCTCCATGAAGCCGTCCTGTCTCTTTTGCGTCCACTAGGAGGTTATGGACAGCCTTGTTTATGTTTCTGCTACTTAGATCAGCCTTCATGTGTTGAGCCCCTTTGACGTCCCTCTACAGGGTAACCGACGGGCTTGACTATGTTTCTGCCCCATTGATAAGCTGTCATGTCTCTTCTCGTTCCCATCGCTCTAGAAGGTTACTGACAGCCTTGTCTATGTCTCGGCCCCTTAGATGAGCCTTCATTTGTTGTGTCTCTTTGACATCCCTCCACAGGTTTTCTGGTGTCCTAGTCTATGCTTCTGCCCCAAGAGTGGTCCAGTAACAGTGTGGTTTTCTGCCCCTTTCACTCAGTGTTGTCATTGTAAGTCTGTTGTCCTGCAGATGACCTTAGCTTTGAGTTGTACTTGTATCCCACATGCATCGCTCCTGCCGCGGCCTGCATCTCCAGCGTTAACACCTCCCACCTCTTCTCCTGCTCAGGTAAAAGAGTATGAGGAGGAGATCCACTCCCTGAAGGACCGGCTGCTCAAATCCACGCGGAAGCTGGAGGAGTACGAGAGGCGCTTGATGTCCCAGGAGGAGCAAACCAATAAGATGCTCTTCCAGTATCAGATGCGCCTCGAGCAAAGCGAGAAGCGACTCCGACAGCAGCAGGCAGAGAAGGACACGCAGATCAAAAGCATCATTAACAGGTTAGAAATGGTAAATACTCCGAAAATTACTTTCTCTTTGGGACTTGGTGGAGGGTGGGGGCTGGAGAGGGCGAGGGGCTGGGGCAGGGTTTGGGCAAAGTGAATAGATGGGGCATTTGTGCCAAGAAAACATCTCTTGGGAATCATACTTCACTGCTCCAGTTGTTAACAGTAGAGGCTGCTCCTATGTAATATCTGCACATATTTACCTTCTCTTGGCCCTTTAATTTCAATTTTATGACAACCACGAGATTTCGTTCTGGGCCTTCACCTATTGTCCTCTGGGACAAGGGATATCCTCACATTGGACTGGTGAAGAAGCCTCTGGCTGTCCCTAATCCTGGCTCATTGAATCTTCCTCTGCATTGGTGGATCACCGTGTACCTTGGTCACTCCATCCAGTGGCCCATCCCTCCTTTCATACATTTTCTCCAGCTAGCGGCTCAGGCCCATCACCGTCAACTGCATCTTCTCAAGGATGATGTGCAGAACCTAGAGCTGCCCTTTGGGCTTGAGATGTAGATTGCGGTGCAGTCCCAGAGCGCAAGTGGCCTGTGCGCATGTTCTGCTTCCTCTCAAGGGCTCCCTCTGTGTTACTGCCGTTGTCTCCTTTAGTAATTGCCGTCTCTGTGCCTTCGCTAGATAGAAGTTTTGCTGGATAAAGTATGGACATGGAGAAAAGCTATTGGTCCCAGCAGGAACATAGCTCTCTATCTATAACCTCGCTGGATGGACCATGCCCTCAGCTAATTTCTTGTCAGGTGTGCCAAGTGGGCTACACTATTTTTGCTCATACTCCTGTTCATGGTGAATTTCCTGGTACTGTTGGTGTGAGGTTTCAGGTGTCTGAGGAACACCAACTAAGTTACCATGGTAGTTAGCTGTGGGACTTCTCGGAGCAGTGCTACATACACTTGATAGACTGGGGGGCACAAGAGTCACATGCACAGCCTCCCACATTTCCTCTCATGAAGAGAACACCACATTTGAATGGGAACAGAAGAGAACAAATGGTGTTCGGAAGTCCCCATGATTTCTCAGTGCAGTAGGTTTTAACGTTGTGATGTTGAGACGTTCCTAGCATCAAGAAAGGTGAAGGCGCATCCTTCACGGTCTACGTCTTACATACATGTGACAAGATGCAGGTCTGCTTTGTTCTTCCTTTGAACAAGGGGAGGAAGAAGAATGCTCACAGTTCTTCTTTCTTCACAAACCTTTTAAGCACAAAAGGAGTCACTTGACTGCCCTATCTCGCTCTGCCTCCAGCCACAGAGGTCAGGGCTGAGTCCTGCTTTGCAGAAGTGATTTCCCAGCTACCCATGCATCTGACCAGAAGAATCACAGAGCAGGCAGTCAGTGGAGACTTGTTTAAGGTTGATGTGGAGGAGAAATGGCCATGCTCCCTATTTCCTTGACATCCTACAAGAATGGCCGGGAGAGGTTTGATCAGTAACCAGTTTCTTCACGCCTCTCCACGCTGGGTGAAGTCTCAAACTCATGTCTTGTCACTCTTGTCTTCCAGGTTGATGCTTGTCGAGGAAGAGATTCGGAAGGACCACTCCCAGGACCCCATGGAGCCCAAGCGGAGACTTATCGAGGCTCAGGTGGAAATTACAATGTCATTTTTCTTTTCTGTGTCTCCAACCTCCCATCACATCCTGTCTGCGTCTCTCATCATCGTGACGGTGCATGGATCCATGATTCCACATCTGTCATCACCCGTGAGGACCGGAGAGTCGCTTGGCACAAGTATGTCATCTCTATGGGTGCCTGAGAGGGAGGGTGACCAATAGCCAAGCTTGTGGGGGCCTAGACTGGCATCAGTCCGCATTCTGTGTACCAGATCTGTCGGCGCCTTGAAGGCCTGAGAGGCACAAGCCTATGTCTTTCCAAATTATGAGGTTCAGAGACTGTACGGCTGAGCCTGCCATGTCCACCTAAGAGACATGGAACCCAATGCAATGAAACCACAAAAACACTGAGTGCAATACGCTTGCACATCCCAGGCTATCAGAAAGCCTTTTGCTAATGGAGAACAGTTTGTACCCCCTTACTCCTTATGGGATGGGGTAACCCATGGCATCTTGTCCTTGTGAATCCTAGGCAACCCGTCCTAAATGAACCACTAGATGTGTATTCCTCTGCGACAGGAGTACAGTCTTGGAAGCTTGGTAGTAGGAGACAGGACAGAGACACAACACTCTTTAGCTGACTTCTAATACCCTCCAATCTGGCAATTCACATACAGGAACAGGGCAAAGGATTCCTGAGGTACCATTAGCTAAACTTTAAATAGCACAAGCAAAACTTGTGTGTTAAGCGTGGTTGGGGTACTGGGGATACAGGTTAGAAACACTACAACATAAAAAGAGTAAACAACGTAAGTTCCAGCCCAAAGCTCATAGAATAGTCGATATTTATAAACTAGTTATGAATAATTCATAACAAGCTCTCCATCTGTCAGCAAGAGGCTAACTACTGAAAAGGTGTTGACAGGTCACCTCTGCCTGCGTGTAGATGGAATTGTCCTGCTGCAGTATGCACCAGCTGACATTAGAGCATCATGGACTTTCCTCTCTATCATGCAGTTTCATGAGAAGACCAATCCTAGAAACCCTCATATCATCTGTGTTTTGTGATGCTATCAGCATTCACAACAGATACCAGCTGTCAGAAAGAGGAACGTTCTCCCAGCAGCACTCCTGATAGCTGTGTGCTCTGAGACACACTGTGACCCTGGAGACATGTTACCACTCCTGCTTCGGGGTGCAGTGAAGATGGTGCACTGTGGCAGACTGTGCTGGATGCAGCTGCTGCCCCGTGTTACTAGTGCAAGCCCATGTTACTAGTGCAAGCCCATGTTACTAGTGCAAGCCCATGTTACTAATGCAGCTCCATGTTACTAGTGCAGCTCCATGTTACTAGTGCAGCTCCATGTTACTAGTGCAGGTCCATGTTACAAGTGCAGGCCCATGTTACAAGTGCAGGCCCATGTTACTAGTGCAAGCATATGTTACTAGAGCAGGTCCAGGTTACTAGTGCAATCCCGTGTTGCTAATGCAGCTCCATGTTACTAGTGCAGGCCCATGTTACTAGTGCAGGTATATGTTCCTAGTGCAGGCCCATGTTACTAGTGCAGGTATATGTTCCTAGTGCAGGTATATGTTCCTAGTGCAGGCCCATGTTACTAGTGCAGGTATATGTTCCTAGTGCAGGTCCATGTTACTAGTGCTGGTCCATGTTACTAGTGCAGGTAAATGTTCCTAGTGCAGGTCCATGTTACCAGTGCAAGCCAATGTTACTAGAGCAGGTCCAGGTTACTAGTGCAATCCCATGTTGCTAATGCAGCTCCATGTTACTAGTGCAGGTATATGTTCCTAGTGCAGGTCCATGTTACCAGTGCAAGCCCATGTTACAAGTGCAAGCCCATGTTACAAGTGCAAGCCCATGTTACTAGAGCAGGTCTGGGTTACTAGTGCAATCCCATGTTGCTAATGCAGCTCCATGTTACTAGTGCAGGCCCATGTTACTAGTGCAGGCCCATGTTCCCTAGTGCAGGTATATGTTCCCTAGTGCAGGCCCATGTTACTAGTGCAGGTCCATGTTACTAGAGCAGGTCCAGGTTACTAGAGCAGGTCCAGGTTACTAGTGCCGGCCCATGTTACTAGTGCAGGCCCATGTTACTAGTGCAGGCCCATGTTACTAGTGCAGGCCCAGGTTACTAGTGCAAGTCCATGTTACTAGTGTAGGCCTATGCCACGAGTGCAGGTCCATGTTACTATTGCAAGCCCATGTTACTAGAGCAGGTCCTGGTTACTAGTGCAATCCATTGTTGCTAATGCAGCTCCATTTTACTAGTGCAGGCCCATGTTACTAGTGCAGGTATATGTTCCTAGTGCAGGTCCATGTTACCAGTGCAAGCCCATGTTACTAGCGCAATCCCATGTTGCTAATGCAGCTCCATCTTACTAGTGCAGGCCCATGTTACTAGTGCAGGTATATGTTCCTAGTGCAGGTCCATGTTACCAGTGCAAGCCCATGTTACTAGAGCAGGTCCATGTTACTAGTGCAATCCCATGTTGCTAATGCAGCTCCATCTTACTAGTGTAGGCCCATGTTACTAGTGCAGGTCCATTTTACTAATGCAGGTCCAGGTTACTAGTGCAAGCCCATGTTACTAGTGCAAGCCAATGTTACTAGTGCAAGCCAATGTTACTAGTGCAAGCCCATGTTACTAGTGCAAGCCCATGTTACTAGTGCAAGCCCATGTTACTAGTGCAAGCCCATGTTACTAATGCAGCTCTCTGTTACTAGTGCAAACCCATGTTACTAGAGCAGGTCCAGGTTACTAGTGCAGGTCCAGGTTACTAGTGCAGGCCCATGTTACTAATGCAGCTCCATGTTACTAATGCAGCTCCATGTTACTAGTGCAAGCCCATGTTACTAGAGCAAGTCCAGGTTACTCGTGCAAGCCCATGTTGCTAATGCAGCCCCATGTTACTAGTGCAAGCCAATGTTACTAGTGCAATCCCATGTTGCTAATGCAGCTCCATGTTACTAGTGCAGGCCCATGTTACTAGTGCAGGTATATGTTCCTAGTGCAGGTCCATGTTCCTAGTGCAGGCCCATGTTACAAGTGCAGGCCCATGTTACAAGTGCAGGCCCATGTTACAAGTGCAGGCCCATGTTACAAGTGCAGGCCCATGTTACAAGTGCAGGCCCATGTTACTAGTGCAGGTCCATGTTACTAGTGCAGGTCCATGTTACTAGTGCAGGTCCATGTTACTAGTGCAGGTCCATGTTACTAGAGCAGGTCCAGGTTACTAGTGCCAGCCCATGTTACTAGAGCAGGTCCTGGTTACTAGTGCAAGTCCATGTTACTAGTGTAGGCCTATGCCACTAGTGCAGGTCCATGTTACTAGAGTAGGTCCTGGTTACTAGTGCAATCCATTGTTGCTAATGCAGCTCCATTTTACTAGTGCAGGCCCATGTTACTAGTGCAGGTATATGTTCCTAGTGCAGGTCCATGTTACCAGTGCAAGCCCATGTTACTAGAGCAGGTCCATGTTACTAGTGCAATCCCATGTTGCTAATGCAGCTCCATCTTACTAGTGCAGGCCCATGTTCCTATTGCAGGTCCATGTTACCAGTGCAAGCCCATGTTACTAGAGCAGGTCCATGTTACTAGTGCAATCCCATGTTGCTAATGCAGCTCCATTTTACTAGTCTAGGCCCATGTTACTAGTGCAGGTCCATTTTACTAATGCAGGTCCAGGTTACTAGTGCAAGCCCATGTTACTAGTGCAAGCCCATGTTACTAATGCAGCTCTATGTTACTAGTGCAAACCCATGTTACTAGAGCAGGTCCAGTTTACTAGTGCAGGTCCAGGTTACTAGTGCAGGCCCATGTTACTAATGCAGCTCCATGTTACTAGTGCAAGCCCATGTTACTAGAGCAAGTCCAGGTTACTCGTGCAAGCCCATGTTGTTAATGCAGCCCCATGTTACTAGTGCAAGCCAATGTTACTAGTGCAAGCCCATGTTACTAATGCAGCTCCATGTTACTAGTGCAAACCCATGTTACTAGAGCAGGTCCAGGTTACTAGTGCAAGCCCATGTTACTAGTGCAGCTCTATGTTACTAGTGCAAGCCCATGTTACCAGTGCAGCTCTATGTTACTAGTGCAAGCCCATGTTACCAGTGCAGGCCCATGTTACTAATGCAGCTCCATGTTACTAATGCAAGCCTATGTTACTAGAGCAGGTCCATGTTACTAGTGCAAGCCCATGTTGCTAATGCAGCTCCATGTTACTGGTGCAAGCCAATGTTACTGGTGCAGGTCCATGTTACTAGTCAACTTCATGTTACTGGTGCAGGTCCATGTTACTGGTACAGATCCATGTTGCTAATGCAGCTCCATGTTGCTAATGCAGCTCCATGTTACTGGTGCAAGCCAATGTTACTGGTGCAGGTCCATGTTACTAGTCAACTTCATGTTACTGGTGCAGGTCCATGTTACTTGTGGAAGCCCATATTACTAGTGCGGTTCCATGTATATGTACCCTACTACTGCTCACATATCCTTCCAGTAGACAGCTGCCCAGTCAGGGTCCCATTGTGGACATCACCTCCTTCCCTGAAGCAGTTGCGGCGAGTTGTGAGTCATCCAGACCTACATTAAGGTTCCAGCCCTAGGACCCACGGCATGATGTGCCAGGACAGAAAAGGTCTCAGTTGACCTGGTGTCCCTCTAGCACGCCCTCAGGAGGATGGATTACTTCTCTTGGGCAGCGAAACACTGTCACACGCCTACGGCTACTAGTCCTCACGCTTCCTGCCATGTCAGTCCACTTGTCTTACGTCTGTAACGCCACATTTCACCAAGTTCCTCTGTCTTTGAAATTGTGTAATGGCTGTTCTCCAGCTAACCTTGGGATAGGCCACCTCCTTTTAGCTGCAAATAAACCATTGGTAGAAAGGTGGGGGTGTCCTAGGCAGCATTGCAAGGGTTTTTGGGAGAGGCATCTAGAATCCCTAGTTAAGGTGATCACCCAGAAAGGCACTGGGGCAAGGGACATTTCAGATGGGAGGTGCCTCTTATCCCAGATGTATATCCATGTTGAAACTAGAGCTCAGCAGATAATCCTTTACCAATAAGGGCTGTGGTTCAGCTGGAGGGGAGAGAGGCAGTGCACATCCGACTGCATCGGGAAACAGACTAGGTTTTATGGCTCATTGCCGGGTAAGGAAAATCCGGGGCGGAACCAGCTTTTATCCATGGAAAGTTCATTGTTTGGAATGTCATCTGGAGTTGGCACATCCTCTAAGTAGCCCAAATCTAGGTGCTCTCCAGGTGGTGAACATCTAGGATGAAAATAAGGGGTGTCATTTGTCTCCACCTTGATTCTGGTCTAGTCATGTTGATACAGAGATTTTAATTCAACTTCTACAATTCAGGTCTGAAAAAATCCATTGCTACAACTCCTGGCCACTGGGACTACAGCAAGCATGTGGACTAAATTCCAAACTCCCTAATCCAGGGTATGTGTTTCCATCAAGAGAAAACCACCTGGAGTGCAATCTGGGCTACACCTGTCTTTTGACTGGTAGCACACCCGTAGGGCACCAGGGATCTGGTTTCAATTCATCAGGAGTAGAGTTGGGAGTTGTATTTTTTTGCCAGCAAGCCAACCAGCAAAATTAGGGAAGTTCTAAAGTTCACAGAAAGATTTTGTATCAGGGCACTTGTCCGTGGGTCCAACATCACACCTTTGCTTGCTGATGGCTTCAGGACTTTATTCATGTTTGGCATTAGGTGGCCCTGGTGCCAAGACACATGTCTGTGGCAGGAGCGCTGGGGCCCTGGTTCTGATAAACGTGTCTGTGTTTGGTGTTCTCTGGGGCTTGTGAGCTGATGGTCTGTCCATGATGGACCTGACATCAATCTGGTGCTGATCACATATCCGTTCTAGGCTGTCCGAGGTCTGCGTGCTGATAATAGCATCTCTGTTCTGGGAGCTCGGGAGTCCTGGTGTTGATAGTCCGAGGTTCTGGTGCTGACTGCAGGTTTGTTCCAGGTTTGTTTATGTTTGCCATATATTTTTATTTGGGGGGGGGAGTAGGATGCATTGTTTTGAATTTGTTGGGTAGGTGGCTTACGGGGAAAGAACTCGGCGTCACCATCCACGAAGACTGTGAATAGAGAGTTGGGTTGGACCAGAGACTGCGTTTACAAGCACATGCACGTACTGGGTGTCACACAGCTGCCTCTGACCCCCTCAGCTGTCCTGGCTGCTTAGTCTAGGCGCTATACATACTTGAGTCATCTGGGAAGGAGGTGGGCTCCCACTGATCTGGAAGGTAGGCTTCCGTCCCCCACAGTTTTTCCGACTCAGGTATTCGCAGAGGTGGTGCTGAACCAGGGCCTTTCCTGAAGGCAGATGGGAGCAAAGGGTTTGTTTGTAGGGACAAAGCACTGTTTTTTGTGACAACACCTCAGATGGGGGGGATGGAGGGTTGCGAAGTAGATCTTGACAATGTGAGCAGAGGGGAGCAGGGCCACGTTGCCCAACAATTTTTGAGTTGCGCTATTTGTATCTTAAAATTAACATTTATACGGGAATGCAAGATCTCAGGACATGGGCCGAGGCTGAACAAATATGAAGACTAGCAGTTGCACAGTCATAGTCACATGTTGGTCAAGTGTAATTCAGCGTGTCATGGTGAACTTCAGGAGTCCATGGTGAAAAAGTTAACAGGGTCAGAGCCTAGCTCTAGTATTAAAAAATATACTATATTAGTAAGTCTACAGCTAATGGTCACTGGTGAAGGGATATAAGTGGTCTAGTGCTGGCAGTGGTGACCTGTAATGCCCGAGGTCAAGGGTCTCAGGTGGGGCTCACAGAGCAGCATCTATGCTCGCTTTAGGTTTTCGGGAAATGAGGTCCCATGGTCAGGATCAGAGGCGAAGATCACAAGTTCTATGAGATCAGTGCCAGGGCTGGAGTCAAAGACTGCTAGCGAGGAAAGACACCTGAAGAGAAGTCACAGTGCGTGGGCTAGAGTCAAGGCCTACAGGTATTGGGAGGTGACACTGCATGGGCTAGAGTCAAGGCCCAGAGAGGTTGGAGGGACTTAGGGTTAAGGCCCACATGTAACAAATCACATTGGGTGATCTGAGAATCAAGGCCCACAGACAAGGGGAGTTCAAAATGAGTAGGCTCAGAGTTGAGGCCCACAGGTAAGGAGAAGGCACATTATTTAAGCTATTGCCAAGGCCCAGGTAAGGGGAAGTCACATTATGTGGTATCAGGTCAAGGCGCACAGGTCATATTGTGTGGGGTTAGAGTCAAGACCCGTAGGTAAGCAGAAGTCACATTGGGTGGTCTTAGAATCAAGGCCCACAGACAAGGTGAGTTCACACTGAGAAGGCTCCGAGTTGAGGCCCACAAGTAAGTGGAAGTCACATTATGTGGTATCAGGTCAAGGCCCACAGGTAAGCAGAAGTCATTTTGGGTGGTCTTAGAATCAAGGCCGATGGGTAAACGGATAAGGTGAGATCACATTGAGTGGGCTTAAACTGGAGGCCCACAGGCAAGGAGAAGTCACATTTTGTGGTGTCAGGTCAAGGCCTACAAGTTATATTGTGTGAGTTTAGAGTCAAGGCCCACAGGTAAGGCAGGATCACCCTGGGTGGGGTTAGAGTGTAGGCCCACAGGTAAGGTGAGTTCACATTGGATGGTCTTAGAGTCAAGGCCCACAGGTAAGGCGAGATCACACTGAGTGGGGTTAGAGTGTAGGCCCACAGGTAAGGTGAGTTCACATTGGGTGGTCTTAGGGTCAAAGCTCACAGGTAAGGCGAGATCACACTGGGTGGGGTTAGAGTGCAGGCCCACAGGTAAGGTGAGTTCACATTGGGTGGTCTTAGAGTCAAGGCCCACAGGTAAGGCAAGATCACACTGGGTGGGGTTAGAGTGTAGGCCCACAGGTAAGGTGAGTTCGCATTGGGTGGTCTTAGGGTCAAGGGCCACAGGTAAGGCAAGATCACACTGGGTGGGGTTAGAGTGTAGGCCCACAGGTAAGGTGAGTTCACATTGGGTGGTCTTAGAGTCAAGGCCCACAGGTAAGGCAAGATCACCCAGGGTGGGGTTAGAGTGTAGGCCCACAGGTAAGGTGAGTTCACATTGGGTGGTCTTAGAGTCAAGGCCCACAGGTAAGGCGAGATCACACTGGGTGGGGTTAGAGTGTAGGCCCACAGGTAAGGTGAGTTCACATTGGGTGGTCTTAGAGTCAAGGCCCACAGGTAGGGCGAGATCACACTGGGTGGGGTTAGAGTGTAGGCCCACAGGTAAGGTGAGTTTACATTGGGTGGTCTTAGAGTCAAGGCCCACAGGTAAGGCGAGATCACACTGGGTGGGGTTAGAGTGTAGGCCCACAGGTAAGGCAAGATCACCCTGGGTGGGGTTAGAGTGTAGGCCCGCAGGTAAGGCAAGATCACACTGGGTGGTCTTAGAGTGAAGGCCCACAGGTAAGGCAAGATCACACTGAGTGGTCTTAGAGTGAAGGCCCGCAGGTAAGGCGATATCACCCTGGGTGGGGTTAGAGTGTAGGCCCACAGATACGGTGAGTTAACATTGAGTGGGCTTAGAGTGTAGGTCCATAGGTAAGGTGAGTTCACATTGGGTGGGATTAGAGTCAAGGCCCACATGTAAGCAAGTCACAGTGGGTGGGCTTAGAGTGAAGGCCCACAGGTAAGGCAAGGCCACACTGGGTGGGCTTAGAGTCTAGGCCCACAGGCAAGGCGAGATCACACTGGGTGGGCTTAGAGTGCAGGTCCACAGATAAGGTGAGTTCACATTGGGTGGGTTAGAGTCCAGGCCCACAGGTAAGGCGAGATCACACTGGGTGGGCTTAGAGTGAAGGTCCACAGATAAGGGGAGATCACACTGGGTGGGCTTAGAGTGAAGGTCCACAGATAAGGGAAGATCACACTGGGTGGGCTTAGAATCAAGGTCCATATGTAAGCAAAAGTCATATTGGGTGAGCTTAGAGTGAAGGTCCACAGGTAAGGTGAGGTCACATTGGGTGGGCTTAGAGTCAAGGCCCAGAGGTAAGGCGAGATCACACTGGGTGGGCTTGGAGTGAAGATCCCCAGATAAGGGGAGATCACACTGGGTGGGCTTAGAGTGAAGGTGCACAGGTAAGGTGAGATCACACTTGGTGGGTTAGAGTCAAGGCCCACAGGTAAGGCGAGATCACACTGGGTGGGCTTAGAGTGAAGGTCCACAGATAAGGGGAGATCACACTGGGTGGGCTTAGAGTGAAGGTCCACAGATAAGGGGAGATCACACTGGGTGGGCTTAGAGTGAAGGTCCACAGATAAGGGAAGATCACACTGGGTGGGCTTAGAATCAAGGTCCATATGTAAGCAAAAGTCATATTGGGTGAGCTTAGAGTGAAGGTCCACAGGTAAGGTGAGGTCACATTGGGTGGGCTTAGAGTCAAGGCCCAGAGGTAAGGCGAGATCACACTGGGTGGGCTTGGAGTGAAGATCCCCAGATAAGGGGAGATCACACTGGGTGGGCTTAGAGTGAAGGTGCACAGGTAAGGTGAGATCACACTTGGTGGGCTTAAAGTGAAGGTCCACAGGTAAGGGGAGATCACACAGAGTGGACTTAGAGTGTAGGCCCACAGGTAATGTGAGTTCACATTGGGTGGGTTAGAGTCAAGGCCCACAGGCAAGGCGAGATCACACTGGGTGGGCCTAGAGTGCAGGTCCACAGATAAGGTGAGTTCACATTGGGTGGGTTAGAGTCAAGGCCCACAGGCAAGGCGAGATCACACTGGGTGGGCTTAGAGTGCAGGTCCACAGATAAGGTGAGTTCACATTGGGTGGGTTAGAGTCAAGGCCCACAGGTAAGGTGAGATCACACTAGGTGGGCTTAGAGCGAAGGTCCACAGATCAGGGGAGATCACACTGGGTGGGCTTAGAGTGAAGGTCCACAGATAAGGGGAGATCACACTGGGTGGGCTTAGAATGAAGGTCCACAGATAAGGGGAGATCACACTGAGTGGGCTTAGCGAAGGAAAATCCACATTGTATAGGAAGTAGCTAAGGTCCACATACAAGGAAGATCATATTGGGAGGGCCAGAGCCAAAGACTGTCCTAAGGGTAGTGACTGCATCAGAGCAAGAATTAAGAGTTCCGGAGGAGGAGAGGTGCTACAGCCATGAGTTAGTTTTGGGTCACAGCGATCGCAGTAAAGGATTGGATCAAGATGTGATCATTGATGTGAGGGGTACAGCGATGACCACTGTGGGAAGTCACAATTTAAAAGCTCGTGTTAGGGTCAAATGGAGATCACAGTGTTAGGGTTGCAGACAGCCATATGGTGAGGGAGATCCCAGAATAGGTTTGGATCACATGTGAGTGGACACAATAATGTCAGAGGCCAGGCTACAGTGACAGGTGGGATCGGTCAAAGTAGTAGAGATGGTCAGAGCTTAGGATAGGTCTCAGAGTTAAGGATGCAGGAGGAAACCCAACATCAAATGGTACCAGTAAAGGACGAAGGGAGTGTCACGGATAGGACTGTTATGGCCACTTGTAAAGAGAGGTTGCAGTGACAAGGTTTCGCAGGGGGTGAGAGTTCGCTGTGTCAGGGTTAATGGTTGCACGTGAAGGCAGCGCAAAGTGGCAGGGTGCCAGGTGAAGGGAGGTGACCATGTTAGGGTTGGGTTCAAGGATCGGTGGTGAGGGGAGATGCAGTATCAGCTTGGGCCAGGAGAAGACAGAGCACTAGGGCGGGGTAAAAGGTATATTGTATACAGGCGTGAAAGATGGCATGCTGGAGTGGACTGGTTCCAGTGGCACAGATTAGTGTAGAAGACAGAAGATGCTGAAGTGGCAGGGTGGTTCACACATGCAGGGCCAGGCACAAGGAAAGGTTGGAGACTGGGTGGTAGAAGGTTGGGGTGCCTGAGTAGTGGGAATGTTGTGGGAAATAAAAAGTGACTGTTGATCTGTGAGATCTGCGCTCCAGCTCTAACACAGGTGAATAAGGAGTGTGTGCTGGTTTCTTTGCAGGAGAGGCAGCTTTCCTCCTTGGGTGCAGCAAACCCGCGTCTGACGAGCTCCATGACGCAGCCATGGAACGGGATGATGCCGGGCCATCCGCCTCTGCCGCCTCGACTCCAAATCACCGAAAATGGAGAGTTTCGCAGCAGAACTGACCACCACTAGCCCACAGGGTGGGGCGTGTGCTCAGAACTATGTTGCAGGCCGTGGGGCAGGCCTTCCTCCAGGCACTGGAACAGAACATAGCTGCCTCCTGGCTGGAGAGGCAGAGACTGCACAGCGAGGGGCGGCAGCAGACGACCTCTGCTGGCTGAAACAGGGAGGAGACAGATACAAGCGGCCACAGGCCTGACACTGTGGGGTACTGGGCGTCTTAGCAGCCAAGAGCAATCTTCTAGGGGCCGGAGCAGGTGCTGCCAAGGAGACAGAGTGGCTAGCTGGCTCCACTTTCCCGCAGGCCAGGAGCCTCATTTTACCTCCCTCCCAGATGAGCGGCAGATGCCTGAAGGTCAGAGCCACAGGTGCCTCATGTTTTCTCCTTCTCCAGGCCCAGGTGAGAGGCGATGCTGGGCTTGTTCGCTTCCCTACTCCTCCCCAAACAGTGAACCAACATTGCCTCATTTTCCCCTTCTCCTTTCTCCAAGGGCAGGGAAAGACATTAAAGAACCTGACAAATGTCAGACATATCTTCCTCCCAAGTAAAGGTACTGAACAACTGCCAAGATATGTCTCACAGGTCTTGGATGTGCCAAAACAATGTCAGCTTAGGATAGATCTCCAGAAGCAGGTTCCACGTTACCAGCACCATGCGCCAAACCAGGTGAAAACTGAAATGCTGGCCTTTTTGGCTTTTATCAGAATTTCTTTTACTTTGCAAGTGCTCTTTACTTTATTTATTGCTCTGTAGTTAGATATCATAAGGGCAGACATTTGCACCAAGCTCCATATTGCCTTGTTTGGAAAAGTGGGATGTCTCCAAATTAGTTCTGAGAGGGCCCAAAAGGAGAATTAACTTTAAGTCTTCAGTGGTCTGGCTGGTAAGCTTTGAGAGGATGCAGAGACATGCTCTTTTGTAGAGTGTTGTGTCCTTCTTTCAAGTGCTTTGGCCTTTGCAGTTTGATGCCATTTTGCAGAACCATGTGCCCTTCCATAGAGTACTGTGCATTTGCATAGTGTTGTCCCCTTCTTGAGTTCTGGGCTAGTCTGCAGAGTTCTGTGCCCATCCTGTTCCGTAGAGTGTTGTGCCCTTCAGTTTGGTGCGCTTTTGAAGAGTGCTGCGCCCTTTTTTAAAGGCCGCTTTTAGCAGTTTTAAATCTGTGTCACCTACTCAAAACATTAGGTTCATACCCTGAAAACTGAGGCCTACTCCCATGACCAACCTGAAAAAAGTACTAGGCTTCCTGAGAATATTGTACAAATTCCATCTTCCTTCTCACAGGGGTCTGGCAAATGATGGAGAGGCGTTTCTGATCAACGTGCCACCACAGAATTTAATGGGTTGACCCTCTTCACTGCCAAGATCAGTAGTTCCTTATGGCTTCCATTCAAGCATCTCCCACTGCCAGCCGCTTTCTGTGCTGCACATAGCCCTCTTTCCAATACTGGGTACTCAGCTTAAAACACACAGATTTCTATTTTGGGCAGAATGAAAATATACGCAAGGCGCAGAGCTGAAGCTGATTATCTGCCCATCTCTACCTCACTCATTCTTCCCTAACCCTGAACCATCACAGTATTAACGGACATGATGGTATATAGGAACACTGGGTGAATTAAATGTTTGCCCCAAATCCACAGACAAACACACCTGCCACCCTGCACTGCAAACAATCACTAAAGCACATGGAAACACATCTATTGCCCCTCTGAGGTCAAGCAATCAGCACCCATACAAATACACCTCCACCAGACTGCCCAGCTAACACCTTGCAGGTGATGACCTGTACAAACCCACCTCCAGCACTCTGCCGAGCTAACACTGCAGGTGATGACCTGTACAGACCCATCTCCACCACCCTGCCCAGCAACTACTCTGCAGCTGATGACCTGTACAGACACATCTCCACCACCCTACCTACCTACCACTCTGCAGCTGATGACCTGTACAGACACATCTCCACCACCCTACCTACCTACCACTCTGCAGGTGATGACCTGTACTAATACACCTCCACTACCCTGACCAGCTAACACCTTACACCTGTACTGACACACCTCCACCACCCTTCCCAGCTAACACACAGCAGGTAGTAATCTGTACAGACTCACCTCCACCATCCTGCCCAACTGACACACTGCAGGTGATGACCTGTACAGGCACACCACCACCACCCTGCCCAGCTAACACTTTGCAGGTGGTGACCTGTACAGACACACCACCGCCACCCTGTCCAGCTGACACAGTGCAGGTGGTGACCTGTACAAACACACTTCCACCACTGTAGACCTGTACGAACACACCACCAGCACACTTCCCAGATAACACACTGCAGGTGATGACCTGTACAGACACACCTCCACCTCTCTGTCCTGCTAACACACTGCAGATGATGACCTGTACAAACACACCTCCACTACTCTGCCCAGCTAACACCTTGCAGATGATGACCTGTACAAACACACCTCCACTACTCTGCCCAGCTAACACCTTGCAGATGATGACCTGTACAAACACACCTCCACTACTCTGCCCAGCTAACACTTTGCAGATGATGACCTGTACAAACACACCTCCACCAGCCTGCCCATGTAACGCTGAAGGTGATGACCTGTACAAACACACCTCCACCACTCTGTCCAGCTGACACTCTGCAGGTGAGGACCTGTACAGACACACGTCTACCATTCTGTAGAGCAAACATACTTCTACTGTATGTAAAGAAAAGCACACACCAACCAGCTGCACTGCTGAAGAATCTCCACTTATGTGCTCAAACACACCTCTGCCACTTAAAGAGCACACAATACACTCACACTGACCTCTAGCACATGTATACTCAAACACATTGTTGCCTCTCCTGGACAACCACATTCACAACCCCTCTCGTCTCCATTCTCACCGCCTTCTCCTGGCCCTGCTTCTTTTCCATTATTTCTCAGCTTCCTCTGGGACTTGTCTCTTCTCTCTCCATGTGTTTCAAAGCCTGAGGCCGCTCCACCTGCCATTACCTGGGCTCCCTCTTCTTTGCCCATATTCATTCTCTTAGTCTCTTCCTTTCTTCTGCGTCTTGCGTTCACCTTTGTCCAGCCCTCGCCCCTCCATCTCCTCATTTACCTACCTCCAGCCATCTTCTGTCTCAAATCCACATTTTCCGCACTTTTCTGCCTTTACCACTCTCTCACTCTCTGCTTCTGCAGTTTACCACCTCGCCCCTGCGTCTCATTTTTCTTTACTCCATTCCACCTTCTATGACTCTCCCATTTACCTTTCTCTCACCCTCTCCTCTGCCTCTCATATTTATCTCATCTATCCTTCTCTGTCTTTCCTGCTTTCCTTTATCCCACCATCCTCCCATCCTCCTCCTCTTTTTTGTACTTTCTCCACTCCCTCCATCTCCCCTCTCTCTGTCTCTTCTGTTCATCTTCTCCTCATGTTTCTCCACCTTCCTCTGTGCCACTGACTCACTCATCCTGAACACACACATCTTGATACCTGAGTATCTCTGTCCTGTGGGGGGATCTCCAGGGGGGTGTTTGCCCCTTCAGAATAACTAGCACAAGCTGCATGCTCATGAGGCTGGGCTGAGGGAAGGTCCCTGACCAGTGGAAGAAGAATGAGGCCTTGTTTAGTGGTTGTAGTAACAGTGCAACCACCAGACGCATCTTTTGCTCCCCCCCCCCTTGTTCATGGCATGGCAGGGAGGTCACAAACATAGACAAAAAAACATCAATATCCCCTCAACCTTGAGAGAAAACTCCCAGGGCATCAGGGACATTAATCTGTTGTAGGGCACAAAGACCTCTCCCCTCTTCTTGGGTGTTTATTTCTGAAGTATAAAAAATAATGCCAACTTTCCCGCCGTAGCATGGTGGCAGTTGTGTTAGATGTGGTCCTGCCACATTGACAGGGGCACTTGATGCAAAAACTCCACCCCCCCCCCCCCTAGGGTGGCAGGTAGCTTAAAATGTGTGGGGCTAGGCAATGGTGGCCCTGCGGAGTCTACACTGCGCCTCGGCAGCTGGCCCACCATCCTCCCCTGAATACCCTCTCGGGTGATTAGCCGCGCTTTATAAATTCAAGTTGATCGATGGGTTGAAACCAGCTCCATCTTCGTTTATCAGATAATATTTTGTCACAAAATACGAGATGCAATGCAAGCACATTGGCATAATAGCAGCAATCGTAAAGTCAGCCCATGGCATTAGGCGGGGAGAGGTAGGGCCAAAAGCTTGGCGAAGGGGCGGATTTTTAAATTGGAGACTTTGTATTTGAAGGGCAAGTGCATTCAAACTAGACATGTTCTGGTTGGAGCCTGCCTGCCTCCTCCTGGCACACCCTGGCTACCTCAGGCTGCAGAGAGCCAAGGTTAGGAGGTAAAACATCCTGTCTGCAGGGACATGGGATCGACATCCCCCACCCCAGACTATCTGCGCTGCCTGGACAACACTATGGTCCTCAGAAGATGCTTCACCCAGCCCACCCAAACTCAGACCCTCCAATATACCTGCTGCCTTTTGGGTCATCAAATTCCTCTACACAGCCAGTACAGTCAGGGCCACTAGAATCATCCGACAGGAGAGGACCAGATTATGCGACAGGGTTTACAAAATTATGCCGCAGGAAAAGCCACAACATGCAGTGTAAGGCAGCACATTTTGTGATAGTATTACCTCACTATTTTGTCATTTTTACACAGGTTAACACTATCTGAGCAAAGGTTTGGCCTCACTGGTACTACTCTGATACCCAAGTACAGCGATAAGCAGCAGAATGAAAACACTGCGGCTGCAGAATCGCATAATTCCAGTAGCCCTGGCTATACTATAAGTACCCTATGAAGAGCAAGCAGGTGGGGCAGGGGGAGGTGAACTGACCTGCTTCGAGGCGCTGGAGAGCTAGCCACTCTGTCTCCCACACACCTGCTCCCGCTCCCTCGGACCCCATGCCTGCCCCAAACCGAGAGAGGGTGGAGGCACTGTCGGGGGTGTCTGCTGCCCCCACCAGCCCCCCGACACCAGGGCTGTGCTGGTTCTACCTGCCTGATGAATGTTATAAGCAAGTGATTGTACCGGTAGTTTTGACGTTCTGTGTATATATATATATATGTTTAAGATGAAAAGAAGTCCTGAGACAGGCTATGAATTGCAGTTTTCCCCACTTGTTCTTTTCTCTCTTTTTCCTCCCCCTTGAGTCCTCCCCTAACCCCAAAATGCCCATACTTTGGTATTTCCCAGACCCTCTCCCCTTGGCAGTTTGTTTTCCTTTTTCGGAGCTCTAATGCGTGGTTTCTTGAGATGTGAGGCTGGCTGCCGGTGGGCTGACGCTTGTAATTATTAAGGATTTGTACTGTATATAGTGACCGGCTCTGTATATACCTGTACCTGGTGCTGTGCTCCGGCCGGCGCCAGGCGCGACCCCGAGAGGGTGTCTGTGTGTGTGTCCCTTTCGCTCTCTCTTTCTCTCAGATTCGTTGGTTTTCTTTCAAATATTTTCTTTCTTTCTGGGGTGTGTGGTGAAAAGAATAATGTTTAATAAAAAAAAGAGATTGTTACATTTTAATCCTTCTGGCCTACTGTCTGCTGATGTGTATGCAGCTTGTCTACTTCTGTTGTGTGTTTTGTGCCAGGCACGTGTGCCCATGGCATGGCAAACAATGCGTTCTATGTGTGCCTGTCTGGTGGGGTCATGTGTCTCTATGCCGTGTGCACCCTTGTGGTTAAGGACACATGGAATACTGGTGTTTGCCTGGCATGATGCCCCCAGGTCCTGCTGTGCTATGCCAGTCCTCTGTCTCTACGGTGTCCAGCAGTACATACTAGTCCTATCTCTGCAGGTGTCACCCCATTGCCAAGCTGGTCCTGTGTGTCCATTTTCCCTAGTGCCACAGTGTTTCTTATGCATCTATGATGTCCCCCAGTGCCAGGCTGGTCTTATGTTAATTAATTTATGAAAAAAGACCAAGGATGCTTGTTTCCGGTCCAGGGAGGTCCTGGCCTGGCAGTTCAGGCTGGACTGTTCCCATGTGGAGCAGGGTCAAGACTGATTTGTGTACGGCTGGGTCCAAACTGGGTGGCATGGTGGGCAAAAAAACAATGGATTAAACCCAGATCTGTGACTGTGGGTGAATGTTTGCATTGTTCAGTATTCTGTCCATAATCTCTTTTTTCTTTTAATGAATTTATGAAGCACTCTAATACCCGTAAATATGTCCAGGTCCTGAAGTAAAAAACACCTGCTTAGTGCTTTATTTGAGCCACTGGTTTCCATTTTATTCCCAACACTGGCTCTTATAACAGCCTGCCACATGAGGGCGCTGTTTGTTTTATTTTTATTTTTTAGGAGAAAAGCAGCTGTGGTTTAATAATTAAACACACATTAAAATCACTGATACCTGCCACCTGAAGCTAGCAGAATAGCTTGGGGTATGTATTAGTCATTTTAATGTATATTTAAAGTCTGAATTGTCACATTTGTAGGAGTGTGATGGCTAGTAGTGATCGTACTGTCATTGGCAGTGCTAGCTGGACCAATGGGTGATGGAAGCTGCAAGGGCCTCCTGGTAAAGGCCTTGGCACTGATGAAAACAATAGAGGGAAAGCTATTGAGGGAAGAGCCAAGTTTTTAGAGCTTTCTTAAAATGCAATAGCGCTTGAATCTTGCAGAGAAAGACTGGGGGAGCATCCCACAACATGGCGGCTCTAACAGAACAAGAGCTGCCCCCCAGGAGCATCGAAGGACTGCAGCCTGCGAGAGAGCAGAGAGTGCATGAATTCACATTGAAGATGGCTAGGGGCAGTTTTATAGAAGGCTCTATGCACACAAGGAGATTTAAAGCAGCCAGTGCAAGGAATCCGGAGCTGCCAACCCAGAAGAATAAAGTGGCAAACCAAGTGCCAGTTTGGCTGCATTTTCTGTACCCTGGAGGTTACATTAAAGTCCAGGAGGGGATCCCAAAAAAGAGAATTCAATAGTCTAGACGACTCAAAATGATCACCTGGACCAGCACCAGCCATGTAGGTGAAGGGAGGAGCAACAGAGCCCTCGGGAGAGAAAGCAGAAAGATGATTAACCTGCTCACAGGGGACAATTTCTCATCTAGATAAAAGCCAAGATCGTGCATAAGCTTAACCGGAAGAGGAGCACTGGCCGGAAGGGATGGCCAGAGTCCAGCAGGAAAGGTGCACAGAGAGATAATGTTAGTAACCACAGGACCCCACTTTTATGTGCATTTAATGTCAACGCATTGGGAGCTAAACAGCGATGGGAAGGGTCAAGAAGAGAAGATGCTCAATCGAAACTAGTAGCCGAGTGTTGTCAGCACACTCCATGCACTGAGTGCCGAGGGATCTGATGTGTGGCCGAGGGGCGGGTCTGCAGGTTAAAGAGTGTGGCCGAGGGGCCGGACCTTGTGTCTCTAGCCCCCCCCCACTAATGTCTACATCCCCTGGAAGATGGGAGGTTACCTATCAGAATATCGAGTACAACAATATTGTGCTACAAAAATATCATATCCAGAGTGTCAGTTACCAAACTATTGCGAAGGTTGGCACAGATTGACTGCTCTTACCTCTTCATGTGCATCCCCTAAGATACATGTATTGTCAAAGTAAACATACGGGTAGTGTGCGTCGCTCCTCTTGTGTAGCCAGTGTGTGCTTGCCTAGCCTCTCGCGTCCATAGTGCCCGGAAGCATACATGCCAACATTTTACAGCAGGCGAGTGGGAGATTAAAAAAAATTGTTGCGAGAATGTACTTTCCCCGCTGACTTAGGCGGGAGCAGAGGCAATCTGTCTGAAGTCGTCTCTTGGCATGTACGGGGGCAATCAGCATTTCATTTTTTGGCAGATTAATAACAGAGTGAACAAAAACCGAGTTCTAAACTGCTTTTCCTTGTATGTGCTGTGTAAAACTGTCAAAAATTAAATGTCGAGACCTGTCACACCCGCTATTGCCCCCCTCCAACATTGGGGGAAAAGTGTCGTGGCTCCAGGATCTCTACTTCCGAGCTCACGCTGCCTCGTTCACTCCAGATCGTGGCTCGATCCAAGTCTGGTTTCTGCGCAGGAATTGGGAGGCAGGAGAGTAGCCTTGAAACCTGTGGCCTCCAGCCTGAATGGGGAGGGTTGGCATGTATGTGCCACGGCCAGGCTGGGGCATGGTTGCCATGGTGCTCTACCCACCGCGCTGTGCTGGCCTAATGTGGCCACGGGGTCTCACACGCCATGCGCTGCCTTAAGACAAGGTCTCTCTACTTGACACCTGCTTGTGTTGCGCCCCCCAGCGCCAAGCTGGGCTTGTGTCTGGTTTGGCATCAATTTGGGTGAGGTGAGCAGGTCTTGTCTGTCTCTGTGTTGACCCCATCTATGTGGCTGTTATCTCTGAGGTGCTCCAGGGGCTCACCAGCGCTTCCAGATACCTTCACGGTCAGCCCCGTCAGACAGAAGCTCATTATGCCCCAAAACCATGTTTCCACGGCCCCAGGCATTTATTTGTATATATTTTAATGTCAAGTTATCTTATAGCTCCTTCAGCTTCCTGGCCCCCAAATTGCGGAACTTTCTCCCTCTTGACCTGAGGAGGAAAAGTTAGGACTGACCTTCTGAAAAAAAAAACTCAAAACCTGGCTGTTTAAAGCCTCCCAATAGTCTCCTCCTGTGTAGTTCTCGTAGCCTGACTTCCTGGTGCAGGCACACTGCGTTTTAGAGTAACAAAGCTCTTTATAAACACAATATCATAACATTTGTATATTTTAAAGCACAACTATTGAGAAGGGCGCCGCTAACATGGCTAATGCACATACATGTCAGCATTTTGGAATAGGAATGGGAGATTTTGAAGAAAAAAGGGGGTAATAGATTGTCCCCTTTGATTTCTCATGAAGCGGAGGCAATTTCAGGCGGGGGGAGATAAAACAAAGGCCATTTCTTGCTTGAAAAATTGTAGGTCTGCCTCCTGACTCCAGTCTGGTGGCATGTGTGACTGACCGCTAGATGGCGCCAGAGGCCGTGGGATGGCAGAGCCTGGATGCCCCTCATGGGGTCCACTCCAGAGCCGGGAAATCTGGACCAAAAATAGTCTCACAATTTAACAAATCTGTTCTGGAGAGCTTCTGCCAATGAATTCAAATGCATGTGTTCTGTGTTTCTTTTAGAACCGCCCCCGTGCCAGGAGGAGACTAATACAGGTGTTCTCTCTTTACACCTCTGTCCCTCTCTCACTCCTTATCTGATTTTTTCTCTCCTCCACGTGGCCTCCATTTCTAAATTATTCCTTTGCCGCTGTCGAGTGGACACAGATAACAGAGCACCCAAACCAAGTTTTTTTTTTACTTCGCTCAAATTCCAACCTACTGATGTTAATGTTTAAAAATACAAAGGGCGCTTCAATTTCTTACAAAACTTTGCGTTTTTTTTTATTATTCCAACCGCGGCGGGCAAGAAATGTGTTAGGCAAAAAATACAAAACGTCTTCAGTTTTTGCCTTTTTTTTTATTTTACCAGCTTGGCTTATTAGAGCTGGCCAGACATGCTAAAATCGACATAAAAATAGCATCAAAAATACCACTGAAACCGGCGCTTTGGCTCCGCCCAAAATGATGGCTAGCTTAAGTACAGCCATTGATTAGACAAAAGTTGTGTACTTCCGCCTAAAGAGTGCTTATATTGTACTCTCATTGGCTCATGAAAGGTCCCGCCCCCCCCCCCCCCTCCTAATATGGGCGTCGCGTAGGGTTGCCTCCTGACTGGTTTACTGATGTGCGCCTGGTACTAAATAAGAAAAATCACCCAAAACTGGTATTTTTAGCCTTTAAGCATAAATTGAAAGCACTTTTAAATGTACTCTAGAACTGTGTTAATGATCCATGACTAATAATTACAGCAAAGAAAGGCAGAAACGTCATTTACAAATTAATACATTTTGTTAGCAGTCTTGTGTAATAAGCTGTCCGGGCCTTCGCAGACTCGTCAAACAACAACAAATGGCCGGTATTTTTCTCTTGAAAAGGGCTCAGCCCTACCATCATGCTGAAAGACAGTGACGCGCGCAGCCAAGCGAGATGCTTTGCGTTACTTTCCCCAGAGGAGAAGTTCACATACGAGGCCGGGCAATGGTGTAAGGAAGTAATGATGGCTTGCGTCATCTAGGATACGGTCATATATCGCCATCAAGCTAATTAAATTGGCTCGAAAATTGTCTTTAATGCTGATAGCCTGCTATAAACATCATGGCGCAGCAGCCATTTCAGCTCGTTTAATTCTGCTGCTAGGTGAGTTATGTCTGCACTGCCCACCCCGGGCCTTTGCAGTTGTTGAATCTGGACAGTGCACGGCCCCTGCCCCCATCGCAGCCCTACCGGTCAAGACATCCATCCTGTGCCTCACTACCCCTTCCTCAGCACACGCGCAGTCTTCCCAAAGGGTACTGCAAGCTGCTGAGGTGTGTGCCCATCACACTTCATTCATACCGCCTCTCCTGTCCCCTGCCTCTCACAGTCACCCTTGCTCCTCCGCTGTGTGCTCTTCTAAGCGCTTGGCAGCCATCCATGTCCCAGATCTCTATGCCATCCTTCTGCCCCACCACGGGGTGGAGCGCCGGGTGGACCCCCCAGTTGCTAGCCCCCACCGGTCCACGACCTCTATAGCCTTCTCCCTGCTCCTCCACCAGGTGCTCCTCTGGGACGGGAGGCCCCCTTCATACCACCCTGTTGTTCTCCTACCTCTCCTGCCTCCCCCTGCTCCTTGCCTGGTCTTTCTCCCCTTCTGGGTGCATGGCAGGACCCCTCCATGCACAGCTGCCAGGTTTCCCAGGTCCATGTGTGATGTCCTCCTCCAGTTCAGTTTTTTTTTCTTTGAATTGTGGTGCTTGTAGTCCTGTTTTATAACCTAACAAACAAGACTACAAGTCCCAGAATTCAAAGAAGAAAAAAAACAGACTGGAGCTGGCATCACGCATGGACCTGGGACGCTTGGCGGGGCTGCTCCATGATGTCCCTAATCTTATTCTGCTCCTCTCCCCGGGTACCTGTTCTTTTGGGTGCAAGGCTGGCCCCTTCATGCTGCTCTCTTTGCCCCCCCCCCCCCCTTACCAGCCGTGTCCCATTTCTCCACCCAAGCATCCCCCCAAGCACCTTAGGTCATGCTACCATGGCCAGTGCCTGTGTGCGTTTTGTGTGCAAGTGTGTCATGAGTGCAGTGTAAGGGAGTGGGTACGTGCAATGTGAGGGGTGCCTTTGAGTGCAGGGGTAGGCGTCTAAGAGTTATGGAGCGAGTTATGGCTGTGTGAGTACAGAGTGAATTGTGCCAGTGTGAGTGTCGGGTGAGTAGTGAGTAGTGTGTATGTGGGTGCAGGGTGAGCTGTGGCCTGTAAGAGAATGGTGAGTGGTGTGACTGAGAGTGCTCAGGGTGCAACACATGCGAGCCAGAACTCTTGGCATTGCCAATGCTTATTGCCTAGTTGGAGAGTTGTCAGCCAGCGTTCCTCAGACTGCTTCTCTCTGCCTTGGGTGTTCACTAGTTGATATAACCTCTCCCAATCATGCCCGTCTTGTCTTTACCAGGCTAAGTTTCCCACCCTGTGTTCCTGTCATTGCTGGCAGGCCAGGATAGACCTGCTGTAAGTGAGAACCACATGCAGACCCCTGTACTACCATCTCACAACTTCTGCAGCCACACAAAGAAGTCATGTGTCCTAGCTCCATGTGACCCAGTTGTGCCCTCATTACACCTCATGTCCTTCCTGTGTCAGCCTGTTGTCTGAATGTCCCTCATGTCATGTGACCCTCTTCTGGCCCTGCTGTGACTCCATTTCAAGTGTCCTCCGTGTATCAGCCAGGTGTGAGTGTGTCCCATAGGAGTGTGTCCACGGAGTGTGTCCGGCTTGTCGTCATTGCGTCTTCTGAGTCCTCCTGTCACCCTGTTGCCGAGTGTGTCCGTCAGGAGTGTGTCCACGGAGTGTCTGATGTGCCCTCATTGCGTCTTCTGAGTCCTCCTGTCACCCTGTTGTTCTGAGTGTGTCCGTCAGGAGTGTGTCCACGGATGTGTCCGGCTTGTCGTCATTGCGTCTTCTCAGTCCGCCTGTCACCCTGTCAAAACTGCCACTGGACAAAACTCTGATCTCTCTCTCTCTGTCAGGAACATTAATCACAAGAGTTATCTTGGCAATTTTATTGCTGCCTGAAAGCTGGAAGCACAAGGAGCTCTGCAGCAGGTGCTTTCAAATCGTAAGTATTGCTAAACACAGCAACCCCAGTGGTCAGTACCCTCCCTCCAGGTCAGTGCGCAGTGCGGCTGCCCTAAAGCTGGCCCTGGATCCATACTCCTGTACCTCGCCTGTGGTCAGTGGTGTAACAAAGGCCCCTGCGGTGCCGGGGGCCTCTGAGCTCCAGGAGACGCCCTCAGCACAGTGCACTGTGCACAGGCGGCAGCCCCTTGACTGAGTCTGGGGGGAGGGCCCCCCCTCCAGGTACTATGCAGGGGGGCCCCCCTCAAGTTTCGTTACTCCACTGCCTTGGGTTTGTCGTGTAGAAGCACGAGGAGACACCAGAAGAAGGACAGCAGAAAGAGAGAGAGTCACATGTGATGTCATCAGGTAATCACTTACAGAGAGACGCATGCATGGTGAGACGCACTGGGGGAGATCACATCAGTGTGAGCGAAGAAAGGCATTATGGGAGCCTCGGTCACACCCTGCTAAGGTATGTGAGAATAAGATTTACACCAGACACAGAGGCATGGGGAAGCATGTACACCACCGAAACAAAGGGAAAGAGAGCTGTTTTGGGACAGAAGCCGTACGTTTCATACTGTAGATGAGGGCAATCCCACCTGTTATAAAATGCATACGAAGAGAGGCATTCTGGGAGTGAAAATCACCCATCACATAATCTAAGGGAAGAGGAGAGAACAGTTGTGACTCGCAGTGCTCAAATGGGGCGGGCCCGTGCATCGCATGGTCGGGGTGTGGGGGGGTAGATGACAAACACAATAAATACATTTTATTTAAAAACATACTTGACTCGCCGCCACATTCGCCAGGCTGCTCCTTGGTCCTCGTCACAGCAGGCACAGGCTCCCAGCCTGCCCTGCAGCCAATCCTAACGCCGCTTTCATATTGCTGGCAGCATGAAAGCAGCATTAGGATTGGCTGGAGCGCCCTAGCTTGATGCTCTGAGGCAGACTGGGAGCCTCTGCCTGCTCAGCCGGCCCGAGACGGCTGTCCAAACACACATGCACAGTGAGGGGAGTGCTGTGCACTCCCTCTCCGTCTCTGTCTCGTGCCATCGTCCGGCCCCTTTAACAATAAAACGATAATAAACATTGTTTATTATTGTTTTATTATTAAATGGCCCGGGCTATGGAGCGTGACCGGGACAGAGGGGGAGTGCACAGCACTCCCCTCAGAGGATACTCTGATATAATGCCTCCCATTGCATGTATTGTATGACTGGGGTAATATCCTTACCCCATAAATCATCTCTTCCCATGTATTGTAGATCTGGTGTGACTCTCTCACTTCTCATGTCTTTGCATGTATTGTGTGACTAGTGTGATATCCTTCCCCCATGCTTTCCTTTCCTTGTACTGTATGATCAGTGTGATATCTTCTCCTGTCATGCCTCTTTTTCCATGTATTGTATGGCTGTTGTGATATATTCTCCCTTCATATCTCTCTCCTCATGTATTGTATGACTTGTGTGATATCCCCTCTTTTTGTGGCTCTCTTCCAATGTATTGTATGAGTTGTGTGATATCCTCTCTTCATGCCTCTTCCTATGTAATGTATGACTGGTGAGATAGCCTCTCTTTTCCAGTCACGGCTCGCGGTGCTCAAACGGCCGCACAGTGCATGTGAGAAGAGGCATGAAAGAAGACTTCACACCAGTCCTATAATACATGTGAAGTTATGCATGAAGGGAGAGTATACCACAAAAGTCATACAAAACATGGGAAGATAATATCACTCCAGTCATACAATACATGGAAGGGTGCATGGTTATAGAAAAGGATAACACATTAGTCATATTCTATATGTGATGTGAGGCATTATGGGTGAGGACATCACACCAGTCATACAATGCATGGAAGGGTGTATGGTTATAGGACAGGATATCACATTAGTTATATACTATATGAGATGTGAAGCATTATGGGCAAGGACATCACACCAGTCATACAATACATGGAAAGAGAGGAATTGTTGTAGAGGATATCATACCAGTCACACAATACATGGGAAGAGAGGCATGAAGGGAAAGGGTGTCACACCAGTCACACAAAACATGCAAAGGCAGGAAATATGAGACAGTATCTCACCTGTTTTACAATACACAGGAAGAGATGCTGTTTTGCTTCTACTTATGACTGAGAGGAAACACGGATAAAAGGAATTCCAACAATGCAGAGCTCTTCATCTGAGTAATTAACAGCACTGTTTAAGGTTCGAACAGAGGAATCATGTGGTTCAAATGCAGCAACACTGATACACTTCCAAAAACTACTTTAATCATGGATTATATATCTACATATACAGTGGTTATATATTCATTCACAATTCAAAGCTAAAAATAAAAATTAAAAATGAATCATCATGGGCCCAAGTAAACACATCATCTCTTTACCAACTTCAAACCGGGAACCCAGACGACTGCGGAAAGAGAGCACTACCCTCGATGGTAAAGAACCAGGCAAAGGCGTCCCCCTCCTGGAATGAGTTTGATCTCAAACCCCAGTCGTTAGATTTCCCTCTTAAATACCATAAACAAGCTAGAGAGGAGAATTTTAGAAACTACCCCCTCCCACATAGTGAGTTGTTGTTCAAACGCTGGCCGTACCAGTTCCTGTAAAAAGAGCACGCTAGAGATTTGGCCACATCCCAAGCTGCGCTCCCAAGACCGAGCTGTTCCCTACCGTACCATAAACATTTTTCTGTTACATCCTTATCCTACTCTCGCCCCTCCGTGTTATGTACCTGCCCTTGGCGAGAAAGAGCATGAAGACTGAAAACATGAGTAAAAAACATGTTGCTTAAGGTGTGCGTGGAAAATTACCTGCATCAACAATGTTTGAAGATAAGTTAAGCACAAAATGGGGCCACTGGTCAAGGTGGAGCAGCGCTTAAATACAGATACCATTAGAGATGCATTATGGGGGAAGAATATTGACTCGTCATACTGTACATGTCAAAAGAGGCAGCAAAGGAGAGGATAGCACCCCGTTAACACAATACTTGGGACGATGTGCGTTATGAAGAAAGGATATCACACCAGACATACCGTACATGGGAAGAGAGGCATTATAATAATGGGAGTAAGTATGTCTGGTGAACTGTTGTCTCCCGTATTGCCTCTTTTCACATAAATTGTATGACTGGTCTGATATCCTCTCCTATGGTGCCTCCCATAAGACCAGTCTTACAGTCCATGAAAGAGAGTCATTAAGGGAAGATACGTCACACCAGTCATACAATACAGGGGAAGAGAGACATTATGAATACGGTAGAGTATATCACACAGGTCATACAGTAGCTGGGAAGAGATGAATTGTGGGAGTTGATATCACACCAATCAGAGAATGTGATAGTAGTCATACAATACTTGCAAAGAGAATATCACACAATTCATACAATACATGGCAGGAGGCTTGGTTATAGGAGAGGATATCACATTAGTCATATATTATATGAGATGTGAAGCATTATGGGAGAGGACATCACACAATTCATACAATACATGGAAAGAGAGGAATTATGAAGAGCATATCACACCAGTCATACAATAGCTGGGAAGAGATGCACTGTGGAAGTTGATATCACACCAGTCAGAGGATGTGATGCCAGTCATACAATACATGCAAAGAGAGACTCACGGGAGAGAATATCACCCCAGTCATACAATACATGGAAGGGTGCATGGTTATAGGAGAGGTTAACACATTAGTCATAAATGAGATGTGAGACATTATGGGTGAGGAAATCACACCATTCATACAATGCATGGAAGGGTGCATGGTTATAGGATAGGTTAACACATTAGTCATATACTAAATGAGATGTGAGGCATTATGGGTGAGGAAATCACAGCAGTCATACAATACATGAAAGAGAGGACTTATGGCAGAGGATATCATACCAGTCATACAATACAAGTGAAGAGAGGCAGACGTGCAACAATATCACACCAGTTATATAAAACCATGGGAAGACAGACATTAAAGGAAAGGATATCACACCAGCCCTACAATACATGTGAAGAGATGGCTGAAGTGAGAGGATATTACATGAGTGATACAATGCATGTGGCGAGATGGCTGAAGTGAGAGGATATTACATGAGTGATACAATGCATGTGAAGAGATGGCGGAGGTGAGAGGATATCACATGAGTGATGCAATGCATGTGAAGAGATGGTGGAAGTAAGAGGATATTACATGAGTGATACAATGCATGTGACGAGATGGCTGAAGTGAGAGGATATTACATGAGTGATACAATGCATGTGAAGAGATGGTGGAAGTGAGAGGCTTTCAAATGGTGGAAGTAAGAAGATATCACATGAGTGATACAATACATGTGAAGAGATGGCGGACGTGAGAGGATATCACATGAGTGATACAATGCATGGGAAGAGATGGCTGAAGTGAGAGGATATCACATGAGTGATACAATGCATGTGAAGAGATGGCGGAGGTGAGAGGATTTCACATGAGTGATGCAATGCATGTGAAGAGATGGTGGAAGTGAGAGGATATTACATGAGTGATGCAATGCATGTGAAGAGATGGCGGAAGTGAGAGGATGTTACATGAGTGATACAATGCATGTGGCGAGATGGCTGAAGTGAGAGGATATTACATGAGTGATACAATGCATGTGAAGAGATGGTGGAAGTGAGAGGATATCACATGAGTGATACAATGCATGTGAAGAGATGGCTGAAGTGAGAGGATTTCACATGAGTGATGCAATGCATGTGAAGAGATGGTGGAAGTGAGAGGATATTACATGAGTGATGCAATGCATGTGAAGAGATGGCGGAAGTGAGAGGATATTACATGAGTGATACAATGCATGGGAAGAGATGGCTGAAGAGAGAGGATATCACATGAGTGATACAATACATGGGAAGAGAGGCTTTATAATTATGGGGGAGGATATTATAATGGTACATAGAAAGTGAGGCATTACGGCAGAGGATATCACACAAGCCATACCTTCAAAAGGAGGCATGATGGGAGATGATGTCACAGTAGTTATGCAATACATGAACATGAGAAGAGATGCATTACAGTAGAGTATATTACACCAGTAATACAGTACTGAAGAAAGAGGATATCACACCAGTCGTACAGTACATTGGATGAGATGGATTATGGCAGAGCATATCACACCAATTATACAATATATTGGAAGAGTGTTATGTCACAGAATATTGCACTAGTCCTACAGTACAAGGGAGGAGCGGCATGACGAAAGAGGATATCGCACCAGTCACACAATACATGGGAAGAGAGGCATTAAGTTGGAAGATATTTCACAAATCCTACAATCCATGTAAAGTGATGCATGAAGCAATCATACCAGTCATAAAATACATGGTAAAAGAGGCATTATAATTATGGCATTGTGATCCATTTTGGATGCACTTGATTGAAGATGAGGCCAGCTTCAGCAGGCAGTGGAAATGTATTACCCGCATCCCTGTGCTTGGAGGATGGAGACCGGACGCTTAAGTGAGGAGGATGAAGAAATTCCATGAAGACTTTGTTAGCAAGGAACTGCTGATTAATTCTTTCCTAGCACTGCTGTTTGGTAGATGGTAGACAGTGGGACTGCAGTTTCTTTTTTTCAAGGTGTGAAAGTTTTTTGGCCAAGCCTGCCTTTTTGCTCATCCCTCATTACTGCTCCAGGAAGGCTCATGACAGGTGCACAAAGCTTACACTTCATTTTGCCTTTGTTGTGTGTGCTCCAGTTGGAGACATCTTCGTTGCTAACTGTTGTGAGAAGCATCACTTGATGCAAAAGCTGTGTTTAGAGAGCACCCTGAGAAGGACACTTGAAATAAGTTTGAGACAGTGGCTCCACATTCCCAGTCCGGAAAATGTGTAGAGAAGCGGGACCAACACCACCCCACTTCGCTCCACTTCCTAACTCTTCATGACCAAGGAAAATATTGCTCAACAGAGTACCTGAGTAACTGTTGTGTGACCAGGGCAGGTGTCTGTCTGACAGGCAGTCTCCCAGGAGTAAAGGCACATCACCTGAAGGCTGCACACTCTTCTGGAGGAACGGAGGGTCCGCCTAGTGCCTAAAAGCAAGCCTGCCAGCTGAGAAGTGGGAGCAGTCTGCCTGGCCATGCTGGAGGAGAGGCTGTCTAATAGAAGCTCAGCTTGTTCCCCAACAGAAGAACACACAGAGAAAGTGGACTGCCTGGAAGCAAAGGCAGCAGTGACCCGAGCTACTGAGGGTACCCTTGTCTCTCCGCGGTTCCTGGTGACAACTGAGAAAAGCCATTGGCTTGGTTGTCACTGCCTCTGCCTAGATGAGCTGACTGGTCAGCATTTGCCCACAGTTGCTAACTCAGTACCTGTATGGTGGTAACAGGCCTGCCGATCAACACTGGACTAACCTGAGAAGATGTCTGGAATCAAATGACCTTCTCAGTGATTTTGAATTGGGGTTCAGACCCTTCATCACAAAAGAACTACTCAATATCCGGGGCCAGGGCATGATCTGCAACTTGATTTTATTAGACCCCCCTGGACCGCATTTCAACATCAGCAACCAGACGGTGCTCCTCCACATTATCATGACACTTGGGTTTACCTTGTTCCAATACATTTTAGTTTTTATAAAGCCTTACGAAAAACCTGCTGGTAGGCTCCGAGTACCTTGAATCACATATAGGGAAGGTTTAAAAAGGGTTCAGGCTCTGGATAAAAACTGAAAATCTCTTGGAGTGGTATCATCAAGTGAGAAAATGTATTGAAAGGTGATCAAGTCTTTGGGAAACGTCTGCAGGTTGAATGGTCAGCAACCAGATCTAGGCTTCTGACAGACCAGAGAATAAGAGAATTGAAGCAATAGGAGGGTTATCCAGACGTCTGTTTCAAGAAATTGATTTTTAGCAAAGACAGGGTAGAGAGCTCCACAGAGATGAAAGATCAATCCTCAAGATGTCTTGAAACAAGTCAGAAATGAGGACAGTAAGTTAAGGTTAGAAGTCAACTGGCGTTATAATAATTGATGGACAACTTCGGGGTACGGCCATGTAAGAGGCAGGTGGATCTGAAATGAGCTCTTTCATTTACAGAGACTGGCTGGAAGAATTTCAAAGAAATATATCAAAGAACATCTTGTTTGTGTCAGAGACGTTTTAAGGTATGGGCAAAATGGGCTCTGGCCCATGGCCCCAGCCCTTCAGGGGTCCCCTGATAAAGCCAGCTCTTGTGCTCTGACCCACGGGCCCCCCCGATAGAGCTAGCTCTGTTCTGCACACACTCCTGTCTCATGACCTTAAAGAATTTGTAAACATAATTTCTTAAAATACCATTTTTCTTGAATTTATTTTTAATACGGGTAACGTGTGGGACTCTATTACAGACACTTTGCAGAGAAACATGTTTATGTTAACACCATGCAACATCTATAAAAATGTTCTTTTAGATCAAAACAGGACCTCATGTGTGAGAAATGGCAGTGGATCGCAGAGAATATGTGCAATACGAGTGAGCTGCTTCTATATCACAACTTAAAAAACACACATCACTATCCCCGAATATTAGATGGAAACACATTTAGAATTGAACCAATCTGCCTGAGCAGTGTTACTGATCTGTCGAAAAAAGGACATGAGAAAGCTGAAATTGGATCTTAAATTCTTGGTTGTTCCCAACAGGGACGCCAAAATATGTTTGGCTCAGGGCCCATAAAATCTTTAAGGTGTCTCTGGTTTGCGTGCCTTGCTCAGCAACTCCTCTGCCGGTGTCCTGAGAGTTCCCACACATACTGCAGAACAGAACCTGCCACGTGGTTCACACCCACCTGTCATACTATTGTGGAGTTAGCACAGAAAACCTCTCGCCACTGGCACCACCCATCACATCAAGCCAACCAGCTGGTGCTGGTGCTTCAGATGGGCCGGGCAATGGACAATCATTTGCACATGCAGGACCCATGCAGCTAGGGGAGGGCAGAGCTCGGCAGTGGGGAATTCATGGAGATGTGTGTACAGCTGTAATGTGGATCTGCTGGAATTTGTTTGTGAAATTAAAGCTGTCCCACCAAGCAGTGAGCAGGTAGTGCTGCTCTGACTGACCCACCGACCCAGGGCGGGTTGGTCTGGGTAGGGAGGCTAACTGCCACCCCTGCTGTGGTACTGGACTGAAGTCATGAGGATTACCCCAAGCTCTGCACATAGCTGAAGAAGAAAGTGATAAGCAATGCATTCTGGGAGTGACAGAACAGCTTGGCAATTACAGATGTGGGATAGATGCATTCTGTGGGTGACCGTACACCTTGGAAATTACAGATGTGGGAGAAATGCATTCTGGGAGTGACAGCACACCCTGGAAATAACAGATGTGGGAGAGATACATTCTGGGAGTGACCGCACACCTAGGAAATAATAGGTGTGGGTGAGATGCATTCTGGGAGTGACCGCACACCTTGAAAATAACAGGTGTGGGTGAGATGCATTCTGGGAATGACCGCACACCTTGGAAATAACAGGTGTGGGTGAGATGCATTCTGGGAGTAACCTTGCAGGTTGGAACGAACAGATGTGGGAGAGGTGCATTCTGGGAGTGACAGCACACCTTGGAAATAACAGATGTGGGTGAGATGCATTCTGGGAGTAACCTTGCAGGTTGGAACGAACAGATGTGGGAGAGGTGCATTCTGGGAGTGACAGCACACCTTGGAAATAACAGATGTGGGAGAGATGCATTCTGGGAGTGACAGCACACCTTGGAAATAACAGATGTGGGAGACATGCACTCTGAGAGTGATCACACGCCTGGTGTGCCACATATGTGAAAAAATGCATTCTGCGAGAGGAGTGTGCACCTGCCATAAAAGACATAGTAAGCAATACATTCTGGGTGTAAGGACCAGAACATATAGGAAGAGATGTATTGTGGGAGTGTTGATTTGGGGGCCAACATATTTAAAGATGCATTCTGGGGTCAGTACACACCTGGTATACAATATATGTAAAGAGACACATTCTGAGGTGCGTTTGCACCTGGTACACAAGATGTGGGAAGAGATGCATTTCAGGGGCGAGTGCTCACTTGGGGTACAAGATTTGAGAAGAGATGCATTCTAAGGTGAGTACACACCTGGTGTACAATATATGGAAAGAGATACATTCTGGGGTGAGTACGCACCTGGCATACAAGATGTGGGAAGAGATTTATTTTGGGGTGAGTGTGCACCGGTAATCAAGATGAAGAGATGCATTTTGGGGGGAGTGCGCACCTGGTATACAAGATGTGGGAAGAAATGCATTCTGGGGTAAGTGCGCATAGGGTATAGAAAATGTGGAAAAAATGCATTCTGGGGTGAGTACGCATCTGGTATGCATGTGTAAAGAGATGCATTCTGGGGTGAGTGCACACCTGGTATACATGTATAAAGAGATGCATTCTGGGGTGAGTGCACACCTGGTATACATGTGTAAAGAGATGCATTCTAGGGTGATTACGCACCTCGTATACATGTGTAAAGAGATGCATTCTGGGGTGAGTACACATCTGGTATACATGTGTAAAGAGATGCACTCTGGGGTGAGAACGCATCTGGTATACATGTGTAAAGAGATGCATTCTGGGGTGATTATGCACCTGGTATACATGTGTAAAGAGATGCATACTGGGGTGAGTGCACACCTGGTATACATGTGTAAAGAGATGCATTCTGGGGAGATTACGCACCTGGTATACATGTGTAAAGAGATGCATTCTGGGGTGAGTGCACACCTGGTATACACGTGTAAAGAGATGCATTCTGAGGTGAGTACGCATCTGGTATACATGTGTAAAGAGATGCATTCTGGGGTGAGTACGCATCTGGTATACATGTGTAAAGAGATGCATTCTGGGGTGAGTGCACACCTGGTATACACGTGTAAAGAGATGCATTCTGAGGTGAGTACGCATCTGGTATACACGTGTAAAGAGATGCATTCGGAGGTGAGTACGCATCTGGTATACATGTGTAAAGAGATGCATTCTGGGGTGAGTACGCATCTGGTATACATGTGTAAAGAGATGCATACTGGGGTGAGTGCACACCTGGTATACATGTGTAAAGAGATGCATTCTGGGGAGATTACGCACCTGGTATACATGTGTAAAGAGATGCATTCTGGGGTGAGTGCACACCTGGTATACACGTGTAAAGAGATGCATTCTGAGGTGAGTACGCATCTGGTATACATGTGTAAAGAGATGCATTCTGGGGTGAGTACGCATCTGGTATACATGTGTAAAGAGATGCATTCTGGGGTGAGTACGCACCTGGTATACATGTGTAAAGAGATGCATTCTGGGGTGATTACGCACCTGGCATTCATGTGTAAAGAGATGCATTCTGGGAGTGAGCTTTCACCTGGTGTAAGCACACACCTGGGGAAGAATATATTGAAAAGGTAGATATGTCACACACCTGTGACACATATAGGAACAAATATATTCGGAAAGGGAAGTTTTTACGTATCGTAAAAAGTATACAAAGCAATGCATCCTCGGAGTGAGCATACACTTAAGGCACAGCATATGGAACAAGATGCATTCTGCAGGTGAGTACACACCTGGGGTCATATTACAATTAAGGTGTGATTTCTCTCTTTGTACCACGGCTCACCTTATGTTTTTACACTTTGAATATTGGCTTTTATATATTATCCACAACGTTTTGTGCACAGCATTGTAAACATGTCACATCTCTGTCACCTCTTCAGACTTTACATTCTATACTCTCTGTTACAAGTATCATCAGTGTGAGCAGGATTGTGAGCATGGCAATCGTGAGCAGGATTGTAAGCATGGCAATCATTGTGAACAGGATTGTAAGCATGGCAATCATTGTGAACAGGATTGCAAGCATGGCAATCATCGTGAGCAGTATTGTGAGCATGGCGATCACTGTGAGCAGGATTGTGAGCATGGCAATCATTGTGAGCAGGATTGTAAGCATGGGAATCATTGTGAGCAGGATTGTAAGCAGTATTGTAAGCATGGCAATCATTGTGAACAGGATTGTAAGCATGGCGATCACTGTGAGCAGTATCCTAAGCATGGCAATCATTGTGAGCAGGATTGTAAGCATGGGAATCATTGTGAGCAGGATTGAAAGCATGGCAATCATTGTGAACAGGATTGCAAGCATTGCAATCATCGTGAGCAGTATTGCGAGCATGGCAATCATTGTGAGCGGTATTGTAAGCATGGCAATCATTGTGAGCAGGATTGTGAGCATGGCGATCATTGTGAGCAGGATTGTGAGCATGGCGATCATTGTGAGCAGGACTGTAAGCATGGCGATCATTGTGAGCAGGATTGTGAGCATGGCAATCATTGTGAGCAGTATCCTAAGCATGGCGATCATTGTGAGCAGTATTGTAAGCAAGGCGATCATTGTGAGCAGGATTGCAAGCATTGCAATCGTGAGCAGGATTGTAAGCAGTATTGTGAGCATGCCAATCATTGTGAGCAGGATTGTGAGCATGGCAATCTCTGTGAGCAGTATTGTAAGCGTGGCAATCATTGTGAGCAGTATTGTAAGCGTGGCAATCATTGTGAGCAGTATTGTAAGCATGGCGATCATTGTGAGCAGTATTGTGAGCATGGCAATCTCTGTGAGCAGTATCCTAAGCATGGCAATCACTGTGAGCAGTATCCTAAGCATGGCAATCACCGTGAGCAGTATTGTAAGCATGGCGATCACTGTGAGCAGTATCCTAAGCATGGCAATCATTGTGAGCAGTATTGTAAGCATGGCAATCATTGTGAGCAGTATTGTAAGCATGGCGATCACTGTGAGCAGGATTGCAAGCATTGCAATCGTGATCAGGATTGTAAGCAGTATTGTGAGCATGCCAATCATTGTGAGCAGGATTGTGAGCATGGCAATCATTGTGAGCAGGATTGCAAGCATTGCAATCGTGAGCAGGATTGTAAGCAGTATTGTGAGAATGCCAATCATTGTGAGCAAGATTGTGAGCATGGCAATCTCTGTGAGCAGTATCCTAAGCATGGCAATCATTGTAAGCAGTATTGTAAGCGTGGCAATCATTGTGAGCAGTATTGTAAGCATGGCGATCATTGTGAGCAGGATTGTAAGCAGTATTGTGAGCATGCCAATCATTGTGAGCAGGATTGTAAGCATGGCGATCACTGTGAGCAGTATCCTAAGCATGGCAATCACCGTGAGCAGTATTGTAAGCATGGCGATCACTGTGAGCAGTATCCTAAGCATGGCAATCATTGTGAGCAGTATTGTAAGCATGGCAATCATTGTGAGCAGTATTGTAAGCATGGCGATCACTGTGAGCAGGATTGCAAGCATTGCAATCGTGATCAGGATTGTAAGCAGTATTGTGAGCATGCCAATCATTGTGAGCAGGATTGTGAGCATGGCAATCATTGTGAGCAGGATTGCAAGCATTGCAATCGTGAGCAGGATTGTAAGCAGTATTGTGAGAATGCCAATCATTGTGAGCAAGATTGTGAGCATGGCAATCTCTGTGAGCAGTATCCTAAGCATGGCAATCATTGTAAGCAGTATTGTAAGCGTGGCAATCATTGTGAGCAGTATTGTAAGCATGGCGATCATTGTGAGCAGGATTGTAAGCAGTATTGTGAGCATGCCAATCATTGTGAGCAGGATTGTAAGCATGGCGATCACTGTGAGCAGTATCCTAAGCATGGCAATCATTGTGAACAGGACTGAAAGCATTACAATTATTGTGAGCAGGATTGCAATTATGGCAATCATCGTGAGCAGTATTAAAATCATGGCGATCATTGTGAGCTGGGTTGTAAGTATGGTGATCATTGTGAGCAGGATTGTAAGTATGGCGATCATTGTGAACTTTTTCAACTTTTACAATTCACGTGTTGAGTTTCAAGCATCGTAAGAGCCACGGGTCACCTTTAAGCAGTTGAAATGGGCACATCAGGGGCAGCCACCCTATTAGGATGAATGCGCTGCCCTCAGGGGGTGTACTGATAGTGCGCCACCGTTTTGTGGTGCCATATCAATGCATCTACTTAGGCCCAGTTTGCTTTGTCACCTCGTCCACAGTATGGCACGGGTTCAGGGGCAAACTGATTGGCTTCAAAAGCATTGTGCAAGTGAGTGGCCACCTGAGACCTATTACACATGGTGCCACAGCTGCGAAATGGGCATGGGCGGCCACCTTGTGCTCCCCCAGGGCACTATGGCATTATAGAAAAGGCCACAGACGCTTGTGTGCTCCCTTCTGCAATACTGAGGTCCCAGAACAATCCTGAGACTGTGCATCGGAACATTGCGCCATGCAAATGAGGAGATCACTTTGCCTCTGCACTTATGCTCGTTGCGCCCCTGGGGTTCTATGTGTAATGCGGCCTTTGGTGTACAGTATGTAGTAAGAGATGCATTTTAGGAGGGAGCGCTTAACTGATGCACAACGGACAGAAAGAGATGCATGCATTCTGAAACTGAGCACATGCCAGCGGTTCCACATATGAGAACAAATGCATTTTGAGGGAGAAGTGTGCACCTACCATAAAACAAGAAGCAATGCATTCTGGGAATGAGCACACATCTGGCGTTTTACTTAGGGGGAGATATCAATATTTAATATTGTTTATTTTTAGAAGTATTAATTGGGAAGTATATGTTTTTAACTTTTTCATTTGAGATGTTGAAGTAACACTGTGCACTGACTGCCAGAAAGCATTCTTTCCAGGATGTTGAACACAGTCCCAGAATGCATCTCTTCACTTTGCTGTACACCAAATGTGCATTCACTCCCAGAATGCATCTCTGCCTGCCCTATCTTTTCTGTGCAGAGATCTCCGCCAACGTGTTGGAGATTTTTCACATGCAAGTAGATGTGTTTGTAGTACATGTCGGAGGAACTGGGGGAATGACTGTCAAAAAAGAGAAAAGGCATGAGGTACTGGCTCCACAGGGCCTCTACCTTTGGAAATAAGGTGCCAGGGACAGGAAACAAGGATCTATAAATGTGGTTGTCATTTTTCCAAATTCCAGCTGCACAGAGTGTCTTTTAGGGTATTTCCTGTGCAATTATCCACTGGAGAGAAGGGTGGGAGGCGCAGACAGTCACTGGAATGTTTATTCAGAGATTACAGGCCAGTAGGCCAGACATTCCATATGTGGGTAGGACTGGGGAGGGCCTGCTCTGCACAGGTAGCCAAACCCCTTTCATTAGGTAGATTTCTGGGATGAATGTGGATCACAGATCAGAAACCATTCATTGTGAAATCACTACAAGTTCTACAAGCTACAGGTCTTGGGGTGCCGGGGGGCTGCTCCAAGTACAAGGAACGGGAATGGTCTTCTCCCTAGTGTGGAGCGGCACCATCTTGTGATACCCGCAGTTTTTCCTTGAAGAGGACACCGTTCCCACATCACACGGTATCCATAGATACCACTAGTAGAACAGCCACAGAGCATCTGCTATGGGGAAGAGAAGGCCCCAGTTATGGGGAACTGTCAGATTCCATCAAGAGGGTCATTAGCAGTGCTTAAATTGTAAAAATAAATAATTGCTAGGGCCCTGGTCAGGAGACCACTGCAGCTTGAACCACCAATTGCCCATACTACAACTACTAACCATCACACTCTTACAAGTGTGACAATTTGGATTATTCGATGCCACCCAAAGTGATAGGAATGGTTTGGGGGTAGGTATTAGTCATATTTAATGTATATTGAATGATTAAACAACTGATACTGTACCAGTCTCAAAAATTAGGTTTACAGCACCACCATGTGGCAGGCTGTTATAAGTGCTGGTGTTCAAAATTAAGACCCGGTGCTAAGCACCAGAAATCACCGGCTCAAATTAAACACTGGTCAATAGGCAACTCTCCAGGAATACAAGGGAAAATGTCCAAGTCCCTGCCTGTAAACTCCACTACCCCAAAGCCAGGTGCGAGTGGGACCACCCTGGGTGCAGGTACACCATGGCTGCTACTGAGGCAAGAATCATCATGTGCCCCTCGTGTTCTCATAGGTGCCGAGGCCACTGGGGAATCACACAGAGCAAATCAGAAAAGTGAAAAGGGCAGGATGGCACGGCTGTCTCCACTGTGGGGGCTTTGTCCCTCATAGCGGCTACCCGCTGTTTTGAAAAGCTGGGGTCAAATCTACTCGAACACTATCATTGTTAAACACGTCAGGGCCATGGCTTTCAATGGTGCACCAGGAAGCATGGCACCAGGGCCCAGAAACCCGAGGGTCTTTTTGAACCCAGATGATGGCTGTATTAAACTAGGAGGACCATTTTCTTTGCTTGCAGTACGAACCGTGTGAACCTCGCTACTTCACTGAAACCCACCCAGTTTCTCATCATAATATATACGAACACTATATGGGATCAGCTTACATAGTAATTCTCAGGACTTTTTTATCAAGGCAGGTATTGCATAGAGGTGGGCAGACTAAAGCAAGGATATACTGACCAGCCAGTCACTAGCCACAGCCATGAGGAAACCAATCTTCGATCATTCGGAACGTACAGGGACTTTCCCCTCTGTGACCCCGGATATATTCTGGTCAAGTTGGACCACATGCAGGTGGTGAAAATATGGTCCTGTTGCCTCTTTCTTCTTTTGGCAGACCATGTTCCATGGACACGTGACGGTACATGTTTGATTCCTGAAATGAAATATACACCATTTACAAAAATCCTAAAACCAGAAGTATGATGTGTGCTAGGTGCAGGTGCACATACCTCTCTGCTTTAGTATCAGTCATTTCAGAGCCCTCGTTCCACTGCTGCCCCCACTGCCAGGTGTCACTCTCAGCTCACCCAGACTGTTCCTGGGAGGACAGGACTGGCTGTGTGACTCTCAGCTCACCCGGGACTGCTCCTGGGAGGACAGGACTGGCTGTGTCACTCTCACCTCACCCGGGACTGCTCCTGGGAGGACAGGACTGGCTGTGTCACTCTCACCTCACCCGGGACTGCTTCTGGGAGGGTAGGCATGTAATCGGTACAAGGCTGTGTCACTCTCAGCTCACCCGGGACTGAACCTGGGAGGACAGGACTGGCTGTGTGACTCTTAGCTCACCCGGGACTGCTCCTGGGAGGACAGTACTGGCTGTGTCATTCTCAGCTCACCCGGGACTGCTCCTGGGAGGACAGTACTGGCTGTGTGACTCTCAGCAAACCCGGTACTGCTCCCGAGAGGACAGGACTGGCCGTCAATCTCATCTCACCCAGCACTGTTCCTTGGAGGGCAGTTGTGTAATCTGGGCAAGGCTGTGTTGCTTTCAGCTCACCCTGGACTGCTCCAGGGAAGACAGGCGTGTAATCTGGGAAAAGCTGTGTCACTCTCAGCTCACCCTGGACTGCTCCAGGGAGGACAGGCGCGTAATCTGGGCACGGCTATGTCACTCTCAGCTCACCCAGGACTGCTCCTGGAAGGACAGAACTGAAATCTGGGCATGGATGTGTTACTCTCAACTCACTCTAGACTGCTCTTGGGAGGACAGGCTTGTAATCTGGGCAAGGCGGTCACTCTCAGCTCACCCAGAACTGCTCCAGGGAGGACAGGACTTGCTGTGTCACTCTCAGCTCACCCACGACTGCTCCTTGCAGGACAGGTATGTAATCTGGGCAAGGCTGTGTCACTCTCAGCTCACCTGGGACTGCTCCTTGGAGGACATGCATGTAATATGGGCAAGGCTGTTGTTCTCTCAGCTCAGCCTAGACTGCTCCACAGAGGATAGGCGTGTAATGTGGGCAAGGCTGTGTCACTCTCATCTCAACCATGAATGTCCCTGGGAGCACAGGTATGTAATTTAGGCAAGGCTATGCCACGCTCAGCTCACCCTGGACTGCTCCTGAGAGGACAAGAGTGTAATCTGGGCCAGGCTGTGTCACTCTCAGCTGACCCTGGAGTGCTCTTGGGAGAACAGTGTGTAATCTGGGCAAGGCTGTTTGTGACCAGTGTATGTAGGCCCAGCGCAGGCAGTAGGACATGCCTTGCAGGGCAGTTTCCCGTTCAAGGCGGCGCACAGGAGCATAGGCTTGTCTTCAAGTCCTGACGTTTAGTGCCAGCCTAAGGACAGCTGCAGAGTTCTGATAAAATGGCACCCTTGAATGATGCCGCGGAAGAAAGTGATGCATTGGTGGATAGCCGCTGCCCCCCCCAATGTGTGCCACCATCATGCTTGAAGATTCCAGCCATCCAGAGCTGGGAGGCTTTTAAGGGCATCTTGAGAGCTGTCTGGTGCGCTGTGTAGCCATCCCTTTGATATCAGTGCTTTCGCCAGGCAAAAGAGGGCGCTTCTCAACACACACCACAGGAGGGTCTGCCCAGGTGATGTTACCTTGCAGCAGAGCCCTGGCAAGATGTGGGTTCCACATGTTGGTGGATTCCTGAGGCTTCTCCAGATACAAGGAAGATGGAAGACTATGGCACATAAGTAAGAAACCCCACAGTTACAGCGTCTTCATAGAGTACACAAACCATGGAACACAGACTGCCACTCGCTCACCACACACAGCATGCGCACAATCAGAAGGGACATTAGGTAACACCCTCAGTGACGCAGGCAAAACAGTTTCTGAGTGGGCCAGGCACCCAACCAGCCACGAGTCGCTGCACATCCTAGCGAGGAAACAGTACCACCTTGACAGTCGATGTGGTACACTCTGGGTACGTCCTCAAAGAAGCAGCTGTTTAACATCCTTCTGGAGGAGGAATAAAAACCTGCAGAGGGTGGAAGGGTACTGCGGTCATAGGGATAAAAAGTCAAAGTGGTTGCAACAACAGGACCACAGTTTGTAATCCTCAAGTGTCCAGTACGCTTCCTAAAAACACTCTGGGGCAAGCCCCGTGCGCTGCCAGAATGTCACTTTTTTGACACGGCCTGCAGACCCATATATATGAGGACACATGAAGCCACTTTGCGTGGCTTTTCGTGGCCTCATAGATATGTAGTAAGGCAAAGCAGGGCAAGTCGCTGCATCACCTTACTCTCCGCAAGGGAGGCGTTCCATGGGCGTTGCATGTTCCCATGCAACACCCATGGATTTTGACACTGCTCCTCATTTAGAAGGCCATGTAAACCTGGGAATGCACCAAATTATATGTCTCCCCAGGGCAGGCGCAACAAGGAGAAATATCTTGATTTCTCTTCGTTTTTTCCTCTTTCCATGTGTGCTGCATTGCGCAGCACACATAGAAAGAGGAAAACGCCTCCATTGACTATTTGTGCAGGAAGGTGCCCCTTTCTGCACAAAAGCAATCCCGCATGCGATGGAGGCACCCTTGCACCATGGTACAAGGTTGCCTGAGTTGGTGCTAGGTGCCCAAAAGGGCACCAGCGCAAGGGGAAAGGTCAGGAATGTGCCGTATTTCATCAATACAGTGCATTTCGGCCCTTTCCGAGTGATGCAGGGCAGCACAGCAAGGTCACATGCTGTGCTGCCCTGCACCACCTTTTAAGTAAGAATGCCCTCTTTCTGTAAGAAGGAAACAGTTGTGCAGTGGAGCAGGGGCAACTGCCTCAGTGTAAAGGAGCCTGGGTTCAACAGACACCATCAATACCAGCCACACTTACGTAATCTAGCTTCACCGCAGTACTACAAATACTGCGTTATTATAAATTTTGAAATAAGAAAGAGGGACCCTGACAATGACCATGAAGACCCCAGTCCACCCACACCCAATGCAATCTGCAGCCCACCATCCACTGCAGCTCTGATCTATACTATGCATCCAATCACCACCCTACACATTCCACCTCCAACGCACCCATAAGCACACACCACATGTAGACATGAGAACTACTTCATTTTTTGTTTGTTTTGTAACTCTACTGCTCACAGCTTGTCTTCTTAGTGCTTCCTTCGTGGCTGGACTGCCCAACCAGCTGCTGGTTCTGCCTTTATGGACATCAAAAAACAAAGTAATGGATTGAATGCTTGAATTAATCTCGGCCACTGGCGATCACTCAGGGCCACATGCCACCCCAGTTTGGACCCAGCCGTATGCAAACCAGTCTTGAACCCGCTCCCCATGGGAACAGTCCAACCAGAACTGCCAAATGAGGTCCACCTTGGCAAAGCTCTTGCTCTTGTTATAGGCTGATCTGCCAGGTATAGCTTGATTCCAGTGGCACAGTGAGCACAGGACCCACGTCTGAGCATACTTGTCACACTTAGGGCATCAAAAACAAAGTGAAGGATGGAATGCTTGCATTCATCTCAGCCACTGGTGATCGCTCGGGCTACATGCCAATCCATCAGGATGAGTATGCCAAGACGTGCGTACTGTGCACAATGTCTCACTGAAACCAAGCTGTACCCGGCTGATAAGCCCATAACTAGGGTGAATCCGGTCCTGTCTTGCTTATGTTCCAGTTCAGGAAGGATCTGGTTTGGCAGTTCAGGCTGGACTATTCCCATTGCAGCAGGATGGAGACTGATTTGCATATAGCTGGGTCCATACTGAGGTGGCATGTTGAGCAAAATAACAATGGATTGGGATGCGGCCCGAGAATTACCAGCGGCTGGGATTGATTCAAGGACTCCATCTATTACCTTTTAGAATACTTTGGGGTTCCGTCTCTATGGCACTACGTACAGTGCCGTCAGCATGCTCAGTCTCCACTGGGTAAGTGTAAATATGTCTGGACCTCCAACATGGTGATGGCTTGTTCCTGAGTATTGAGGAATTACGTTAAAACGTTAGAGATGCCCTGCAGTAAAGTCTTTCCTAGGATTATGATAATTCAGGGAATCTGGAGGCGTCTACCAGGTGTATTGCAGGACCACTTGCTGCTTTCATACCTGTTATTCGGCATGGCTGACCCGCAGAGTTGTGGGGCACCACAGTGGGACAGAATCCAAAGTTCTTTGTCCATTTCAGCAAGACACAGCTGTTGAGCCGGTGGCAGGTCACCGTGGCACCAACTCATCTTCAGCCATGGACACATACGTTGTGCATGGCCAGCACACTACTGGTTCAGGAGGATGTTCTCTTCCCATCACAACCACAGCCTCAGGCCCCCCACTTATCTTCTATCGACTGCTGGTCTTGTTATTGTGGGGAAACAGTAGCTGTCTTGGCCTCCAGTGTCCGAAGTAGCACTTTACTTTGATGTCAGAAATGTCCTTGCCTTTCATTGAATAATCAGCGATTGCCTTCCAGTGTTGTCAGGCTGTGTTAAGTGGTTCAGGTGGGCCATGACCAGTGGATTTTGGGGGGCTCTCTACGAGCCTTAGGGCTCAAAGTATGGGTCCAGCAGAAATGCAAGCTGATCTCCTTCTCCCTGGGACAATTCTCAGACGACCACAATTTTATGCCCCTTGCTCACACAGCAGAGTTTTGTTGCTCCCCTCTATGGTCCATCTTATCTTCCTCTACTGCCCAGAGTTTGGCTTGTCCCCCAGCACAGAACCCACCTATGTTGGATGGTGCTAGATCAGGTATACACCTGAGCATTGCACAAGCATATCTCATGCAAACACCTACACAGTAGTTCTGTATAGTGTGAACCAGACCCAACAGGGCAGCAGAGTGCTGTACCAAGAGAGATGGGATAGTAATTACACGCTGGGCCATGCAAGGACATGATTTGACTATGGAAAATACAGAACCATGACAAGAGTCTAAGGCCCATATTTATACTTTTTGACACAAACCTGCAATAGCGCAGGTTTGCGTCAAAAAGTATAGCCCCGGCTAGAGTCATTCCTGGACGGGCGTCATATTTAAGCTATGACGCTAGCCGGTGCTAAGGCCCGGTTAGCATAAAAAAAAATATGCTAACCGGGTAGGGGAGGCGTAGGGAAAACTGGAGGTTGTGCGGGAAAGAATGGCGCTAGTCAGGTTAGAGTAAAAAAAAATACTCTAACCTGACTAGCATCATTCTTTTGACGCACAACCCCATGGACATGACCCCTATCTTAGTAAAGGCAGGAGTCATGCCCCCAGCCCAATGGCCATTGGGCACAGTGCCATGTAGGGGGCCCCAGGTTAGGCCCCCCTATAGCACTTTAGAATTTTTTTTGTTTAAGTTAACCTGGACTTACCTGGGATGGGTCCCCCCCATCCTTAGGTGTCCTCCAGGTGTGGGTGCGGGTGGGTGGGGGTGTCCCTGTGGGCAGGGAAGGGCACCTGTGGGCTGTTTCCATCGTCTCTGACCATGGAAATGACCCCACAGGTACCCTAACGCCTGCCCTGACTCAGGCGTTAAATAATGGCGCTTAGCAGGCTTAGCGCCATTATTTAAGGCCCTCCTCCTACCGTGCGTGATTTTTGCACAGGAGGATAAATAAGGCGCTAGGGCCTTTAAGTCATTGTTTGGCCGGGAACGCCTACCTTGCATCTCATTGACTCAAGGTAGGTTTTTACAATAAAAAAAATGACGCTAACTCCATAACTTTGGCGCTAGACGGGTCTAGCGCCAAAGTATAAATATGGAGTTATGTTTGCGTTGAATTAGTGTAAAAAAAAAGAAAATTAGGATAATTCGACGCAAACAGAGTATAAATATGGGCATTAGTATTTTTACGATAAGCCTCATCACAGCTTTCAAGCTATGAGAGGATCCCCCTGCAGATGTCTCGGGTAGACAGAGTAGCAGTATGAGCCTGTTTTGAGAAGAGATCGCCTTAACAGAGGGTGGAATACGTTAGCCACTCCCTGGCAAGATCTTTGTTGGCTAGATCACTAGGTAAATTCTCACGTAACGAATAATGGAAGCTAATTTGATTACATTTCTTAATTCTATTGGAATTCAGTTAAGTGAGCGTAAAATACACCAGATGTGGTCAGATCTGCCGGCTCAAGAGATCAGCCAAGGTGCTGCGTTAGGAGATGCTTTAAACAAGGCAAGGGGAATTATCGGGATTTGATTCTAGATAGGAGTAGGAATAGAGCTTGTACTGCTGATTTGTGGTCCTTATGTGGAAGGATGCATTTCATGCCTCATAGAAGTGTGAAGTGGTGGTGCACGGTTTTCACTAGTTCATTTATGTACATCCATGGACACGATTTTGCTAGAGATAAAGCATAAGGATTTATCACTGTTTGATTGCAGACAAGTAAGCTATCCTTAGAATGGAGCGGAGCATCTCAGGAGCAAGACGAGGACATTACAAAACTGGGTTTCTTCGTCTAGGGAGATGACAAATACAGCTGTAGGTCATCAGCGTTAAGGCGGAAGGAGATCTTTGACTGTTGTAGAAAGGAGCACAGGGATTCAATGTGTATAAAGATTGAAGAGTGTTAGGAAAAGAATAGATCCTTGGGTTGAGCCCGGTTGAGAGGGAGGGAACTCATAAATTAATTTGTAGATTTTATTTGTTGGAACAGTTGGTCAAGTGATACTCAAACCATTTCAATGCTGAAGTCCAGATTCACATTTGTACTTACATGGAATTCAAAAGGGGGCCATAGCTCACTTTGTATGGGAAAGCAAAACCCCAGGGTCTCGGAGGTGACTTTGTCCAAGAGACAGGACAAGCCCTCAGTAGTGGTAAAGGAAGCACTTTCTTCTATCCTACTGCAGCATTAATTATGGCTCCCAACGCATCGCAGGCCGAGCGGAAATAGATTCACACACACCAATAATACAAACTTAGATCATCAGAAGAACCTGAATATAAGCAAGGTCACCACTTTTCCATTCCAGTTGCCCACCCCCCCCCTAATTTATAATCATGATTTTTCCACCAGGGCAGCTTGACTAACCGGTCTTATAGGTTGAAGGAATAGGCCCACAAAGATGACATCCTTTTTTTTTGATGATGGAAATTTAAAAACCAGACAAGATTGTAAAGATTCCCATCAAGTCCTCCTAGTGACAGATTTATTTGGCTACAGGCAGTACATTGGGTCGGAATAGGGGGAAGACAGTTCTAATGGGGCAAAGAAATGACTCCTGGAGAAACAATTTTCGAGCAGGCCCCCATCTGGAAAGGGACCTCCCCTCCTACACCAAGCCCTAGACACAAGTCCTTTGTAAATCTGACATTGATACATGGAAAAGTGTGAGGAGCAGCTTAGATGAGGAAGAGTCAAGAATTCCTATAAAGTGTTACTCTGATGATACTTGACTCCAGTCATAATTAGCACCAGGATACCCTTGCGCTTTATAACTACATAAAACATAACTTAAATCCATGTTTGGAGGTTCAGATGTACTTGAGATTGCCAAATGAGTGCTACAATGGCATGTATCTAGAGGTTTTACTTCAAATTCAACCATACTGGGTGTCCTTGTTGTTCCTTATTAAAGATATTACAGGCATAGATTTACCATTCAATCCAATTGTAATAACGTTGAACACCCATGGGAGGACAGGGTATATCCAGTGCTTAATTTGAGCCAGTGTTTTCCAGGGCTCGGCACCACCACTTAATTTTCAACACCGGGTCTAATGATAGTTTGCCACATGGTGGCACTGTTTATCTAACTTAGAGATGAGCACAAGACAGTTGTTTGATAATTCAACATGCCTTTCAAATGACTAATACCTGCCACCCAAGCCATTCCTATAACTTTAGGGGCCAGGAATAGTCTGAATTGTCTTACTTGGGGGAGTGTCACACTTAGTAGCTGGGTCACTGGAGGCACTGGCAGGGTCAGTGGGTGGTATAAGCTGCAGTGGCCTTCTGAGAAGGGCCAGACACTTATTTTTTTCACAAATTAAGAACTTGGGGCCTGTTTCATGAAAAGTGTGTGCCGCCTTTGCGTCATTTGTTGACGCAAAAGCGCTGCAAACACAAAACACAATTATATTTTGTAAGTTTACGCCACTTTTGGGTCAAGAAATGACGCAAAGGGGGCGCTAACTTTTCATTTTGTAAGTTTGCCCCGATTTTGCATAAAAAAATGACACAAAGGCGACGCTAACGTTTCATACATCAGGCCCTTGGTATATACCAGGTGCTCTTACACAGGAAGTCTTGACCCTTGCCAAATGTTGGAAGTAAAATACCCCTTCTCCATTAGACATATAGAGGGCAGATATATGGCCCTTGTATTCAAGGGAGAAACTAACAACAGTAATAGCTGATAAAATGCATATATTGGAAAGGACATGTAAACCACTCAAAACGTATGTTAATAACCAACTGGGGTGGTTGGAGAATGGTAAGGCATGTTCCCAAGAGGAGGCTACACAGAAAATCTGGATCTTCTGAAGACAACAAAACTGAAACCGAACCAGTCTGGGGGCTTGAGGGTCCATAAATTATCATCTCTTCTCAGGTACTGAAATCTTTAGGCAACTCTATCATTGAACAGAAGTTTAGAACTCTTGCCTTCCTCTCATGAAAGCTTTTGCTAAATAGCCCAGTCCTCCCTAACTACTTGTGTGTTGTTGCTTTGGTTTTGTTCACCTGAAAACCTAAATGGTGCGTTAGAAAAAAGAGTGGTATAGTTGACTATATTAAACTAAGCTGATAAGTCAGGAAGGATTTGGAGTCAGAGTGTGTTGTCCACTATATATACAATATGGCAATCTTCGCGATATGGTGGAACAGAAGCCCGATTGTAAATAGTCTAGTACAGTGGTTCCCAACCTGTGGGCCGGGGACCCCTGGGGGTCCGCGAAGCTCCCTCAAGGGGTCCGCGACTGCTTTGAAAATGAAATAATATTAACTTATTAGGTCCCCAGCTCCACTAATGACTCAGAGGGGGGGTCCCCATATTCCAATAATGATTCTGTGGGGGTCCCCGGGTTCAAGTAATGATAAAGTGGGGGTCCACAAAAGTCAAAAGGTTGGGAACCACTGGTCTAGTAGACGATTGTCCACGATTAAAAGAGTGAGTTTGCAGCTTTCCAAACCTTTAGCTATGAAAGGCAGAATATAAATGCATCGGAAATTGTTCAGACCTGCTGGTTCTGTACTCTGCTTATTCAGCCAGAGTGAGGTGTCTAAGATTTAGGTTTGTTTAGGTTTGTTAAGTGGGGGATCATGGATGGACTTCACCACGTTTGCTGGGATCACGTCTGAAAAAAGGTGGTTAAAGTTCTACAGTGATGTTTGACAGATCTGCCTACTCAACCGCAGGCAATTTGCATATTAGGGTTGCATCGGGAAGTAACTCAGGTACGTTAGTCTTGAAAGAGGCAAATTATTCTGCAATAGAAGAATTTCCTAATTTTTTGAAGTTTCCCTGGATTCTTCGGCATCCTGTGAACTGGCAGGTTTAAGTGTTTTTCAAAACTTCAAAGAATTTCTTTGGGTGGTTTTTGGCCATGCTGATTTTTGAACTGATGTAGCCTTTGCTTCAAATATGTGATATATGATATGTGTAATCCTTTTGATTGAGTCCTAGATGAGTTAGGTTCAGATTGAGTTCTTTGTTTGAGATCTACTGCAAAAAAGTTGTGTAATTCTTCCGGCTTTTCTGTTTGAGGGGGTATATATCTGCTACATCCATCATGGTTCTGTGGTAATGAGTGGGCAGATCGTTGTCATCTTGGTACATTATAGGGCTTTGAAGCTGGGTGGCTCTCTTGTGGTCTAGGTGAGATCTGTTGGAGTCTCTGAAGTTTCTCAGCCAGACCGTTTGTTTCCTTATTTGGCCCCGGCTCAGAGTTTTGGTGCAATAATTGGAGAAATGGATTATTAAGTGGAAAGAACAGTCCACTGAGGTAGTTTTTTTTGTAGCTCTAAGACTTTACAGAAGTTTTATATCCTCTGTGGTGGCATTCCACACAGGCAATTTGTGAATGTGGCTGGTGTCCTGGTGTACACCATAGGATTTTTGTCTTAAAGTGTTGCCTCATTATTCTAGTCTGTGATCTTTTATACAAAAATATTGTGATGGCTTGGGAGTCCAGAAGCTCAGCAGGACTCAACCCTGATGGTGGCAAGAACGAACCCAACGCAGAACAGTAGACAGGAAGACTAGCGCTTTTGCTGCTCAGCACGAAGAATCTCCACAGTTCAGCAAGTGATACCTAGGCCCATATTTATACTTTTTTTTAGCACCGCATTTGCGCTGCTTTTTGACGCAAAAGCGTCACAAACTTACAAAATACAATTGAATTTGATTTGAAAAAAAGTATAAATATAGGCCTTAGTGCCATAACTGTACAGCAACGCTGAATGGGGGGGGGGGGTGCCTTGTTTTTTCGAATTTGACCTGTGAATCAAATTACTCAAGGAAGAGGCTTGTAATGTCTTTTTCACACTGGCCACAGAAAAGTATTTTGCTGCCCTTGAGCATTGGCTACAAAAGGGAAAAGGTTTGCACTGCGGAGAGAGAGAGAGGGAGGGACAGTTTTTTTTTTTTTTGGTCAATGTTCCCAAAAGCATCTCTGCAGAGGAGGTACGACCCTACTCCTCCCTGCTTGTTGATGTACCACATCGCGGTAGTGTTATCCGTCAGGACTTGGACCGACTGACCGCAAAGAGAGGAGAGGAAGGCCTTGAAAGCCAGACGTATCACCCGCAATTCCAACAGATATGAAACATCTGTTCCACAGGAGACCAAAGACCTTTGACCTCCAGGTCCCCCAGATGAGCTCCCACCCTATAGTGGAAGCATCCATTATGAACGTGGCCACCGGAGGCGGAAGTGAAAATGGCCTTTCTTGTGAAAGATTGCTGTCCACCATCGCAGATTCGCCACAGCGCCTCTGTAGATCGTTATTGACTCCTCGAGATCCCCTGTGTGTTGAAACCACTGCCTCCGGAGGGACCACTGAAGAGCCCTCATGTGCCAGTGTCATGAGTGACCAACAGAATGCAAGAAGCAAACAGACGTAGGTCCTTGAGGACTGGAACAACCGCTCCATTTCGACCACTGGAATCAACGCCTGAATGTCCTGAATCCACTGAGGCGGAGGAAAGGCCCGATCAAATGTTGTGTCCAGTACTGCCCCTATGAACAGGAGGCGCTGAGAGGGCTCCAGGGGAGATTTGGGCACGTGTATCGAAAAGTCCAGATCGAACAACTGGGTTGTCATCTGCAGGAGATGCAGCACAAGCTCTGGAGACTTGGCTTGATCAACCAGTCGTCCAGGTAAGGGAATACCGATATTCCCTTCCTCCTGAGATTTGCCACTACCACTGCCATCACCTTCGTGAAGACTTGAGGTGCTGAAGTAAGACCAAAAGGAAGGACCGCAAACTAGTAGTGTTGCGACCCTACCACAAAACGGAGATACTTCCTGTGCAACTTCAGAATAGGGATATGAAAGTAAGCATCCTGCAAGTCGACAAACACCATCCAATCCTCTTTGTTCAGCGCCAGAAGCACCTGCGCTAGGGTCAGCATTTTTAATTTTCTCCTGTTTGAGGAACCAATTCAAAACCCTCAGGTCCAGGATAGGCCGCAACTGACCATCCTTCTTGGGGATCAGGAAGTATCTTGAATGACAACCCTGACCCCTTTTCTGCTCTGGAACCAACTCCACTACTCCTTTCGATAAAAGGACTAGAACTTCCTGCTGCAACAACAGGAGTCTTCCGTGCAAAAGGATGGGCGGGAAGGGAAAGGAGGAGGAAACTCCTGAAAAGAAAGGGCATAACCTTTCCTCACAATGTTGAGAACACAGGAGTCCGAGGCCGCCTTTTCTGTGTACTCTCCTGGACAGGCTAAGTCTCACTCAGGGGAAGTGTCTAAACCACTTGCCGAATTCAAGCCCTGATAGTCCTCCAGGGGCTCAGCAATTTCACCTTCCTCCAGGAGCTGTCTGCGATATTCCTGCTCCTCTAAGAGCCTCAGTGCTCTTCTCCTAGATCTTAACCTGGCCTATAATCTCAGCGTCGACATGGAATTTGCGGACGTCGATGACATCAGCTTCAAGTGTGACTGACTACCAACAGGCACACCCCGATCTCCAGATTCATCTGGCACCGTAACCGAATCCATTGGCGCCGTGGACTCTCAGGTCTACTTCATCGACGTTGATCGAACGTGGGGCGACGTCATCGGTTCCACTGGTCTTGCAGGTGAAGACATCGGCGCCAAAGCTCTTCCAGGCGACACCATCGGCACCGGACCAACACCCTCCGCAGGATAAAAGGGCATAAACGGCACCGGCTTGTATGGAGCCGGAGCGCCTAATGCAAAGGCCAAAGGACCTGTGGGACCATCTGGTGCACCACTAGGAGCCATGGTATTAAAGATGTTAAGCATGGGATTCAGAAATGCCACCGGATCTGCTCCCGGAGTAGGGAAGGCAGGATACCGCTGCTCCTCTTGCGGCATCGGTGCCGGATCCTGAACATCCAACTGTGATCCATGTGAGAAGAGAGGACTTTCCAGAGGCTCAACAACCTCGAAGACTGGCTGCACCGGAAAAGCCTGAGGGCTCTGCTGCGGAGTCACCGTCGGACTCACCTCCCACGTCGCACGCCGCCGACTGGATGGAGATCTCGACCGAGACTGAGACCGACCTCTATCCGAATGACGCCAGGAATGATCCTGATGCCGTTTCTTGTGCGACCTTAAGGATTTTCCAGAAGAAGACCTCCGATAACTCGTCCTTCGCCTTGGCTAAAAATAATTTTGCCTCTCTCTCCTTGAGCGCCTTCGGGTTTAGCTTCTGGCAGGACCCACACTCCTCTACATGGTGCTCAGAACTCAAGCACCAGAGACAGACAATCATTGTGTGGATCAGTCACAGACATGCGACCCCCGCACTCCCCACAAGGTTTAAAACCGGATTTCCTAGGAGGAGACATTGTAACAACAATCAACACCTTCGACAACAGTAGCCTTTCCCAAGAGCTAGGAGAAAACAGTTATGCTTCGAAGGCACAGAAAAAAGGGAACGGACGTCAGCATGCCACAGGTAGTTGTATCCATCAGAAACGTAACTTTTGTACCACAGGCAAGTGTTAGACAATTCCAAGCAACGTAAATCCTTTTGACAAGGTCACTGTCTGTCGAACCTTTGGGTTTCAATTCTGTTTAGATATCAGGAGCATATAAGGAATTATCCAGGTAATTTATTTTAGATTTCTACTTTATTTTCGTGGTCTGTTGCCAATTTTTAAGTAGGCGGTGTTGGATTCACACGCTTTTTCCAACCACTGTCTTCTGCTAACATGTCTTTTTTCTAAATATGTTTGTATTATTGTTCTTCAAGTGTAGCATACTGACAAAGTAGAAGCATACAGATAGTGCAGCACAATTATCAGACAGATGTTGTGTTGGTAATCCTTGAGTTAGACCCAATGCATTTCCCACATATTTCATCACGCAATTAATAAACAGCAACAGGTCAGTCATAATACAGGAGGAAGCATATTGACAACTTTCACGATTGCAATGCAACACCAATTTAGCCTTGAGCAAATAACATACAGAAAACTAAGGAGAAGCTAAGAACATTTCCAGATTAAACAATAACATAGTCATCCCAAACTCCTTCCCCCAGCCTTCCAAGGTCTGCAGTTCTCAATAATGCAATATATATTATGCACGTTGACCTAGTATCAAATATATAAGATGATAGATGCCGCAGCTCAGTGACTGCCTATAGACGGTTAGCAGCAATCATGGGTCAAGATAAGTATTCCTGCTCGAGGGTCCATGCTCAGACTCATCTTTGTTACCTCCATCAAAGAAACCCTCCCCCGAAGAGTCGATCAAGGCTATGTGATCGACCCGCATGCCAATAGGACATCTGCCGCCTTTCTGTCTTTACGTGTTCGTCTCATATGGGCCTTCCCTGCTCCAGTGCATTCAATTAAATCTTTCCTCCAGTCCTTAAATGTAGGGAGACGGGGGATAAGCCAGTGTTTGTCAATGCGCCACTTTGCTACTGTAAGCCTCAGTATAGCATATCGTCCACCGAGGAACTTCCTGGGGTTTTCAGTGATCAGACCCAACAGGCAACAAGTGACTTGTCTGGGTATTACCAATCCTGTGGCGTGCTGTATATGTGTCAGTACTGTTACTAACTTATCTCTTAGTTGATTTTACTCCCAGTTTACAAATGTTTTGTGGTTCCTTCTACACTGCACGTAAGCTACCACTTCGGGCTCAGGTGTCAGATATGACTTGTTCTTTCACCCTTTGGCTCATACCACGCTTGAATAATTCCCAAGCTTTTCCAATTTTTCTAGATCAGACAAGCTGGCAAGAATAAGGAGCCAACTGGCCCATTTACTTCCACAAACTTTACATTTCTCTTAGATTGTAAGCACATGGCTCGCTTGCCGCTTCCTCCAAATTCCCACTGTCCTGATGATGACCCAGTAATTGCCTAGAGTCAAAACGTTGTCAACAAATACTTCAAACTGAGGTGTTTTGCAGATGTATTCGCCCAGTTACCCATTTTTTTACTGACAGGGTCACAGAACTATGTGAAGTGGCTGCAGTGTCTTCTTGTTTTTATACACACTGTATTCTCTGCTTTCCATATCACTGTATGAGCACTGAGCACTTAAGATGAAGGTGTAAATGTTTTAAATAACTGCAATATGTGTTGTTGTTTTTGTCTGGTCCATTTTTCCTCAACTTCAGTGATACATAACTGCTGTAATTGACACACTCACTGGGTCTTGATTTTTGTAATCATTTGATATTTTACAACATGAGACCATTGTTCTTATGTGGGGACTGCCTGCAGTTTCAGGTGGTTTTTGAGAAGGAAAGGCCCCATTTATGTACAATTAGTTAAAACAAAAAATGTAAACGCAGAGGAATGATTTGAGTAAAGATGTCAACCTACGAGGTTTGATCACAGACGTAGCAGATAATACCACTGTATAGAGTAAAAGGAATCTTACGTCATTGGAAAGGAGTGCAGAAGATGTAGCAGGAAGGGATATTTTACTGTGTCTGCTCTTCCAGATTAGAGGTTGTGAGGTTGCTTTCATGGTAGGTTCAGGCTCAATCTACACAATTATATCTCGGGATGTCTTTAATATTACATGGCCCAATGTTAAACTGAATTCTAAAGATATTAAGACCAACAGGTGTCAGAGCAGCAGTATCAACATGGATGGATATTATGAGGCCAGATATAAAGCGCCAAGATCGAGTGGCCAACCTATGTTAAGGTGGGTGCTTCAATAAGATTTTATCATTAACCCCACAGCACCTCATCAGGTCATGAATGAGGGTGACACCCATGTGGCAGAGTTTTTGTCAAATGCTAAGAGGGTTTTTGAGGGAAATTACAAACTGTCAAAGTGTGTGCAGAACATAGTGTTATAGGAGGGAGCACTACTTGTGAGGTACAAGGCAAGCAAGGCGGAGATGCTGAATTAAACAAGGTAAAGGGAATGCTGAAACAAATAGTTCTAGGTGGTGTAATGTTGAGACATCAGACTGGCTGTCTTCAGCCATCATTACAAAAGAAAACGGATGGCAACTTGAGAGTTTGATCAATCTGTGTTCTTTTAATGAAAATATTGTCATGGATTATTCCTCCTTCTCAACATAATTAAGATGGTGTTGTTGCTGAAGCATGGCAGGTACTTTTAGAAGCTAGATTTAAGGAATGCTTACCGTAAATCAACTGCACTAGAAATATAAGCAGTGACAGTTTTCCCATTTGATCAGATGACCATTAAACTGCAGTGTCCTTGCCATCTATATACTGGGAAACGGCTTAAAAACTAACTTTGAGAAAACCAAAATTATCATTTTTTTGAAAAAGCAAACATGCAAAATGGTATATGGATGGAAATTAGATAAACAGACTAAAGGTATTTGGGTTTTCCATTTGACTCAAAGCTGTGTTGGGACATGACTACAACAGTCGAGGCAGAGGTGATAAAAACCCTTTAGAATGGCTTCCAATTTCAATATTAAGGTGTCCCTACGGGTGCTTGTGTGGGCATATAAGATAACAGTGAATCAAGCTTATCCTATGGGGCTACCATCTGGCTACCCTACTGAATTGGAACAGATGTGACAAAGGTTCTTCTCAGTAAGATGAGCAATGCCAATAGTTGTTATAAGGGTGAAGTTATGAGTCGGGACACGGTAGGTAACTGCACTGATTTCAATTCTAATGTGGGTCTTTATTTTCAAATGAGCTCTTCCTGACTGCCCCATAACTGTGAATCATTCTCGAGTGTAAATACGGTACATGTTCTTGCTGTCAAAACTATTTATTTTTTCAGAACTGCATTAAGACGTTGAATTTAATCAGAGAACTTAAATGACCCATACAGCTTTTCTGACAGGTTTTCATGTAAGCTGACGTCCTTTAGATAAGTGAAGGCCTGCAAACCTGGAATTAGATAAACAAAGCAACCTGTTTGATATCTATGATCTATATCACAGCTGTACAGGACAGGCTATATACTGTTGAAGGGCCCGTGAAAATATAAAAAATTACTAAGACTTAGACAAATATAGTTACCTTTTGTAAAAAGTAACAGGTTCCTAATGCAAAGATTTTAAGGGTTTTGTAAACGTGCAATGTAGTCATTCAAGCACATTTTATTTACTTTATTGTCCCAGCTTTGCTGATCAAAGGATAAAGCTGTCTTGTGTCTATCCTACTGTGCTAAACACATTTTCATAATCAAAAACAATATTCATAATAACCCCTTAGGGTGGTTCCTGTTATGAGCCCAGTGTGTCCGCCATAGTATCTGTAAATCCATACGCCCTGTCTGCGGTAAGGCAACGCACACTCCACACTGCAGGTGCTAATACAATGACTTTTACTGTTGACTACCAAACCAACACGTTTTGCCCATGACGGCTGTACTTACTGTAATTCTTGTAAGATATAAACTCATCGTGGTTCATCAACATAGACAACATACAACCGTTTAAACTTAGTGCCATACTGGAATGGAATATATCCATGTATTTCTCTTGTTTAGCATAATTAAATACCAACTACAGCTCTTCTATCATTTTTGATAGATGGTAAGGATGATGCTCTCAATGTACCTTGTCATTGAATATTGGTACAATTATCTAATGTACTCACCTCTAATTTATCATTATTATTACACTCACTTCATCATGTTCTATACTGTTTCATCATTTCATTGTACATCAGTGTTTGAACTGCATCTAGTCCTAGTTGGCTGGTCCCTATATTTGGTGTGTGTGGCTGTAGTGTTAAAATTCATCAAAGCATCCTAAACATCACAATAATTTTGATGGCTTTCTGTTATAATTATGCTAACTCTATGTCAAAACTGGAGGCTCAGAATATGCTTCTCAAACTTTACTGATCAAAATTACAGCAGCCTATGAAAAAACATTGTTAACAAACAATACATTTCCCAGGAGAACACAACCCATGACGTTCCCGCCAGTGTCCACTTTACAGGTAATTATTACCTCTCTCATGTGTCAGTCTGGGAGGCAGGATACGATACTTTGTTCACAATTGGAAAACTCTGACACAGGATTTGTGGGTGCTAGAAACAGTAAAGGGTTACAACTTAGAATTCTATAGGACCCCGCTACAATGGCCTCTACCTTTTTCTCAACACAAACTGGTCTTTGTAGACTCAAAAATTCAAGAGTTTCTGAACAAATAAGTGAGTTCCAGATCATGTTCATATCCCCAGGGTTTTCTTAGCACATTTTTCAAAGTAAAAAATTTCAACTCTTGGACTGTATGTCACCATTTGAAGATGTAAGGAATCAATCTTCCAAGAGATTTGCAAAGAGAAGGATATTGGATGGTATATCTCAGTCTCAAAGAATCTTGCTTCTTTATTCTCATTTTCCCAGCACACAAACGGTTCCACCAGTTGCACTGGTACGGATTCAAGGTCCTCCCCTTCGGACTGATGTCCACACCATGGTGCTTCACCAAATTGATAATGCCAGTGGTCAAGGAATCCAGGGTGATAATTTACTCAGATGATCTGACCGTCATGGCTCAGAGCAGTCTATGGTGGTGTTACAACACTCTTGGACAATTCAACTATTTTAGGATCTGGGATTTATAATTAATGTACCCAAATTAATGCTTTCTCCCCCTCAATGCACAGAGTTCCTGGGCTTCCAGATAGACTCAATCAAGGCTCAACTCAAGCTACTGTTGCAGAAAGTGAATGCAATCAAGACAGAGTTGAGGATAACAATGTCCAATACAATGGAGTCTGAGGTCCTTGGCCAGAATAGTGGGATTGTTTTCCTCTTCAATCTAAGCAATGCATTCTCTGCATTAGCAAGCATTACAGCACTTGAAGTGCCTCCATCTTTGGAACTGGGTATCTTACTTGAAGCAGATGTCTCTTTCAAAGGTGACGAAGATGGAACTGAACTGGTGGCTCAAACATATGGAAGCATGGAATGGCAGTGCCATATTTGGCCAGCCGCCTGAGGTGATATTAGATTTGGATTCCAGCAGACGAAACTGGGAAGCAAGATGCAGTCCAATTTTCCCTAGGGGTGGATGACCCCGAGGAGTTACCCCTTCATATCGATTGGAACTGTTAGCATGATCTTTTGCCATCAGGACCCTTTCGCCTCACAGGGCAAACTGTCTGCTGAACATGGACAAAATTTCTGTGGTAAGGTACACTGACAAACTGGGGACACAGTCACAAATAGAGACCCCCAAGGACTTCTAGCATTTCTGCCTTCAAAATCAAATTTCTGTAATAGCGGAATACATTCTGGGACAGTTGAATGTGGTCAGACTGGAATTCTTGGTTCCTTCAAAATTACAGTGACTGAAGACAACCTCACATTGTCGAAACTCTAGACTGTGTGATGGACCTTTTTGCCTTCCACTTGAGCACGCAGCTTCCGGTCTTCTTTAGTTGGAGGACGGACCCGCAGCGGTCAGCTCTGATGTTTTTCTGCATAATTGGGATGGCAACCTTCACTATGCCAGTCGGGGGAGCTATGGCTTACAAGTGCTAGTCGTTGGATTCTAGATTAGAGGACAATAAAGCAGCTCAGATTGGATTAAAACATTCTATCACAAACCGATTGCAGATGTAGTTTTGGTAGTGGTGGGATAGCTCTAAACTATCATAATCTGAGCTTCTGGTCCTGACATAGGATAAAAACTTTTCAAGTGGACGCATGAAGAATTTTCAATTCTATTAAGGACACGGGGACAAGGATTATATTGTTCATAATGTGTTATCATTGGTATCGGTGCTTGTGTTTCTTTCTTCGGGGAGACCTACTCTAAAATGTTAAACTTCAAGATGCAATTGATTTATGAGGCCAACAAGCTGGAGGTTATAGTTTTGATTTTTTCTTTCACAGGCAGTGAACATACACAGAACTGTGATGTGACTTCAAATTTGGTTCTGAGTTCCCGTGGTGTGGTTTGTGGTCAGAGACGGCGCTCAAGCTGTCCCACTCCATATGTCAGTTCACAAGATGAAAATCTCAGGGTTTTATTTGGGCTGTTGTGAAGCTGATATTCTTGTACAAGACTAATAAAGTGTTTTCTTTAACTAAAGGTTTTTGGAGGTGCAAAGACAGAGGAAGGACTATGGTGGTTCCTGTATTTATAGGACTAGGCCCTGGACATGTCATGGGTTGTGTACTCATGGGAAATGTAGTTTGTGTTAATGTTTTTTTTCATTGACTGCTGTGATTTTGAGAAGTAAAGTTAGAGAAGTATAACCCTGAACTCCGTGTCCTTAGTAGAATTGAATATTCTTGATGCATCAGCTAGGAAAAGTTTTACCTTTTGTAGTGTACCCTCAAAACAAAACATTCCTGAAAACATGTTAAACCACCAAATAAAACATTTTTTACACAGGCTATCCCTGCTAGGAAATATGCAGCAGTGTGTTTAACCCAGGTGAATTTTCAGTTCTTACACAATATTCAGGCTACTCTGGACCTTGGCTCTGATCTGATAAAACATCATGTTTCCAGAAATTTTAGCTGCGATTCTCTTTTGCCACCTTTGATATTCCCAGACACAGTGTCTATCCCAAAACACCTAAGTAGCTCACATCTACCATCAGGTCTAATATGTTTGAGTATTTTCTTTACAACAGGGTGAACAGCACTCCCTACTTACCTTTTATTTCAAGGGCATACCAGCACACATACAATATTCTCAGTACTGTAGGCAATACATTTTAATTTTCGGAGGTTTTCCGGAACACAGAACTCCATATTCCCCAACATTCTGATTATGTTTACATGTTTGACAGTCATTACAAGCGTGAAAACTTTTCGGGATCATCCTTCTAACATCCCTAGGAGTGTATACATTTTTTTTTTTTACTAAGCTATCTTTCAGTGAGAAATTCCCCCTATCAGTGATCTTCTGCATCTCACTGATGTATCTTCCTATTAGTGTAGTGTATCACTGTGCACTATGGTCCATTTTCTTTGGAGAGGCTGTCTAATTTCCCTTCCTTAGTTTATTAAAACTGGTAAAAATTCTTATTTCTTTCTTCCATTTCGGTGATGTTTTCGTTTTGTGTAACAGCAAAATTAATGAATAAACATGGGAAAATCTAACAGTTGTTACTCATACTAGTAAATTCAATTCATTTTCATCTAAAACTTCCACATATCTTCTTGCTTTGTCTTTACATACTTTCCACAAAATGGACAGACCATCTATATATATGAGCTGTAGCATAATGTCTCCAGGACTACTTCATTGAGTTCTGCCAAGGCAACAAGCTCTCTACCAGCCCATCTAAAGACGGGTGTGGCTCGAGGCAAAGCAGATACCCATCGAAGTCCCACACACTTGTCTGTAAATCAGGTTACCAAACTTAAATATGTTACTGCTCAGACAGAAAGCAATCTGTGTGCAGAAAATAAAACACAGAACAACATGTTGGTCTTGTCCGTAGGAAGTGTTTACATGCCTCAATATTGTCTGAAAGTACAATGCTGACAGAAAGAGACAATAAGTCCAATGCCATCAGTAGGTACTCTAGCTCCCCGTATGTGTCTTATATTGTTTATCTCAGCTATGCTTCACATAAGGCAGTGCGCAGACAAAGGGCCTCAGGAATGGATGTACATACTTGTAACTCGTACATTTAGTAGTAATAATTGTTCTGACAACTTTTAATGCATCTTACCTATTATATAAAACACTGGGATTCCAGGGAATTTATTCTTAAGAAACCAATATTTTTCCACTTCTGTTAGACCACTTTCCTTCCAGTCCGATAATTTGTCCCAAATACATACTGTCACGATCTAATAATCCCTTAAAATGTTCTGATAATGGTTCTCATAAAAGAGTTGTCTTATCGCCTCCTTCTCATAAATGTCACTTGGCATTACTACAACGCTGTCCTCCTTCAGAACCTTTAACGTTGATGATGTCATCTTTCTTTAAACACAGTAAAGTCTTTGGGTTGATCGCCAGTCATGTTACCATTCTGCTTACATATAATTTCCTTTATTTGTTTTTTTAGTTCATTAGTTATGGTATCATTAGGAGGTTGTGGGGCATTCCACTATCATATCCTCTTTCTACTGCTATCCCCAGTGCAGTCACGTTTTGTATGACAATTATAGACAGAGGTAAATAGGATGAGTTTGAATTTAATCCTGCTATTACAAACCTGAGTATTTTATAATCCACATAACTTTACTATGCATGAATGTTTTAGGATTATCTTCCACCGTAAAGCAGAGGAGCATGTGTAACATGGATGAGAGCTTTCTAATCTGATACATAACATATGAGAGGCCTCAATCGTGAAGATCCATGTTCGATATTCATTACAAGGTAAACTGGCTGATGGATTCTAATGTCATGTTATAAGTACATGACATGAATACACTCGAGTCAAAAGAGCGTAGTATTTTGTGAACAGCTATAGCTGTTTAAGCTTCAGTAGGAAACCGTCTCACTTTCTTAACTCCCCTTCCTGTCAGTCTGCACGGATATGGCCTGCAGTCATGACTGACCACACAGATTCAAATCACTCAAAATGACCTAGTTCCAATTTGTATCCATATTTAAATTAAATACATGCAGGGCACTCAATGGTTTTCTGTCTGTGTTTAACTATTAATACAGTAAAAACGGTAAAACTATAATCTTTAGTTATAAAACCCACATGTATCTTGGGTCATGGAAATAAACTCTAGCTGTTTTTGCTGCTCAATTTTACTACAGCCACTAAGCTTGTAACATGTTAAGTGACTGCTACTACTCCATGAAAGGGTCTTACCAATGAATGCTTGCAATTTCTTGAAAGTATCTATATTTGAATGCAAACAACTGTGACCCATGCTCTGTCACGAAATCTGGGGGTTACTTCGAGACCCATTCTACACAGCATTGGCTGTGAGGTCAGTCACTGTCCATTTGCAGTATCACAGCTGCTATTCAGCTTTTCACAGTTCTCACGGTGTCTCTGAAAGCATTCATACAGCTTGAATGTTTTGCCGCAGGTTTTGCACTCATGCAGTGGCCTGTCCGTGTGCACCAGCATGTGCTCGCCCAGGTGGTGCTTCAGCTTGAACTTCTTGTTGCACAGTGAGCAAGCGAAGGGGCGCATACTGATACGAAGGATAACGTGACGATCTCGCCTCCTCTTTTCTGGAAAGCGCTTTCCGCACAGACAGGCAAATACTTTCTTCCCAAAGCGGGAAGTGTGCTCCACTGGGCCATGGGGCAGATGGCCTAAAGGCAAGTTCATGGTAGTCATGCTGTCATCTGCCTCTCCTGCCATGCTGGGTTCTGTTGGGCCATAGTAAGAGGACTGAACATTATGCGTCTTGCCAAGTCCCACTATGAAGTCCATACTAGACAGAGTTTGTGTCTCTGCAATGCTCATGAGCTGATTCACATGACCACTCACCATGAGGGGCGCTTCCTTCTTCGTACTGCTCTCCAAAAGATTTACCACCAGGCCCTCCTGCTTAACACATGGTGCAGAATGTATCTGGGAAGAGGTCCCGCCAATTAAAGAGCATAAGTCAGACTGAGACACCCCTTCCTGCACTCTGGCACACACAGCACTATCAGAAAAGACCTTTTCCTCTACGGACTGTTGGGAATTCTCTGGTGTTACCTCTACCTTTTCCCTGACAGAGACCTCCAATCTGGAGTGATCAGAAACCCAAGTGTCTCCTACCTCCCTGCTGCTGAAGAAACTGCTGCTGCTGGGGGACTGAGTGTCACTGGAGCGGCTAGACTGCGTTCTGGTGATGTGGCATCCTCTCCTAAGGAACTCATTGCACTTGTCCACCACATGCCACATCTGCAGGAAGCTGGCAACAGTCAGGTAGCTGCCGATGTCTTCTAGAGAGAGGAAGAGACGTCCTGTGTAGGCTGACACCAGCACCCTCTCAAAGACGACAGGGTCCAGCAGGTCAGGAAGCAATAGTCTTGCCGAGTCCTTGAGGAGCAGCTGGTCATGGAAGTAGGGAGATGAGGCTGCCAGCACAGCCTTGTGCGCATTGAAGGTGCAATGCTGCACATGGACATGGATATCGCAGAACTTGCCCTCTAGGCGGTGTTTGTTAAGGTGCTCGAGGAGGGTGGAGCTGTAATTCGGGAATTCCAACACCTGCCCGTCTACATCTTCTGACTCCATTTCAACGACAGAAGAAGCTGAAAAAGCCTAAGACAGTCAATGACAAAATAATTTAACAAGCATAGTAGTTCTCCTCCTCCTCTCTCCCCCTACCACGTCCAGGAACGAGGTACCAGTGCTTCTGTTCCCGTTGTTAATGAAGTAGGACTAGAAAATGACACTAATATAGGGAAGCAAAAATATGTTCTAAAAGGGGAATAGAAAGAAAAATGATTTGTATTTGTGAAATAAAATCCAAAATGAAGAGATATTAAAGAAGGGAATGGATTAGGGTGGGAGAACGCTAGAGAGAAGGTTTACAGCAGTGTTGTAAACTGCCTGAGACGATTAATATTCACAAGCCGTAAAACAAGCACCTACAAAACAGGCTACACATCGCAAAGTACACAAGATTTAGACCGGTTGCAAACCCATTCTACCATCAAACATACACTACTATTTTAAAAGTCGAAACCTACAAAGTGAACAGGTAAAGTTTTTAAATGGCATGTCTCCTGCCACAAAGGTAGCTCAAAGTATACATTCATTATCTAAATTCCAGATTCCTGCCACCAGAAAATATGGAACAATTAAAGCAACAAAAAAAAAAAGAGAGAAGGAGTCCTATCACCCAGGTTCCTGTATTAAATCAAATAGAATGTACAAGAGCACATCCCTACAAAAAAATCCTAAGCCTATGAAGAATATAAATGTGTATTAATTTAAAATACAATTCAGCAAAAACCGGCTTGTACTTTAGTCTTGACTAACACATAAAAAAGTAGAACTAAGGAAATACTTGTTTTGTATACAATAAGGCAATTAAAGAATGCAATGTGTGATAATTCAGTGTACTTTTGGGATGCAAAAGAATCGCTTGTGGATTGCAATGCAAGTACTCCCTCAGAGAGAGAAGGTTACATCTAACAGCATGAGATGAGAGAGAAATCCTCGTAGCCCACTATATATCTATATATATACACACACACACACACAAAGGCAGACCTAAAGCACTCCCACCAGAAGGCATGAATCCCATCAAAGCAGCCCCCACAAAACCTGTGCAATAGGAAAAGCACATACTCTGAAAAGACACCACCGCCTAGGGCCTGGCTGGCACCCACGCCCAAGCAGGCCAACAGAGGGGCAACCAATACTCACGGGTGAATCCTAGCGGTGGGTCATATTTGGAGGGCGCTGCCCCGCTCGGTCATTCCCCGGCAGGGCCCGCCAGGCGTTCCTCGCTCACGGCCAGCGAGGACCAGGTGTGAAGGGTTCACGTCCCGCTCTGGAAACCTTCAAACAAGAACCAGAGGAGGCGTGTGACGGGGCACGCGGTGACCCACGACCCGGGGCTTTCTGCGCGCGGCGCCCGAGGACGTTAACAAGCGACCGTTGCTCTCGGTGAACGGCTCCGGCGCCGCGCGGACGCCGGCCCTTAACTAACACAAGCGCTCGTGAGACACCCCCCCCCCCCGGCACTCGCCGCCGCCCGCGGGGCGCCTCCTCTCTCTACCTTCAGAGGGGCACCGAGGCGCACCCGCCTCTAGGCGCCCGGCACCCCAGCTGCGGACACGGAAGAAGGACCAGGGTTAGGCCCTGCACCCCGGAAGCCATTTTCAATCGGGCAATAGTGGTGGGGTTACGTCCAAGAGCGCGTCAGGGGACGCGGTGGTAGCCATCTTGGATCGGGGTGACGAGCAGAAAAAGGAAGACCGTGAAACCTATCTTACAAGTGTTAGCCTAGCCGCTAGTTTCAGCACGTAAATACTACTCCGTGGTCACCCTCCGGGGATGGGACATTTTACTAGCGTAAAGGGGGGGGAGACACGTTAGACCATGTTTAAATATGTCTAGACCTATTTAAACATTTCAGTTAAGTACTGTTACATTTTTTAAAACTGTAATAACATGCTTCTGCTTAAAACGAAGGCCTGTTATCTATATAATACTACTTTTGGCCGGAGTCTGGCAACCCCCCCAACAGCTTTGGGCCCGCCCCCACACCCCGGTTTGAAGATCTCTAAGTGTTAGACTGAAGTAGATCTGGCCTACTTGTCCGTTCTTTGTTTTTATTTTTACCACAGGGGCGGCCATCTTGAAGAGGGTGAATATAGGGATAAATCATGTGACTTAAAATCGGGACTTTACAAGAAATAGACGTTTTTTGGAAATTATATGTCAGGACCGGAGGCGAGGATTATGTAGTCCTTTCTTCATTTTATTAATACAGCAAGTTCAAAGTCCAAACAATAAAACATTAAAGAAACTCCAACTCCCATGATATCCATGATCGTAACCATAACAACCAGTAAACCAATCTAGTGTCCATCCGAATGTCCATATAAATGGTAGACAGGAGCAGTCCTTCCTCTTTCTTCACTGCTGCAAGTCAGTTAAGTCCTCGATTCCTTCTCGCTCTTTTGCTGGGGTTGTCGGGGATTGCCTTGTTTAAGCATATTGCGCTGAACGCTTTTACTGTGTTTGTTGTTACGTGCATATATTTTGCATTAATTTCAATTGTGGTGAGATGCGCGGTAGGCTGCCGCCCGAGCGCTCAGTGTGGTAACGTCCAGAGCCACTAGGGGCGTGCTTGCGCGCCATTTCGCACTCTGGCAAACGTTTGACAGATCGTGCTTCAGCGATTCATTAGCGTGTTCGCGGCCTGCCAACATGTGTGGGGCCCGTTCAAACCCTGTCTTCGGGGTTTTGAACAGTTTATTGACCCCCAGCCCACGCTGACACCGCGCTCGCGGTAGGTGCAGGCTGGGCCTGCTAAAAATCCTTCCCTGGTGGGGAAACACAATAGTGTAATTCACAACCACCATTTAACTGTGAAGCACAGCGAGGGGGCTGCCTTTAAATTCAATTCAGTCGTGAGACAGTTTCGGATGGAGTCCTTTGAGGACCATTCCTATGCTCCTTCCTTAGTGACGGAGGAAGTGTTGCCCCCTCAACGACAATTACCGGCTGGAGTTGACAAACTCCTTTCGCAGGCAGTGGCTAAGCCTTTGGCACCCCTGCAGGATAGGGTGGACAGATTAATGGACCGGATGTCTAATGTCCCTGGCATTTTTGGGGACTCGGGTACAAGGGCCAGTACCTCTAGTAGTTTCTCCTCCTCTAGAAAGCATGACGCGGGCACCTGGAAGGTTTCAACAAGTTGAGGGAGACCTTCTGTAGGAGTGCGCGGACGCTCTCAAACATACCCTGCCGGGAGGATGCTACACCCAGAGAGCATGGCATGGGATCGCCCCGTTCTGGGAAGGAGGGGTGAAACCGATGATGAGGGCTCATCGAACGAGGGGCGCATTTTGGGCAGACCTTGGTGACCATCAGCGACCACCTCTAGACTAGAGGAGAAGGGGCCGGACGATTCCGATATGTTTGACCCTGAGGACATATACCATCCAAGGTCCTTGGATTCGGTCCCTGACCCCAAAGTGGTGGCCTATATGACCAAGGCAATTCGGCAACCTTTAGAGAGTGAGATTAGAGCCCGGTTTCATGCGGAATGCCCCAGATCTGCGCTTGAGGACAAAGTGGCAGTCACTCCGTCCATCGACCCCAAATTGTGCACCTTTTTTTTCTAAGTACATGCCCGATCCCAAGAAAGGGATCGATCATTCCTGGCGGGCTTGCCAGGATAAACTTTTGGACATCCTGGGGCCATTGACAAAAATAATGGCAGAGTCTGCCAGGCTATCAGGAGTGCCCATGGCAACCGATGTTGTCGCGGGATGGGCTCAACGGGCAGTTTGTCTGCTCGGGAACGCGAATTGCGCCATATCTGCGGAGTGACTCCACCCCCTCCTAATAAAAATGGATTCCAAATTGGGGGAGTTACCTAGCTCTGAAGCAGGTGCAATCGTACATGTCAATCTGTTTGGGGACCCTTTTGTAAAAGAGTTGGGGAAGTTTGTGGCTACTTTTTCAGCTCTGGACAAAGCGCAATCCTCCATGCAAAACAAAATTCCAGGGAAGGTATTCCATGGGGCCGGAAGAGGCTGCTCCCTGCAACCAGGCCCCTCCAGATCTCAAGTGTGCTGCAACAATGGCCAGAACGATGGGAGACAAGGTGCCTTCTTCCCCAACGGAGGTCCCGGTAGAAGCCGTCCCTCTCGCTTCACCAGAGGAGGCTAAAATGCTCCAGCAGGATGTGGCAGTAAACACCCCCACTTTTTTCCCCTCAAAGTCTGGGAGGGTGTTCTGCTTTCCCCCTTATCTCATACTCGAGCTTACAGAACTTCTCTGGAATGCACTTCTGAGTTTAAAGAAGACATTTATTGTTATTAATTCCCCACCCACAAGTTCCTGAGAGACGAAATTAGTAGATTGGAAGCATACATTCAAAAGTAGTCCCAGCAATGAAAGCAAAATATATCAAAGTACTTCTCAGTTGCAATGTACACAGCAAATATAGGTGATTATATTATAGCATAACTTCAAAGCAAAGCATAAAAGTCAAAATTCATCACCTATAGCTCAGCTTCATCTTTCTGGGGTCTGCAAGTTGATGACTCCGGTCAACTGCAAGAAAGAGATTCTCTACCCAAACGGGAGGCAGGCAACTGACGTCTAGTTCCTGTCTGAAGTCAAGCAGATTTTAATCTACCACTCTGTAGCCCAGAGTCATCCTTAAAAGCAAACTCAGTGTGAGAGCCGAATAACCTTGGAGAGTGGCCAATTCTCCTGAGCTCCTCGTTCTCAGACTGGATTGTGAGGTAAACACAAAATCTACGTGCTCTTATCAGCTAAGGTCTGGTGTGAAGAAAACAGCTTGGTCCATCTCGTGGAAAAACACAGCTTGGAAAAACAGAGCTCATCTGCAATGTCTCAACTGCAATGTCTAACCCCACGTTAAAGCCAATAGGCAGCTAACCTAAATATCAAATGTAATGTCTAATGTCATGTCAAAGCCAATAGGCAGCTAAGCTGAACAGAGAATGTAATGGCTAATGCCATGCCAAAGCCAATAGGCAGCTAAACTGAATACAGAATGTAATGGCTAATGCCATGTCAAAGCCAATAGGCAGCTAAACTGAATACAGAATGTAATGGCTAATGCCATGTCAAAGCCAATAGGCAGCTAAACTGAGCAACTAATATGCGCAGTGGTGAAACACAAAGTCATTGGTCAAACACAATTAATAGCATCACAGAGGGAGAATCAGTCTATACTTAGAGAACTGTGCACGGATTACATCTGACCCTTGGGTTTTGGAGAAGGTTTCCACATAGAGTTCTATGGGACCCCGATACAACGCGTGAGGCCTCGCCCCATCCGATTACATTTTCAGGAGTCTCAACTGATAGACACGGAAATACACCATCATCTTCGCGAAGAGGCCATTGCCCAAACAAACCTTCATCCAAGGGTTTTCTTGAGCTATATATTCTTGGTCGAGAAGAAGGACAAGGTATTTCGACCCGTGATAAACCTCATGGAGCTCAAAGAATGGGTGGTCTATCAGCACTTCAAGATGGAGGGTATCCATCTTCTCAGGGACCTTTTGCACAAAGGGGACTGGTTGGTCCGTCTGGACCTGAAGGATGCTTACCTCACGGTCCTGATCTTCCTGCCTCACCGGTGTTTTCTGCAATTTCAATGGCAGGACCTAATTTACGGATTCCGGTGTCTACCCTTCGGCCTATCGTCAGCACCATGGTGCTTCACAAAGTTGTTAAAACCGGTGGTGGAGTACCTGAGAACTCAGGGTGTCAGACTAATAATTTATCTCGACCATATACTTTTGATGGATCAATCACGTACTCAGCTGCTGGTTTACGCGAACATGTCTATTGCCTTGCTTCAGGATTTCTGATTTGTTATCAATGGAGAGAAGCCTATGCTCCTTCCGTCACAATCCAGGACCTTCCTGGTGTTTGTAGTGGACACTACGTTGGCTGATCCAGAGGGCCGCTATGTCCTATTGGGGGGGGGGGCGACTTGATGGCAGGGTCATACAATTAGGGTCTATTTACACTCCCAACACTGATCAAAGCGCATTCTTGAGAACACTTTCTACCACTCTCTCACAGTGGGGAAACATCCCATGGTTACGTGGGGGGGATTCTAACAGTGTGCTGGATACGAGACTAGACAGTTCCTTCCCTCCACTGTCGAGTACCACTGCGGTCACAAATGCGCAGGAAGTAACTGAGTTTGGTCCGACACTGGCATCTGGTAGATCTTTGGAGAAATAGAAACCCTGAAGAGAAAGTCTGTTTGATTCATTCTATCCCCCATGACCTGCATGTCCAGTTAGAACGACTTGTGGGGACGGCAATGCTGCTCTCCTCCATCCCTGACGTGACTTACCTGGGGCACACTCACTCAGACCACAATCCCCACATGCTATAAATAGTATGGGATAGGACACCACCCCCTACCCCCACATGGAGGCTGCAACAAGCGCTACTGGAGGACCCCCCCATTCCGAAATTAAGTGTGATCCATGGTCGCCGATTACTTTGAGGTCATTGAAAACACGGAATCCAGAAGGCTAGTGGAATGGGGCGCTTTTAAAACCACGCTGCGGGGAAACTGTTTTGGGGTTCAGGGTAACATGAGTCAGACACTTAGGGCCAGATGTGGCAATCATTTTGCATGGTGCAAACTGCGAAAATCTCAATTTGCGCCATGCAAAATGTCAATTGCGATGCTCATTCACAATTTGCGAGTCGGTACCGACTCGCAAATTGTGAATGCGACTCGCAAATAGGAAGGGGTGCCCCCTTCCTATTTGCGACTCACATCGCTATGCTAAATTGCTTTCTGACCGCGAATGCGGTCGCAAAGCAATTCGCAGTTACCACCAGTGTCACACTGGTGGTAACCCATTCGCAAAAGAGAAGGGGTCCCCATGGGACCCTTTCCCCTTTGTGAATGTTGCCAAAAAGGGTTTTCAGAGCAGGCAGTGGTCCAATGGACCACTGCCTACTCTGAAAACCCGAAACCAAATGGTTTCGTTATTTATTTTATTTTGCAACTCGTTTTCCTTTAAGGAAAACGGGCTGCAAAATAAATTAAAAAACTGCTTTATTTAAAAAGCAGTCACAGACATGGAGGTCTGCTGTCTTCAGCAGGCCACCATCCCTGTGAGTGCAGGGACTCGCTATAGGGTCGCAAAATGCGACCCACCTCATTAATATTAATGATGTGGGTCTTTGCGATCCCATAGCGACTCGCAGACGGTGTCTGAGACACCGTTCTGCATCTGATTTTGCGAATCGGCAATTGCGAGTCGCACCGACTCGCAATTTCCGATTCGCAAAATCGGAAAATGCTACATCTGGCCCTTAATGAGGATATCACCAGACTAGAAAGTTCCTTCATGGCTCTAGAGGCATGTGCGGTGACCGATCCAGAAACGGACCCTAACTGTGGTGAAGGGTGAGCATTCAATGCTTTTGGACTGCCTGTGCTGCTGTGCTGCTTGAATTATACAGCACACTCTGCGCATGCACATGTGACACAGCGGGTCGACTCCTAGCATGCCTATTTCAGCAGGACAAACAACACTCACCCATAATGTTCCTGCGCATAGAAGATGCGGGCCACAACCAGGTCAATAATCTGCTGGTCGGTGAACATCCTTGGGTGAGTAAACTACTCAAAGGAGTTGGATTGTCGAGCCCTCCAGAACCCAGATACTCAGGCTTATGGGACGTCAATAAGGTACTCAACCTCATCTCTTCATGGCAGGATAATCAGTTTCTGTTCAGAAAACAAATCTAGGCGAAATTGGCAATGCTATTTTGCCTGATTTCCTGCAAAAGGGTTTCAGATATTTGCGTCTTGGATATCTCGGCAAGGGTATTCACTCCCAAAGGGGTTACATTTACCATTTCCAGTAGGACTAAAATGAGTACAAGGTTGGTATTGTATTCCAGTTTTGACTCACATCTTAAACTATGTGTGGTAAGATGCCTTAAGATATATGAAGATATGACGGAGGAATCTAGACCTCTGGGAGAGATATTAATTACTATAAAGAAGCCACTTAGTGCGGTTGCGCCTCCCACTATAGCCAGGTGGGTAAGATGGATCATGATGGAGGCAGGAATAGATGTTCACCTCTTTGGGGCTCATTCTACCAGAGGGGCGATGGCTTCGAAAGCCATTCAGGTAGGTGGTAGATTGGAGGACATTATGAATGCAGGGGATTGGTTATTTGAATCGGTCTTCAAGAGGTTCTACTTCAAACCTATACATGAAGCCCCATCGTTGGTGGTGAGTAAGCTTTGAACTTGAATAATCCTCGCCTCCGGCCCTGACATAGAATGAAAAATGTCCTAGCTTACGTGAAGGAAAGTTTCAATTCTATTAAGAACACAGAGGCGAGAATTTAATCTTCAATGTTTTATTGTTAGAACTCTGAACTTGCGGTATTATTAAAGTGAAGAAAGGACTGCATAATCCTCGCCTCCGTGTCCTTAATAGAATTGAAACTTTCCTTCATGTTAGCTAGTAAATGTTTCAGTATGATGTTTACAAGGCTTGGCCCATCCTCATGCATACAGTGCTTTATATGAACACACACTTACTATGGCCGTCTTTTATTACTCACCCTTCAACTTTTTGTTAGAAGATGGATGGCTGTTGTAAGGCAGAGGAGAAGCCGATGCCAACAATTTGGAAGATGAAAGAGAGATTTTAGAAAAACATAATTGGAAGAATGTCTTTTCCCTATGGACATCTCTTGAAGGAAAGGACATTTCAGACAGGAGACAGACAAAATAAAGCCATTTTTGCTTCAAAAATTGGGAGTCTCCTACCTGAATTGGGACAAGTGGCATGCATGGAGAACCTCTCTTAAAAGTATGCTGTGCACTTGAAACTATTGGCTGGTTGGCTGGTTTCAAATAGATTTACTTTTTTCTGTATCTAGGTGACTGGCTCTTCTCTTCCTCTTCTTTTCCTAAGCAAGTCTTCCTGTCCAGGAAGTATACAAGATTCTGAAAGTTCATTGTTGGACCTGGCCCATTTTGCAGGGTTATCCCAAACTGTTTGCCTTCTTCCTCCTGTTTTTTCTGACCTGTTCTTATTGGATTTAGCACTATGGGCACTTTACAACTCCTGACCAGTGCTAAAGTGCACATGCTCTCTGTCTAACTTGTATGGGTGATTGGTTTCGCCATGATTGGCATATTTGATTTACTAGTAGGTCCCTTGTACAGTGCACAGTGTGTGCTCAGGGCCTGTAAATCAAATACTACTAGTGGGCCTGAAGCACTGATTGTGCCACCTATGAGTAGCCCTGCAAACGTGTCTCAGGCCTGCTATTGTAGTGCCTATGTGCGCAGTGTTAAACTGTCATTTTGACCTGGCAAGTACACACACTTGCCAGACCAAAACCTTCCCTTTTATTACCTGTAAGTTACCCCTAACGAAGGCCCAAGGTAGCCCCATATGCAGGGTACAGGGTATATAAAAGATAAGACATATACTGGTGTGTTTTACATGTCCTGATAGTGAAATATTGCTATTTCACTTTTCACTTTTGTAAGGCCTATCTCTCCCATTGGGTAACAGGGGATTGCCTTGAAGTATCTTTTAAGTGTAATTTCACATTGTGAGCAGATAGATATGTGACGTTTGGAGTCTATGAACTCACAATTTAAAAATACATATTTTGGTGAAGTTGTTTTTTTAATTGTAAGTATGAAAATGCCACTGTAAAAAAATTGGCTTTTTCCTGCTTCACCATTCTGTGCCTCAGCTGAATACATGTCTGGGTCAGGATGCCAGTTAGCTGTTTGTGCATTCACAGTAGACAGTCACACAAGGAGAGCTGAGGTGTGCTCTGCATATCCTGATGTCCCATCACCAGGCTGATGGGTCTTCCTGTGCTGGAGTGGTGGTAGGAGCTGACGCTTGCACCTGAATAGGCCTGTGCCTGTCCTCACACAAAACAGTCTTCAACCCCCTGCAGTGTGTCTGGGGCTAGGGCAGGGTCTTGTGCACTACAAAGACTCCTCTTTGAAGTTTGCCTACTTCAAAGACAAAACTGGGTATAAGTACTGGAACTTTGACATCACGTAGTTAGAACACTTCGGGGCTGAGGACATTCTGCCAGGAAGGAGAGCTGGATGCTGTAGAACAGACTGCCACTCTGCCTTTTGCTTTGCTGTGCTGGCTTGCTGCTTCCTTCCTGGGAGTGAAAGAAATGGACTTGGCTTTCAACATACTGCTTTCCAGGGTTCTCCAAGGGCTGGAACTGAGCTTGGATCCTGTTAAGAAGTCTCGGGGCCACCACAGACTTCACCTGCCAGTGCATAGGCTCTCTTGCTGAAAGTCCTGACAGGCCCAGTGGTGCCAAATCCAGTTCCTGGTGCCTTGGAAGTAGGTCTAGTGCAACCAAGAAGCAACTAAGCCTATCGATTCCAGACCGACTTTGGAACCGGTGCCACTGTCCCACTCTGCGCCACTGCCTGCATCAAAGCCGTGGCCCCCGCTGAGTGCAATGATCGTAACTTGCAATACAGGCCTAATGCTGCCGCAGCACCTCTGAAGTCCCACCACAGCGGGAGTCCTGAGTGCTGTGTCACTCGACTCCACTGCAGCACCTTTGGCCCCCATGGTGTGATTGCAACACTGCAAAGTCGATGCCTCACCTCTTGACCTGCTGGATTCATTGACCCTGCCTTTTCATAATGAATGGATGCCTCGCAAATGGCGCCACATCACGTCTCCTGCCTGGCAGTAAGGGACCGACCCCGCACCTCCAGACAAGCACTGGCTACAGCGATGCCTCACATCCCAAACTCCGTGTAGCATCAATACTTCCTCGTCGTTTTCCAAGGTACTGTACCAAGGGTCCGTGCGACTCCCTGACCAGCCCACACTCCCTTGCGAGTGGCGTTAGCCAGTTGGAAGCGACTCAGTCAAGAGGCCATGATAACCCCATTTGGAGCTATTGTGTTTCTAAGCGCTATACTAAGATTTAATCTTTAAAAATTTGTGTCTTGACTTATGTATGTTGGATTTTTGTGGTTTTGATCTTATTTACTCTGATAAATATTGACAATTTTTCTAAACTGGTATGGAGTACTTTTGTGGTGCTTTCACTGTGTGTGTGTGTGTGTGTGTGTGCAAATACTTTACACATTGCCTCTTAGATAAGCCTGACTGCTCGTGCAAAGCTACCAAGGGGGTGAACAGGGGTTATCATAGCAGTGTAATTCCCTTACCCTGACTAGAGTGTGGGTCCTTACTTGGTCAGGGTGCAAACTACTTCCAACTAGAGACCCTATTTCTAACAATCATGATCTGCTGCTCAACCACAAGAAGTTGTGTCTAACATCTACTTTTAGAAATTGGGTTTCTGGTCAGCAGAGGTATGCATTCTGTCCAAGCAGGAACCACAATCCTAGTCAGGGTAAGTCAGAAACACAAAAAATTGACCTGTACTCACCCCCCTTGTTAGCTTGGCACAAAGCAGGTAAGCTTAACTTAAGAGGCAATGTGTAAAGTATTTGTGCAACACTTCAAAAAGTAAAACAGTGAAAACACCACATAAAAAGATACCACACCAGATTGATAAATAGATTTTAATTTTATGAACAAAACAAGACAAACGCGACAAAAATCCAATAAGTGGGGGTCAAGATATGAACTTTAAAGAATAGACTTAGTTATAGTGCTTAAAAGCATAAAGCACGATCCAGGACTATCTGATCGCACTAGACCAGGTCAACTCTGAAAAGTCAGGCCAACCGCAATGGAGCACGGGTCTGATACAGGGATCATCCTTGGCCCGCTGAAAACAGTACCTTGGTTCAAAGCTGCATCGACTTCGAGTACAAGATTCAAGGAGTAAAGGAGACAATGCATCGGCATTGATTTTGCAGATGTAGGTGATGCGTTGGCTCCAAGCAGTGCAAAGTCTGAATGGAGGCAATACACGGCGCAGTCAGCAGTGCAGTGCTCCCGATCCTCGCAGCAATGCACTGGCATTGACGGTGATGCAGTGTCCTCGTTCTTTGCAGCAGCGGTGATGTGTTGTCGTCAATGGAAATACGTTGGTTCTAGTCAGCATCACAGCGACGATGCACAGGTTCTGGCAGTTGTAACACATTATACCCACTTCCAAGGGCCAAGGACTGGATTTGGCACCACTTGGAATGGCAAGACTAGCAGCAATCAAAGTCCAGGTGCTGTTGCAGGATTAAGAGAAGTCTTTGATGTCTTTGAAACTTCAGAAGAACAGGAGGCAAGCCAGCAAGCCCTTGGAGTGACTTTGTTTTTGGGTTGGAGAGATTCTGGTCCAGTCCTTCTCACTATCGGGCAAGGAGGGCAGCAGGCAGCAGGTCAGCACAGCAGGAGTCCAGCAGAGTGACAGTCCTTTCAGCAGCGCAGCAGTGCTTCTTCCTGCCAGAGTATCCACAGGTACAGCATTGTACTGAGTTGGTGGGGTCTGAGGTCCAGTTCTTATACCCAGTGGTGCCTTTGAAGTGGGAGAGACTTCAAATAGAGGTCCTTGAAGTGCACTAAGAGTCCCTGCCCTTACCGCTCTGGCTCCAGATTCGCTACATTGGATTATGCAACCCTTCTTGTGGGATCAGAACACATCCCATTCAGATGTATGTGTCAGCTTCTCCCTCTCATCCTGCCCAGGATAGCCCATCAAGCTATGGCTGGCCCATCAGTCACACCTAAGCTCCCTTTGTGTGTGGCTGGCTGGAGGGAATGCACAAGAGCCCAGCTGTCTCCCACTCAGATGTGTATTCAGAGACTGACAGGAGACATCAGATGGTTAAAGTAAGAAAATGCCAACTTTCTATCTAAAAGTGGCAGTTCCAGAATTACAATTTAAAATCCAACTTCACCTTAAGTTGTGATTTTTAAATGTGATTCCAAAGACACCAAATTTGGGGTCCCATCTCTTCCCAATTGGAAACTACACTTCTAACATGTAATAAGTTAATCCAAATGTTATCCTATGGGAGAGATATGCCTTGCAGGAGTGAAAAACAAATGTAAAGAGCTTTTCAAAACTAGTACATGTAACGTTTGAAAATATGTCCTACTTTTTAAATACACTGCACCCTGCCCTTGGGCTGGCTAGGGCCTACCTTAGAGGTGAATTATATGTATTAAAAGGAAAGTTGGGCCTAGCAAGGTGGTTTACTTGCTTGATTGACATTGCAGTTTGAAGCTGTACACACAGGCTCTGCGATGGCAGGCCTGAGCCATGTTTAAAGGGCTACTGAAGTGGGTGGCACAATCAGTGCCGTAGGCCACTAGTAGCTTTTAATTTACAGGCCCTGGGCACATGTAGTGCACTTTACTAGGGACTTATAGGTACATTAAAAGCACATGCACTTTAGCACTGGGTAGCAGTGGTAAAGTGCCCATAGCTCTAAAGCCAGCAAAAATGAGGTCAGCAATACAAGAGGTCTGAAGGCAAAAGGTTAGGGGAAATCACACCAAGGATGCCAGGTTTAAGACCTACACAAAACTTAGGCCCTCTTTACGAGGCTGGCCGTCATCAGATCACCAGCCTTGCGGCGGCGGTCTTACCAACACGGACCCGGCAGTAAAGACCGCTGCTTTATGAGTTGTGGGGTTTGGCCGAAGCCAAAAAGCCACAACGCCGCATGGCCTGCTGGTGCAGTCGCACTGACGGGGCTGGCAGTGAGCTCCTCCGAGCCGGCGGCAGGCCTCTGCCTGCCGGCCAGATTACAAGACAGCAGACCGGTCACCCTGCCACAAAAACCCTGGCGGTCACGCACCCGGCAACTGGAATCTCAATTCCTATTGCCAGCACACACATGCTGTGAGATGCCGGCCTGGTTTGCAGTGGGTAACAGAGGTACTTACACCTTATACCAGGTGCAGTGATCCACCTTAGTGAAATGTAGGCACTGTCTAGAAGCTTAGGCTGTCTAAGGGTAACTGTAGCAGAGCAGCCAAGGCTGAACTAGGAGACATGCAAAGCTCTTGCAATACCACTATAGTCACACAGTACTGTTACCAAAAGGTACTTTATTTTAGTGTCACAAGGCCAACAATATCTTAGAGGCAATACTCCTTCTGGAGGTAAGTACTATACACAATATATTCACTAGTAACCTAAATCAGGTAAGTAAACAGTCAGAAAATAGTGCAAACAGTGAAAAACACAATAGGTTGCAATGGGCCTAGGGGCAACACAAACCATATACAAAAATAGTGGAATGCGAATGTCGGTTTCCCCCCTAGGCACGTGTAGTGTGTAGAGGGGGCGCTGGGAGTGTAGGAAAACACCAAAGGTAAGTAATTACCCCACCCCGGAGCCTAGGAAAGGAGGGGTAAAGTACAGCAAGTTTCCTCAGAACACACTAGAAGTCCTGGTAAAGGATTATGCAAAAACCAAGCAAGACTGCAAGAAACCAACAATGGATTCCTGGACCTGAAGACCTATGGAGAGAGGAGACCAAGTCCAGAAGTCGATGAAGAGACCAGGAAGAACAGGAGCCCCTGCTAACCCGGATGAAGGTGAAAAAGTGGATTTTCCGGTTGGATGAAGAAGTCAGAAATGCACCAAACAAGACAGCTGCTGGTTCCTGCTTGGTGCAAGAGATGTCCCACGTCGAGCCATTGGATGCAGGCTGATTTTCATCGTTGGATTCCGCAAACAAGCCTTGGCTCACGCAAATGTTGCGGTTGGCGGGAAAAGGCGCTACCTGGGCCCAGGAGGGACCTGGGTGCCTCAACTCAGACTGAGGAGGCAGAGGGGGCTCTCAGCACTTTAGAAAGCCCTTAGAAGACCAGACAGCACCCACAGGAGTCCAAGAACATGGGACAAAAGAGTTGCAGAATGAAGTCGTCACAGCACTACACAAAGGGATCCCATGCCACCATAGAACAACTCAGGGAGCTGAGCGTCACAGGATAGAGTGCTGGCGACCTGGGCTACGCTGTGCACAAAGGATGTCTGAAAAAAGTGCACAGAAGCCCAAGGGGCTCCAGAACACGTGGTGCACAGGGGTACTGCCTAGCACGAAGAGGCAAGCCCTTACCTTCACCAAATTTGCGCAGCTGGACCTTTGGACATTCAGTATCACTTCAGTCCATGACCTGTGTTCCAGGGATCATGCTTGTCATCAGGAGAGGAGTCCCAGAGTACCGGTTGTCATTGCAGAGAGGTGCCTGCGAAAGCAGGGAAGTGACTCCGTCACTCCATGGGAGATTCCTTCGGTCCTTCTGGTGTAGAATAAAGACAGGCAGTCCTCAGAGCGTACACAACCTAGAAACTATTGCAGTTGCTGGCTGGAGCTCAACTTGCAGGGTCACAGTAGCCTTCTTGGATACTTTATTGCAGTTACCGCATTCCTGGAGCAGCCTGCAGTTGATCCGATGGTCAGAAGCTGAAGCAGAGGAGTCCTGGTGGAGTCTTGCAAACTGAATCTGAGGAAATACCCTCAGAAGAGACCCTAAATAGCCCTTAGAGGGGGATTGGTCACCTAACCAGGTATGGGCCTATCAGGATGGGGTCTCTGACATTACCTGCTGGCACTGGCCACTCAGATGCTCCCAGAGTTCCCTGAACATCCTGAAAACAAGATGGCAGAACCCAGAGACACTCTGGAGGAGCTCTGGGCACCACCCCTGGTGTGGTGATGGACAGGGGAGTGGTCACTCCCCTTTCCTTTGTCCAGTTTTGTGCCAGAGTAGGGGCTAGGGGTCCCTGAACTGGTGTAGACTGGATTATGCAAGGAGGGCACCATCTGTGCCCTTCAAAGCACTTCCAGAGGCTCTGGGAAGACACCCCCCATGCCTGTAACACCTATTTCCAAGGGGGGAGGGTGTAACACCCCTCTCCTAAAGGAAATCCATTGTTCTGCCTTCCTGGGATTGGGCTGCTCAATCCCAGGAGGGCAGAAGCCTGTCTGTGAGGTGGCAGCAGCTGGGGCTGCAGTGAAAACATCAGAAGACTGGTATGGGAGTACTGGTGGTCCATGGTGGGCCCCCCAGGCTGCATGGAATTGGCCCCCCAATACCAGAATCAGATTGGGGGTACCATTTCTCAGTCCTAGACACCTCACATGGCCATATTCGGAGTTATCATTGTGAAGCTACATATATGTTTTGACCTATATGTAGTGCATACTTATAATGGTGTCCCTGCACTCACGAGCTGCGGGAAAATGGGCCTGGATGATGTGGGGACACCTCTGCTCGTGCAGAGGTGCCCTCACACACAGGTACTATTCACCTAGCCTTCAGGGTCTGAAGGTTAGATATATAGGTAACATAAGTGACCTGGTGCAGTGAAAATGGCTGTGAAATAGTGCTTACACTATTTCACTCTGGCTGCAATGGCAGTCCTGAAAAAGTGTTTGTACGAGCTGCTTGTGGGTGGCAAAAGAAATGCTGCAGCCCATAAGGATCTCCTGGAACCCCAATGACCTAGGTACCTAGGTACCATATACTAGGGACTTATAAGGTGGGTCCAGTATGCCATTTTGGAGTGGAATACTGGGTTACCAGTATGTAAGTACACATTTGGAATCAGAGAGAGCATAAGCACTGGAGTTCTGGTTAGCAGGACTCCAGTGACACAGTCAAGCAGACTGACAAAACAGTAAAACATACTGACATGCAGGCCACAAACTATGAGCACTGGGGTCCTGGCTAGCAGGATCCCAGTGAGGCAGTAAAAACACACTGACAAACACCGACAAATAGGCCAAACATGGGTTTAACCATGCTAGAAAGAGGCTACTTTCTCACACATTCACACTTGTCCCCACACCTCCATCCACCGCCCCACCCATCCACACACCGCCATGCACCCACCCCGTCCACACATCTCCATGCACCCCCTCGCCCCCACACACTTGCAAACACCTCCCCACCCAACCGCACATATCCATACATACACCCCCACCCACATTCACACACACCCCACTTGCACTCAAACATACGCACTCCCCCACTGCAATCATTCACACCCCCACCCCTCCATGCGCGCATACATTCACACACTCCCCCTCTGCATACACACATGCACACACCCCCATCATCTGCACACTTGCACAGACACCCCCACTCACTTGCACACATGCACCCCCACTCACATGCATCCCAATACATACTCACACCCCGACACCCCCTCCCCTGCGCATATATGCAGACACACCCTGCCAACCGCACGCCTACATCCTGACACCCCTACTCGCTCGCAAACGCACTCAGACACCCCCATCCACACATATACACGCACTCAGACAGATACACCCATCCCTTTGCATACAAACGTACACGCACTCGCACCCCGACACCCCCCTCCCCTCCGCATACATGCAGACACACACAACCTCCACGCACACATACATACACACGCACAACCATTCAAGCACACATACACGCACACACAACACACATGCACCCAACACTCCCCCCACCCCCTCACCCCTTTCGGATGATCAACTTACCTTTTCTGGCGAGGTGGTCGTCTGGGAGGGATGGGTCCTGGTGTATTCCACAGCCAGCACAGCACCGCCGACAGGACTCCCCCACGCCGTATCACGTATCGTAATACGCTGGTGGTGTCTTGTTGCCGTGGCGGGCTGGTGGTGGAACTGCCTCTTCAACTCCCCTGGCCAGGCCGATAGAGTCAAACCTCTGCCCATTAATAGGTAGAAGTCCAAACAGGACTCCTAATATGGCGGTAACATACCACAGCACTGGCGGTAGGTAGTCTGCAGCGGCTTCAGCGGTTTGCTTAAAAGACTGCCAACGTTGTAGTGAGGCCCTTAGTCTTCATAGGAGCACACTTCAAGTCAGAGGTAGGGCAGGTGTTTTACCTCTGCAGAGAAGACAAACTCTAATGTCAAAAGTCATAGACTTCATGAAACAGAGTACTTCTCCGGTGAGACAGTGGTTGAGATTGCAGGGGTAGATGGTGTCACAAATCAATGTGCTGCCTTGGGCACATTTACATATGTACCCTCTGATCAACTGTCTGTTTGAACATTGGTGCTAACTTCTCAAGAGTACATTTGGAAAATTCTGTTCTCAAAGCAGGTTCAGAACTCACTGGATTGGTGGTTGAAGGAGAGCATCCTTTCCAAGAGTCTCCTTTTTCACGTAGCTCCGTTGAGGAGGGTAATCACAGATGCCAGCAAGCTGGGGTTGGGTGCCACTTAGATTCCTGGATGAGTTAGGGCTGATGGAATGGCCTTCAGGCCTCTTGCTCTTTCAACTTAAGAACTAAAAGCGGTCAACCTAGCTCTGAGAGAGTTTACCCTCCAACTGCTGGTTCATCAGTCACCATGTCCCAAGTAAAGATAGACAACGATTTATTGAGAGGGGTTGTAGGGTTCAGTCCCTGAATCAATCTCAGCTCTCTGAAATCAGTGCATCTTCCAGGTGGAGCATATAGCAGTGGATACTCTGAGCAGGGTATTCCCTCTAATGAAATCCCTATCTTTAGTAACAGAAGTATTCCACTAGTTACAGGAGGGGTCTGGCTATCCAACGACAAACCTTTTTGGTACCAAGGAAAAGGCTCCTACTCCGCGCTGCTACACAATGATTCCTTTTCTGGAAGCGTGGAAGAGCGACACAATGTTAATGAAGCGGCCGGCGGATCAGCTCTATGCATTCCTATTCGTATGATACCCAGAATCCTTCAAACGATCAGGGAGGACAAGGCTCTGGTTCTCCTGGGAGTCTTGAGTTGGCAGAGACGCCCTTGGTATCACCTTCTGTTAGAATTGGCAGTTCAGCCTCATTGGGGTATCCTACTGGATCCCTACCCCTTAGCGAGCTCTGCCCTTCCTCTCAGGAACAGAGAATGCACCTTCAGGCCTGAAAGGCTGAATCTCTTAGCCAAGGGATGTTCATCAGAAGTGGTAAAATTGATTCAGGATCCCACGTGACCAGCCACTCTGAAAACGTACTCCAGACATTGGGTATTATTTGCCAAGTGGTGCAAAGAAGGGGGTCATAGCTCAGTGTCAGTAGATGCCATTAAGGCCCAGGATTTTTTATCAGATAGTTTTAGGTGAGGATTGGCCACTGCGATTCTTCGCTACCAATGGACAGCGGTAAAAGTGTTTATTAGTCCTCATTTGGATCATCTGGAACCTCTGGTAATTAGAATGAGAGGCCAAGACTGTTACATCCATCTCCGTCATGGGATTTGCCCTTAGGGTTAAATTCCTTTCAATTTGTACCCTTTGAGCCACTGGAGCAAGTGGAGCTTACATTTCTGATTTTTTAAAGTGTTTTTTCTCGTAGCCATTTCCTCTGCCAGGAGAATGGTGGAACTTGGGGCCAGATGTACAAAACTTTGCACATCGCAAACAGTGAATTTTGCTGTTTGTGACATGCAAAAAGTACATCGCAATGCCCAATCCCCGTTTTGAGAGTCGGTAACCTGGTTACCGATTCGCAAAACGGGACTGCGAGTCGCAATTAGGAAGGGGTGTTCGCAAAACAATCGCAGTTAGCACCCATTTCAAATGGGTGCTAACCCATTCGCAAAAGGACAGGGGTTCCCATGGGACCCCTTCCCCTTTGTGAATGGCATTAAAAACATTTTTTCAGAGCAGGCAGTGGTCCTTTGGACCACTGCCTGCTCTGAAAAAATGAAACGAAAACGTTTCAATTTTTTTAGTTTTGTAATGCATCTCGTTTTCCTTTAAGCAAATTGCGACCCACCTCATTAATATTAATGAGTTGGGCCTTTGCGACCCCCTTGCAAGTCGCAGATGGTGTCAGGGACACCATCCTACATTCTGAATTGTGACTCGCAATTTGCGGGGCGCAATTCAGACTCTACTTACATCTGGCCCTTGGTTCCTTTTTGAGATCTGGGCCTTTTCTTAAAGTTTTCTTCAGACGGTAATGTATTAAGGCCCAATTCTCAGTTTCTTCCAAAGATCCCTTCACATTTCAATTGTTCTACAGAAGTTGGCAAACCAGTTTTTTTAATCCCTTGTCAGAGGAGGACGCAGTGTTACATCTGCTAGATGTAAAAATGCTGTATTGATATATATCGAAAGGACAGGTCCCTTCAGGAAAGTGAAAAGCCTGTTTGTTACCTTTGGTCCAACTGAAAATGGCCTGAAACCATCTAACTCTACTCTAAGCAGGTGGATCAAGCAAACGGTTCTACTTGTTTATAAGTCTCAGGGTCCAGAGTCAGTGACCCAGATTCAGAGTAGATCAAATAGATGTACTGCTAGACCTTGGCCTGCCTCCAGGGATGCAACAATAGAAGACATTTGCAATACACCCCCTGGGCATCACTGCATACATGTGTAGACCAATATAGATCAGATCAGGGCGGTCATTCTTTGACTGATGTTGTTTCCTCCATCTTGGGGACAAGTGTTGATGTTTAATATGTAAAGTTAGCATTTTATAAGTGGAGTTGACATTGTGTGAAAATAATTAAATGTTTCCTTTACTTTGTTGGCATCAGCAAATTGAACACTACTTCCGCTTGGTAATTTTATTAACAGAAAGGCAGTATTTGCTCAGTTTATGATTGAAGAGAGGAAAGTGGACGAGGAGGTTTTTGCCCCGGTTACCCTCGATTACTCTTCATTACTTCGAGTCCATAACTTCCTTGCCACAGTCAAGGGTTCCCATCCCTTCTGTACTTCTCAGTGTCCAGCTTTTTTCAGAGGCTTCTTAATTGACAGGAGGAGGGACTATATGGCTTCCCTTTCATGTAACTTAAAGAAAGGGGAAGTCAGCCGTTATTAGGGGGATGGGAAGGCTGGTGTGCTAAATGTATTTTTGCTCTGAAGGGTATGTCCATGATGACTCGGAGTAACGAAGATTACTGCTAAGTAACCAGAGTGCCATTGGATGAAGACTTAGGTGTGCATGTTGCAATCTTATCCAGGTTTAGCCTTTGTTGTCCTTCAGTCTTAAGCTGTCTTAAGCTGTCCTACCCAAGGCAGACCTCTGCCCCCCTGCCCCCCCCCCCCAATAGTTCTCTTTTTCAGTTGTAAGTAATTTTGGTTAAATACCAACCTGCCTAAATCAGTTCATGATGACCGATTTTTGTTGAACCTTTTTTTTTCTAAACAATTTTGTCACCTTGAATGGCATTCACCAGGTTGAGGAAATCTGCTGGTGAATACCTTACTCAGTGGAAGTTCATCTTGTCTTGGTTGTTTTTTTCCCAAGTTCACTTGCTCTTCTTTCTGTCCCCAACTCCTCCTTTTTAGTTATTCCCTCCCCCTGTTTTAAAGGCAGGTCCACCTAAAATCCCTCCTTTGCCCTGAACCCTTTCCGCCGTTTTGTTTTTTTGCGTTTTGTTGAAGGTCCTGCCTCCACCCCCATCCCTCCTCTACGTGTTTCCCCTTGAGATGTGTGGCCCTCTCTCCTCCTCTTCCCCATGCCTTAATATTTTGCTGTCCCTCACCCCTGTTCCCTCTTTTTTCCCATGATCTTCAGTTCTTTTCTTTCTGGTTAGAGTTAGACAGAGAAAAAAAAAAAGAGTACCAGGCAGGAGTGGCTCGCTGGACGGAAAAGGGGTGGGGCGGCAGGGGGTCACATGGCGAAAACAAATAATAATGTAATAAAAAAAAACGTACCTTTTTACTCCGCGCAGTGCCTCGCTGCCCCCATCTGCTTCTAGATTTGACTGCTGGCACAGGATCCCAGCCTGCCCTGCATCCAATCCTAACACTGCTTTCATGCTCTTGACAGTATGAAAGCAGCGTTAGAATTGGACGGAGCGCCCAGCCAGGCATGTGCGTTGATTCACCAAAATACCTTCGGTAGCGGAAGTGACATCATACACCCTTTGGCATTGATGATGTCACAGGAAGTGATGTCACATGACCTTAACCCTCATGACACCACAATACATGCAGTCACTCTCACCATGACTCACTCATTTGCACTCTCTTGCTCACTCTTACTCTCACTCACCAATACTTTCTCACTCACTCACTTTCTCTCTCACACACACACTATCCCACATACTAACATACATGCTCACACATTCTCATGCTCTATCACTCATACTGTCTCACACACATGCTCTCACACAACATAAACTGAAAAGCACTTTAATTTACTTACCTAAGATGGCAGTGAAGGTTCCATTCCAGATCCTGCAGCTCCACCTTTTGTATTTCATTAATAGTAAAAGATAGGTCATTAATCACTATTATTGTAATAAATGATGAGCAGAAAAGGAGGCTTGTGCCTGACGCTGGTAGTGCGAGCTAAGGGCCCAGTGCGCATGTGTGTTCGGCCTGCCCGAGACAGCCGGCCAAACATACATGCGTACTGAGGGGGAGTGCTGTGCACTCCCCCTCGTCCCCATCACAGCCCCAGGGCCCGCCCTTTTATTATAAAACGATAATAAACGCTGTTTATTATCGTCTTATAGTAAACGTTGTGCAGCTGTTGCTGCTGGTGTGAAGGTGACGCTCCTTTGCCGTAACGGAGGAGCTGACCCTGGTACCAGGACCCGTTTTCTCTCCCTTACTGCTGTTTATTGTTTCTAATTCTTACATGCACCAATATTTTGGGAATTATTGGAAATTTCTAACATTTTTGCATATACTGAACTGGGATTTTAAGTTGGATACAGTATATTTTTTCACACAAATCGCTACATTTTCATTGCTTTCATTAGATAAGTATCCAAAATGGTGATTCACTGACCTAGTTGATCATGCTGATGTTCTTTACTTTTGGAATGTGGTCAAATTAGTTAGAACCCTCTTTTTCAGTAGCTGTTAGAATGCTGAGATGTGGCTGGCCTTTCCCAAGGTTGGCTTTCCAATGTTTTGTCTGCTGACATCCTTTCCTATGGTTGAACCTTGACCCTTTATCTTGCTACAGTATCCTAAGTTTTGCCTTTTTTATCCTTGACTGCTCCTGACTCTCCCAGGGTTGGTTTCCTATTTTCTTTTTGTTTGGGATTGCTCTTTCCCACGGTATGCCTTTGAAATTTTGTCTGCAACAGTTTTTATTCCCATGTTTGATTTCTGTTTGTCTATCTCTGTGTAGATCTCATGACCATGGGATTTGCATTTCTCTAGTTAGTGTGTCTTTTTCACATTTTTTTTTATTTCTCACTGTTTGCTTTTTGTTCAGGATTTAGTTTTATTCATCCCTCTCCTTGTTGTTGCTCTTTTCTAGGTTTCTTCTTTGTCTAGTTTATTGCCGTCTTCTCCACAGTTGATTTATGTTGCCCTTGTTTGTGTCTTTACCTGTTCTCTTACAGGGTTTGTCTTTCTTTGTGGGTAGGTTTCTATTTGTTCCTTTATCTGTATTTGCTTTTTCCCATACCTGTTAATTATTCAAGACAAAAATAAGTGTGATATTTGTGAAGTGGAGGGTACACCCTCACCATATTGTAGAGGTTAAGGAGATTGTTCCCATGTTGATTTTTTTCAAACAAAGGCACATTTTAAAGTATAATTAGCTCATCACATTTTTCGGACCTGGGTAGTTTAAGGATCGTTTCATATGGAGAGTTTGGGAGTCTACTCCATGGCTTTCTTTTTAAATAGCGAGAAGTATGTGCTCAGTGATGAACCTTCGAGCGCGCACAGAGCTCCAGTGCCTTTTGGCTAAGTTTGTGCTCTATAAATACTATATACTTACACACAGCTGCATCTCCATATGAAATTGTTTGTAATTCTGAGCAATTCTCTCTTTGTATAAAATGCTTCACATCCTATATCTTTCAGCCAAGCAGCAGCCTTAAAGAGAAAATGAAACGGTGCTTGAAGGAATGTATTATAGAGACATTAGTGAAGCATTGGTAATAGTCTTTCTACGTGGATGGTCTTGTTTTCACTGTCCAGGTGTGTTTAGTTGTCTGCCTTATTCCCATGTATTGTGATGAGAGTAAGGAGGAAGCTGAGGGAACGGTATGAATTATAGGATATATCATCTTATGTATTGTGATAGTAAAGAGGAGGCTAAAGGAATAAGCAGTATTATCTGATATATTATATTATGTATTGTGAGATTAAAGAGGAGGCAGAGGGAACGGTGTGTATTATATGATACAATTTATAATGTATTGTGATAGTAAAGAGGAGGCTGTGGGAACGGGCTGTATTATATGATATAATATATCATGTATTGTGATAGTAAAGACGAGGCGGAGGGAACGGTATGTATTATATGATATATTATATCAAGTATTGTGATAGGAGGAGGCTGAGGGAACGGGATGTATTATATGATATATTGTATTGTAAGAATAAAGAGGAGGCTGAGAGAACGGTATGTATTATATGATATATATTATGTATTGTGATAATAAAGAGGAGGCTGAGGGAACGGTATGTATTATATGATATATTATATTATGTATTGTGAGAGTGAAGAGGAAGCTGAGGGAACGGTATGTATTATATGATATAATATATTGGGCCTGATTACAACTTTGGAGGACGCTGTTAATCTGTCCCAAATGTGACGGATATACCACCTGCCGTATTACGAGTCCATTATATCCTATGGAACTTGTAATACGGTGGGCAGGATATCCGTCACATTTGGGACGGATTAACACCGTCCTCCAAAGTTGTAATCAGGCCCTTTGTGTATTGTGAAAATAAAGAGGAGGCGGAGGGAACGGTATGTACCGTATTATATATTACATTATGTATTGTGAGAGTTAAGAGGAGGCTGAGGGAATGGTATGTATTATATGATATATTATATTATGTATTGTGAGAGTTAAGAGGAAGCTTTGGGAACAGTATGTTTTATATGATGTATTATATTATGTATTGTGATAATAAAGAGGAGGCGGAGAGAATGGTATGTATTATATGATATATTATATCATGTATTGTGATAGAGAAGGCTGAGGGAACGGTGTATGAAAGTACCATCTTTCTTGGCATGTTACCCCCAATTTCCGCCTGTTTGTCAATGTGTTTTGTCTGTCTCACTGGAATCCTGCTAACCAGGACCCCAGTTTGTGACCTATATGTGTTGTCAGTATGCTTGACTGTGTCACTGACGTTCCGCTAACCAGAACTCAGATGATTATGCTCTCTCCACTTACCAAATTTGTCACTTCAGTTTAGTGACTCCATATTCCAATTCTTATGGGCACACTGGACCCCCTCATAAGTCCCTAGTATATGGTACCTAGGCACCCAGGACATTGAGGTTTCAGGAGATCCTTATGGGCTACAGCACTTCTTTTGCCACCCATAGGGAGCTCAGACAAACCTTTCTTCAGGACTGCCAATGCAGCCTCAGTGAAATAGTGCACACACTAGTTCACAGCCATTTTACACTGCACTAAGTAATTTATAAGTCACCTATATGCCTAACCTTCATTTACTGAAGGCTAAGTGCCAATTTGCAGTGTGTAAAGGCACCCTTGGACTCGCCATGGTGCTCCCAAGTCATCTAGGGCCAATTCCCTGGACTTCGTGAGTGCGGGGATACCATTGTAAGCGTGCACTACATATGTAGCTTCACAATGGTAACTCTGAATATGGCCATGTGAGGTGTCTAGGATCATGTAATTGTCCCCCCAATCCAAATTTGGTATTGGGGGGGTGGGGGGGGGGGGGCAATCCCATGGACCCTCAGTACTGCCAAACCAGGAATTTGAGGTTTACACTGCAGCCACAGCTGCTCCCATCTCACAGACCGGTTTCTGCCTTCCTGGGGATTGAGCAGTTCTATCCCAGAAAGGCAGAAAAATGCATTTCCTTTAGAAGAGGGGTGTTACACCTCCTATTGGAAATAGGTGTTACAGGCATGGGAGGGGTGGCCTCCCAGAGTCTCTGGAAATGCTTTGAAGGGCACAAACGGTGCCCTCCTTGCATAATCCAGTCTACACCGGTTCAGGGACCCCCAGTCCCTTCTATGGAGCGAAACTGGACAAAGAAAAGGGGAGTGACCACTCCCCTGTCCTTCACCGCCCCAGGGGTGGTGCCCAGAGCTCCTCCATAGTGTCCCTGGCATTAGCCCTCTTGGATTCCATGGTGTGGGGATCCTCTGGGGACCTCGGAGTGGCCAGTGCCACAGGTGACATCAGAGACCCCTCCTGATAGGTGCATAACTGGGTAGATAGCCAATCCCCCTCTCAGGGCTATTTAGGGTCTCTCCTCTGGGTGTTTCCTCAGATTCGGTTTGCTAGATTCCTCCAGGACTCCACTGCATCCTCTGCTTCAGCTTCTGACCGTCGGATCAACCGCAGACTGCTCCAGGAAGGACTGTAACTGCAACAAAGTATCCAGGTTGACTCCTGTAACCTGCAGCTTCAGCTCAACCACCATTTGCAACAGTTTCCAAGGTGTGCACGCTCTGAGGACTGCCTGTCTTCACCCTGCACCAGAAGAACCAAAGGAATCTCCTGTGGAGTGATGGAGTCACTTCTCTGCATCAGCAGGCAACCTTTCTGCGACGACAACCGGTACTCTGGGACTCCTCTCCTGATGACGAGCGTGCTCCCTGGAACACAGGTGGTGGAGCAAAGTGACCCAGATTGTCAAAAGGTCCAGCAGTCCAAATTTGGTGGAGGTAAGAGCTTGCCTCCCTGTGCTGCGACACTACCCCCTGTGCACTGCGTCTTCTGCAGCTCCTTGGGCTTCTGTGCACTTCTTCCAAAAGTTCTTTGTGCACAGCGTTCCATCCTGCGATGCGCAGCTCCCCGAGTTGTTCTCCGGCGGCGAGGGACCTTCCAGTTTAGTGCTGCAACGACCGCACTTTGCATCTTCTTTGTCCCCGTGTTCTGGGACTCCCGTGGGTGCTGCCTGGTCTTCTGAGGGCTCTCTGAAGTGCTGAGAGCCTCCTTTGTCTCCTCAGTCCAAGTTGAGACCCAAGTCCCTCTTGGGTCCAGCAGCTCCTTTTTGATGCAAACCCCGTACTTGTTTGACCCAAGGCTTGTTGGCGGAATTCAGCAACGCGAACAGCCTGCATCCAACAACTCGACGTGGGACATCTCCTGCACCAAGAATGAACCCCCAGTACTTCTGTACTTTTCGTCTGACCAGAGAATCCACTTTGGCACCTTCTTGTACATTGGCAGGGGCTCCTGTCCTTCCTGGATTCTTCTTCGACTTCTGGACTTGGTCTCCTCTCTCCACAGGTCTTCAGGTCCAGGAATCTATCATTTGTTGCTTGCAGTCTTGCTTGGTTCTTGCAAAATCATTTATCATGACTGAGAAAACTTGCTGTACTTTACTACTGCTTTCCTGGGATCTGAGGTGGGGTACTTTACTTACCTTTGGTGTTTTCTTACACTTGTCTAGGGGGGAAATTCGACATTCACATTCCACTATTTTAGTATATGGTTTGTGTTGCACCTAGGCCCATTGCAATCTATGTATTTTCTACTGTTTGCACTATTCTATGACTGTCGACTTACCTGATTTTGGTTACTAGTGTATATATTGTGAATAATACCTCCAGAAGGAGTATTGCCTCTAAGATATTTTTGGCCTTATGTCACTAAAATAAAGTACCTTTATTTTTGGTAACACTGAGTATTGTCTTTTATTGTGTACAAGTACTGTGCAACTATAGTGGTATTGCAGGAGCTTTGCATGTCTCCTAGTTCAGCCTAAGCTGCTCTGCTACAGCTACCTCTAGACAGCCTAAGCTGCTAGAACACTCCCTACATTTCACTAATAAGGGATAAGTAGACCTGGTATAAGGTGTAAGTACCTTAGGTACCCACTACAAACCAGGCCAGCCTCCTACAAACGGTATATATTATATGATATATTATATCATGTATTGTGATAGTGAAGAGGAGGCTGAGGGAATGGTATGTATTATATGATATATTATATTGTATATTCTGAGAGTAAAGAGGATGCTGAGGGAACGGTATGTATTATATGATATATTGTGTATTGTGATA